>NC_044561.1:25699482-26340982 GCF_007565055.1 Rhinopithecus roxellana
TGGTTTCCGTCCTGCCTGTGCTGAAGGCTCCTCACTTCTCAGCAGTGGCAGCAGATGCTTGGGAAGGAATGTCAAGGTCCAGAGAACTTGATGGCCTAGACTCAGGCTTACAGCGACTCAGGGCTCAGAGCTCGGTGCCTTCCAAGGTCCCTGTCCTGCACTCAGGACATTAAACAGAGGCCGCTCCTCCCTGGAAATCAGGAAAGAAGAGTGTCTGGGCAGGCTGACTGCGGGTGCTGGGAGGAAGGAGGGCAATCGGCAGCCCCCGCTCAGGACGGAAGCTCCACCAGCCTGGTGCATTGCCCCACGGTAGATGCAAAGGCTCAGAAAGTGCCAAGTGCAGGTGTGGAAATAGCAGGGACATTGTTCAGTGCAATTTAACAAGCCTTAATTAAGTGTCTCTCTGCAGACATCCCACTAATCATGGGGTTAGAAAGATGACCAAGGCCCTGCCCCACCATTAAGGTGACCACAATCTGTCATCAGCCCTCTCGTCATGGTGAGAGTTAATACCCATTTACAATGAGCTTTCTCTAAACTTAAGAGATGCCTGACTGATGCTCCTGGGGGAGGCAGATGGGGGCAGATTATGGGGGACCAAGCTTCCTGCCTCCCTTCCCCACCGTGTTCTTCGCACATGGGTGTGGGAGGTGTCACCTGTACTTATCTCTCGCACCCCAGGCTGCAAGGACAGAGGAGGATCCGAGCTCAGCGGTCTCCTGCACTTGTGTCTTCAAGGTCAGCAAAGCCTGATGACAGTTCCCCTCCCCTTCCTTCAACCATTCCCCTTTCCTGTGGCCCCCACAGTTCTTCCCAGGGTGCTGCACCGATTCCTGTGCCCAGAAAGCTGAGGACGGGTGACTTTGTGCAAAGGTTAAACTGTGAGACAACCATGTCCTACTGTCAGGACCCCAGCCCTTTGGGAGTTTACTTAGGACTGCAGAGTTTCTTAAGGAGATATTTATCCTCTTCAATATTTTAATAAAGAATGTCTTTTGTCACTCAGTGTTTCTTTAACATTATTTCCTCAGCAATCTGCTAATTTTTCACTAGGGTCCCACACGTTCCCAATGACTTGCTGTATTGACTCCTCAGATGTTTCAATTGAGTGATGAATTAGTAATCCCAGATAATAGATGGCATCACAGAGCGCTGACGCACCTCTGTGGCATAAATGAAAGGCAGTGTCTATTCAGGGAAGGGGAGAGGTCTCCAAGCTTATTAATTTAGCAGTCTCAATGCGAGTCTGAATTTCAGCCTGAATAAATATCGGGAGTTTGTTTAGGTCCCCGAGGTGTTTGAAAAGTCCACTCCCGAAAGGCTGGCTTCAAAGCTTTTAACCTCAGCTTAATTACCATCCAGCTCACCACCGTTTGACTTCCATTACTCCAGATCTGTAGCAATCTTCCTGCTGTCGTTCGTCCAGGTTAAGTGAGTTGTATTTTTTGATAATTGTGTCCTAGTGATATCAATGCAGATAAAAGAGATAGGATGTTGGCTGGGAACCATTCTGTTATAACCAGGCTTTTCCCGGACACTCCTTCTTCCGGGTCACTGGATATCATTCCAACACTGTATCACTTTAAAAACAGAGCTTTGCATAGAACTAAATATCCACACACACTCCTAACACACACATGCACACTCTTAATCACACACATTCACACACACATTCACACACATATACACACAGTCACGCAGTCACACATATACACTCACAGACATATACACACATGCACAGACACATCCACGCACATCCACACACACTCACACATATACACACTCAATCACACACATGAACACACACACATTCACACACATATACACACAGTCATGCACTAACACATACACACACACATACACACACTCAGACACATGCACACACACAGCCATGCTCTCACAAGTGCAAGCAAATCTGGGGAAATCTGGTTAAGAACTGTGGATTTTGTAATATTGACACCCTGGATGTGATGCTGCTGTATTATAGATATGACCACTGAGGGAAAGAGGGGGAGCCCCTGGGATTTGTCTGCGTTACTGATCACAAATATTTGTTGATCTGCCATTACCTTAAAATGAAACATTTAATTAAAAAATGTTGGTTCTCACAGCTTGAATTGTGATCCTGATGAACTGATTGTCTTATAAATTTCCCTTGGAATTCTTTCAAAAGTAATTTCAATAGGTCCTTTGAAGTATAAATATATATATATATACACACACACATATATTTATGTTTATATTTATATTTTACATAAAACATATAGAAAGATTTGCATTGTAGACTTTACTCATTTATTTCTGCATGACCTTGTACAAAAGTAACCAAACGAAAGTCTCTGTTCTTTAAGACATTCCAGATGACTAGAAAATACTCATCAAAGTTCTTTTCTGAACAGCATGTATTCCGTATGCAAAAGGAATTGCTGAATCTGCACTAAATTCCAGTTGCTGTTTCTATTCATTTGCATTAGAAGAGGGGTTGGCAAACTCTAGCTCTCAGACCACATCCAACCACAGCCGCCTTGTAAGGCCCGTTTTCCTGGGACACAGCCCCACACATCTGCTTCTGTATGGCTCTGGCTGCCTTGAGTGACACAGGTGGAGTAGGTGCCACGGAAACCCTCCTGGACTGAGCAGCAGAACAGATTTGCCGTCTGACCCTTCTTAGAAAAAGTTTGTGGATCCTGCATTAGAACATCAACTCTCACCAGCCTTCTGAAAATGCTCTTTTATGGATTCCCTAATGTTCTGAATAGATGAGACTTTAGCACCTTAAGCTTACACCCTACCAGTGCAACACAGGATGTGGGGAGGGGCTGGGCTCCCTCACTGCTCACCTGCTCAACATATGCTGCCAGTGCCACCTGGAGCAGGTGCAGAGCCCAGTGCCCACTGCCCCAAGCCTGCTCCACCTCGTCCTCTGAACCTCTGAGCCTCTACACCTGCACTGGAGGTCTACGTCTCAATCAGGGACTTAGAGGGTGCATGATAGCCCAGAAAGGAAGGAGAGAGAAGGGTGAACCTCTGAGCCTCTACACCTGCATTGGAAGTCTATGTCTCGATCAGGGACTTAGAGGGTGCATGATAGCCCAGAAAGGAAGGAGAGAGAAGGGAGTAAAACAAAACAACACTTTCCACTCAAAATGTGGTTTTGTCTCCAAATTCTAAAATACACAAAGAAAACTAATTTTGAGAAAGAGCATAAACAAAGAACAAAAAATCAACCCATTAATAGACTGTAGCTGAACGTTTTTGACAGATATTTCAAATAAGTGCATTGACGATATTTAAAGAGATGAATGAATGCATAACTTCCACTTAAAAATGACAAACGAAATAGGTATTTTATGAAAAACTTTCCATTAGGAAATATTAGAAAAGGAATATAGACAGGAATGTGAAGTCCACAGGTCAGATAAACATAGTCCCACACGTTCCCACAAGCAAAATGGTGAAACGAGAGATTCAACAGATGCTTTCCCCCAAGAGGGCATTGTGTAGACAGAAGAGTCTGAAACTAAAGAAATTAGTGCTGAGAGACATGGAGGAGAAGATCATGTGAAGGATGATGGAGAAGCAGTGGCAGAGCCAGTGACTGAGAGCTGTGCCACAGTGAAGACAGGTGTATACCCTCGGATTTAAAGTATACTTTGAGCATCTATGATTATCAATAAGAATAAACCTGCTCCTACATACATGAAGTGAAACTACAGAGCATCAAGGATAAAAGGACACAAGAAAATCTACCCAATAAAAAACAGATCACACTGAAAGAAAGGGAGAGAGACTGACAGCTGAGTTCTCTTCAGAAATCATAGAAGATGTCTATTTCAAGCTGGTGTTTGAGAAATCAAGAAAAATAAATCAAGAAAAAAGGAAATAGGCTGGGCACAGTCGTTCACTCCTGTAATCCCAGCACTTTGGGATACTGAGGTGGGTGGATCACCTGAGGTCAGGCATTCAAGACCAGCCTGGCCAACATGGTGAAACCCTGTGTCTACTAAAAATACAAAAATTAACCAGGCATGGTGGCGGGTACTTGTAGTTCCAGCTACTTGGGAGGCTGAGGCAGGAGAATGGCTTGAACCCAGGAGATGGAGGTTGCAGTGAGCCAAGATCGTGCCACTGCACTCCAGCCTGGGCAGCACAGTGAGACTCTGTCTCAAAAATAAAAAAAGAGAGAAGGAAAGAAAGAGAGAAAGAGAAAGAAAGAGAGAAACAAAAAGAAAAAGAAAGAAAAAGTAAGAAAGAAAGAGAAAGAAGAAATAAGAAAAAAGAAAGAAGAAAAAGAAGAAGAAAGAAAAAGAAAAGGAAAGAAAGAGAAAGAAAAGAGAGAGAAAGAAAGAGAGAGAGAGAAAGAAGGAGAAAGAAATCGTAGACGATGGAGGAGTTCAGAGCAGCATCTCCAGGGTGCAGAGGGAAGCGACTGTCACCTGAATGTGCGCACCAGCCTGAGTCTTCATCTGTGTATGTTTTGGTCATTTAGAATGACAAAATTTATAATCTATATAATGTCCTTAAAAGAACTATGAAAAGAATGTACTTTAGTGAGAATACAAGTGAATGCAGAAGAAAAATATACTGTAGAATAAACAAAAATCAAGGAAATATGAAGAACAGTAAACAGAAAATACAAAATAATGTGATGGGAATAAGAATATAGACACCAGTCACCACCAGGAATATAATCAAATTAGACTCCACTGGGAAAAAATAGACACCATATGCACGGATGGTTTTCAAACTTCACAAGAGAAATGAGCAAAACAAAACCACAAAAGGTTTAAAAATAAAGGGATTAGATGTGCCCTGTAAAAATTGAAGTAACAATATTAATATTAGACTAATCCAGATTCAAGATATATAATAATAGAGTTAAGAAGGCAGAGTAGGTGATGACAAAGGGGGTGAACTATAAGAAGATATTAGGACTACAAATTCACATTTAAACTTAATAAAAGCTTCAAAATATATATAAAAACCTCAAGAAACTACAAGAAAAAGTGGATGTACCCACTATCATAAAGGATGAGTTTAATACATGCTATTATTTTAGGTGAAGCACATAAAAGATAATTGTACTACTGAAAGCTTGAAAAACAAAATCAACAAACCTTCATCAAATAGACAGACAGGGGGCACTATCCGGGTCATACATGTTTGTGTGTTTGTGCACATGGTGTGTGTATCATTCATAGGTCTGAAACATTTTTGAAAAAGTAATACTGTAAAAACACTACTAAAATTGCACTATTTTAATTGACATAATGTTTCTCTGATTATTATGCGATAAACAAAACATAAGTATAGAAAAACATACTTTTGGAAACTTAAAAATATGGTGCTAGATGGCACAAATCACAAAAGGAAAAATAATAATGGGAAATAAATGTAATTACACCTGAGAGACAACGAGAGTGAACCATCTCAAAACCCTGGTGTAATGTCGCTTACGCAATACTTGGAGGGGAACGCACAGTTTTACATGGATTTATTAATGAAAATTAATGTTCAACTCTAGGATGTAATAAGATCAAAATCATCTGAAGAAAGAAGGGAATAGTAAAGACAATAAACTACCTCACAAAGAACCAATAAGAAGCTTCAACTAACGCAATTTTTAAAAGAAAACGAACTTGTGACAAACATGACTGATAAGAAAATAGAAAATAGCTTACAATAATAAAAAAAATTGAATACCACTTAAAGAGGGTAGAGATGTTTAAAACTCAAAGTAATGACTAGGGGTGACTTTAGGCCGATAAATCTCATTGGCTCAGCACCAGAAAATCAATTAAAATCAGAATAACAAAACCACTAGCTCTTCTCAATATACAGGTAAACAAGATACAATGTAGCATTCACACATGATAACACCTAGCAAACTTCTCAGCAAACATAAACATACTACAAATATCCTATTTAACGATGAGACTATAGAAGCATTTATGTTGCTGTTAAGAGCAACAGAAAACCATTTGCGATGGCTTCTTGAACTTCAACACCAATTGGGAGTGGGGAAGGGAGGTTCTGGCTAAAGGAGTAAGACAAGAAAAAGAAATAAAAACTGGGAGATTTGGAAACATTAAATCATCTATGTTGGTAGGCAATGAATAATGGAAAAATCCTAGTGAATCTGCAATTCAAAATAAGAAGTGAATCAAAAAAAGTTGCTGGATACAAAATCAGTGCACAAAATACAAATGATTCCTCTGTACCACTGGTAACAAATTGGACATTGCAATGGGGAAAATTCAGAACATATTAACAGTATCTTCCCCAAAGTAAGACCTGCTGACGCTCATTGCTGTTTAGTGGAGGAGCATTGCAAGGAATTCGTCATCTGGAAGGTACCTCCGTGTTCCTGCCCAATTCTCTCCACCATTTCTGAACCTTTTTTAGTACTCATAGTTGTTATTGCACTTGAACTCCTCTGAAATATAAAGAAGATTTGCACTTGAATGTCTCTTTCGTATAAAGATGTTGCACAGACTGAGATGTTTGGAACAAAATAAAAGCTGAATATTATTTTGTGCTCTGAAACACGAGCCCATGAAGAGTTGTATGAAACGCTGCCTGCTTGCTCCTCTTGCCTGGTGTGTGTTATCCATATTACTTAGAATATTTACAGTATCCATAAAGTACCTAGGCCCAGGACTTAGCAAAAATGTGCATGCCTGCAATGGGAATAATAACAAAACTTACGACCAGCATGAAAGAAGACCGGTAGAAATGGAGAGGTACACATAGTTCGTGGATTAGAAATCTCAGTCTTCTAAAGCCAGAAAATTGAAACATAATTCCAACCGTGTTTTCATGGAACTTGGCGATCTTGCTCCAAAGTCCATGGGATCAAAGTAAAAAGCAAGAATGGGCAAGACCATGGCAAAGGAGGTGCGATCCTCAGAACTCTGGGCTATAGGGCCTGGCCTCTTCTGGTCAGATACGTGGTCCTGGGGTGATTTGGGGCAAGAGAAATATTTGTGGTGTGTGGGGTTTGTGGCGTGTGAGGTTAGGTAGAGGGTGTTTGGGGTGTGGTTTAGTTTGCCTGTGACAGGCATGCTCATCAGGCTTTGGTGATCTCAGGCCAACCAGGAAGGCCTCTGAGATGTCGAGACATCATAAAATGCAGAAAGTGAAAGAGTGAAATTAATGATTCCTACATGTGCCAAGACCAGGCTGAAGCTCAAGGAAGAGGACGGGGAAGAGTGGAAGGGACCTCCCCTTCAGAAAGTTAGAGCAGGTCCCGACAAGGGAAGGGGTGACTGGTCCAGGGTGAGAGCTGGGCAGGAGGGCAGAAGGGACCACACAGTTTCCGTGGTCCCTGAGGTCAGGACTCGCAGCTTCAGCTGAGGGATGGGACGTTGGGTGGGACAAAAAGAGGCACCAACATCCACCCTGGTTATTTGGCCCCGCAACTGAGTAGCTTCTGATTGAACTCAGAGGAGGTTAAGTTTAGCCTGAGCTGGCTTGGAGGAGGTGAGCTGCTAGGCTCCCGTGATTAAATATTCCCCCTGCCACGTTCTCATCTTTCTGATGTCACAAGAAGCCAGAGGTTTAGTCCATGGCCAGGCTTCCATGATCCCTGATTGTGTTTGTCCGTGGGAAGTGGGGTTATTTATGTATCATGTCCAGCTCCCAGACGTAATGCCCCAATTCCCCTTTCTCCTTTCAACTTGATGTCTGGGGCTGTGGAATCTGCCCTTCTATTCTGAGCTGGAACCATTTTCTAGGATATGATGACCATATCACTATTTATGGTTATTCCATTTGAGCCAACTTATTAACAAGCCAAGCAAGTCTCAGGAATAAAATCATGAGAAGAAAATTGCTTTTGAAAATTTCCCTGAAGATTTAGAGGTCTCTGACACATGGGCTTGAAACTTCCTGGAACTGTCAAGAGATGGGAACATTAACACTGCGCTTGGAAGACCTTCCACTGTTAGTCAAATGAAGCCAGGCCCAGAGCGAAGCTTCTCAGTGCAGGTGCACCCTCCCTTAACATTTTACACACACCTGGGAGAGACAGAATGAAGTGGAAAGCTGTTAGAAATCTGAGGCTGCACTCCAGAGAAGTGGTTTCATGCATCTGGAAAATCATGGAGGGTGGGTAGGAACATGGCCCCCCAATGTGACTCAGCACCAGGAGTGACTTGCAGCAGTGACGCCTACACATTTTGCTAACGTTCGAACCCACTGTCCCGAGATGGGGGCATGCCCACTGAGCAGAAGGTCATGGCCCCAGGCCTGGGCATCAGGGTCTTCGTTTCAGTTGCTTCCTCTTAGCCCCACTGGTGAGTAGGGCTTCCTTCTCGGGGGTTATGGGGATGGCCGGACACAGCACCTGTCATGGAACAGATGAGATCGGGAGGGGTTCTTAGCCGCAGAAGCTCACAGCCTGGAGGAGGGGGACACTGCCTGCCATTAAGGGCTGCTGCTCGAGCAGCTGGGCGCTGTGGGGAATGCTTTGTAGGAGCAAGAGGGTGGAGTGGACCAGGCGCGGTGGCTCATGCCTATAATCCCAGCACTTTGGGAGGCCCAGGTGGGCAGATGGCCTGAGGTCAGGAGTTTGAGACCAGCCTGGCCAACATGGCGAAATCCTGTCTCTACTAAGAATACAAAAATTAGCCAGGGGTGGTGGAGGATGCCTGTAATCCCAGCTGCTCAGGAGGCTGAGTCAGGAGAATCACTTGAACCCGGGAGGTGGAGGTTGCAGTGAGCTGAGATCTTGCCATTTCACTCCAGCCTGGGTGACAAGAGAGAAACTCTATCTAAAAAAAAAAGGGGGGGGGGGTGGAGTGAACTGGTTCCTGCAACAAAGTATGTTTGGCTCCCTTGAATAATTCCCCAGGCTGGCCAGGGGAGCTGAATAATTCCCCAGGCTGGCCAGGCTCTGTCTGTAACTTCAGCACTGCTTTGGCACAAGGCGCTGCTGCTGGAGGCAGAATTTTGACAGGGGGCTGGAGGCCGCCTGTCTGCTGTGTGGGCCCAACGGACTTTGTCCCAGGCCAGTGTATGTTCTTCAAGCCCACTGAATTCCCCTAAAATCGTGAACTAGTCCCTAAAACCATCCGCACTACTCCACCCGCCTTTCCCCTAGGAAGAGGGGCATGCGACTGTCTGAGCCCCATCGCGAAAGGGGCGGCCGCTCAACGGTTCTCCCCTGTGTTTGCTGATGGATGTGTGAATGTGCCTTTCATCAGCTGACTTTCAGCAAATCTTTGGAGGGCTAAGGGGGAGGTTCCCTTGGCCCTTGCCCCTGGCTGTGTGTCTGCAGATTTCCTCCATAGAACCTGCCCTCTCTCACCAGAGCTGCAGCCATGGTGAAACGGAGGGCACGGATAGACTGTGTGGGGGCTCTTGGACAGCCTGGCCAGGGCACCAGGACACCACCAGGACACTGGGCAAACGGGCTGGGGCTCCGCTGACCAGCGTAGGTTGCCTCCTGGTGTGCCAGGGCTCACTTAGCTGCTGCACTTCAATGAACTGACCCTGAAGGACCAGCTGGTGGCCTCACAGAACTCAAGTTACAGGTACTGGCTGTAGAAAGGGGCAGAGGATGCCTTGGGGAGCTGCCGGCTGTGGAGTTGTCGCCACTCTGTCTGTCTAGAGCCCAGGGCTACCAGGCCCAGGGAGGCTGGTAAGCTTATGTAGGCTGCAGCTGGCTGTAGACACACCTGCAGGGAAGGGGCCAGGAGGAAGCACCCTGTGACCCAGCACGACCTCTCCTTTGAACTGAGCCCCTCAAGTGACCCCTGGTCCCAGAGTCTGTGTCCAGGGAACTTCCCAGCCCACAGCCGCTCCAGGAGCAGGAGTCTCTGTCCTGGAGGCTCAGGGGTGGCGGGAGCTGCCAACACCAACTTCACTCCTTTTCTTCTTTCAGACTCTCCTTGAAGGATGAGCAAGTTCTTATTTTTTTTTTTTCTGATTCTGATTAGAATAAAGAAATGTGTCAGTAGACCCCAAAGAAGAAAGGGAAAATGCAAACATCCCCTGACAACGGGCCGCCAGTGTTGCCTGTGGCTGCTGTGAGCACACCTGGCTTCTCAGATGCCACAACAGCGCGAGGTTGCCCCCAAGGATCAGGCCGGGGGCATCTCTGAGCACGTTCACTGCCGCCCGCCCACCTCACTTCAACAGCACCTGCTGAGGATCCGTGCCACCGTCGTGTTCTGCCAAATTCTCCCTCCTCTCCCTCTGACTTGTGTGATAGGTTGTTCTGGAGCGGAGACATCTCCCTCCTGGAACTGGCTTCTTCTCTGCAGCAAGGCCAGAGACTCAGGTGCAACCCCGTCAAAATTTCACCTCCAGCAGCAGCGCCTTGTGCCAAAGCAGTGCTGAAGTTACAGACAGAGCCTCAGACGAAGAGGGAGGATGCCAAACAGCACCGTGAAAGAAGGTTCTGGAAGGTTTTGCCGTTTCTCCGAGGGGTTGTTTTCAGTCCCAGGATAAACCCTATATGATGCCATGGTGCTCCCTTCTGAACAGCCGTGGGGAATCTGCACACCAGCGCTGGCTATGGCTGCAGGACGCAGGGCGAAGCCTCACCCAGGGGAGCCACCGCCCAGTGTGGAGGAGGGTGCAGCCCACAGGTAGGAATTCCCCATGGCCCGCAGAGCCAGGTCACCTCCCCATCCCCGCGAAGCTCCCCTTGACCTCCACCGGCCCTCACCCGTTACCCTGCCCTGCTGCCTCCGGGGCTGGCCACGTCTTCTCATGGCTGCACAGGCACCTGTGCACTCAGTCACACTCAACTTCTCGGGGAGGGACAAAGCCCGGGTCCTCGCTTCACGCAAGGCCCAGGTTCCCACCCTCGCGGATGCCTGAGGATGGTGCAGGTCCCTCAGGGTGAACCAAGGGTGGACGGGGTCAGAGGCAAATCCACAAGTCCTCAAAGACCCAGGAGAGCTGTTTCCTAAAAGCAGCGAGGAGAGTCCAGGGCTCAAAGCGCCGGGTGATTCTCCCCCGCAGGAGGGTCTGCAGGGCGCCTGGAGCGGGAGAAGCACCCGAATGCAAGAAAGGACCCCAAAAGGGGAGAGAAAAGAAAAGCCCCACTTCGAAGTCACCTACACCCCATGCGACAGGTGACAAAGGAGTTTCCTCCTACTGGGCGATTATTGTAGGGAGAACCATAAAATGCATGTTTCGGAATGAATGCAGAGTGTGTGCAACATGAGAGCCTCAATGGCCGGCGCTGTCGGACAAGGCATGGCATTTCCATACTCAGGAAAGAACCTGCATCAGGGTGTGCTGCTCCGTGAACCCCTGAGGACTCTGAGGGAGGCTCCAGGGCATGGGCTCCCCTCGGCCGCTGGGCCACGAGGGGCATCTTAAACACTCAGCCTCTCTTGGAAGGGAGATGTACATGTAAGAGGCTAAGGGCCCCGGGCTCTGAACAGCTTATCCTCCTGCCCTAAATGCTCGGGAAGACACTGAGCCGTCTGAGAGCTTGGAATTCAGGATAATCTGGTTTTGCACCTCACTGATTTAGGTCCATTTATGCAGGGGGTAGACCCAGTGTTTGAAAGGAGACTGCCCCGAACCACAGCCACAACCATGAAACAGCCCCACCCTGATTCTGGAAATCTCTGCCTTCCAGGGTCCTTATCTGGGGCTCCACCTCACTGCATCCCTGCCTGTTGACTGCCTGCTACAGCAGGTGCAGTGCCCGGAGCTCTTCTAGGGTAGGGGCAAACTGTCTGCACCCTGCTTTCCGGGAACCCCCACATTCCTCTAGAGAAATGCTTAGTGTTGTTCACCATGTTCTAATCAACTCACATTCAAGGACAATTTACATGTGATCAAACACACCCATGTTAAGGGGACAGTTTGATGACCGCCTTCCCTCTTGTTGTGACGTAGTCTTCCCTCTGTGTGTGTGTCTCTGTGGACAGATTTCCCCTTTCTCATAAGGACATCGGGCATAGTGGGTTAGGGCTCACCCTAGTGAGCTCATTTTTTTTTTGATGACACCCATTTTGCCATTGCTTTTAGACATTTCCATTACCCTAAAAGATTCCTTTGTGCCCCTTCCCAGTCACCCCAAGTCCCCAGCTCCAGTGACCGTGGGTGTGCTCTCCAGCCTGGGGAGATACAGACCTGCCTTCGTAGGATGTCAGATCAGGCCTCATGCCGTGAGCATTCTGCACCTGCCTTCTCTCAGCATAAGTGCCTGGAGACCCAGCCACAGGGTCGCGTGCACCCTTCGTCCACCCTGTTTACTGCTGAGACAGATTCTGGTACATGAATACATCCGGTGATCTATTCACACTTGTGTGATGGATGCTGGGAGACTTGCAGGTTTTTCCTGTTAGGAACATGCTGCTGGGAACATTTGTGAACACGGCTCTGTGTGGCCTTGTGTTCCTGGCACTCCTGGGGAGAGACCTCGCTGGGGAATGTCTGGGTCGTATGAGGCGCAGGCCAAACTTCAGAGAAGTTTCCGGACACTTGTGCACAGGGGCCCTATCCATTTCCATCCCTCTGGCAGTGGCTGGGAGTCCCAGACACTCCCCATTTCCACCAGCACTGGGGATAATCCGTCTTTCCTAGTTTTGTCATTCCAGAGGGTACATGATGTGTTCTCCCTGGGGCTTTAATTTGCAATCTGATCCTGACTAACGGTGTTGAGCGTCTTTTCCGGGGCTTACTGGATAGTTGCATATCCTCTTTGGTGAAGTTAGTCTTTGTTTTTGGAAGCCTTCTATGGAATGAAATTAAAAGATGACTTTACGAATCTGCCAGAGCTCCTGCAACAAAACACCCAGACTGCATCTCCTCAGCAGCGGAAGGTTTGCCTCCCCCAGCTCTGGAGGACGGACGTCTGAGATCCATGTCTACAGGGCTGATTCCTTCTGCGGCTGTGAGGGAGAATCCATCCCAGCCCCCTCTCTCTGGCTCGTAGATGGCTGCCTTCCCTCGTGTCCTCACGCAGTCTTCCCTCTGTGTGTGTGTCTCTGTGGACAAATTTCCCCTTTTTCGTAAGGACACTGGGCATATTGGATTAGGGCCCACACTAGTGACCTCAGCCTCCCTAGTAGCTGGGATTACAGGCATGCACCACCACTCCCAGCTAATTTTGTATTTTTAGTAGAGACGGGTGTTCTCCATGTTGGTCAGGCTGGTCTCGCACTCTTGACCTCAGGTGATCCACCCGCCTCGGCCTCCCAAAGGGCTGGGATTACAGGTGTGAGCCACCACACCCGGCAGTGTCCTCATTTTTACTCGGCTTCCTCGGTAAAGATTCTATCACTGAATGAGGTCACATTCTGCGGTGCTGGGGGTTATTACTCCAACATTTGAATTTGAGGGAACATAACTCAACCATGACAGTGACCAAGACCATAGTCCCAGGTGGGAGGAGTCCCTGCCCACAGGCGCAGGCACGATTTGCCTGCATGGACCGCATGCCAGCCCAGCACCCTGGAGCACTAAGATGCAGGTTACAGGGCTCACCTCCTGGCCTTGGCGATCCAGCTGCCTTCATCGAGGGCCTCACACTCCTCTGAGTGCTCTTTCTATCCCAGACGCCTTCTGGTTGGTCCCATCACTCCAGAGGCAAACGCAGTTAGCACCTGTGAAGGTGAGTGGTTCAGGACTAAAGAGTGAAAATGCCATCTGGGAAACTCGATTTTTGGTGAAATTGAGGTTTTTGGCTGTGATCGTGGTTCCTGACTGCCCGAATGATTGGATCAGCTGTGAGGATAATCGAATCCGGGAAGGTGTGTGTCAGCCAGGCCCTCCGCCTTGCTGCCAGGGATGCGGGCTCCTCAAGGTCTCAGGAATAACAGGGCCCCCGTGCCTTTCTCCTCTGCAGAGTTAGGCCCTCAGCCCAGAGGATGTAGACTGGCCTGGCAGGTGCAGGGCCACAGGACACTGTGGTCTGGAACCTGCAACGTCCGCCTGGTCCTGCTCAGGTGGGCAGAAATAGCTGCTGCTCCCCTTGGGCCAGGGAGGAAGCTAGCAGGACAGAAGCCATCCCCACTGCCTGAAAACCCTTTTCCTGACCTGCTGAAGGCAGAGACCTAGGCTTGATTTTAAATAATGCAATTAAAAATTCCACCTTTGAAACACAGTAATTGTAATCTGTCTCATCTCTAAGTGTAATTACATTAAACTCCAATTTTCCCTCAAATATGCATTCTAATTCAATTTTCCTTTTTTCTCTTCTTAACTAAATCTATTATCATTCCCTCAGTTAAATTATGCTTATTTAATCTTTGATGAGACCTTTTGCTGGCAATCAGATGTTTTAAATTAATGCCCCCAAGCCTCGGGGAGTGTTGGGGCCCGGTTCCCTGAGCCTCTGGGGGAGTGAATAGGGTACAGAAGCTGTGATTCCTGGGTCTCTGCCTGGGGGGCTTCCTCCTGCACCTCCTGCCTGTGGGGTCCCCACCAACCACACGTTCCCTGGGGAGAAGACAGCCTGTAAACAAGATGGTGGCTCCCCTGGTATTAGACCTGCAGGTGGACAGAACCCACCCCAGCCTTGCAGTTACCCCAGTGGAGGGGCCCAAGGCACATTACCTTCCCCCACCGCCTGGAAAACGGTCAACCTCTGCAGAACCCTGCCGCCTGGAGTCCCTCAGAGGCAGACCTCCCTCAAAGGAGAAATAATTCTTACAGAATCCTAGTGTTGACCTCAATAACTCTCATTAGAACACCACTTGTTAGGCTTAAATCCCTGCGGTTTATAGCTTTTCCGCAGCCACTAAGTCAAACTAATGTATGAATTAAATGCAACAATAATCGGCAGAGCAAAACAAAAGCTGCCGTCTCCTCCTAGTCACACCCTTAGCTTAGAGACTGGCAGGGTTTGAGTGAAAGGAATTATTTCCAGGGCAGGACGCGATCTGGGGCTGCTCTTGGCTCCACGGCCCTGAGTAAGATGCCAACCCACTCCTTCCTTGCCGGGTGCTTCTGCTGAGAAGCTGTGTGCTGCAGCTGGGGGCGGGGGGCTCCCTGGCCCCCACACCTCCTCCTTCGTGCATGGGAGGGCTTAGCTTGTAAGTTTCCCGCTGGTCCCAACTTAACCACAGCCCCGGTACGGGGAAGCCTTCAGACACTGGGGCTCTCTAGGGGATGCAGAACGATTTAACACAGACATATGAGGGCCTCCTGAGCCCCTCAGCACCTGCTCCCCCTCCTGGAAGGGTGTCCAGGAAAGGAGATGGTACAGGCTCATTGGGGGCTGCTGCCTGCCCGGGCACCTCCCACAGGACACGGGACAACTCACATTCCAGTATTAAGTGGTTGGGTCCAATCTGACCCCTTGTCTGGGAGGAGACTGGTTCCAGGCCTCGGGAACTTACCCAGTGCCCTCCCCTGTTACAGGCAGGCAGCTTGGAGTTCAGGCCACCTGTTCCCAGTCACTTGGGCTTGCAGCTGGGTTCCGGCCTCCCTGGCCCAGGATTGCCTGCTCGCAGGGCAGTGTGAGGGCTCAGATGCCTGGAGTCCCATGGACGCAGCTCACTGGGGACTTGCTGGGTGACCCCCAAAGAAAGCCAGGGGGGACAGGGATGCAGAGGCAGATACAGATAATTCCTCTAGCCTCAGCTTCCCTGACCACAGATCGGATCTCCTGAGAGTGACCATGCCCAGCACCATGTTCAGCACGGCACACCCCCGAGGAGTACACTCATTCATTCATTCAGTCACTCATTTCTTCACTCCCAGCTCACACAAGGGAGCCAAATGCCAGAACATTACTTCCAAGCTCTTTACCATCCAAGTATTGCTCATGTAGATTCCATTGTGTCAGAATCTAAGGGTTTATTTAAGGTAGGCTAACGTTTCTTTAAGATAGGCTAACATTTCTTCTTGCTACTCCTATAAACGCTGAAGTGTCACAGCAGGGTCTGGAGAATCTGATACAATTCCAGGGAGAATTCGGGTCTCTGGAGCCTTGCTGGTGGCTCCTCATATCCTGCCTGGTGACCCGTGTGCCTTGGGCTCAGCAGCTCTGCCGTTTAGGGCTGCAGCCAAGGCGCGCCTTGAGGGCTTGCAGGGGCCACCGTGCTGTCCCTGCATCCCTCTGTTCCTGAACCTCCACACTCCCACATCCTCCAGGAGGACTGGACTCGCCCCAGCCTTGCAGATGACAAAGGATAAATGTGTTGTGCCCCGTTCGTAGGACCCCACAGACTAATATGGGGGAAATGACAGAGAGCAAATATGCACAACCCAGTTGGACAGGGGCGCTGGGAACAGCAGCGAGTGTGAGTCACTGCAGAGCAGAGCACGCCAGAGTGGCCCAGGGTGTCCACTGCCCGAAGAGCTTCAGGTGCTCAGCCTCACTCATGCCACTTCCTGGAGGAGCCCTAGACATCCAGGAGGGAAAAGTGTGGGGCAGGCCGGAAACTCAGGGCTCAGGTGAATGTTCCTCTTCAGTTTTCCTCTTAAAGCCTTCTCAATTTCACGATGTGGTA
The DNA here is from genome assembly GCF_007565055.1 of Rhinopithecus roxellana. Classification (NCBI taxonomy): domain Eukaryota; kingdom Metazoa; phylum Chordata; class Mammalia; order Primates; family Cercopithecidae; genus Rhinopithecus; species Rhinopithecus roxellana. Next base: position 25,715,913 of record NC_044561.1, read on the forward strand.
AGGCTCACCCAACTGCTCAGGGGTGACCTCCTTTATGGAAAGGCAACTGATTGCAGGTGTTGACTAATCTACAAAATACCTTCCCAGCAGCGTCCCAGGATGCCGGGGGCACCACAGCCCAGCCAGGTGGTGCCCTCTGCTGCCTGTCAGCTTGACACCATGCACCTCTATACACCTCTTCTTAAAACATACCTAATACTGGCCGGGTGCAGTGGTTCATGCCTGTAATCCCAGCACTTTGGGAGGCTGAGGTGGGTGGATCACAAGGTCAGGAGATGGAGACCATCCTGGCTAACACAGTGAAATCCTGTCTCTACTAAAAAAATACAAAAAAATAGCCGGGTGAGGTGGCGGGCGCCTGTAGTCCCAGCTACTCGGGAGGCTGAGGTAGGAGAATGGCGTGAACCCGGGAGGCGGAGGTTGCAGTGAACCGAGATCGTGCCACTGCACTCCAGCCTGGGCAACAGAGTGAGACTGTGTCTCAAAAAAATGAAAATAAAAATAAATAAAATAAAAAATAAAAACCACACCTAATTCCCAAACAAAGACGATCCCCTAACGTCATAAAAGCATTCAGTGTACCCCTGAAAACACACTAACCCTTTCCCAAAAGAGCACGGGGTGATGTTTCCTCTTCTCCATGAGATCCTGTGGCACAAACGCTGTGATACAAAGTAACAATGCTTGGAAACTATGCTCTGAAGTCAATGCATCTTAGGTAACACCATAAAGGGAGAAGAGAGGGAAGAACAGATTTGCTTTGTGTATGTGGTTATGTATCCGTACACAAAAACACATTAACTATAAATACAAATATTTATAATTTACCATCATGACAATTACAGTCCTTGCTTCTGTGACTGGCCCCGAGGGCATCGCTGGGGCTCGCAGCTGCCTTCTTCTCCCCCCACACAATGCTCCCTTTCCCCTTGGCAGTCATGTCAGCTGGTCCTGCTTCTTTACCTGGTGGGGAGACCCAAACCTTCATTCCCGAAGGGTCTGGGCCATTTGTAGTCCTGCCTGGATTGGGTGGTTGTAATTTCCCATGGCAGTATTAAGAGACACCCTGTGGGATCTCCTGTTTTCTAGACACACTCTTCCTTACCTCCTCGTGGAGCAGTGGTCAATTTCCCCTTGATAATCTGGATCGATAAGTCCAGCCAGGATAGAAATTCCCTTCTTAGCCTGTTGACTCAGAGACACGAGGAGTCTAACGTGGCCAGGCAGCAGGCTGAACTTCCAGGACAATAACATCGTTGCTGTGTCTCCTGATGGAAGCATTTCTCCCTCTGGAACTAAGACTTCTAGGCCAGCAGAGCATATAGTGATGGCAGCAGGAAGCAAAACAAATGTGCTAGCAGGTAACCAGGGGTGATGGCGAGTGGCACCCCTCCATCCATTTCCACCCCTTGGTTCCTGGACCCGTGAGTTCTGGCTATGGGAGAGACAGCCACACATGTTGTACACTGATTCGGAGCACGCACAGCCCAGCAGAAGCTCTCCCAGCCCTGGGAGGTGCCATCGCCATCAAAAGGCCATTCCCTGGCTCTATCAAGCCCACTGCTCCAGGCTGGAGCATGGTAAGAGCAGGGAATTCCGTGAGCAGGGGCCCATGGCTGCTTTTCTTTGGCTGTGAAGTGAGTGCCTTGACCAGGAGCAATGACCTGTGGAAGAGGCGTCCTCCAAGTCCAGAGATGGCGGCACTCCCAGTAAACCTGCCCTGGACTTCAGCTCAGGCTCCCACACACACAGCGTCCTCTGGCAGAGAGTTCTTTCTGCTCAGCTCCGAGGACCCATGGACGTGACTTCACAGGCTTCTGTGATGGGGTACATCCAGCCAGCAGGCCCCTGAACACAAGGGGGTGCTCAGACCTGAACGCTCTCAAGGAGGCCACTTCCTACCTGAAGGGAATAGCAGGGCCATGGCCCAGTTGGAGAAAGAAGAAGTTAAGACGTGGCAGGAGCCTCATGAACCCACCAGCACGTTAGAAGGACAACCGACGATTTAGGAAAAAGGACAAAAGTCAGCAGCCGAGCCTGCCTGTTTCTGCCCTGGTGCGTTTTGTGCCTGGAACTTGGTGCTGAGTCCACGGCATGGAGAGGCAGACGCAGCAGCCGGCTCCCTTAAGTGCTCGTATCCACATTGCTGCAACATTTACATGTAGATATTATTTTAATTGCAAAAACACACTAACCAGCACATAAAATAATTAAAAGTGCTTTGTAAATTGTGACATCCCAATACTGCACAGTGAAAACTGATTATTTAAATATTGAGTCTAATTGTCACTGTAATTCACATTCAGTAGACAGCCAGACATTTTTCAAATGAATGAAAATGTTCTATAAAATCAATTCATTATGTAAGAGCCACACACCACTAACTTGCTATTACACTATCATCATCTATCCGGAGGAAGCCCAGGCGGAGGAGTGCATTCCTTCCACACCTCAAGATAACATGGTTTCAACGCGTGCACATTGCACTTGCCCGGAGGGACCTGGGGACTCTGTCTAACCTGGGAGCAGATGGCAGAATGGTCAAGGAAGGCTGTGAATGTTCAAGTTTCTGTCCGATGAGCGAAAGGAAATGGAAATTTCCTGTAAAATATTTACCTTTCTGCAGCAGTGGGAATAACAAGGCCTCAAATGGTGTGTGAGGCCAGTGAAACCGAAAACGTGGGGACCGCTCGCTCAAAGGATGAAGAATTTCAGGTCAGTGACAGCGATGTATTAACCCAGGTGTGGGGTCCTTCGAGTGTGGGCCCCTGTACACTGCAGGAGGAGTCAGCTGACCAGCCACGAATGCGGGGCCAGCAAAGCTGGAATGGCCCCACAGGGCAGCTGAGAATCTGCCCAAGGGCACCACAGATGCCACCATTCCATCAGGTCCCAGGGTACTGGGTTTCGGCGTGTTGGACTAAACACCAATGAAACTGTGCTTATGTCTGTGTGTATGTGTGTGTTTGGGGATTTGTGTGTGCAGGTCTGTGTGTATGTGACATATGTGACTGTGTTCATATGTGTGTGTGAGTGTGCACCTGCATGTGTGTGTGTGAATGTATGCATGTATGCGTGCATGTCTGTGTGTGCTTTTGTATATGTGTGCTCATGTGTGTGTGTGTGTACCTGCATATGCGTGTGAATGTATGCATGTATGCGTGCATGCCTGTGTGTGCTTTTGTATATGTGAGTGTGTTCATGTGTGTGTGTGTACCTGCGTGTGTGAATGTATGCACGTATGTGTGCATGCCTGTGTGTTTTTGTGTGAGTGTGTTCATGTGTGTATGTCAGTGTGCACCTGCGTGTGTGTGGCTGTGTGTGTTTGCATACCTGTGTGTGTGCCTTTGTGTATGTGAGTGTAAGTGCATTCATGTGTGTGTGTGAGTGTGCACCTGCATGTGTGTGTGAGTGTATGTATGTATGTGTGCATGCCTGTGTGTGTTTTTGTGTATGTGAGTGCATTCATGTGTGTGTGAGTGTGCACCTGCGTGTGTGTGGCTGTGTGTGTTTGCATACCTGTGTGTGTGCCTTTGTGTATGTGAGTGTATGTAAGTCATTCGTGTGTGTGTGAGTGTGTGAGTGTATGCATGTATGCGTGCATGCCTGTGTGTGCTTTTGTATATGTGTGTTCATGTGTGTGTACCTGCGTGTGTGTATGAATGTATGCATGTATGCATGCATGCCTGTGTGCTTTTGTGTGTGTCCTCATGTGTGCATGTCAGTGTGCACCTGCGTGTGTGTGGTTGTGTTTGCATACCTGTGTGTGTGCCTTTGTGTATGTGAGTGTAAGTGCATTCATGTGTGTGTGAGTGTGCACCTGCATGTGTATGGCTGTGTGTTTGCATACCTGTGTGTGTGCCTTTGTGTATGTGAGTGTATGTAAATCATTCGTGTGTGTGCTTTTGTGTGAGTGTGTTCATATGTGCATGTCAGTGCACACCTGTGTGAGTGTGGCTGTGGCTGTGTGCATACCTGTGTGTGTGCCTTTGTGTATGTGAGTGTATGTGAGTTCATTCATTGTGTGAGTGTGCACCTGCATGTGTGTGTGTCTTTGTGGATGCCTGAGTGTGCCATGTGTGTGCATGTGTGTTGGGAGCTGCACCATCCTCATTTGAGATGAGGGTGGCCCCTCTGGAATGACTTGTCAGTGGCCCTGCTGGGTCCTGTCTTGACCCCACCTCACCTGGCTTTGCTTCCAGGTGGTGCCCTACTGCTTGCTGAGCTCCTTCAGCCCCGGCCCGTCCTTCACAGGTGGAGGGAGCACGTGCTCTCCAGGCCTGGTTCCATGGCTTCCGTCCCTGTGACACCTGAGGCAGACCCTCGCCCCAGCCAGGCCGACCTCGGCAGGGGCTGCAGCCTGCACCCAGGCTGGGAAGGCCAGTGAGCTGCCCAGCTGTGCTGGTGGCTGAAGGGACCCAGGCTGTTCCTCCCGATACGCCTTCCTACCCTTCCCTGGGGAGAAGCGTCCATCCTGCTGGAGGAGCTCCAGGCTGTGTGGCTGTTCCGAATGCTTCCGGACCGGGTCTGTCTCCTCTCTGGGGCTGAGAAGCACCTGCCTCCCAGGAACCTGGCTCTGCCTCCCTGTTCAGGGAAAGCCGGTACCTCGTTTGCAAAAACAGATTTTAACAAAATATTTCTCACAGCCTGCTTTCCATAGATCTCGCCAGGATTTCTGGTCACTCCTCGGCTGGGAGTGGATTTGGGAGCCTCTCTGCCCGCTGGGGAGGAATCCTCACCTCAGGGCTGGGTGCCCACCACCACAGGCCGGCTGACTTCGCCCACATGTGCCCCTCGCGTCCCGTGGTGACGCGGAGCTTCGGGGGAAAGTCAGCAGACAGGAATAGGAAGTGAGGATCCTGCCCCATCTGGGAGACACAGCGTGGAGACCTGGGAAGCGTCACCCACCTGGCTGAGCCTGGGTTTTTCCGTCTATGTGAAGGTGTCGACGAGGCCTCTCACCCACGCCCCTCCTGAGGACGCAGTCAGCGTCTCCTCTCATCCCATGATCGTGAAGCCCGAGACCACACCAGTGAAGGGGGCCCCAGCCCAACACTGAAGGGCTCTAGAACCCCCAGAGAGCAGAGACTTTCACCAGAAGCTTCTTTCTTAAAAAAAAAAAAAAAAAAAAAAAAAAAAAATCCCTTTTAAAACATTTTCAGTCACATGATCAAGAGTAAAATTTGCCCATCTAATTTATTAAACTTCCATCCAAACTTAGACATCAAATGTTTTATTAATATTTTCTATCATCCCTACAAGTTAAACCAGCCATGAAAATTACCTTCAACAGAAAAAAAAAAAAAAAGTTGAAAATGTATTCATTTATAGGAGTCGCACCGCGGCCCTCCTTCGGCAATTTAATCAGAGATGACTGAGGTATGCCCGAATACGTTTTCTCTGACACAAATATTAAAATCTTTAATTAATGTCAATCAGGCCCAGAGGAAGGAGCTGTTCGCAGCAGCCAGTAACCCAGAGCAGCTGCCAGGCTGAGCCCCTCCCCGGAGCCCCCAGGCAGAAAAGCAGAAACCACCCGGGGGTCTCCTGCAGGCCCCTGGCAGCCTCGAGTGCGGCCGGAGGTGACGTGTCCTCTGTGGGTGACAGAGGTGGGGAGGTACCTGGACACGCCGTCCACATCTCCCTCCCTTCCATCCTTCCTGTCTCTCTATTTCTCTCTCTTCCTTCCTAATTCCCTCCCTCCCTCCCTTCCATCCTTCCTCTCTCTCTATTTCTCTCTCCTTTCCTAACTCCTTCCTTCTTAATTCTCTCCCTCCCTCCCTCCCTTCTCTCCTTCCTTCCTTCCTTCTTTCCTTTTCTTTCCTTCTTTCCTTTTCTTTCCTTCCTTCCTCCCTCCCTCCCTCCCTCCCTCCCTCCCTCCCTCCCTCCCTCCCTTCCTTCCTTCCTTCCTTCCTTCCTTCCTTCCTTCCTTCCTTCCTTGCTTCCTTCCTTTCTTCTTTCCTTCCTCTGTTTAAATTCTTGTTGACTTTTTTTCCAGGAGACCTCATATTGTAGCCTCCAGGAACCCAAATACTAAGGGTGTGGATATTTTCAACAAAAATAAAAATGCCCTCCCGGGGCTGAATTGAACTTCATGGGTTGCTGTGACTCAAACACCCTGCACCTGTGAGCTCGTGCTGCGGGAGCCGCTGCCTGTGGGCCCCAAGTGACAGGTGGGTGTGCCCAGGAGGGCCTCTGACCAGCTCACAGGTGTCTCCAGGCAGGGTGCTGGGGGTGGGGGGTGGGAGGGCCCAACACGAAGTGCATCTGGGTGCCGCGGCCCATCTGGTCCTGAGACCGAGGTCGGTGCCAGGCTGTGTGTGGTGGTCCGTGTGAAAAAGGCAACAGACAGGAGCAGGGGCTTCTGCAAACTGTAATGCTGCTGCCCAGACCTGTGGGCGGCCCCACACGGATGCTCTTAGTGTGAAGTTGTCCTTGGTGGGCAGGGAGGCCCAGGGGTGTCCACAGAGTCAGCTCTCCAGGCCTCTGTTCCTCCATCCAGGACACCAGGGCCAGGCTTGCAGCCACAGCGGGTCTGGGAGGCTTCTGAGGAAGCTGCTGAAGGGGGGCCTCTGACGCCCTGGGCTGAGTTCAATGTGTGTGGAATTTGGCATGGTCTCCAGGCGTGGGGACTGGTGGGGGCCGGTCTGCTTCTCCTGCAAAGCTGGGCCCTCGAGGACCCTGGATCTCCGTCTCCAGAGGCACCCCGAAACTTCTCCCACAGGGCACCTGGGTGACAAGGTGGGTGGGAGGGACGCGGCATTTGTGCAGGACTTTGAGGGAGGAATTATTTTCTTCTGGAGTCATTCCCATTATGTTCCTGTCTCTCAGCCTTCTGCTTGGTATACGACCTGATGTCTTCTCCACCTGAAATGCCATAAAAAGTCAGTTTCCCACATGTTCTATCATTTGATGATTGCCGTTGTGGAAGAATGGCAGCCTCCATGCCCGGGCTAATCCTCTGTGGAAATAAAGCATGGGCTCCTTAGCACCTCTCAGCCCCTGGAGTAGCTCCCGGGAACTGAGGAAGAGGCAGATTGGCACCTGCCTTGCCCCTCCCCAAGCAGCCAATACCCCCACCCAAACATCACCCCAGAGACCAGGCTGGGACAGACTCCCCAGACAGCTGATATCTCCACCCCGGGTGTCACACAGACTCCGAATTATCTCTCACTCACATTGACAAATGCCCAGAGGTGAAACATGTGGGGACAGAACAGCTCCTCCACTTCCCATGGAGCCCCCCCCAGCAATTAAACTCACCCAGGTGGGGAGGAAGCTCTCCCTGATGGCTGTGGGCGGGAAGAGGGGAAGGGTAGAGGGTGCTGAAACCCAGCCTACCCTGGGGTCACAGCTGCCCACAACCCAGAGCGGACCGGATCCACACAAAACTCCCAATGACCCAGGGGCCCCCGGGGTGCCAGGCATAGTGCCCACAGCCTTTAACACAGGTGGCCTCCACCCATTTTACAGGCCAGAAAACTAAGGCTCAGTGAGGTAAGGTGGCTTACAAGATCCCACTGAGATCTGGCTTTAAACCCGGCTCAAACTCAGCCTTGTCCAGCCCCAATAACCTATGAGGTCTCCACCGCTCAATACATTCATCACTGGACTCAGGATCCCCGCTGCCTGGCCAACCTCCTGGCCTTCCTGGCACACCACAGAGCCTCAGGAGCCTGACCTCACTGGACCTTCTGCCCACCCCCCACCCCCACGTCAGCAGGTCCCCAGCTTCCCAAGCACCTTCTCACTCACTGCCTGTGTGAGCCTCCAGGACTTGAGGAGCAAATTCCACAAACTGGGGACCTAGAGCAGCAGAGATGCCTGCTGCCACAGTTCCGAAGGCCAGGAACCTGACACCGAGGTATCCTAGGGCCATGGCCCCTCCCCAGGTCTTGGGGAGGACACTTCCTGCCTCTTCCAGCTTCTGGTGGTCCCAGGAGTCTCTGGGCTACACAACTCCAGCCTCTGCTCTGGTGTGGCCATTTCTGTTTTGTTTTTTAGACAGAATCTCATTGCTGCTCTGGGCACAGTGCCCATGGGGAGCCCTGTCTGCAAGGAACACATCTCTGCTGCCGCTTGAATAAAGGCGTCTAACTCTACCAGCTTGCTCCGGAATTCTTTTCTGGGTGAAGCCAAGAACCCTCCCCAACTAAGCCCTGATTTGGGGGCTCACTTGCCCTGCATCAAGGGGGGAAGTCAACAAATGCACACATGTGCTGATGTGGCTCAGCCCTGACCTGCACCAGCGAGTGTGAGTCCTGGGGACCACCACAGCAGGCCAGCATCCGGGTGGTGGGGGCTGCGCTCCTGCAAGGCGTTGTCCAAGTGGACAGAGGGAAGCAGCACTCCCTGCATGGTCCCTCCAGGTGCGTGAGCATCTGCAGTTACCTCAATAAAACCCCCAATTCAGAAACACTGAAAAAACAACCCTGGCATCCCTTTTGGGGCCCAGAATGACATGCCAGATGCTCCGGCCACTCCCCACGAAGTGGCGGCCAGCACTAGACCTGGGGGCCCTGGGACCTGCTGTACTCAGGCAGCCACTGCCTTTGCCTCCTGGACTACGGTCCTCAGGGGTGACAAATGTGAACAGAGGGTCCCCAGGTGACCGTGGGTTTCAGATGAACAACGGACAGGTTTCTAGACAAGTGTGGCCCAGACAATAATTGCAATGCCTGGGACATACTTAGGCCGAAAATGATGGGTTGTTTATCTGAAATTCCAGTGTCCTGTATTTCATTTGGGGATCCTTCTCCTGTTTCCTGGGGCACATGTTCCAGTTGGGGATCTGGACAATAGCAAATCAATGAGCAAATAAACCCAATTGCAAGCAGTGGGGATTCTGCAGGAAGGACTTCACCTGGACAACGAGAGAGACAGAGAGAGAGAACGTGTGCATGCATCCGTGCTTGTGTGTGTGGTGTGCATATGAGTGGAGGGGGGAACGCAGGCCACCTGCACCTGTCTGCTGGGCAGCCCACCAGGGCAGACCCCTTTGCTCCATTCCCAATGTCACCCGCAGATCCTGGATAGGCCTGGCTCAGCAGATGTTCCGTAAATGAATAAAGTGGTGATTAAAGAGCCTTTTGGACCGGCCATGGTTCCAGCAGCAGCCACCCTGATGAGCTGGGCTGTGCCAGGCTGGAGGACGCCAAAGTGACAACCACATCGAGGAGACAGCTATAGCAGTGGGAGCTGCAAAGACAGGTGCTGGTGACTACCAGGTGCCCTGAGCCCCGGCGGCCCAGGCTGGCCTACTCTTGGATGCCCCAGCCTCACTCACTCTGTAGCACTTCATGCAGAGATGCCCAGTGCCCAGTGGACTTGACCACCTTAGTAAAGCTGGCAGCTCTGCTGTGTCCAGGTCCAGCCCAGGGTCCTGATAGGGGCTTCCAAGGGAAACGCTAATAGCCGCGTCCCACCAAATAGCACTTTCTACGCTGCACTGCATGCTGAAAATTGCATTGCTGGAGATGGACCTGCGAGCAGCCTGCTCTATCCTGGGGCTATGCCCGTGTCCTGTGTAGCGGCCCACACTGGATGTAGGAGCTGGAGCAGTTGTGCCAGTGTGGACACTTTCACGATCACTGCAAAGGAGATCAGGGTAGGACACTGGCTGCAGCTCCATCCTCACGGTGGGGTGGGGGCTGGGCTTCCAGGGAGCACAGCTGCTGGCCAGGGTCCTGTGAACGCTGTCTCCCTGCGGCACCTACGGAATTGAGGCTGGCCACCCTGGGGGCTCTGGCCCGGCATTTGGACTCCAACCCTTTCCTAGCTCAGCTCCTGCCCCCTGGATCTGCCTGAGTTCCAGCCCCAGCAGTCTCTCATGTTCCCTCTCTCTCAGCTCCTGCCCCCCAGATCTGCCTGGGTCCAGCCCCAGCAGTCTCTCATGTTCCCTCTCTCTCAGCTCCTGCCCCCCAGATCTGCCTGGGTCCAGCCCCAGCAGTCTCTCACGTTCCCTCTCTTCAAGTTCTGTGTTCAACTTTCCCAGGTGAAACCTGCCCCTCCAAGCCCCCGCTCTCTGGTGAGTTTTAGGCCAGTCTCCGGCACCAAATAATTTGCTCAGAAGCCAGGGACTTCTGAATCGTCCTCATTCTCGTCAGCTCCTCCTGCGTGCCAGCTGCCTCCACGTTTCCATCCGATTCTCTCGGCCACCTGGTAGAGCTGCTGTCACCCCCAACCCCGATTTTCAGAGGGGGAAACTGAGGAGCAGTCACTGTAGTGGCTTACCAGGGTCTCAGCTGAAAGCAAGCAAAGCAAAACTCTGTATGCAGTGCTCTCCTCCAGCCCTCCAGACGGCAGATGGGGCCCAACGCCTCACCCAGGCAGCCATGCTGCCCGCTACTGAAAACGCACCGCAGGGGATGGGCGGGCCTGCCCTCCTGAGAGCAGACTGACAGGTGGGGAAGAGCTGCAAGGTTAGCACCCTGGGGGGCCGCGCAGGGAGGCTCCGAGCGAGCCCACGTCCCAGGCTGCACCTGAGCCAGGCCGGACGTGATGTGGGCCCAGGGAGGCCCCTTCACAGCAGCGTGGTGGTCACAGAGGGCTGTGCTGGGCCCCCCTGGGGGAGTCCAGGGCCTAGGCAGAGGCACAGGGGCCCTCTTTGCACAGACAGGTGGGGTCGAGGGTGTGGACACCTTGGTGCCAGACTCAGGAGTGTGACATCATAGCCTCTGCTGGGGCAGACCTTGGAGTGGACCCTGGAGTGATGGTGGGGATGGCAGTGTGTAATGGTCACCCAGGGGCAGCCTGGCCGTGGGGATAGCAGTATGTGATGGTCAACAAGGGGCAGCAGTGATGGTCACCAAGGGCCAGCCTGGCCGTGGGGACCAGGAGGGGAGAGTTCTCTGCCACTGTTCGTGCAGGTGCCCAGCACCTCTGCCCTCAGGGTGGAGAGGAAAAGTGAGAAGTCTATGGCACAGGTGCCACGGGGCAGAGGGGATTTGAGACGGGAACCAGACGTGACCTGGCCATGCCACTCCTGCCGCAGGCTCGTGTGCTCACTTTCCAAACTGATACGTTCCTTAACCTGCTGGGCCTGGCTCTCCTCGCCTCTCCTCCTGTTCTGCTGAGTGAATTCCAACCTCTCATACGGGTGCGGCCCCCTGTTGAAACACTGCTGTGTCCAAGGAGCGCATGATTATTTTAATTAAGAACATGCTGCGGAATGAGGCCACTGAGGCCCACACCCTGTGCCTCCCAGCACTCACCTCCCCTGTGCCCAAGAAGGTGGGTCTCCCGGTGGCACTGCCCAACCCCCTGCCCTGTCACACACGGAACACACGAGGGAGGGCATGCCTCACGCCCTGCCAGGAGCCTGCCTCAGTCTCCCCCCTCCCATTTGCAGGTCTGCATCGGGAGAGGGACGCTCGTGTGCAGCTAGCCTAAGCCCCAGCACTCAGCTCCAGATTGGAGCCTGCAGCAGCTGCCATCCATCATGCTTGGACTGCGGCCCGTGGGCTGGCGATGGCCGTCCACTCTGGGGGCCCAGCCCGGCCGGAGCCCCAGCAAGAGCAGTGATTGATTAACAAGCACACGCCGAATTACTCTCTGTAATGGTGATGAATACAGCTTGGACCTTGCTGGCATTCGCGCTTGTTTATCCATTTTTAGACCCAGGGAACAGCAATCAAGCTCTTCTGCTGGCTGCTGGCCCCTGCGCCAGCCCTGGTGTTGGGGGTGACGCCGGCTTCCCTTCCAGGGCTCCCATCTGTCGTTGGGAAGCAGAGGAGGGCAGGGCAGTGCTCTGTTTCTTCCTGGAAAGGAATCCTTCCAGCACAAGCTGCCCAATGTCAAATGGGTCCACGTGGAGGATTCTGCGGTCACACACACAAGCCTGCTGTAGGGAGAACTGGCCGCCCTGGGCCCCGCGTGAGGGTGAACTCGCTGTGCCCACCGACCTGGCCCACCTGGGATGGGCACTGCCAGGCCCCTTTGCGCTGTCCTGGCGGTCCTCCAGGATGAGATGCTGTCCGCATGCTGGCCTGGGCCACCCCCTCTGAACCTTTGGGCTTCTTAGGCTCAGAGAAACAGGATCCTTGTGGCATCGTGGATACAGCATAAGCAGATATGACCACACCAAGGCAGAACCTGGAGCTCCTTACCCAGGGTGAGTCTGGCTCTAAGGTCCAGGAGTGTCTCCCTGACTGGATAGGTGTGTGACCTGAGATTCAGGGGACTGTGCCTCTGCCCCCCTCACCTCAGCGTATGTGGATTCCTGCACCTACTCAGAAATGAGTCCCCAGCCCTGAAGCTCTGTGCCGGAAACTGGTGTAATCTGGGTCACGGAACAGAGCGAAGTAAATGCTTCCTGGGGGCCTGGAATACGGCCAGTGGTTGTGGAAGTAAATAGGATTTTCAGACACCAGGAACAAGATACGCAGGCTTGGGGTGGAAATGATTAGTGTAGGGGAAGCAATGAGAGGGTTGCAGCCTCACAGCACAAGCACACAGGCAGCCAGCTCTGATCCAAGACTGAGGACCAGGCGTGTGTGTGTGCATGTGCGTGTGTGTGCACGTGTGTGGACGCATGCATGTGTGTGTGTGCTCGTGTGTGTGTGTGTGCATGCGTGTGGACGCATGCATGTGTGTGTGTGCTCGTGTGTGTGTGCGTGTGTGTGCATGCGTGTGGACGCATGCATGTGTGTGTGTGCTCGTGTGTGTGTGCGTGTGTGTGCATGCGTGTGGACGCATGCATGTGTGTGTGTGCTCGTGTGTGTGTGCGTGTGTGTGCATGTGTGTGGATGCATGCATGTGTGTGTGTGCACGTGTGTGTGGCCATGTGTGTGCATGTGTGTGGATGCATGCGTGTGTGTGTGCATTTGTGTGTGTGTGCATGTGTGTGCATGTGTGTGTGCTCTTGTGTGTGTGCACATGTGAGTGTGTGGCCATGTGTGTGCATGTGTGTGTGCACATGTGAGTGTGTGGCCATGTGTGTGCATGTGTGTGTGCTCTTGTGTGTGTGCACATGTGAGTGTGTGGCCATGTGTGTGCATGTGTGGATGCATGCGTGTGTGTGTGTGCATTTGCGTGTGTGTGCGTGTGTGTGTGCTCGTGTGTGTGTGCGTGTGCGTGTCTGGATGCATGTGTGTGTGTGTGCACGTGTGCGTGTGTGGCCACGTGTGTGCATGTGTGTGTGCTCTTGTGTGTGTGCACATGTGAGTGTGTGGCCATGTGTGTGCATGTGTGTGGATGCATGCGTGTGTGTGTGTGCATTTGCGTGTGTGTGCGTGTGTGTGTGCTCGTGTGTGTGTGCGTGTGCGTGTCTGGATGCATGTGTGTGTGTGTGCACGTGTGCGTGTGTGGCCACGTGTGTGCATGTGTGTGTGCTCTTGTGTGTGTGCATGTGTGTGCATGTGGTCACGTGTGAGCATGTGCTCATGTGTGTGTGCATGTGTGTGTGCTCATGTGTGTGTGCGTGTGTGTGTACTCGTGTGTGTGTGCGTGTGCGTGTGTGGATGCATGTGTGTGTGTGCACGTGTGCGTGTGTGGCCACGTGTGTGCATGTGTGTGTGCTCTTGTGTGTGTGCATGTGTGTGCATGTGGTCATGTGTGAGCATGTGCTCGTGTGTGTGCTCATGTGTGTGTGCGTGTGTGTGTGCTCGTGTGTGTGTGCGTGTGCGTGTGTGGATGCATGTGTGTGTGTGCGCACGTGTGCGTGTGTGGCCACGTGTGTGCATGTGTGTGTGCTCTTGTGTGTGTGCATGTGTGTGCATGTGGTCACGTGTGAGCATGTGCTCATGTGTGTGTGCATGTGTGTGTGCTCATGTGTGTGTGCGTGTGTGTGTGCTCGTGTGTGTGTGCGTGTGCGTGTGTGGATGCATGTGTGTGTGTGCGCACGTGTGCGTGTGTGGCCACGTGTGTGCATGTGTGTGTGCTCTTGTGTGTGTGCATGTGTGTGCATGTGGTCACGTGTGAGCATGTGCTCATGTGTGTGTGCGTGTGTGTGTGCTCGTGTGTGTGTGCGTGTGCGTGTGTGGATGCATGTGTGTGTGTGCGCACGTGTGCGTGTGTGGCCACGTGTGTGCATGTGTGTGTGCTCTTGTGTGTGTGCATGTGTGTGCATGTGGTCACGTGTGAGCATGTGCTCGTGTGTGTGTGCATGTGTGTGTGCTCATGTGTGTGTGCGTGTGTGTGTGCTCGTGTGTGTGTGCGTGTGCGTGTGTGGATGCATGTGTGTGTGTGTGCACGTGTGCGTGTGTGGCCACGTGTGTGCATGTGTGTGTGCTCTTGTGTGTGTGCATGTGTGTGCATGTGGTCACGTGTGAGCATGTGCTCGTGTGTGTGTGCATGTGTGTGTGCTCATGTGTGTGTGCGTGTGTGTGTGCTCGTGTGTGTGTGCGTGTGCGTGTGTGGATGCATGTGTGTGTGTGCGCACGTGTGCGTGTGTGGCCACGTGTGTGCATGTGTGTGTGCTCTTGTGTGTGTGCATGTGTGTGCATGTGGTCACGTGTGAGCATGTGCTCGTGTGTGTGTGCGTGCCTATGTGGTTTGTGGAGTGGGGGGACAAAGGTGTCTGGCTTGAGAGTAGACACCATTGCTGAGGACCGAGGAATGGCAAAAAACATCACAAACCGTAGCAAAGACACTCATCTTCAGTCACCATTGAGGAGAAATCTTCCCCTCTCCCCAGACTGACGAACGCATCAGGCTTACCCGGCAGCCCTGGAGCGGGGTGGGAAGCGGTTCTCCCAGTGTGAGGACGGTGCACTGTGTGGCCTTTCCTGACTGACAGAGCAGTCTCCTGACTGGCTCACACGTGTGTGATTCCACACAGCACCAGCCTCTCCCCACGGCCTCCTGGGGCCGGATCATCCTCACGGGAACAGTCACACACATCTCCAGCTCCCATTTCTGCCCCGGAACTGCCCTGGACAGGTCCAAATCCACTTCCTGGTGGGAGTCCTTTCTGTGGTCAGCAGTCCAGAGATCAGGCCCCGCATCCTGCCCCATTTCCTCACCCAGCCTCTCTGGTCCAGCGGTCCAGGGGTGCATAGCTCCTAGAATCTCCACCCTGATATCTAAGCTTGCTCTGTCCTGGACACCTCAGGGTGGCTCTGTGCTATTCAGGGAATCAGCACTCTAGAGGTGTGAGTGTAAAAGAACCTTAAAATCACAGGACTCCAAGACGAGAAACCATCCGTGAGGGCACCTGGCCGCTCTGGTTTCAAAGGTGACCAGGGTCCTGGGTGGGGCCTTTGAGAGGACAGGTGGCCCTTCTCTTCTGTATTAGTCCCGTCTCACGTTGCTATAAAGAACTGCGTTTCTTTAGTTGAGACTGCGTAGTTTATAAAGAAAAGAGGTTTAATTGGCTCACAGTTCCACAGGCTGTATAGGAGGCATGGCTGGGGAGACTTACAGGAAACTTACAATCATGGCACAGGTGCAGGGGGAGCAGGCAAGGTCCTCATATGGTTGAGTGGGAAAGAAAGAGAGAAAGGAGGGGAAGCGCTACACAACGTTTAAACCACCAGATCTCATGAGAACTCACTCCCTATCACGAGAACAGCAAGGGCAAAATCCTTCCCCATGATCCCATCGCCTCCCACCAGGTCCCTCCCTTCACGCTGGGAATTTCAATTTGCCATGAGATTCGGGTGGGGACACACACCAGACTGTAACTCCCTCTAGCCAAGCACAGTCACGCTTTCTGTGCACAGTGTTCGAGTTCTGCTTAAAATCCCATTCACAGAAAGTGGCTGGCTTTTGCTTCCTATGGAATTGTGACAGGCAGGATACACATCAGGTAGAAGAAGAGTGTCCAGGAATCTGTGAATGTGCCACACACAACATTGTTACTTTAAAGTGGTTCACTGTGTGTTACGTGGCTTTCACCCCTTAGAGAAAGAGAAAGAAAGAAAGAAAGAAAGAAAGAAAGAAAGAAAGAAAGAAAGAAAGAAAGAAAGAAAGAAAGAAAGAAAGAAAGAAAGAAAGAAAGAAAGAAAGAAAGAAAAGAAAGAAAAGAAAGAAAGAAGGAAAGAAGGAAAGAAGGAAGGAAGGAAGGAAGGAAGGAAGGAAGGAAGGAAGGAAGAAGGAAAGAAGGAAAGAAGGAAAGAAGGAAAGAAGGAAAGAAAGAAAGAGAGAGAGAGAGAGAGAGAGAAAGAAAGAACGAACGAACGAACGAACAGTATCCAAGCTGGAGTCCAGCTCCCTGGGTTACAGCCCCAGGCCTTGTGCTGGAGGCATGAGCTCGAGCCTGGGGAAGTGTTTAGGGTATTTCTCTGCCCAGGTCCTCCAGGGGACCATGGGGTTCACTCAGAGGTGAGCAGAGTGAAGACAGGATGCAGAGACAAGAGGGCTTGGCATGCAGAAGCGGCTGGGGAGCCCGTCGACTGCTATGCTCAGGACTATTGTTCATCTCATTGAAACCCTGTTTCACAGGTAGGGAAACTGAGTCACCGTCCAGGCACATTCAACCACTCTCAGGGTTTAATCTGGACCTTGGGCATTGCAGGGTGAGTTCAACCACCTCCTATGTCTCTTTGCTGCCAGCTGCACCTAAGACCTGTACGGCCTCAAGATGCTCCCCTGAGCAGAGGGACGTGCAGCAGAAGGAGGGAAGCTGAGGGTCTGGTCTCCAGCACGTGGCAGTTGGGGGACATTGTGGGGACTCTCCATGTGTCTGTTGAATGAGGTGACAGGTTGAATGAGGTGACAAGTATTTTGCTTGGCAGGGTTACATATGAGGCATAGCCTTTAAAAAATAAAGCAGATGTGAATAATTATCGTGGTTGCTGTTGAATGTCCCTTGCACTCCGGAGCAGGGATCCCGACCGAGGTGCACTGGATCCTCAGTAAGACCCTCTTTCTCAGCCCATGTCTAGGTCATAAGAGGATGAGGCACTGAAGTCCTTGTCCACCTGGTTATAAATTATTACACTTCTTCCAAAGATGTATTTCCTTCTTAGAACGTTATCTTCAAGGAGGAATAAGGAACATCTACTTATCTTAAAGCCATACTCCAGGAAAACATGATGTATGAAATTCTGGATCAACAAAGCAGATACATGTAGGGGACATTATTCAACTTGTAAAGAAGTAAGAAAATCTGTATCTTCAAGAGGGCACTCATAGGTTTCCTCCAAAGGCAACTGTCCTGTGCCTGCAAATATTTATTTAGCATTTATATATTCCTTGAAGATGAAGCTGTGGTGGGGGAGTGAGGGGACACATTTTCTGATCCACTATCAGAAAGTAATGGACCAGTGAATAGAAGGATAGAAGTTGCTTTGCATAAACATTTTCAATGTGTCTCTAGCACTTGAAGAAAGGCAGAGCTGGCATGACTGAAGCCACGCCGTTTTTGCAGACAGCCCACCACCAAGGAGGACTCAGCAGGTGCAGAGAGCCACCACCAAGAAGCACCCAGCAGGTGCAGAGAGCCACCACCAAGGAGGGCCCAGCAGGTGTGAGCGGCACGGAACCAGCTGTCTATATTGCAGAGAGGAGGCAAGCCCGATAGCTCCAGGACAGGCCTGGAGGGAGGAATTTGGCTAGGGGGAGCCTGGCTCTGGAATTCTCATTTGGTTTCCATTCCATACAAAGCTCTTTGTAAACAGTCTTCCAGGAGAGCTGGGCTCTGCGTACTGAGTCCAGAAAGAGACCCTGCCTGAGGGATGGAGAAGAGGCTGACCCTGTTGGGGGCTGCCTATGCCCCCACTCAGTTCAGAGGTTCCCGGGCTGCCCAGCTGCCTGCTGCTCTCTGAGCTGCTAAGGGGTATGCTAAGAACGGGTCGAGGTCTTCCAGCAAATCAGAGAGGGAGTGGTCTTGCTAACCCTCAAGTTCTGAGATGTCATCAGGTGATGAAGGGCAGGAAGTCCTCCCAGAGCGTGGAGGACATCCAGCAACAGGCATTGTTCCTTCCTTCCTTCATTCGCTCAGCTGATATTTATTAAACAACCCAACAGCGATGTCAGGAGAGGGGCGAGCACAAAGCGAGATGGCACGTGCAGCTGCTGGTCCTTCCCTCGGAGCCCCCAGCACCTCCTGCATCCAGGGCTGAGGCCCAGAAGGTGGTCGGACGCCCGGGATCCCCGGTCCATCTGAAGGATTCCCCGCTTCTCTTTCCATCGGCACCTCTGGCATCTTTATCACGACGCCCCAAAATCCACACCGGGGGTCCTCTCCTGATTATCCAGGGGACTCCTCACAGTCCAGGGGCACTGCCACTGGCTGCTCTTCTCCACACTCTCTCCTCTGTCTTGGGATCTGCTTATTGGACTCATTAGAACCTTGGCCTTTTCCAAAGCTGGTCTCAGGTCATCCTTCACGTTCCCACACTGCACCAGACTCGCTTGACAGGATCTTTCGTCTTCACACACACACACACACAGGCCAACACACACTGCCTTCCTCTTCAATTAACTGATCAGGACAACTCTCGGCTGGGTTCTGCCGTGGGCTCTTTAGGACTCAGGAATGTCGCTAGGACTCTCCTTCCATCACAGGAAATCTCTCCCTCTCTCTGTTTTCAACATGAGCCCAGAAATCCCTAGCATGAGTGTATAATAATGTAGCGTGTTCTTGCTGGTAGGCATTAGGATTTGCGTCCTAAGCCACATCGTGCTGAATGTTGCTTCCTGGACATTTCTGTGCACCTGCACAGGTAGCTCAGCATGGCAGATTTGCAGCGCGCGTTCCGTCTCTTCATTTCGATTTCTCGAAGTGAAATCGCTCGCTCATGTGCTGTCACTTTTTATAACAACAAGCAATTGTTTCCAAAATGACTTTGCCAACCTATCCTCACACCAAATATCTCCTGGTGCTCCTGTTCCCCTGGAAACTCCCCCGAAATTAAATTATCCCTGGTTAGAAATGACTGCCAGTGTGCAACGGCGTGATGACAGAGCCTCGCTGCATTTTGAGCTGCGGATTCTCCAGAAGACGCGTATCCTTCAGATGTTCGCGGCCATGTGTGTGCAGTTTCTTCTATAAAGCAGCTGTGCACATCGCCTGCTTGTCTCTCTTCTCTCATTGATTTATAAGAGTTCTTTATGTATTCTGAGTGTTAATCTGATTCCTGCTTTATACGCTGCAATATTTTCTCCTGCATGTAACCTGTCATCTGCTTCATTTACAGTGGCTTTTTTTTTTTATAACACTGTTGAAACATTTTACATAACCGAATGTTGCTTGTGATGTCTGGGTTTAAAGTTTTGATTTAGAAAACCTAACCCACTCCATACTTGTGAGAGAGTCTCCTCAACATCTTCCAATGACTGTTTAGTTGGTTCATGTTCCTTCTAGAGCGTTCATGTCTCTGAGCTCCATTTGGGGGATGTCTGACTTTATCTCAGGCAGCCCCCGTGGGAGGCAGGGAGGGGCTTCCTCCTGTATGAATGAGGAGACAGTGGCTCACAAAACCCTTTTTTTGGCTGGGTGCGGTGGCTCATGCCTATAATCTCAGCACTTTGGGAGGTCGAAGTACACGGATCACCTGAGGTCAGGATTTTGAGGTCATCCTGGCCAACATACAGTGAAACCCCATCTCTACTAAAAAATACAAAATTTAGCTGGGCCTGGTGGCATGTGCCTATAGTGCCAGCTACTTGGGAAATGGAGGCAGGAGAATTGCTTGAATCTGGGAGGTGGAGGTTTCAGTGAGCTGAGATCGCACCATTCTACTCCAGCCTGGGCGACAGAGTGAGACTCCATCTCTCAAGAACAAAACAAAACAAAATAAATCCCCCTTTTTTCTTATTTTCTCAAACCATTCAGATGGACTTATCAGAAGGAAATGGAAAGCCTAGAGCAGAGAAGTCTGTGTTACTGCCTTCTGCAAACTGAGGTGGGGCTGAGGGCACGGAGGCTGCACCTCCTGGATCCCTTCAGCACAGGGACATCCATCCACTGTGGCCCCGGCTCCGGAAGGGGACCCCTCGCTGGTCCAGAACATGGAGGTCACCCTGTCCCCCACACACTGCGGCCCTGGCTCCAGAAGGGGACCCCTCGCTGGTCCAGAGCATTGAGGTCACCCTGCCCCGCCCACAGTCCCAGCCCCCGAGATCAGCTCTGGCTGCCTGCTTCTTTGTGGGGTTTGAGATGGTCTCAGCAGAGCTACTGTCCCACCACCGTCATCCACATCCACAGCTCCACAGCTGATGGCCTCCCTGTGTCCAGTTCCTTCGCATCCACCCGGGCACCTGCCCCTTCCTGAGTGCCTGGATCCTGCAACTCTCCTAGGCGTGCTTGGTTAGAGGGAGGTGCTGGTCCCCACTTACAGGGCAGACAGGATGGCTCCAGGGCGTGGGCCCTAGTCCTGCTTGGCCACGGCTCCATCCTTCCTGGTTCTGCCGCCTAGCCAGGGCTGAGGCCACAGCCATAGAGGGCCTGTCTCCAGTGTCCACTGGGGGAGGAGGTAGCAGAGAAAAGCAGGTTCCCCAGGCTGTGCCTTCTCCTCCCTGCCATCCCTTCAGTTCCGGAACGTGCCGGGGCTCATCCTTGGCGCACAGACTCGACACAGAGGGCCCAACCCTGGTATGCAGGCACACGGGCCCCAAGGGAGACCCCCTCCTGCAGCATCCCAGCCATAGTGCGTCTGTCCATGAACACAGGTTTTGGCTTCAGTTTCCCTTCTCAGAGAAATACTGAGCAGAGATGGTCACGCCTGCTGCTGGGGAAACGGAGGCCCACGGTGTGATCAGGCGTAGAACTGTTTGTCGTTGGTTGCCCGGGCTTTGCTGCCCAAGGACGGAGCACAGGGAGCCACGTGTGGACCTTAGCCAGGCGTGGATCTGAGCTGGGTGTGAGCCTGAGCCAGGCAGTGTCCGGGTGAGTCCCAGGGGTGGTTTGGACACTTGGCGATGTTCGACCCACAGCGGACCCTGTTCTTAGACCACCAGGCTTCCCACTGGGAGACAGAAGCAGTGTTCCTGCAGCTGGGGTGGCCGTGGGGCTCCCTTGGCTCCTGGGGAGCAGCAGTCAGGCTGGGCTCAGTAGACACCTCCTGAGCATAGTGAGCTGGGGGTTCCAGCTTCTGCCTCTGAGTCTCTTTGACGTCTGCTTGCAGCTTTACACTCAGGGCACTTGGGAGAAGGAAGGATGGAGGGGGGTCTCCCTCATCTCATGGAGCAGGCCACAGGCCCAGAGTGCTGGAGACTCTGAACCCACAAGCACCAACAGGAGCCTAACCCGCCATTCTGACAGCCCCTGTTTCAGGGCACACACTCCTGTCCGCAGAGCACACGGCTGACATGCAAGGGGCTGCCGGATGTGAGGAGGCCTCCCCACAGGCACTAGGCCAGGGCAGGCTTCCTGGGAGGTGACCAGGGACAAGGGCAGCTGGAACTCAGCTCCTGTCTACCTGGGGCTTGGGTAGGCACAGAGGGCGGGCACTGCTCAGTGGATCTTCTCACTCGTGGGAGAGTTGGAGGGAGCCCTGCCAGCCCTTTTCCTGCCTATGAACCTTGGAATGGCCTGGGGGTGGGGAGGGACCATGAATGGAAGGCACCTTGCACCATGACCCTTTGCTGGAGGGGCACACGGAGGTCCACAGCGGTCTCTGTGACCAGGGCCAGCCCCTCAGTGATGGTCAGGTCTGCAGGCTGGTACGGCCCTGAGTTTCTTGCCTGTCCAGGTTTCTGCCACCATGTGCTGCAGGTCTGAGGTCTGGGGGGAGCCCTCTGTGCGTCTGACAGATGTTCCCTCCTCCCCTTCCCAGCCCAGCCTCCTGAGGAGCCAGCGTGGCCCTGGTTGGAAGCCGGGCCAGGTGCACGCTGGTGCCACTCAGCTGAGGCGAGGGGCTAATGGGGACAGATTTCAGGGTAAGAAGAGAAACAAATCCACCTGCCTCCTAACCTGGCTACGTCAATCAGAATCTGCAAAAATTACAGAGGGCGGCTTCCTCTTGGAGCCTGCCTAGGGGAACCCCCGACCGGCCCCTCACGGTCATGAACCAGCCTCACTGGCCTTCATCATAGCCTGCCTCAGCCCTCCCCCTGCCTGGAGGCCCCACCAGGCAAGTTCCCACCACAGCCTGGCCCACTTCAGCTCGGGGGCAGGGTGGGGGCCTGACCCACAGGCATGCCCCCCCCCAGAGTGACACATGCCAAGAAGGACGCTGCCTGGAGGTGAAGCCTTGAGGGGCAGGGACATCCCTGTGGCCCCTGGCAGTGCCAGCATCACCCCACATCTGGGCCTGAGCTCCCACGTAATGTCTGCCATGCTGGAGCCAGAGGTGAACAGTCCGGGGTAGCCTCGTCCTGCAGACCTCTGAGGGGGACTGTGAATGCCAAGAGTGAAGCCCGCAGATCTGTGGAGGACAGAACGGAATGAACCCTGGTGCCCACCTCCTGTCCCACCCCATCAGCACTCGCACAGCCGGGCTGCCAGGTACGGAGTGGACCACCTTCCATGCAGCGGCTTTAGGCTGCAGGTTACATTTGTATCCAGGTGTGCTGAGGCTGACAGGTCAGGAGAGGGCTGTCACTGAAGAGATCATATATTACTCACAGATCCAGAGAATAAGACACCCACGCCAGGCAGGGCCACACAGGAAGGCTCCGGGGTGGCCACAGGCAGAGGGAGCTGGGGGAGCTGCGGCAGAGCCTTTCCTGTGGCTTCTTGGGAATAAACGCCAGGCCGGGCAGCAGGATGGATGGGTTCACAGGTGGGGAGTTTGAATGATTCCAGCTGGCTCCAGAGCATGGGGGCTGCCCTTAGTTAGTACCTGGCCCTGGCAGTGAGGGCAGGGACCTGGTGTAGGCTCTGCTCCAGGAGGCAGGTAGACTGTGGGCTCAGGGTTGGGGGATCTGCACAACAGGAGAGTCCTTTGCCAGCTCTGGGACAGGCTAACCTGGACTGGAATGCACAGTCCCTCCCTGGTCAGCAGCACCCGTCTCCCCGGGTCCATGCACCATACACGGAAACAAGGAAACGAGGTTAATACCCCACCACGGGAGGGTCTCTCCTCTGGCCTCCTCCCGCAGCCCCTAACGGCAATCACCTTGCTTCCTGGCTAAGGCCAAAGGGGGCTGTGTCTCCCCCTCCTCCCACCCAGGCATGGGTCTGAACCTGGCGCGCAGCTGAACACATCGCCCTCTGAAATAAATGTAGGGAGGTCGGTGTCGGTGGGGGCCGGGCCGCACATCTCCCCATCATCCAGAGCATCTGCAGAGGCCGAGCTGCTCCGAGGATGCTGCTCAAGTCACAGACAAGCCCGAGGTCAGGTTGCCAAGGTGTGCAGCTGCGGTGGTGACCTCAGAAAGCCTGCTGTCCGGGAAGGCAAGAGAGACGGCAGCTAATATGTGCACCCCTCAGAGAAGATGTCATTCTAGACCCTTCCACAGACAACCGTGGCCTGGAAATCCTAAAGGTATGAACTGGGGCGTCGCCCTCTTTCTGACACCCTCCCCGCTGTGAGGCGGATGTGTGGGTGATGGACGGCAGGGCCCACTCGCCCACTCAGGACCTCCTGAGCAAGGAGACCCGGATGCCCTCCGGGTCCTGTCCACGCCACCCGTGATAACGACGGGTTGCTTTTCAGTTGTCCAAAAAAACAAATTTTTTCACAAATCCCAGTCTCAGCAGGCTGTCTCTCATGTGGCCTAGTTAGTGAGTCCTTCCTGTTTATGGAATAAAAACCCCCATTCATGGATGGAATGCCTCTTTGCAGTCTGTGATTTCTGGGTGTGGCCGTTGTGGTCCCAGCCTTGGGAGAGTGCAGACCTGAGGCCCCCACATGTGGCTGCCCTGTTCCAGTAAAGTCCAGGCTGGCGGGAGGCTGGGGATCGTGTGTGCTTGTGCGTACCCCTACTCTGGGAGGCTTGTCTCTGCCATCTGTCAGGGGCTCATTCTGAAGCAGAGGGGGACTCCCACATGCTGTCTGGTGTCTGCAGGTGATAGTGGTGGTGAGCTGGGCCCTCAGGAGCACGGCCTGCCCACCGTGGTGGCCCTGCCTGAGACACAGCAGGACCAGCTGCCCCCCAGCCCACCTGAGTGACGCGACCTTCCCATCAACCTGCACGCCACCAGGCAGAAAGAACACCCACCCCACGCCCTGTCTTCTGCCTCTTCAGTCACCAACCACAAGCCTGTGGCCATGAAGCAGGCTGCCCTGTGCTGCAGGGAAGGCAGGAGAGAACTGAAGTCCCAGCCCCTCGCTGACTCCATGGGGAAGAAGCAGGGCCAAGATCAGAACACAGTTTGGGGACACAAGTTTGTCTACATGTGGGCAGGAGTTCTCCAGACTCCCTGTCCACAGAAAGTCCAAAGGCCCCGTCTGCCTCGCATGAAAAACATTAGAATCGTCCCGCGCCCAAGCAGCAGCAGGAAGGTCTTTGGAAGACCCTGAGGTTGCCACTTGTCTGGCCACTTCTCTACAGGCTGACCTCTTCCTCATGGCCATGAGGGGCAGGCGGGGACCCGCAGCACGCTGGGCAGCTGGCAGCCCCCACCCTCCACCCGGCCGGCGGCCTCAGCTTCTGGGGAATCATAGCCGGTCTCTTCCCAGAGAGGCCTCGGCTGGCCAAGGGACCACGCCTCATCTGCACATCCCAGTGTGGGCGCACACGCCAGCCTTGAGCAGCCTGGACCAGAGGGCGCCCGCTGTGTAACTTTCTCCAGATGAGTGTTGATGGAGTTAAAATTGGATTTCTGCTCTGATTGATTATCTAATGTGATAGAAAAATATACAGTCTGGGAGCAAATTTAGATTTCAGTGAAAAATTAAACTGTTATACCAAGTTGCCCACTGAAGCATTAAATGCATTCTCTATGTAATTATATCAGCAGATCGCAGTGGCGGTAAGGCTGTCACTCCAGCTGCCTCTCCAGAGGTGCTCAGGACAGCAGCCGCAGATGGCCGGCACCACCGCCCAAGGCTTCTGGAAGGCAGGGGCCTTAATTGATTTCATTGGCGTCTTTTCCATGGAAAGCCTGCTGTCTTTCTCTGGGCTTGGGAGAAAAGACCAGCAAATACCCTTCCTCAGAACCCCTGGAATCAAGTGGCTCCAACATCTACGGGTGGAAATGAAGAAAGAACCAACGCGGTAGGAACTGTGGGCTTTCAGGTGCCCAGAGGCATTTGCTGTGTGCTGAGTGACCTGCAAAACCAGGAGAGAAAGTCCTCCGTAAGTGACAGAGCCCAGGGCACCCTCCCCACAGAGACTCAGAGCCTTAAATTCTTACCATCAGCAGCCTGGAGGCTCCTCAATTTGTCATCTCAGTCATTAGCGGTACAGTAATTAGGTTTTGGGGTTTTTTTCCCCAGGCCTGGAATGTAGGATCGATAGCAGAGATGAGTTAACATAATTGGATTCTGGATGGGTCTTTTCCTTCTCCCTTCGTCATCTCTAAGTGAAAGCCTCCTTGTGCCTCCCCCTTTGCCTGCCACGCTTGCCCTCCCCAGCCACTCTAACCTGGAGCACCTAGCCCCACCTTTCCTCATCACCTCCTGCGGGGCATCACACCTATTTCACAGACTGGGTTGGGTTCTGTGTGCTCCTTTGTAAAACTGTGAATACATGGAGAGATGAACATAAAAAATCACAAGGTATGGCTGGGGGTGGGTGAAGACATGAGGGAAGGCAGCTGCCTCAGCCATTCTCAGAATCCCATCTCTGGTTTGAGTTGGAAGGCGGCCCTTTCGTGATGCTGCTCCGGCCACAGCTGGGACATAACACTTGGCCACTCCCTGCAGTGATTGGAGCCACTTCTTGCTCCAACCACACAATGACTTCTGCTGCCTCTAGCACTACCTGAATGGGCTTTGACATGAAAAGTATTAGGGAGGATTAGAAGAAATAAGACACACCACGACCATCTGTGTGCCTCACACGTGCACACACACATGCTCTCACCATCTGGGAGGGCACCTTTTCATGCCAACCAACTCCAAGGAGTGGCTAGAACATTTTAATATTGCTGGAAACACACTTGGAGCCCTGGGGTTCACATCTGCCTCTCTGGAAGGAGCCCCGTTTCTCAGGGGACATAACAGGGAATGTGCTGGATTTTCCTGGAAAGGTGAGAGGCAATTAACTACGAGAAGGCAGGTCCTTCTCTTACATCTGTTATTAATCCTCTGCTATTGTTTGCTCAACAAATCGCTCTGATTGGGGGTCACAGGGAGTTCAGAATTACTAGGCAGCTCTCAGAAGTGTAGCTGCCTCCTTCTGACAACTTTCCCCAGGAGGAACTCCTGAGTCTGTAGGAACCCAGGGCTCACGTGGACTTGGTGCCTTTGGACTTACTCACCTTTGTGAGCAAAATGACAGAATGGGTAAAGCTCACTGGATTCTAGCCTAGCACCAGAAAGGAGCATGGAGTCAGGGAGAAGCAGCCAGTACGATGCCTGACTCCTGGCCTCCCCACTGGCCCATGGCTGGACTGGGGCTGAAGCCTGAGACACCACAGCCTGGTGTTTTCCCAGGACCCTGATTCTGCTCAGTGGGTTTAGCCAAAGTGTGCCTCAGTCACTGTATTAAGGTTCTTCAGGGAAACTGAACCAGTAGGATGTACATACAGAAGGAGACCTTTTTTAAAATAAGGATTTGGCTTATACAGTTATGAAGGCTTAGCAGGCTCACCACATGCTGTCCACAAGCTGAAGACCCAGGGAAGCCCTGGTGTAATTCAGGGTGAGACTGAAAGCTTGAGAACCAGGGGAGCTGGTGGTGTGAGTTCTAGTCTGAGGGCAGGAAAAGACTGATGTCCGAGATCAAGCAGTCAGGCAGGGGAGCAAAACCTCTCCTCCTGTGCTTTGTATTAGGCGATGCCTGCCCACACTGGAGACAGCCATTGCTTTACTAAGTCCATCCAATCAAACGTTAATCTCATCAGAAGCCCCCTCACAGACACACCCAGAAATGATGTTTCACCAGTCATCTGAGCACTCCAGGGCCCAGTCAAGTTGACACATAAAATTAATGGTCACTGCTACCTAGTTGCCAAACAATAATGATGTTGTTGGTGTTGATGGTGATGGTGATGATGGTGGCGGTGATTGTGATAAAGGTGATGGTGATGGGAATGATGATGGTGATTATAGTGATAATGATGGTGATGTTGGCGCTGCTGATGGTGGTAATGATGATGGTGATAGTGATAGTGATCACGGTGATGGTTATAATGGTAATGATGGTGATGATGATGGTGATCATGGTTGATGATGGTAAGGATGACGATGATAATGGTGATGGTAATGGTAAACGTGGTGATGGTGGTGGTGATAGTGATCATGGTGATGGTACTGATGACAGTGATGATGATGATGGATATCGTGGTGATCATGGTAAGGATGATGATGATGATGATAATGGTGATGGTAATGGTAATCATGGTGACGATGGTGGTGTTGATAGTGATCATTGTGATGGTAATGATGATGGTGGTGATGATGATGATAGTGATGATGATGGAGATCATGGTGATGATAGATCATAAAATTGATCTCCATGTGATGGAGATCATAAAATTGATGTTGATAGTGATCACGGTGATGACGGTGGTGGTGATAATGATGGTGTTGATGATAATGGTGATCACGGTGTTGATGGTGGTGTTCATGGTGATAATGTGATGGTAATGATGATGGTGATAATGGTGATGGTAATTAATGATGGCGATGATAATGGTAATCTGGTGATGATGATGGTGATTATGGTAGGGATGGTGATGATAATGGTGATGGTGATAGTGAGCATGGTGATCATGATGGTGGTGTTAGTAATCATGGTGATGGTAATGATGATGGCAATAATGGTGATGGCAATGATGGCGATGATGATGGTGATCATGGTGATGATGGTGGTGATTATGGTAGGGATGGTGATGATGATGGTGATGGTGAGCATGGTCGTGATAGTGGTGGTGTTAGTAATCACAGTGATGGTGATGATGATGGAGATCATGGTGATGATGATGGTAATGATAGTATGGCAGTAATAGTACCGAGTCAGCCTTTAATAGCCATAGACAGCTCAACCTTCATCAAGTCCTTCTTACACCATATCCAGTCTCTCACTTTAGCATGCCCCAGGTGCACACATTCTCCCACATAAGAACACAAGGCACAAACTGGGCCCTCTTCCACTCAGCAGCTCTTCTGAGATTCACAGTGGTGATCTTCACCCACCTGAAGCTCCCCTGGTCCCCACATCCCCGTGTCCCAGTGACCCCACTAGCCCTCGGTGACCTGGTCCTGCCACTACATTGGTTGTCCTCCTTAGAGCAAGCGTCACTCCAAGCTCCTTCTCACATTCATTCATTCAGTGAGTCAGTCAGTCAGAGGAGATGCGGGAGAACAGGAGAGGCCCCAGGGCAGGTGTGGGCAAGCCAGGAGCACGTGGCCTCCCCGGCCCAGCTGTGACAGTCCCATCCTGGCAAGACCACTGTGGAGTGACCATGTGGCATGGGTAATGGTTTGGACTTTGAGGCCAGCCTTCCCTCAAGGCTCCCCTAGAGCTGAACAGCAGCAGAGCCATGACATCCCCATGTCATGGGGCTGGCTGGCTGCTTAGAACCCTCTGTAGATCTCCAAAAGGTAACAGCTTGCAGAGTTTGAGGCCTCAATGCTCTTCCCCTCTGAATAGAGAGGGATTCATATTGAAATCTACCCACAAACACACACCTTCCATATGCTCAGGGACTCTGCTGAGGAAGCCCAATGCCTGTAAGGCTGACCTGATGCTCCAGCAGGTCCAGGGCTGTTTGCCCAGCACTGGCAGTAGGTAACTATTTGCCTGCCCTGCTTCACCATAAGAACCCCCAACCCTGAGCCTGCCAAGCCTCCCAGAAATCACGTCAGAAATGCCTTCTCAGGAGCTGCCACACACCCATAAAGCTGGAATGAACAGATTCTCCATTCTGTTTCCTAGGAGAGCCCACATTTTATAGGAGACCCATGGTGTTAGCCCCTCAAAATTATGTCCTCCATGTCCACATCAGGAAGATGTGTCTACAATTCTCAGTAAAATGAACAGACTGGCAATAGCAGGTGGTGGAGACAGTGAACATTCCCAAGGTCTTTGATTTTACTGGCAGAAGTATAAACTGGAACGAAGCCTTGGGAAACTCTTACGCATCATTCCTCAAAGGTGAGCATCACCTGCCACATGACTCCCAATTGCAATTCTAGGTTTCACCAAAGAAGACTCTTGAACGTGGACTAGGGGATGTGCACAAGAACCTTCCCCTGTTCTTTTCTTTCTCTTTTTTCTTTCTTTCCTTCTTCTTCTTCCTCTTTCTTTTTTTCTTTTTCTTTTCTTTTTTTTTTTTTTTTTTTTGAGATGGAGTCTCACTCTGTCACCCAGGCTGGAATGCAGTGGTGTGATCTTGGCTCACGGCACTTCTGCCTCCCAGGTTCCAGCAATTCTTCTGCCTCATCCTCCCTAGTAGCTAACAGGCACCCACCACCACACCCAGCTGATTTTTGTATTATTAGCAGAGACGGTATTTCGCCATGTTGGCCAGGTTGGTCTTGAACTCCTGACCTCAAGTGATCCACCTGCCTCGGCCTCCCAAAGTGTTGGGATTACAGGTGTCAATCACTGCTCTCGGGTCCCTGTTCTTCATAGTAGCAAAAACAGGATCAACCACTCAGGCACCTGCAAACATTTTCTAAAAAGGACCAGATTGAAACTATTTCTGGTTTTGCAGGTCGTGTTGGCTCTGTCACAACCTCTCAGCTCTGCTCTGCAATGCACAAGCAGCCAGAGATAAAGCATGTCAAGACTGTGCCCCAATATAGCTGTGTTTACAAAGACAGGAGGCAGCCAGGTTTGTCGCCCAAGCTGTCACGTGTCGGCCTGTGACTATACAGAACACAACGGTCAAAACAAATGAAAAACAGCAATGTAATGAATGTTAGCATTCAAAATTTAGTGAAAAAGTATAATTGCTCACTACATGT
This sequence comes from Rhinopithecus roxellana, assembly GCF_007565055.1. Lineage (NCBI taxonomy): Eukaryota > Metazoa > Chordata > Mammalia > Primates > Cercopithecidae > Rhinopithecus > Rhinopithecus roxellana. The sequence continues at coordinate 25,745,765 of NC_044561.1, forward strand.
TACTCTTTCATAAAGTTAAAAACTGCCAAATCCCAACAATATAACACATGAATGCCTATTTAGAAAGACACATAAATGGAATAAAAGTACATAAAGGGAAGAATGAACACTGCACTCAGGCAGAGGTTGCCCTTGGGGGAATGGAGACATCTGGGGATGGGTTAGACAGGACCATGTTCTTAGACAGATGTCATGATCAAGATCCCAGCAGTGACTTAGGGAAGTGTGTTTTGGGGCTCTTCTTAGATTACTGCAGAATGATGGATCCTGTTCTTTGTACTTGAGATGCACCAAAAAGAGAAAGAAAGGAAAGAAGAAAAGAGGGAAGGAGGGAGGGAGGGCGGGAGGAAGGAAGGAAAGAAGGAAGAAAGGGAGGTGGGAGGAGTGAAGGAGAGAAGAGGGAGACAGGGAAGAAAGAAGAAAGCAAAGTAAGAGCGCAAGAGAGAAAGAGAGGGAGAAAGAATGAAGAAAGGAAGGGAGAAGGGAAGGAAGGAAGGAGGGAGGGAAGGAAGGAAAGGAGGGAGGGAGGGAGGAAGGAAGGAAGAAAGGGAGGGAAGGAAGGAAAAACTCCAGGTAAAATAATACAACAGGCCAAAGACTGGCTGGAGCGGGGACAGGACTGCCCTCAACAGCAGGCAGTGTGAGGGTGGCCTCTGCTTATCAGGTTTTCGGCAGACCTTCTGTTTTGCTGTGAATTCCTCTCTGGTCTCTCACTCAGCGCAAGAACAAGAGACAGAAGCTAAAGACCCACAGCCCCAGGGAGGTGGCCTGCAAGCAGGAGTGCTGAGCACAGTCCTCCTGACGGCCACCTGCCCAGGAACAAGACTCTCGGGCTCTGAGCGAAAGGGCTCTCGCCTGTCACTGTCTAAATGGGCTGCGCAGCAGAAAAGAGCCTGTCTCTTCCTCATTAGGATGCGTTTTTATCAGCTAAGTGCTTTTCAAGGACTTAGAATGCCCTGAGACTCTTCAAAGGCAGTGGGAGGGGAGCCCATTTTGCCTTTCTTATTTATCAGCTGTCGGGGTATCGGGGGCAGGAGAGTGGCAGCTCACAGATCTCTCAGAGCATCATTTCACTCTGTGGCTCCAGCCTCATCTCCCCACCACAGTTCCACTCACAAGAAAGAGACCTTAACACAAATGCATTTCTTGGGCCTGTGTGTTGAGTCAAAAAACAGCCATGAATGATAATGATAGTATGTCTTCAGATTAGGAAAACACTTCAGGCTTTTCCAACCCTTGCCACGAACAGTTTCTTTTTAATCCTGACCGCAGTCGGGGCAGGGAGAGACCGCACCGTGCCAGAACTGGGTCACGTGGACAGTGGGAGTAATGACAAAATTCCCAGGAATTCTGGGCTGGTTGCTCACAGAATTACAGTAAATCAAATAAGCTTAAAATGAAATAAATTATACTAAAAACAAGGGTAATGGAGTTTATAAAGAACTTCTATAACTCACCATCAACAAAAGCCAAACAACCCAATAACAAAACGGGCCAAGAACTTGAACAGACATTTCTCCGAAGCAGCTCTACCGATAGAGGGTGGGTAAATGCAGATGGGCAACACACAACCACGTTTCCGCCAATGGACAGCAGTGGTCCCGTAAAATTAGAATACTGTGTTTTCACTGCGCCGTTTCCACGTTTAGACAACAAATCCTTACCCTTGTGTCTGAACTGTCTGCAGCCTTCAGTACAGTCCCACGCTGCACAGGTATGTACCCTAGGAGCAACAGGCTGTGCCACATCGCCTAGGTATGGAGTAGGCCGTGCCATGCAGATTTGTGTAAGTCCAGACAAGGACTGTGATGTTCAGACGAGGACAAAATCCCCTGAGGATACACTGGCCAGAATGTGCCCCTTTCGTTAAGTGACACATGACTGTATGTGAAAAGATGTTCGACATCAGCAGTTGCTATGCAAATCACAATCTAGAAGAAATAAGACTGCGCACCTGCCTGCCGGGATGATGCTCATCAGCAAAACGGACAGTTGCATATGTGGGTGAGGACGGGGAGACATTGGAGCCCTCACGTTTTGCTGGTGAAGATGGAGAACGGCAGCCTCTGCAGAAGACAGGCAATTTCTCCAAAAGTTAAAGAGTCACCTATTGACCTGGCCTGTCCCACTCCTTCCTTGGCACACATCCAGAGCAATCGAGCCCAGGGATTCAAAAGATATCTTCATGTTCACAGCAGCATTCGCCACAATAACCAAAAGGCGGAGACAGCCTAAGAGTCCACCAGTGGGTGAACAGATAAGCAGCATGTGGTTTGCACCCAACGTGGAATTATTCAGGCACAAGACAGCAGGTGACAGGAGGGATAAACCCTTTTCACTCTACATGTGGAGCAAAAAGGCGCAATGCAAAAGGGCAGCTATGGCATATTTCCACCCACATGAGGCTCACAGGAAGGAGAGGCCAATTCACAGAGGCAGGACGGAGAGTGGTGGGTGTGGGGGCTGCTGCAGGGAGGCTGTGGAGAGTGGGTGCTTAATGGGGACAGAGCTCCAGTTTGAGAAGACAGCGAAGTTGTGGAGATGGAAGATGGTCACAGTTGAACAACATGAGGAATAGCTGGGCACGGTGGCTCACGCCTGTCATCCCAGCACTTTGGGAGGCCGAGGCAGGCAGATCACCTGAAGTCAGGAGTTCGAGACCAGCCTGGCCAACATGGCAAAACCCCGTCTCTACTAAAAATACAAAAATTAGCCAGGCATGGCGGCACATGCCTGTAATCCCAGTTACTCAGGAGGGTGAGGCAGGAGAATCACTTGAACCCAGGCGGTGGAGGTTGCAGTGAGCTAAGATCTTGCCATTGCACTCCAGTCTGGGCTTTTTTTGAGACTCAGTCTCAAAAAAAAACAAACAAAACAAAAACAACTCCAAAAACACATTAAGATTGTATTGAATACCACTGAATTATAACTTAAACGACAAAATTTGCATTATATATTATTGTGTATTTTATTATATATAGTATTACTTTTAAAGTTAGTATATATGTATATGGACTGTATATCCTATATAATGTATTGTACATAAGTAATTATACCAGAAAGTCACTATATTTGCTTTTTTGTAATCTGCTGTTTTTCTCTTCCTAACATAGCATGAATGGATTTCTACATTCAATATTTTTTGACATTGCATAATACATTGAATGTGATACACACACACACACACACACACACACACACACACACATGTATTTTGTATACCCACGAAGCCAGATAGAAAACATACTGGTATACACACACACACATACACATATACACATATTGAGTTTAAATCCAGTCATCCCATCTCACCAGTTCCTGCCTTTGCAGTGCATCTTACCATGACCTGTGTCCGTGGAGTTGTTCACATCTGTGAGGTCCTGTGTGTCTGTTGTAGCTGGACTCCAACCTCCAGCAACCACTGACTCCATAGCCCTGCACAGACAGGCCAGAGCTGGACTCAGGGACGCAGCCTCCTCAGAGGCTCCAGTGCACCTGCCTCCTCCTTCCAGGAATATATGTTTTATAGAAATGTTGAAAAATCAGCCCAGGTCACCCAGAGGGCAGGGAGGTCCCTGCCTAGACCCCCAAGCTGTGGACGCCTCTGGGATTTCCATGTAGTAACCGTCTATACTTCAGAGCAAGCGCCATTTTTATGGAGGCTCCGAAGACTCACACAGGACTCACTGTGAACGGCATGATACTGAGTGATGAGTGTCTCGCTTAACTTGACTCACACTTGTGTGCTGAGCCACACACAGTTGCTCCCGTTGAACCACTGGCTGACCTGTGCAGGTGGCATGTGGTACATCCTCATACACAGAACTTTGCACTTTCATTTCAAAGAAATAGGTGGTGTCCTAACTGAAGGAAACATATGTATTCCAGGAAAGCTTGAAAGTGCAGAATTGTACACGAAACAGACATTACTCAGCAGTAATTCCGCAGTCTTTCTTAACAACTGGCACATATTCTTAGAGGCTTCTTTCCATAACAATATATCACGTCTCCCTAAAATTAGAATTGTGTTTTCGATCTTGTTTACAACCAGGTTTTATGAAATTTTCCTCTTTTCAAAAAATAATATATATATATCTTACAGGAAACACAGAAAAGCTAAAGAAAAAAACTAAATAAAAATGATTCTAAGGATTATTTGGGAGAATTTATGTGGACGGATATTTTGGAGAAAAAGTGAGTAACAAAGCAAGACTGAAGATCCTTGGTAATTAAATGCCTTAATCAGCAGGCTGGAGCAAGTCCGGGGTCCTGGAATGGATTGGGAAGAGAGGCTTTTAGAAGGTGCTTAGAAACCATCAAAACCCTAATATAAAAGGAGAACAGAAACAAATACAGAAATCTACCCATAACTCACACAGGCTGCCACAGGGGCTTTCTACTCCAGGAGAAAAAGGAATTCAATACGTTGTCTTGAGCTAATTGGTAAATGATTTAGATCAACTCACAGCTTACCTCAATGCAAACTTCCTCTGGATTAAAAAGAAAGGCCCAGAAGTCCTAGAAGTATGTGTAGGCAAAAATTTCTAGAATCTTGAGGGCAGTGGAGAAGACTATTATAATAAGCAGAACAAATGAATAGAAAAAAATAAAAATACACATACAAAAAACAGACACATTTGGCCAAAAAAAAAATAATAATAATGCGATTTCAGCATTCATCAAGAGGACCATCTGTTATTCATCACCTTATCAGTGTCCCAGTGAACATGTTTTTAGATCTTGAGACATTTCTGTTACAACAGAAAGCTTTATCTGGTCCCAGTGGAATATACTTCACAAGACTGAGGTATATTTGGCAGTAGTAAAATGCTCTTAATGCAGCTGAATCTGATTTTCCATTACTTCATGTGAAATGTTCACGTCTGAATTCACAAACGAGGTGATCTGTTTCTTCTCAATTATGCTAATTTTATTCTCCTTGTCTGAATTTGGAATCATGGTTGTGTTGAGTTCATGAAAGCAAGTGGAAACTTTTTTGTTTGTTTGTTTTTGAGACGTAGTCTCACTCTGTCGCCCAGGCTGGAATACAGTGGCACGATCTCGGCTCACTGCAACCTCCACCTCCACCTCCTGGGTTCAAGCAATTCTCCTGCCTCAGCCTCTCAAGTAGCTGGGATTGCAGGCAACTGCCACCACGCCTGGCTAATTTTTGTTTTTTTTTTTTAGTAGAGATGGGGTTTTGCCATATTTGCCAGGCTGATCTCGAACTCCTGACCTCAGGTGATCCACTCGCCTCAGCCTCCCAAAGTGCTGGGGTTACAGGCGTGAGCCACCACGACTGGCCAGTAAGTGGAAATTCTCTGTGCCCATCCATTCTTCTGATCACTATGTATAAAACAAGCTTGTTTAACCCGCAGCCTGTGGGCCGCATGCAGCCCAGGATGGCTTTGAATACAGCTCAATGCAAATATGTAAACTTCCTTAAAACATGATGAGAATTTTTTGAAAATTTTTATTTAGCTCATCAGCTATTGTTAGTGTTAGTGTATTTTACATGTGGCCCAAGACTATTCTTCTTCCAATGTGACCCAGGGAAGCCAAAAGTTTGGACATCCCCTGATGTGCATGCTCTTAAACAAGTACATGAAAATAATTCGCAGCTTAATTTTTTGTAAAGACTCAATAGGGTCCTCGTGCTTTTAAGGGAAAAATGCCATGATTGCGTCCTCCATGTCCTCCTTGTGGTCACAGCATCTAATCTGGGGTGATTTTCCATCTATCCTTGCATGTGTGCTGGAACCCACCGGCATGCAAAGAGAAAGAAAGAGAAAGGAGAAGGAAGCAAATAAAGAGACAGGAGACACGGAAGAAACCAGCCGTTTCATGGGAGACCCCACTGTAATCTTCGATGTGGGGAGTTTTCCTTCACTGCTTTAAAATTTCTGTGCTATTCTCCTTGCCCAGTTCCCAGATTTTGCCTGAAAGAGACTTGGATTTGCAAGAAATTCTTTTACTTACTTTTTTCTCAAAAAACGAATTTATTCTAATTGCTTCAGAAATTAAGGTTTATTTTCATTTTCCAATTTCCTATGTTGGCCGTTTAGCTTTTTTTTTTTTTTTTTTCCCCTTCTGTTACATGTGAAAAGTAATTAACCTCTAGGTACAGCTTTAGCCACATCTGCGGGAATTGCATCATGCTATTCATTTTCATTTTGTCCACATCTGCTATAACTGGTTATACACTGTTCATTTTAATTATTAAAAATCATTATTATTATAGGAGTGTTTCCTTCTAGCCCTAGCTCCAGTGTGTGATTGAAATTTTATTGTATGTTGGTGAATGTTGTTTGTGTGGTTTTTATTTCTTGAATTAGCTGAAGTTTTCTTGGTGATTTTTTAAAAAACATTTTTCAACACTGGGGAAAAAATGCATGAATTCATTCCTTTAACGAATATTTACCAAGCATTTACTGTGCACTTGTGGAAAAGTCCTCGTAAGTACCAAGCTTGATGCCATCTACTGCTTCTTTCCCTGGTTCCCCTCAGGGCAGCTTTGACAACGACTGGGGATGTTCGGACTGTCCCAGCCAGGAGGATGCTGTCTTTACCCAGTTGGTGGAGGCCAGAGGTGTTTCCAAAGAGACACCGCCACAACGAATCCTGCAGCCCTGGAGAGCCTCACTCCATGTTGTCTATAGAATCTCACATCAACTGTTAGTCAAAAGAATCTTAGCACCTTCCCTGACCGTGTCCATAAGTATTTGAAATGGAAGCTGAGGCTTTCTGTGGGATTGAGGGGAGTTGCCCAGTGTGTTCATTGCAGCACCAAGAATGGATGCTGGTGTCTTCCAACTGGTGAACTCTTCATTACCCAGCTGATCCCTGAGAGCAGCTCCCTCCCCAGGGACTCTGCACACCCTTCCCTGAGAGCAGCTCCCTCCCCAGGGACTCTGCACACCCCTCCCTGAGAGCAGTATTTTCAGGTACTCTAGAAGGAGAAGCATCCAGAGCCCAGAGTTTTCCCCCAGATTTCTTGGTAGTGCTTCCTCGCTAGAGCTCTTTGTGTTGGGCTGGGGAATCAGGTCTGGCTGCATTTTATTATTTCCAGGAAGGATTCCCCCTCCACAGCTGGCTTGGACATTTTAATCTCCAATACTAACACCCAGGACGATTCCGGAGGCTGTCTCTGCAGGGTGAGTGGTGTAGCATCCAGCCTGGGGACTTCTACCCCAAGTGTGCTCCCTCCGGACACCAAGTTTACCCAGAGGTGCCCAGCCTGGTGAGAAAGGAGACAGCATGGGGTCAAGACACCCTTGTTTCCAGCTCTTCCTCTTCAGGCCTCCCTGAGAAAGCACCTCCCCACGGTGTCTCCCTGTGGACTTTTGGGTATGACAGAAACCACCATCTGCTCTGGCCTCCTGGTGCCTGAGCCTTCTGAGCCTCCTGCAGAGTCACTCCCATCCGGGAGCCCTGAGGGGCCGCTCCTGTGTGCCCTCCACCTGCTGGTGTGGAGCCCATGTATGTGGTTGATTCCATTTCCTCTACTGCTCGGTCTCCTGGACTCAACAGGAACCTGCATCTGGTCATTCCCTCTCCCCCAGGGCCAGGCCCCACATCTGCACACAGTGTTTTCTGATTCATATTCAATAACTCTTCTGTTTTGTTTTCTGAGCCTGTTTTCTTCTCTCAGGACTCTGCCTCAGCAAAAGAGTGTGTGCCCGTGTTGTGGGAGCTGTTTCCTCTCATGTCTGCTGGAGACCAAGGGAAGGTGCTTGCCAGTCCCTGGCCTCTGCCCACCAGCGTCATTCAGAAAGTGGCACTTCCAGGACCTTCCACGGCGGCTCCACCTCTCCCGTCTACACCTGGGTGCTGGAGAACCACAGCTGCCATCTGCACCTGGGGCCAGGTGGAAGGGGGAGCCCTTTTCCCACTTCCCACTGCCTGCAGAGGTCACCGCAAGGCAAGCTCCCATGAGCTGCGTCTCCATGGCCTCACCCCGTCACCATCTGTGTTGCAGAATTCTGTGGTTACTCTGCACCTGCCGCTGTTTACAGCACCATCAGCTCCACAGAATCTGCATTTCTCTGCAGGAACCCTGCAAGGGGGCCTTGGGCCCCAGTCTCTCTGCCTATGCCACCCTCCCTGAGATGTGGGCTCTGGGCAATGGGCCTCATGGGAGAGGGAGGGCACCTTGGCAGAGGCAGGGGAGGAGGGGAAGGTGGGCTTCTCCACCCAACCGGTCCCCTGAGGGGCTGCATCACGGCTCAAAATGACTTCATCGTGGTTTTCTTCCCCAGTTGCCAGCTGCGGTGGGCGCGGAGCACACACCTCTGCTGAGAGCCTCTGCTCCCGTCCCTGGTGTCCAGACCCATCTAGGCATGGAGACTCGGGAGCACGGGAGGTTTCTGTTCACAAATTTAAAGGAATTAATGATAAAATTCCTAATTTTTTTTAAAAAAATACTGTTTGTAAGTCAACGTTTCTTCAGTGCACACACTGAGCATATAAAGTTTTAGAGTTCATCACTATAATGACTTTAAATACAAGTTAAAGAAGGCAACACATCACATCCCCTCCTTTTAATTTTGCTGCTATTTGGATGTCTCTGATCAATTTCAGGGTGGGGGGAGTACTCCCAAAATAAAATGGAGTGAAGATTTTCTTTTTCCTGGAGTAATTTATTTGAAATCGTTAAAATCACCAAGTTCACAGTCGTTACCTCCTGATGGTTCTCGAGCCCGATTCTGCCTCCTAGCGACTGTCATCTGGAGGGAAATCAGCTCTCCTGTCCCTTCGGCTTTCCTGAAATTCAAGGTCAATGCACGTTGGCCTTGTCTGAGGATGGGACGCATTCCCAAATCGCCCCAGAACTTAGGTTCAGAAAATTCATAGCCTCGTTAATAGAAATCATTGTCAAACCACACAATTGACATCTCAGCGCAAAACTAAGCCTTTAGTGAAACCCCTAGGTGTGCTAATGGATTGACTTAGTAAAACCTTCACTGAGTTTCTACTATGCGCCGGATACACAGTATTATTATCACGATTATTATTACATCTATTATTGCCAGATGCAAGTGTTAAGGACAAACTGCCTTTGCTCTCAAAAAGGGCAACCGAGAATATCCTTAAATAAATCAGCATTTACCGAATAAGAAATAAAAGTGAAAATAAGCACATCAATTCTGGCCATGTGTCAGGGCAGCATACAAAAGACTTCTGGCCACCTATGTGAGGTTGTCACACATGACAAAGCATCCCCCCGCCTTCCACCCAACCCATGTGTGCAGGAATCCAGCCTCCCTGGTTCCCACGGGTGCTGGCTGGGATGCAAACTGGGCGGGCAGATTGCAGGTACCACTGGCATTGCAGATGCAGTGCTTAAAAGTGAGTGCACACTCAACCGATTGCACCTCCATGGACTTGCCCCAAGGAAATGGTCAGAAAAGTGTTTGCAGTGCTTTCTCATTGAAAAGTTAGCAAGCAAGGGCCGGGCGTGGTGGCTCACACCTGTCATCCAGCACTTTGGGAGGCCGAGGCAGGTGGATCACCTGAGGTCAGGAGTTCGAGATCAGCCTGGCCAACATGGCGAAACCCCGTCTCTACTGAAAAAACAAAAATTAGCCAGACGTGGTGGCGGGCATCTGTAATCCCAGCTACTTGGGAGGCGGAGGCAGGAGAATCACTTGAACCCAGGAGGCAGAGGTTGCGGTGAGCCGAGATCACACCACTGCACTACAGCCTAGGTGACAAGAGCGAAATTCTGTCACACACAAACAAACAGACAAAAAAGCCTTATAAAATTAGAAATAGGCATTCAATCTGTGTAAGGATCCTTGAATCCACTCTTTGCTCACTCTGTATCCAAAGCTGAAAAGGCGTTCCCTTCTCTCTTTCTGTTCTTACGGTGTCAATCTCTGGAGTCCCTGCAGCCCAACAGAGGATTTGCAATGGGATTAAATGACAGCATCAGTGTGAATGCATAAACCCATCAAATAAGAAAATGCAAACTCTGTGCCAGGGTCCACGTTAATAAGCCCACTCCCATGATCAAAGTGTTTTTTTTTTTGTTTTTTGACGGAGTCTTGCTTTGTCGCTCAAGCTGGAGTGCAGTGGTACGATCTCAGCTCAGTGCAACCTCCACCTCCTGGGTTCAAGTGATTCTCCTGCCTCAATCTCCTGAGTAGCTGGGATTACAGGTGTGCACCACCACACCTGGCTAATTTTTATATTTTTAGTAGAGACAGAGTTTCACCATGTTGGCCAGGCTGGTCTGGAACTCCTGACCTCAAGTGATCCACCCACCTTGGCCTCCCAAAGTGCTGGGATTACAAGTGTGAGTTACAGTGCCCGGCCCCATTATCAAAGTCTTGGGGAGAAACTAAAACCTTTTCTTTTTTTTCTTTTTTTTTTTTTTTTTTTGAGACGGAGTTTCGCTCTGTTGCCCAGGCTGGAGTGCAGTGGCCGGATCTCAGTTCACTGCAAGCTCCGCCTCCCGGGTTTACGCCATTCTCCTGCCTCAGCCTCCTGAGTAGCTGGGACTACAGGCGCCCGCCACCTTGCCCGGCTAGTTTTTTGTATTTTTTAGTAGAGACGGGGTTTCACCGTGTTAGCCAGGATGGTCTCGATCTCCTGACCTTGTGATCCGCCCGTCTCGGCCTCCCAAAGTGCTGGGATTACAGGCTTGAGCCACTGTGCCCAGCCTAAAACCTTTTCAAGTTAAGCTCTCAATACCAAAAGAAAAATGTCCAAGAATAAATTTTATTATTAGTTATATATATGTTAATTAAAACCCTGTCTGAGTCCTCATTCTCTGCAGGTTTCCCTAGGAGGCCCCAGGTCTGGGTGGTGGGATTCCCCAGCAGCAGCAGCTGGGGCTATCCCCTGGGGATGGAAGTGGGTCCCTCAGGACCTCAGAGGCTGGGTTTGTGCCATTCTTTAGAGCTTTGTCTCATTTTCCAAGGTGTTCTGATCTTGGCCAGGGAAGAGGGATGTCAATTATGGAATCCCATCAGAGACTCCAGCACTGGGAACTTATGCCAACTTTACAGATGTGGAGACTCAGTCTTGACGAACTTTGTAGCATGGTGTCTGACCAAAGCCAGGCTTGAACTCCTGCCTTCCTGACTTCAAGGTCTGGTTCTTCCAGTCCTGCAGCAGCTCATGGATGGGGTGCATAGGGTCAGAGGGGCCCACATCGCCACTCAAGGGAGCCAGAGGCATGTTCAAGTCCAGGCTCTAACAGAAACCATCTTGAACCCTTGCACAGATGTACATAAGCAGGAGCCCTTGGTAACTTCCCCTACGTGCAGGATTGTGACATTGATGACTTTTTACCCAAAGAAGGACTTATTCCAATATCACTCATTTGACCAATGTGGCATTTCCCTGTTTTCCACTCACTGCCCTCAGCCAGGTCCTGAGAAATATGGAATGGAAAGAAACGGCCATCCTCAGATGGCTCCCAGGACGGTGGCCGGCTCCCAGGACGGTGTCCGGCTCCCAGGACGGCCACTCTGCTTCCTGTACAAAGGAGCCCACCACCCTGTAGGCACGCATTTTTTGTTAAGGTTTTTTGATATTCATGTCTTCTGTTTATTATGCCAAGTTAGATAATCCCATCTTCAAAATCTTTCAAACATACCTGGCTACAGGCATTTCCAGTGGCCTGAATGAGAGTGAGCCCAGGCGAGAAGCACTGGCTGTGGGCCAGGTGGGGTGAAGACCAGGAGGAGACACCCATAGAGGATGATGTTGATGAAAGATTTGACTCAAAGAAGACACATTGGCCCCAAACACAGGAGCTGCGCGCCATCTGGGGCTTATTTCTTTGAGATAGAAGAAGGGGAAGCAGGCTCAGAGCTCCACGTTTAAACCCCAGGTTCAGTCCATTCCAAGGGTTTCAAATGCCCAACAAATGACCTTTTTTTGGTAATGAAAAAATTCTCCTTTAAAACAGGAGGTGAGGATTCAGAAATCATTTAACACTCAATCCAATTCAACTCAACAAGGAGGAAGTGAATGTCCCCTGGCGGCTGCAATCATCATCCCTGGTGCGGAGAGGAAGCCTTTCCCCTGGTCCCCTGAAAGGCACCAAGTGGCCTCCTGCTGGTGGAGACTTCAGAAGAGCGGCATCTGCTCGTGGGACCTGTGTTGATCTCTTGTATTTATAGGTTGTTTTTTTTTTCTTTGTTTGAGACAGAGTCTCGCTCTGTCGCCCAGGCTGGAGTGCAGTGGTGCGATCTCGGCTCACTGCAACCTCCGCCTCCCGGGTTCAAGCGATTCTCCTGCCTCAGCCTACTGAGTAGCTGGGATTATAGGCATCCGCCACCATACCTGGCTAATTTTTGTATTTTTAGAAAAGATGGGGTTTCACCATGTTGGCCAGGCTGGTCTCGAACTCCTGACCTCATGATCTACCTGCTTTGGCCTCTCAAAGTGCTGGGATTACAGGCATGAGCCATAGCACCCGGCCTATAGATTGCTGTTTTAAAACTTCCAAAGAGCTTCTCTGTGATCTAAAGAAATGTTGAAAGTCTCTGTGTAAAGACTGCACATGCCAGGGCAGAGTAAGAAGAGCAAGGCTCATGGGAAGAGAGGAATACAGGTGGCTTCAGGAACAGCTGGATCCAGACACAAAGCCACCCTCAGTCTCGGTTTCCAGCAGCACCGTGCTTCCTTCACCGCACAGGGCAGCATCCTCCTCCGCCACAGCAAGGTGGGCTGACAGTTCCTGCACGTGCACCTTTAGTTTTGGCTGCTGGAGCAGCAACACTGACCACCAAGGCTAAACCACCTTGGAAGAAAAACTCGTCGTCCAAGATTGAGTGAAAGGCTGATCCTAGGGCCATGATGCTGTGGTCAGGGGCAGTAGCCCCTGCTCCGGAGTGTTTAGGGGGTCACTCACCCAATCCTAGGGCCATGATGCTGTGGTCCGGGGCAGGAGCACGCTGCTCTGGAGCGTTGAGGAGAGGCACTCACCCGATCCTAGGGCTGTGATGCTGTGGTCTGGGGCAGGAGCATCCTGCTCCAGAGTATTGAGGAGGGGCACTCACCCGGCTTCTGCAGAGTGTGAGCTGTGGAGGAACGGCCCACAGCAGCCCCCTGGAGGCTGCCCCCCGGAGCACCACACTGACCACTCTGTTTCTAACCTGCTGGGTCCTTGGGTCCCCCAGGAACAAGTATGCAAGAATAGGGAGCTAAGAAAGTGTATTTTATTTTATTGAGGGTCAAAAAAGTAAAGCAGTCGAGAGTCATTTTGCATGAGAGGATGGCCGTGTACGCTCTGTGAGCTCTGCCCGCAGGGTCCAGGCTCCCAGCGCAACAGCAGACAGCACCAAGGGCACCCCAGCCCAGCACATGCAGCTGGATGACACTTCATGTCTGCAGTGTACGAACGCCAGGAAGTGTCCGGTGTCACATCCAAAATGAAGGAAGTTTTATCCAAAGTATCGCTATGGGCCGGGCGCGGTGGTTCAAGCCTGTAATCCCAGCACTTTGGGAGGCTGAGACGGGCGGATCACGAGGTCAGGAGATCGACACCATCCTGGCTAACACGGTGAAACCCCGTCTCTACTAAAAAATCCAAAACACTAGCAGGGCGAGGTGGCGGACGCCTGTAGTCCCAGCTACTCAGGAGGCTGAGGCAGGAGAATGGCGTGAACCTGGGAGGCGGAGCTTGCAGTGAGCTGAGTTCCGGCCACTGCACTCCAGCCTGGGAGACAGAGCAAGACTCCGCCTCAAAAAAAAACACACAAAAAAACAAAAAAAAACAAAGTATCGCTATGGTTATGTCAAGGCGAGGGGTGTCTTAGTTTGAGTTGCAATCACTAATTACCATAGACTGGGGGCTTAAACACTAGGCATTTATTTCTGACAGTTGTGGCGTCTGGGAGGCCCAGGATCGTCATGGTGCTGACTCGGTGTCTGTTGAGGGCCCCCTTCCTGGCTTGGAGATGGTGCCTGCTTGTTGTGTCCTCAGGGGCAGAAGGGAATCATTTATCTTGTGTCTCTTATTCCAAGGGCACTAATCCTATTCGTGAGGGTTCATGACCTCATCACCTTCCAAAGGCCCCATCCACAAATAGCGTTACATTGCGATTACGGATTCAACAGAAGGATCTGGGGATTCACAATCATTCAGTCCATAATAGATGGAGAGAAAGGAACAGAGGGAGGGAGGGTGGGGTGGAGGGGGCAGAAGAAGGGAAGAAGGAAGAGGGAGGGAGAGAGAGACAGAGGAAGGAAGAGAGGGAGGGTGGGAAGGGGAGAGAGTAGGGAGTGATGGAGGGAACGAGATGAATTTCCCATGAGTGATGCAGATGCCATCCCTGGTCCTTGTTGCGGAGGCTCCCGTAGAGGGGTCACCCTGGGTGCTAAGGAGACCAGAACCCCGTGTCCTTATGCTCAGTACAGGGGCAGGGGCACCGCTGGCCTGCAGTTGGGAGGTCCTCCACAACCCCAGCTTCCAGGAGACAGGGCCGGGGCACTCTCATTCACCGTTGTGTCCAGAGTGTCCAGACGTCTGCTGGGAACAAGATGGTGCTTACTCAACATGGAGGAAACAGAGAAGGAATTTCAGAGAAGCAGGAGGCTCCTCTCCTGTCCCTGGCCCTGTCTCACTTCATGTGTCCCACACCTTTTCTGAAAGCCATCAGCCCATCCAGTTCCAGTCCTTCAACCTTTTCCAAATGTGTCACAGGGCCTCCAGGAATTACCTTCAAGCTTTCTTTTAACAAGCATTAATTTTGTCTTATTTTTGAATTGGCTCAGCTTGAGAATGGGTGAGAATGGAGTTTTTCATTGGCCCTCCATGACAGAGAAACCTTGTAAACGGGAAGGAGATTGTTGGAGTTAACATGTTGTGTGGTTTTTGTATAGTAAAGGGAGTTAACGTTACTAGGTATGTTTAGATTTTGATAGATTTAGTGTAGATATTATGAAATTTAAGTGTAATTGCTTAAAGAATAGAAATGATGTATACTACCTAAACCAGTAAAAAGCTCAAGAGAGAGATGTGTTAGAAGTATAGGTAGTACAAAGCCCTAAGTAAGCCTGCATAACTAAATTTAATCCATTGTTAATTAAAAGAAATGCAAGTAAAGAAATGTATTAGAGAAAGTATAGGAAATCTACCTCCCCAGGTGTCTACATATATGTGCAACATGCATGGTTGACAAGAGACATATCAAAAAGAACAAGACATGGAAAGAATGAAGAAAAGATACAGAAAGTATGAGAAAAACACTAGCCCAAGCAAGGCTGGAATCGCCCAATCATATCAGACAAATAGATATTAAATCAAACCACATTATCAACAATAAAGAGAGCCACTCCATCATGAGAAAAGAAATTATTTATCAGGGTCATAGCATAATTGTGAAACTTAGTATATTAACATAATTTCAAATGGACGCAATGGATAAAATCTCAAGGAGAAAAACATGAATACAAAATCACGATGAGAGTGTTCGACACAACTCTCAATCCTAAAGTGGCTACACAGACCCAAAATTAGTAGAGAAGGATTCTTGTCAAGATAATTAATAAGTTTTCTATAATAGCTGCTTCAAATTTGTGAACCTAAGATCAAGCATTCATGAGACATTTAGAAAAATTACAACAATTACGAAAAAATAAGTATTTATGGACTACATTCTCTGAACTCCACATATTGAAATTAGAAATAATGAGAAAAACAGCCTCATAAATATGGAACTATAAAAACCTATTTCTGAAGGAATCGTAAACCAAGGAAGATTACGATCAAAATTTGAAAATATTTGAAACACAATGACCACATAAATGCTGCGTATTGAGACTTCTGGGGTGAGTGCAGAGAATGCTTTGCCTAGGAAAGGTGAGCAAACTTTCTCTGTGGAGGGGCAGGCAGTAGCGTGCTTGAGGCCTACTGCAAAGCAGGTGACTCTGGTTAATGATAATGTGTTGTCTATTTCAAAATAGCTAAGAGAATCAATGGATATATTAATTGGCTTGAATTAATCACTCCACGTTGTGCACATACATCCAAATACCACATGGCATTTCACAAGTGCAGACGGTGATCATTTCTCATTTAAAATATTATTACTAAATTTTTTTGTATTTTTTTTTTTTGAGACGAAGTCTCGCTCTGTCGCCCAGGCTGGAGTGCAGTGGCCAGATCTCAGATCACTGCAAGCTCCGCCTCCCGGGTTCACGCCATTCTCCTGCCTCAGCTTCCTGAGTAGCTGGGACTACAGGCGCCTGCCACCTCGCCCGGCTAGCTTTTTGTATTTTTTTTTAGTAGAGACGGGGTTTCACCATGTTAGCCAGGATGGTCTCGATCTCCTGACCTCGTGATCCACCTGTCTCGGCCTCCCAAAGTGCTGGGATTACAGGCTTGAGCCACCGCGCCCGGCCCTAATATTTTTTACAAATAAAAATAAAAATAAATTTGGCTTTGTGGGATACTCTCCGTTGCAACTCCTCATCTCTAAAGTGACCATAGGCAGTATGAAAATGAACAGGTGTGGCTCTGTTCCCATAAGCTATGGTTAGCAGAAATGCCTCATTTAGATGAAAGTGTGTCACCTTTAACATATGTAGGAAGTAAGAAAAATTTTAAAATAAAACTTGACTTAAAACATCAGAGAATGACAAAATAAACCCAAAGAAATTAATAAATAGAAAATCTGTAATTATGTCCTTAAATTCGTAAAAACAGACACAAAGAAATAACAGAGAGGACCGCTGTCTTAGTCTGTTTTTTGCTGCTGTAATGAAATACCACCGGCTGGGTAATTTATAAAGAAATGAGATTTATTTGGTTCGCACTTCTGGAGACTGCAAAGTCCAGGACCATGGTGCTGGCATCCGGCAAAGGTCATCCCATGGGAGAAGGATGGAGGTTAGGAGTCAGGGCCTGAGTCAGAGCAGAAGAGGCCAGGCTCACTTTAGAAAGCCCACTCTTAAGGCAAGTAACCCACTCGCTCAATAATGACATAATCTGTTTATGAGGGTGGAGGCCTGATAGGGTTTGGCTGTGTCCCCACCCAAATCTCATCCTGAATTGCAGTTCCCGTAATCCCCACGTGTCATGGGAGGGACCCAGCGGGAGGTAATGGAATCGTGGGGGCGGTTTTCTCCATGCTGTTCTTCTGACAGTGAGTTCTCACAAGAGCTGATGGTTTTATTAAGCGCTTCCCCGTTCCCGTGCCTCTCATTCTCTCTCTCCTGCTGCCATGAAAGAATAACGTGTTTGCTTTCACGTCTGCCATGAGTGTAAGTTTCTTGAGGCCTCCCCAACAATGAAAGACTGTGAGTCACTTAAACCTCTTTCCTTTCTAAATGACCCAGTCTCAGGGATGTCTTCATTAGCCGTGTGAGAACAGAGTAATACAAGGCTCTTAATCTAATAACCTACTAAACACCTACCTCTTAATACTGTAGCAATGACCATTAAATTCCAACATGTGTTTTGGAAGAAAAACATTGAAACCACAGCGATCATGAGGACTAAAAGCTGTTACTTTATCAAGGAAAAAAAAAAAAAAAAGATACTGTTCTAGCCAGACTGATTAAAGAGAGGGAGAGAGGAAAGTGACAAATAAGCATTATTAAAAGAGAAAACAAATCCGTAAGTGCAAATAAGATCGAGGTTTTAAAATAAGATAATACTATGAACAATTTTAACTCAATGACTTCATAACTTTGAATCAGAGACAATAATTCAAAATATAATTTACCAAAGCTACTGCAATCAGAAATAGACTAAGTACATAAATTTATAACCATGAACAAAGGTAAAATGTATTTTAGGTCAGGCTTAGTGGCTCATACCTGTAATTCCAGCACTTGGGAGGCTGAGATAGGCAGATCAATTGAGGCCAGAAGTTCAAGACCAGTCCGGGCGACACAGCAAGACCTCATCTCTACAATAATAGTAATAATAATAATAAACAAAATTTTTTAATGTGAAAGTATTTTAAAATCAACTGGCATTTCTGTCCACAGCCATTGAAAACTTGTTTCCTCTCCAGTTACAGATAATTTCCATTTTATATCAAATGTTCAAGAAATTAGAAAAAGTTAGATAGAAATATTCTTGACTCTTTTCATGAGACCACTATATTCTCTTAACATCAATATTATATGGGAAAGAAAAAAGTTCAATTGAGTTATGAACATAACTTCAAAAATCATAAATTTATGAAGCATAAACAGACCAAATCTAGAAATGTATAAAAAGTACTATGATATTCAACAAAGGTTTAATCTCAGAAATGCAAACATTTAATGTTATGTTAGAAAATATTGGTATATACCTTCCCACTTCAATAATAACACAAGCTAATATTCACATGGCACTTCCCCTGTGCCAGGCAGCTCTCTAAGTGCTTTGAGGGCATGAACCCATCCACACCACACCCTTAGCTGCTGCACTGGGCTGCCTCCTGTTATAAGAGATGAAATGAGTACAGCCACAAGCTCACCTCAGTCGATGCAGGAAAGCCTTTAATTAAATGTGACCTCCTTGAGTGATAAATAGAAAAGATTATTGGGCCGAGGTAGGCAGATCACTTGAAGTCAGGAGTTCAAGACCAGCCTGGCCAACGTGGTGAAACCCTGTCTCTACTAGAAATACAGAAAGAAAATTAGCCAGGTGTGGTGGTATATGCCTGTAATCCTAGCTACTCAGGAGGCTGAGGCACGAGAATGGCTTGAACCTGGGAGGTAGAGGTTGTGGTGAGCTGAGATCAGCCTGGGTGACAGAGCGAGACTCTGTCAAAAGAAAGAGGGAGGGAAGGAAGGAAGGAAGGAAGGAAGGAAGGAAGGAAGGAAGGAAGGAAGAAGAGAGAAAAGAAAGAAAGAGAGAGAGAGGAAAGAAAGAAAGAAAAAGAAAGAGAAAGAAGAAAGAAAGAAAGAAAGAAAGAAAGAAAGAAAGAAAGAAGAAGAAAAAAAGAAAAGAAAAGAAAAGAAAAAAGAAAAGAGAAAAGAAAAGAAAAGAAAGACGGAAAGAGAAAGAAAGGGGAAGGGAAGGGAAGGAAAAGAAAAGAGAGAAAAGATACATGGTTGGCTTAATTTAGAAGGAACTTCCTTTACTTCACAGTGAGTGAATATCCAAGTTCATGTGAAATGCTACAAATTTTTTAATTGCATAAAACAAACGATATTAACACAAATCATTTTTGGTCAAAATAGTACTGGAAGAACCAGCCAGTACAACACTGCAAGTAAAATCAGCAAGTGTAAAAGATTAGGAAGGAATTTAAAGGCATCTTAGTTCTCTGCCCAGAGAGTTCAAAAAAACTATGGAAAAATAATAAAAACTCGAACGTGATGATTATTCATTTATTTATTAACCTACCTCTTACTGTGTCTCTCCACTACGGTGTTGGCACCATGAATTTTCTTGTTCCCTTCATAGTGTTCCTCTACCACATTTAATCGTCCGTACCACATGGTAGCACTCAGTGAGTATTTGCTGAATCAATAAATTCATTCACATTGAATGAAGAAACCTCCTGTGTTAGGATCCCTCAAACAAGAGTGCAAGGTATAGATCAATAAACAGAAATCAATGGCATCTCTATACATAAGCCAGGACAAAAAGAAAACATATATTTTTTAAATGTATCATTTATTACAGAAAATATCCACGTTACTTAAATATATATCCAACTAAAAGATCATAGAAGTTGGCAAAAATATTAGAAAATAAACCTAAATAAATGTTTCATTGTTTGAAAGAATCAATATAGAAAATACTGCATTTATTCCCCCAAGTCAATGTGTAAGTAAAACCATAACTGAAATAAACAGTAAGCGTTTTTGCAGATTTTGTGAAGCAGATGCTGGGGTAACGGGTGCATAGAGTATGATGAAGGCACACAGCAGACACTTGGGTCTATTAATAAGTTAATCCAATTGACAGGCAATGATGAACAAAGGGGGGAGGGGAGAGTAGGGGTGTGGAGGGGAGCAAAAATGCAAAATACAATTTAAAGCAAATATCCAGAATACTAGCATTTATTTTATTTTGTTTCAGACAACTGGAACAAAAGACAGAACACCCAAAGTCACCTACACAGAGATGGAAACTTGTTCCTAGCACAAGTAGCTTTGCTGTCCCAGTGAGGGGAAGGTGGGTGACTGCATTTGTGTGTGTAAACCAACGCGGTCACTATGGAAGGTACTCTTCTCATGCGCACACACTGGGAATAAACAATGTCAAGATGCTGCTCTGTTTGTTTTATGCTTCCATTTCACACCATATACAAATATAGACTTCTAGTAGATTAAAGCTCTAAACAGGTAAGGAAACATAATTACAATTTTAGAAATATCTAGGAGAATATTTGCATGCCACTGCAGTAAGGAAGAGTTGCTTCGAGAAGGCACAGTAAGCACTAACCACAAAGAAAATATTGGATGGATTCGAATACAACAAAATTTAAAACTGACTGACAAAAGGCAACAACATTCACACAGGGAAAATACAAACTCCAGACTGAAAGAAGATATTTGCAATGCCTGAAACCACCCTTCAGTATAAAAAAGAACTATTTATAAAGGCTGGGGGAGGGGGAAGGCCCAGGGGCAAGGCTTCAGCTGTAATTAGAACATTCTTAAAAAGTTAAATGGGGTTGCTGCAGAAGACATTATTTCCTTCCTTTTTATGGCTGAATAGTATTCCGTGGTGTTTATACACCACATTTTCTTATCCACTCGTGGCTGATGGGCACTCAGCCAGCTGGTTCCCTCTCTTTGCAATGGTCAATTGTGCTTACATGGGCTTATTCTTGGTGTGTGCCTATAGGCCTTCGTCAAATGTTTTCTGAATTTTATATATGTTAAATATTTCATAATTAATGTCTTTAAAGATCGGTATTTAATAACGTGCATACACACTGACCTAGTCCCATTTCCTGCCCTAGGACACAAGAACATTTATGGTTCTGCAAAAATGTCACCGTGAGAGCTGTCTCTCACCACGCAGGCTAGAACACCCCAGCCACTCCTTCCACGGCCAGGTTTTTCTCCACCTCTCTTACCGCTGCTGGAGATGACAGCATTGGTATATTTATTTGTTGGTTTATTATGAGTTCCCCCTCCACAATCAAATATAAGCCTCCCAAGTAGCAGGGCCGGGTGGGCAGTGACTGTAGGTTGAGGGATGGCTGAAGGGTGGGCAGCCACAAGCTTAACGAATGCCTACTCACCCAGGAAAGAAGGCAGCAGGTCCCCGTGCAGCCACACCCTGGGATCTTCAAGACAGGTGTGGACTGGAGGGAGTCACGACCAACATATAACAGGGAGGTAAACAGTGCTATGTGTTTCTGTGGATGCACAGAAAACGGCCGGGAAAAAGGAGGCTGCACACCCAGCTGCTTTTAATCAGAAGGAACGGGGACTGTAAAACAGGAAAATTCAGCTTCATTGTCGTCTGCACTTTTTTTTTTTTTTTGATGCAGAGTCTCCCTCCGTCCCCCAGGCTGGAGTGCAGTGGTGCGATCTCGGCTCATCACTGCAACCTCCGCCTCCCGGGTTCACGCGACTCTCCCGCCTCAGCCTCCCGCCCGGACTGGAATGGACACAAATAGGCTAACATTGTGTCTCAAAACACTTCCTTGGATATAAACTCTCACTGTGTCTCTCCTGATTATAAACCATTTCACAGCCCCCCAGCAGTTCTGCAGGCCCTGAGCCCAGGCGGGAACTCAGACTGAATCGCGGCGTCATCCAGGCATTAAAAACGCGCATGGGCTCAGAGTGCCGCCCACTTGAGGCTTCCCGTCTGTGAAGCAATTTTATGTAAATTCTATGCAAAATAGCATCCTTTGCCCTTCTTCCCAGCGTCCTGCTTGCTGGGAGGCTCGCTGGAGGCGCAGCAGGGAGCAGCCTGGCTTTTCCTACGGGGTCATCCGAAGTCTCGCTGGGAGAATTTCCCAAGATATTTTGCTGTTTGCTCAAACACACTTTTATATTTTAAATCCAGGCATTTGAGAAGGAAATCTGTAGCGTCTGAAGCATGGGTCCGTGGTTTTCAGCGGAACACACTGAAGGCCCTTCCCAAGATGGCCGGGGCTTCCGCCTGCTGCCCTCCTTCCCGTGGTGCTGAGCGCGGGCTGGGCGCGGCCGCGTCTCCCTGAGGGCGTGGGTTTGGGGGTCCCCCAGGCTGGGGTCCCAGGTGAGGGGTGCGAGCAGCAGCTCTAGCGGGGAACCGGGTGAGCCTGGCTCGGTGAGGGCGTGCTCGGAACACCCTCATCCCCGAACTTGCTGTGATACAATGTCGCACAAGAAGAATTCAAAACCGCGAGAAGAGGAGGACGCGGCCAGACCGCACCGAGCCCGGCGCCGCCGTGGGGAGAGGCCGCGCTGAGCGGGGCCGGCAGGGGCACGCCCTCCTGGGCTTCTCCGGAGTCGGCCGGGGCCAGGCCCAGGACTGCGGCCGGACCGCGCGTCCCACTCCTGGAAACACCCTCAGGGTTAGTAACACAAGCTCTGGGTCCCCCAGCTGGGGTTGAGTTTCAGGAAAAGCAGCTGGCGGCATCCTGGAGCCAGGAAAAGAGGCGCACAGGGGCCAGGCGGGCCAGGACCACGGAGGAGCAAGACCCCTGGGGAGAGGCCCGGGTCTGGGCCGGGGCCGGGGAACGTGGTGGAGACCTCAGACACGGCAGAACACGGCAACAGGGCGAAACAATGAAACGTAGCGCTTGTGGCCGTTTCAGCTACA
Source organism: Rhinopithecus roxellana (assembly GCF_007565055.1). Lineage (NCBI taxonomy): Eukaryota > Metazoa > Chordata > Mammalia > Primates > Cercopithecidae > Rhinopithecus > Rhinopithecus roxellana. The sequence continues at coordinate 25,768,443 of NC_044561.1, forward strand.
CACGGGCAAACGCTGTGGCTCCGCCCGCATTCAGAGTGGGGGTCTGTGCCTCCCCACAGGCTGCAGGGACCGGGCTCTGGGTAACCAACAGAAGGTGACAACGAGGCTGCTTTTCCTCCAGGCTGTTCGGTGGCGCCGCCGCCGAGGCGACTTGTTCGCTGACTCCTGACTTAGAGTCCCGCGTGGCCAGAGAACTCTAGGCGCTTCGGGGCCACCATGGTGAGAGGAGAGGCCACCCCACCAACGGAAGAAGCAGTGGAGACGGTCTTTACGACCTAAGAACAGAAAGAGTTTCTCATACGCAATGTGAAAAGTAAATATTTATTTATCTATCGAGATGGAATCCTGCTCTATGGCTCAGGCTGGAGTGCAATGGCATGATCTCGGCTCATTGCAACCTCTGCCTCCCGGGTTCAAGTGATTCTCCTGCCTCAGTCTCTTGAGGAGCCAGGATTATAGGCGCCCACCACCACCACCAGCTAATTTTTGTATTTTTAGTAGAGACGGGGTTTCACTATATTGACCAGGCTGGTCTTGAACCCCTGAGCTCAGGTGATCTGCCTGCCTCGGTCTCCCAAAGTGCTGGGATTACGTGGGTGAGCCACCGTGCTGGGCCAAAAATCAGTTTTTAAATGACCACATGAAAAGTAAATGTCCTGTATCACAGAGCATTTTTTGAGGAAAATGAAAGCCACAGACCCAGAAGATATTTGTGACACATATGAAAAACAAAAACTCATTTTCGAAACATATACAGCATGGCTATGAATCCTTTAAAAAAATGATTTCATCTCCTCTACAGAAGCCTGAGTGAAGGACAAGGACAGATCATTACAAACCAGGGAGCTTGAAGAGCTAGTTAACAAGCACAGAAAATATGTTCCCCCACACTGTTAATCAAGAAAATTAAAACTGTAATGAGATGCCACATCGTATCCACGGGATTACTAAAAGTAGAAAGTTCCACAATACCCCTTGTTGACGGAGCAGGGGAGCAGCAGAAGCCTGCAGGAGATGAGACTGTAAACGTGCAAGGACATACTGGAGAAGAGTTGACAATATCTCACATGTATCCAGCCGAGTGCTGAAAGAAGAATTGGTTGTCATAAAGAAAACAGAAGCCCAGCCTGGATGTAGCTTATCCCTTCAAGGGAAAGTTACAAAGAACTTAAAATGAATGGGCCGCATCTCTGTGTAACAATTTGGATCCATATCAAAGACACATTTGTTAAAGCAAGGTGTACAATGAAAGGTGCAACATGAAACCATTTGTCTGTTTATTAAAACACAGAAAACCTAACTCCACCTGGCTTATGACCACACCTGTGTTAGAATTTGAAAAAAGGAAAGGGAAGGAAGCTGGCTACACGTGCACTTTTGGAAAATTTCAGCCCCTGAAGGTCTGGGGCAGCAGGCAGAGACCACGGCAGCCTTTAGGGATATGAGGCCAGTCCTTCAACTACATTTGCAAGGTTTTATTTCTTAGGAAAATATTTAAAGCAAATATTTCAAAAATGACTAAATCTGAGTGGTAGGGAGTCGCTCTTTTACAGATGATTCACTTTTTCTTGGGCTTGGAATGTTTCATTTTTTAAAAGGTTAAATGAGATGCTGCCTTTCCAACAGATAAAGACTTAGCTGGTATCTCTGTCACTGCCCAGCAGTGCCTGAGGATGCGGGGGCAGCTGCTCAACACGGAGGCCGGGCTGGTCTGGTCCACGAGCTCAGGTTCTCATCCTCTGCACATGCATCTGCCTCCTGTGCGTCTCTGTGCACACGCTTGTACCTGGATACAGAGTCCTACGCCCTGTGTAGATGCACAGATGTGTGCATCTGGGTAGATGTGCTGGTTCACTCTGTGAGCATGCACAGACACTTGTTCACAGTGTGTGTGCATCCGTGCAGAGTGTACATCTGGACAGGACCCTGTGCTCCCTGTCTCTGTCACTGAGATGTTTCCTAGCTGTGCACAGAATTTACTCTCGTACTGGAGGGCTCTGACTGAAAGCCCTGATGGGGCAGGCCTTCTCTTGACACTTGGTTAACGTATACCTCTTCCATCTGTGTGCCCACATCTGCTCTCCTCCCTCCCTCCTTCATAGCACTTACCCCTCTGATATGGTTTGCTGGTGTCCCCACCCAAATCTCATCTTGAAGTGTAGTTCCTATAATCCCTACGTATTGAGGGATCCCGTGGGAGGTCATTGAATCATGGGGGTGGTTGCCCAGATGCTGTGGTTCTCGTGATAGTGAGTTCTCTTAAGATCTGACGGTTTTATAAAGGGCTTTCCCCCCTTTTTCAAGGCACTTCTCCTTGCTGCTGCCACATGAAGAAGGATGTGTTTGCTTCCCCTTCTGTCATGATTTTAAGTTTCCTGAGACCTTCCAGCCATGCTGAACTGTGAGTCAATCAAACCTTTTTCCTCTATAAATTACCCAGTCTCTGCTATGTGTTCATTAGCAGTGTGAGAATGGACTAATACATGCTCCTAATGTAGTGTATATGTGTTTGCTCATTTGTCACTACCTGTCTATCTCCAGTCTCTAGAATATGAGACCTGTAAGAATAGGGACACTGTCTATACCAGGTGTTCATGGCTCAGTCCCAGTGCATGGAACAGCATGAGGCACCTGGCATGTGCTTGACAAACATTTGCAGGGAATATATGTGCATGAACCTGCATGTGCGGAAACAGGTGCATAGGAACATGGATTGTGGACATGCATGTATGTGCGTGCATGTGTATACCACTATGTGTACATAGCTTATTGTGTATTTGCAGTGTATTTGTGTATTTGCAGTATTTGCAATATTTCAAACCTCTGTCTTGTGTCCGGGATTTCCTGAAGACACCATCACAGTCAAGTGGTCTGCCTGGTGCTGAGCCATCAGACCACCCAGCATGTCCTCGCCCACATGGACAGGTGACAGGGGGCTCTGAGTATGCCTCAGTGCACCTTACGTGCCTGTGAAGGTTGGGGGCCTGAGTGCAGCTCCTGTGGCACTGCCCATGGGCAGGGAGATGCCTCCTCAGTGCTCCTGACCCTCGGCGGAGGAGTGGCCAGCGTGCTGCTGGCAGTACGTCCACACAGGTGTCCTGCACCCAAGGGGCAAGTCGGAAACAAAAATGTCTGTCTGAAGGAAAAGGCAAAGCAACTGGGATTTCTGCGAGAAAATGAGACTGCATGTGGCACTGTAAATCCCCTTGCTGTTGAACTTCTCGCACCCCCCAAATACACCCTTCATATTGACATGTCTAGAACCTTAAACTGAACCAAGTTGAAAAGTGAGATTAATTAGGGCTGAGTTAACAGTTAACACATACAATGAAATATTGAATGAGGCTTACTGAACAAACAAGAATATACAGAAGTGGAGGAGACAAAGAGGATATTAAAAATGCAGAGAGTGATGAGGCAGACAGCTGCGACAAATAATGAAAAATAGTAAAGGAGATAAGGCAGATACTGGAGGAGCAAAGAGTCTCTGAAATAGATATCGGTATCAAAAGATGCTAAACATGCTTCTAAAGAGGCTTTCTAGCCGACACAGGGAGCTCACTGATGGATAAAGTAGAAACATTTTTAAATGGAATCAAACAGGGCAAAGCTGGAGAAGAAACAGAAGTAGGTAAACCAGTAAATTAACTTTCCTTGCGTGTGCTGTATATTATTTGTGAGCGAGCAGTGAACTCTGTGGATCCCTGGAGGGGCTGGGGGCTGCGGTGGGAGGGTTTCACTGCAATGAAGCAGAGGTGGTGCCTTTGGACCTCTTCTCCTGAACCTGCAAGGAGAGATGCAGAATATTCAAAACGTGAAGATGCAACAATTCAAATGAGTGTGCGGGTTTTCAGGGTGGTTGCTAAACCCAAAAAGACCGACAGCTTCGGGCAAAAGGCTGCAGAAAGACCAGCTTTACATTCTTACTGAAGCAATGGGAAATTTACCCTGTAAGCCTTGAAAAATTCCCAAAGGGATTCCTGTTCATTCCTGTGGATCCTAATGGGCCAGCATAGACCTGTTAGTCAAAAGAGGATTTACCTACATTGTGCACTCGTTCGGATTGGCAGGGAAGTCAACGCCACTTCCAGATGTTTGCAGGGCATGAACCCTGTCCGTTCCCACGCCCTCCGATGGCTGTTACACAGGGATGCCCACTTCTGGACAGAAGCGATTCAGGCAAAATGAGAACCATGACCACAGAAGGTTTTGTGCATTTGGTTATTTCAATATTTAAGTGTATGCGTGCATGCTCAGGGTAAAAATGCTTGGAGCTTAACTCAATTAAAAATGTATACATTATTCATCTTCTATGGACTGTCCACCATGTAACTCAGAGAGCTGAGGGGGTGGAAATACATTCATTCATTCACTGTCTCCTTAAATATTTTACTGAGCACTTGTTGCATGTCGAATAACTCCTTGTTATAGGTTCCTCATGGTAGCTCTGCAGGAAGGGTGCAGTGTCCTGAGGGGCTACTGGGAAAGTCACTTTGGGTTGAGGGATCTGGGAAGGCTCCCTGGAGGAGGAGGTGTTAGACTACAGCGATGGGAACATGGAGGAGCTGGAGAGAGACATGGGTGCCAGTCAGCACAAGAAAGACCCACACAGAGAAAGTCAGGTTGGGGTGAGAGTGAGCCCCCCGAGCTGGGAGCTCAGCCTGAGAGCATGGGAAGCCGCCGAGGAGCTGGGAAGCCAGGCTGAGTCTGACCCCACTGATTCAGATTCCTCTGTGGGCTTGGGGAAGGCCAGAGACAGCCGCAGGTGGGGGCTTTGGTGAAGGGAGCGAGAGTGTGAGCCAGTGCCATGTAGAGAGGACAGATGCAGGGATGCCAGCCCAGGTGCCATCGGCCAAGAAAGAAAGGTCCAGCAGGTGCAGTATCAGAGGAGGGTCCCAGAGGAAGGCAATGGGGACAGTCCCAGCTTCTTACCTTGGCCACTGGGAAGATGGTGATGCTCTGAGGGTGATGAGGCCATAGGGTGGGAGGCAGGAGGAGGAGCCTCCCCCTGCAAGCTCTGTTAGGGAGGCACACATCAGTGGCTCCCCACCACCCTCTGGACGAAGCCCAGAGCACTTGAGGCTACTGGGTGTCCCTGGTCCCTGCTCCGCCAAACAGCTCTCCTGTCACTGGCCTAATCTCCATGGCCGGGCATTCTGAATCCACACATCCAGCTCCCAAGTGGTTCACAGGCTCCTAGTCCAGGCCATGTGTGTGTGCTGTCTCCCTGTGGGAGCAGGCTCCTGTCCTAGCCCCATGCACCTGCTCACAGCTCTGCCCTCAGCTTAAAGGCCCCTTCCAGGGTCAGGGTCCCAACTGGGAACCCCCATTCTGGGCTCTGCAGATGCCTCCCAGCACTTACTCCTCACAATGCTCTGTCCGAGGGTCTTGGCCTCTGGCTTGTGAGCTCACAGAGGGCCGTGCCCTTGCACTCACCTTCCTGTTCACCTGCAGGGCCAGGCCTTGTGCCGGGCGTAGAGGTGAATGGGCACACGCTTCCCATCTGCTGGGGAGATTCTCGCTCTGCTGGCTCTGCCTCACCCCGGGGGCTCTGCCAGCTCCTCAGAACCCTGAGTGCGGGGCACGACGTGGCCTCTGGTCTGGGCCAGATGACGTAGTGCAGGCTCTAGGCCCCGGGACGGACATGGCACTTCCTGCATCAACTCTGTCACTGGCCTCACCAAGGCTTCCCTCCCCAAGTCTCAGGGGCTGCGGGGTACCCCATCGTCTCCACAGAACACGTGCGTGGGCCTCCAGGAGATGGTTAATAGAACAGAGAGGTTTTAGGGAAGTTTATTTTTATAGCTCTTACATTTATTTATATTTATCAAATATGTACCCATCACTAACATCTCTTCTGAGCATTTTCAAAAATTAAAGAATTGCATCTAAAAATACTGACCTTGATGTTCAGTGTGTGTGGGTAACTCCCCAGGCCCAGAGACATCAAGAGGCAGATGTGACAGCAGCCGTGGCTGCTCAGGGGGCCGGGGATGCGGGAAAGGGGTGGCTCTCAAATAGTCTTGACAAGCAGCTGAATATGGTTGTGTCAGATTTGGAAAGTGCAGCCTGAGAATTTCTCCACCCCCCAACCATTTTTTCATGTATTCATTCATTCAGCACACCCTGAATGAACACTCTTAATATTTGATACCTATCCAGGGGCACTGCACAGGCTCATGACCGTCATACGCCCAGTCTGGCCCTGTGGTGTGCCTGAGCAGAGCACTGTTGGCAGGTGGGTCACTTCCATCCTCCATGATAAATGCTGAGAAAAGAAAGATGAAGGGCTTCAGAGCCCATGGGAGGGACACAGACGGGGGCTGGGCAGCTGCTAAGAAAACTGCCTGGGCAACAGGGTGGCCATGACCATGAGAGGGGGAGAAGGACCCAGAGTAGCGGAGGAATCCTTGCTGTGGAAGGCACCATGTGAGCTGCGTGAAGTCAGAGTCAAAAGCAAACCCATCTCCTCCTGACAGCGGGACCCAGGAGGCAGGACAACCTGCCAGAGAGGCTGAAGGAGGTTCTCTCGCGCTGGATCCTCAACAAGAAAAAGAAAGAGGGTCTCCCCTGCTTCCCTCGCCAACAGCAGCTGGTCTTCCAGAGGTCAGCCGTCTCGTCCCTTGTCTTCAGAATCTGGTGGAGTTGGAGGCAGACACCTGAGGTCAGGAAGGGAAGGTGAGACCCAACCCAGGAAAGCTGAGTCCTCCTGAACCCTCAGGGCTGGGGTGAGGGGCCAGTGCCCGACCCAGACACCAACACAGCCCTGCAGTGAGAGGCGATCTCAGCAGATGGACGGGCACTGCCCGGATGATGAACTGGTCAGCACTGCAGTGGCCCCCTTGGCCTAATTTGTCCACCTGAAGAGCTGCCAGGTCTCCAGTGACCCTAGTATCATGGCCAGGAGAGGAGCAGGGTGACCTGAGGGTGCAGAGAAGGTTCTGCTGTCATCAAGTCCCCCTGCCAGGTCAGAGGGCTCAGAGATTTGAGACGGGAGGGATTTCCTGTTAAAGCAGCAGGATCCCTGTGGGCCCAGAGGGAAACAGACATGGCGGGCGTCCCATGGAGTGGGAGTGAACAGGAGCAGGAAGAAGGTGGGTGCAGCCCCCACACGGGCCTCAGGTCACACTGGACGTTTCCTCAGCAAGCGTCACCTGGGTGGTGACGAATGGGGGAGGAGAACAAGTGGAGCGCAGAGAGTAGCAGAGTGAAGCTGCACCACCTGGTCCCCACTCGAGGTAAACAGGGCTTGCTCTGCCGGAGGAGCCCACCCTGGCTGCAGACGTGTGGCAGCCACGTGAGAAAGGTCGGACCCAGGCCCACTCGCCTTCCACTTGCGTCTTAGGGATGGGGATGCCTGCGCCAGCAGCAGCCTTGCTGCCCCTTTGTACCCCAGTGCACCTGCCAGGGCAAAGCCAACAGGCAGTGCCAAGGACCTGAAGGGGGAGGCGGGCTTGACTCCGAGGCAGGGCACAGACACCAGATGTGGAGGAGCAGCTGAAACAGGGCCGGTGGCAGCAGCCACCTGTGAGATGTGCCAACCAGTGAGCCTTGTTTAGTTTACCATTGCCATGGCAAGACCCAGAAGTTACTGCCACTTTCGACGGTAAAAACCCAATGACCTTGAGGTTTCTGCCCCTTTTCTAGAAACTTCTGCATAAACCACTTAATTAGCATGTAGTTAAAAGTGGGTATAAAGATGATGCGGGGCTGCCTCTGAGCTGCTGTTCTGGGTGCACTGCCCACGGGGAGTCCTGCTGTTCTGGGAGCAGCCCCCTCGGCTACCACAGCAATAAAAGCTGCTAACAGCACCAGCTCACCTTGGAATTCTTTCGGGGGCAAAACCAGTAACAGACCTGGGCTAAGCCCCCATTTTGGGGTCTGCCTGTCCCACATCAGACCTGTCCAGGGTTGCCCCACCATTCCTAAAGGAAGATAAGACGGGGAGGGGGCAGCCACCAGGCCAACTCTTCAGATTGCCCAGTGCCAGCTCCTTTGCATCCTGGAACCCGGAGAGGCAGGGCAAGCCCCAGCACCTGGGTGCTCACAGGAACCTGGGGGAGGCCCCCGCGAGGTGGCCACAGGCAGATGCTTGGGTTTAGGCACCTCACCCCATTGCCTGGTCAGGCCCCAGCCCCCGCTCACCTGGAAAGCAACAGGAAGGGACGTCAGGCTTCAAGCGTGGAAGCCATGAGTGCGGGGACCTGGAGTGGGAAGCAGCTCCCAGGCCTGGCCGAGGCCCCTGGCGTCTCCCTCAGAGGGGAGCGGAGGGAAGGCTCTCCTGGGACGCCACTAGCTTTGCTTCTGGGCGCTGCGCTGTTGCGTGAGTCTGTGTGATTCTGCTGGACTCCGCCTCGCTCTGCGTGGGTCTTCCCACTGTCTCAGCCCCGCTGGCCTCTGGAGTCCAGCCCTCCGGCAGCCGCCCTTCCGCCTGGCATCTTTCTTATCCTACCTTTTGTTTCCACCCAATGACTGTTCTTTCCCTCCTGGAAGTTACCACCAGCACACCTCCAAGCCCAGCCCCTCTCTGGACATCACTCCGCTTCACGTCATTCCTGCTGTGGTCTGAAGGTTTCTGTCCCCTCAAAATGTATTTGTCAAATTCTCGCCCTCAAGGTGATGGTATTAGGAGGTGGGGCCTCCGGGGGGTGATGAGGCCATGGGGCCGAGCCCTCCTGGAAAGGATTGGTGCCCTTAAGAAAGAGGCCCAGAGAGCTCCCTCGCCCCTTTCACTGCAGGAGGACACACAGCACCAGCTTCTGTGGGGCACTGGCCTCAGCCGATGCTGACTCTGCCTGGCCTCCAGGACCGTGAGAAATGAATTTCCATGGTTTATGTGGTATGAATTTCCATGGGATTTTGTTAGAGAGCCCGGGCCGACTAAAACAATTCCCGGGCTCGCTGGAGAATCAGAAGGTGCATTTGTGTCTTAAAAACACCTTCAGTGGCACCGGCTTCACCCCCACAGCACCGGTTCTCATCACTCTCTGAGGCTGCCCTCACCTTCCCAGGCCGTGAATTGTTAAGAGAATTTAGCCACAAACCAGGCAAGAATCTTTCCTACTTGTCAGCAGCCAGAAGGCTTTGTAGATAATATTCTTCTTTAAAATTCAGTAATTATGTATCTAGTTGCTACCAACCACAGAGAAAAATATGCATATTAAAAAGTCCATAATTACATAATAAGCACTTACTGTCAATTGCATTCTGCTGCTGTGTACTCTCTGTCCCCTTTATCTTAAAAAATTTCAAAAACAATTACCACAAACACTAAAATAAATCAAGCACCAAGTGTCAGGTTAATGCAAAATTAGGAGTTTGCTTTGAGCACATAGATAAGTTTTAATTCAGATGCCATCAGTCCTAACCACATGGGATCTGTGGCCCTGCCAGGATCACTGGAGAGCTGGAAACACCTTGGAAGGGCTGAATGGCAAAGGACTCAGGAGGACACCCGAGGAATCACCTGCTTGGATTGGAAGCTGCCAGAGTGTCAGGTAATTTGGGGGTGGTCGGCAGCCTCCCTGAGACTCAGCGTCTTCACAGGGAAGGTGCAGTAGTTACCTCATAGAGTTTGCTGTGGAAACTATATGCCCAGATTTCACCACAAAATCAAGCAAAATAAAAGAAATGGGGTGAAAAACGGTGCCTCATCCCAGTTCTCTTATAGCTTCGTGGTCATATGACCCAGTCCTTGCCAGGGGGTGCCAGTGAAAGTGCCTCTGTGAATGCTGAGGAAGGCCCTTTCACAGGAACACGTTTGGCTGGTTCCTGCCTTTGCCCTTCACTGTCCTCTGTGGAGAACGCGGATGCAGTGCTGGAGGTGCGGCTGCCGTCTTGTGTCTTTGAGGCAGCCTAGGACTGGCTGAGCAGAAAGATTTGAGGAGGCCATGTCCCTGACGGCACCCGGGAGCCAGTGGGCCACCCTGGACTGCTTCCCCCTTGACCGTTTTAGTAGTTGAGAAAAGCAACCTGACCTTGTGCTTCTCTCTTGGGAATTGCTCTTCCTTGCATGTTAATGGAAGGTTGGTACCCAGTGGGCGTGCAATGGCAAAGCTGTTCTTATTTCAAGGTAGGAATGATGTCATCTTGAGTCTTTCACATCCTAAGCCTGTGACCCAGGCGTGGGGAGAAAATCAAGTCAGGCTGCGCGTTCTGGGTTTCTCTCTGCTGAAAAGCCCTAAGGAGTCGCCCTGCTTCCACTGACGGTGGACAGAAGCCCCACTGCTGGCTCCAGAGAGATCTCCTCATTCTTAGCTGAGAGTGTACCCCTTCCTCCCTGACCAGACCTTCCGAGGAGCCCACTGGCTCTGAGGCGAGATTTGCACCTGGTTTTGAAGACGCTGAGCATCAGTTCCTTTGCACGCCTTGCCTGCGTGCTTCACTGCACAGGTGGGCTGGCTGCTCATCCCTCCCATCCTCGCCAGGGCTGATCTGCCCTGAGTTGGGGGTAGTGCTCAGATGGCAGCTCTTTCTGTCTTCTGCGTGTCCTCCCCTGGGTGTTCCTCCAGCATCATATTGTCTCTCTGAGCCCTGTTCAGGACACCAAGCGCCTCCCTGCAGCCCTCTGGGCAGCGGAATTGGGCCAGGGCTCAGCTCTGGGTACTGGAAGCTTTCACCTGTCCACCTTTCCTCCCAGCATGCTACACAAGCATGACCGTGTTTCATGTCTGCCATGGCATAGGAACAGTGGAGGATCCCCGTTGGACTTGATCCAGGGAGCACCCTGGGGAAGGGACCTAGGAGCATAGAGGGCAGAACAACCTCCACCGGCCTTCAGCCTCTGCTCCTCCAGGTGCCCAGCGAGCAGCCTTAGGCAGCAGAGCACCTGTGAGGGCTTCTCCATCTGCCCCCAGTCCTCCCCAGACACCCATAACTTTCACTGTTGATTTGGACCTCAATCCAATGCCCTACTCAAAGGACCTCCCCCAGGACCCTTTCTACCACAGCACCTCATGCATCCTCTTCCGGGACTTGGCTCTATTTTTTTAACGACCATCGGTCACCCCGACTTGCGTTTATTGGCTCCATTTGTTCAATACCTCAGCCCACCACCAGAACAGAAGCCACCTAAGCAGGGATCTGGTCTGTCCCTGAGCTTGGAAGGTCACACGGCTCTCAGTGTTTCCTGAAGAATGCTTGTAGAATAAGTGGAGAAATGAATGAACATGTGAACAAATGAATGAGTGTATAAAAAGCACTTCATCCAACTTGCTGGTCTATCTCTACTGTCTTTCCCTGGCCTTTTGAATGAGTGTATAAAAAGTACTTCATCCAGCTTGCTGGTCTGTCTCTCCCATCTTTCCCTGGCCCTTTGAATGAGTGTATAAAAAATACTTCATCCAACTTGCTGGTCTATCTCTACCGTCTTTCTCTGGCCCTTGCTCCCCAGCTGTCCTGGGTCTATAGCTCCCCTTTAGTTCCCTGTGCCTCTGTAGAATATTCCACTGCCCAGGGCTCCACTGTCTCCAGCCTGCCAAGGCGTGTGTGAGGCTTTCCAGTGGCTCTGGGGATGCTGGCTCTGTACCCACTCCCAGCACCCTCTGTCTCTCTCTCCCTCTGCACCGGTTGACTTTAAGCTCCGAGTCCCTCACTGTGACCAGCACTTGGCCAGGATTCCTGTTGAATGGACTGATGGGTCAATGATAAACAGATGAAAAAAATACAATAGAATTTTAATAATGGCTTAAAATCCAAGAATAGAATGATTTTTTTTAAAGAATCCCACAGCCAAATTCTGTGTATGGGAATTGAAGCCAGGGCCAGAAAAATAACAAATAAACAAACAAATCTGTCTTTTGATTCCTCTGCCCTGGAGGCAGCTTGCTAAGTCCCTGGACCCTGCAGTCTTCTGCTAATTTGTTTCCCTAAAGCTGCCAAGCACGGCCTGGCTGCAGTGACACGGCTGGGTCTGCTGTCACCTGGGTACCAGAGATGCAGGCTCCAGAAGTTGTTTCCCTCCCCAAAGCAAATGTGGCCCATGCTGCTCTGACTATGCCAGCACCAGGAGCAGAGGCTGCTTCCAGGCATGGACTTCGGCCTCACTAGGGGAAAGACTGGCTCCCGGAATGCAGTGCCTGCCAGAAGAGAGTCTACACGGTCTTGCACTGGAGTGGTTGTGGCAATGATGGGTTTGGGAGAGAAACCTTTTACCACCCTGTACAGCTCTTGCCCTCAACACACCAAGGGCAGCTATCTTCCAGCCTGAAGCCTTTTCAAAGATGCAGTGTGTGTGTGTGTGTGTGTGTGTGTGTGTGTGTGTGTGTGTGTGTGTGTGTGCATGCGAGCACACACATACACCACTGCATAAAAATGAATCTTTATGGAATTCAGATCAAGAATCTCTCCCAGACCACAACTGCCCTTTTGTCTGGTCTGCAGAGCTGAGGATGGCTATCCTGAGGAGGCCAGGACCTCAAGTCAAGATGATAAAGGAAGCGGGAGAGGAGGAGGAGCTGGGTGTGAGAAAGCGGAGACCCGTGGGAGGGATGATGGAGAGTCCCAAACTGGACCGAGACGTGGAGAGCAGTGGGGAGCCCCCCGTGGCCACCATCAGTACAGAAATACAGAGCGCAATCAGCACCTCTGTAGGTGGGATGAATAGGTCTTAAATTCCACAGGGGCCTCCACTCGGAACCCCGGGTGTGCTGGCTGGATGAGCAAGATCACAGCATGGGGACTGGGCGCCCCCAGGGGCAGAGTGAGCAGGTGACCACACGGAGCCTCTGCGACATGGCGCTGGGCTGGGGAGTCCAAGTGGCTGCAGGGCTTGGGGGTGAGACCACACAACCCAGTTGTCTCATCTCCTTCCAAACTTAGTCTCAGATTTGGGGTCCTCCACGTCTTCACCTGGTATCAAATGCTTGTGAACATCACAGCCACCATGCGGCAATCACGTGTGTGTTTTAACCCTCCCGATGGCCTGTGAGTCCAGCAGCAGCCCGTTTTATTTTTCATTCAGAAACCTGAGAGGTGAGAGCTGAGTCACTTTTCCAAAGTCACCGAGTGGCTCAGTTGCAGGGCCAGGACGAAAACCAGGGCTCGGGCCAGTCCCTCCACCTCCGCCTTCCAGTCAGAGTGTCCAGGGACAGCAGGAGCAGCCGTGTGGGGAAATTGCAGTGACACATGCATAAAGCAAAACATGATTAGATTAAAGAAATGCAATTCCCAAATAAAGATTCTCCGCAAAGTAACACAAGGAGAGAAAACCAAACACCGCATGTTCTCACTCATAGGTGGGAGCCGAACAATGAGAACACTTGGACACACGGAGGGGAGCATCACACACCGGGGCCTGTCGGGGGTTGGGGGGCTGGGGAAGGAGAGCATTAGGACAAATACCTAATGTAAATGACAAGTTGATGGGTGCAACAACCAACGTGGCACATGTATACCTGTGTATCCAGTCTGCACGTGGTGCACATGAACCCCAGAACTTAAAGTATAATAATAAAAAATAAATAAAGGGAAATTAAATAAGAAAAAAAAAAAAGAAACTCCAGTATGTTATAAGAAAATGCCTTAAAATATCCTCCAGACAGCCCAGTGCCCGTGGCTTTCTCTGGTGTCCGACCTCACGGGATAATTTTTGTGCCTTACATGTCACAGAAGCAGTCATAATCACCCTCATCGCTGTGGGGCCTGGTGGGGCAGAGATGAGGGCCCTTCTCATCTTTGGGAGACACTGAAAGGCCAGTGCCCACCGGCTCTAACATTTCATTTCCACCCCCGTTTCCTGTAAAGACACAGAGGAAACGGGACAGCGGCCTTCGGGGTCAGCAGTCGGGAGCTGCCTGGTGGCAGGCGAGGACCCGAGGCATTAGCGGCGTCCTCAGCTCCTGGGCCTGCTGAGCTCTGACCCAGCCTCGGGTGGCTCAGAGGTGGCCGGTTCACTTCGAGTAGCCCAGGGAACAGATTCTTCCTGAATGAGTTTTGGAGAACAACCTGCACCCTGGCAGCTTCCCAGCAGCTGGAAGTGGAGGCGGGAGGAGACCCGAGGTCGGGAGTCTCTCAAGTGTTTGCCTTCTTCACTCTTGATGGAGAAAAGCCCAGATGTGACCGTGGTTGGACGGGGTCCTGTCACATGGCATGTGTGGGCTCTGGGCTCGCATGGCCATTCCGCGGGCATCCAGGGTACTGAGAGGGTCGCCCTTTAGCCTTCAGAGAGCTGCCTGGGAAGTGCTCACCTTGCGCACAGCTGCGGCCCCTCCAGCTGCAGGATTCCCCTCCTCCTGCTCCCCAATCCTTCCCACCCAGAACCCCTCTTCTCCCTCTCCTCACTCCTCCCACCCTGGCTCCTCCCACTCCCAGCATCCTCTCTCCTACCCCCGGCCCCTCCCACTCCCAGCATCCTCTCTCCCACCCCCGGCCCCTCCCACTCCCAGCATCCTCTCTCCCACCCGGGCCCTTCCCACTCCCAGCATCCTCTCTCCCACCCCGGCCCCTCCCACTCCCAGCATCCTCTCTCCTACCCCGGCCCCTCCCACTCCCAGCATCCTCTCTCCCACCCCCGGCCCCTCCCACTCCCAGCATCCTCTCTCCCACCCCCGGCCCCTCCCACTCCCAGCCTCCTCTCTCCCACCCCGGCCCCTCCCACCCCCAGCCCTTCCCACTCCCAGCATCCTCTCTCCCACCGTGGCCCCTCCCACTCCCAGCATCCTCTCTCCCACCCTCCAGCCCCTCCCACTCCCAGCCTCCTCTCTCCCACTCGCAGCCCCTCCCACTCCCAGCCTCCTCTCTCCCACCCTGGCCCCTCCCACTCCCAGCATCCTCTCTCCCACCCTGGCCCCTCCCACTCCCAGCATCCTCTCTCCCACCCTGGCCCCTCCCACTCCCAGCATCCTCTCTCCCACCCTGGCCCCTCCCACTCTCAGCATCCTCTCTCCCAGCCCATCCTTCCTTGCTCCAGTCTTGCAAACATTCCTCCCCCAGGCACCACCCAACTCCCATGGCGCCCTCTTCCACAGCCTCTGAACTGGCTTCGTGTCAGTCATGTTCATAGGTCAAGATCATTCTTTTTTGTTTTCTTTACTTTTTTTTTTTTTTTTTGGTGAGACAAAGTCTCACTCTGTCGCCAAGGCTTGAGTGCAACGGTGCAATCTCAGTTCACTGCACCCTCCGCCTCCCAGGTTCAAGCGATTCTCCTGCCTCAGCCTCCCGAGTAGCTGGGATTACAGGTGCGCACCACCACACCCGGCTAATTTTTGTATTTTTACTAGAGACGGGGTTTCTCCATGTTGGCCAGGCTATTCTCAAACTCCTGACTTCAGGGGACCCACCCGCCTCGTCCTCCCAAAGTGCTGAGATTACAGCTGTGAGCCACTATGCCTGGCCCGGTTCATCCTCTGTGATGGGCAAGGTCTTTCCACCGTGTGCTGAGCCACTGGGGCAGGGCCTGCTCCGCATCTCCTCCAGGCCTGCCTCGGCGAGCCCCTCACCTCCCTGCAGCCGGCGTCCCAGCAGCCAGCGGCTCCGTTCCCACTGGCCGTGTGGGGCCAGCAGTGACAGGAGCGAAGTGTGTGTCTTTTGCTTAAAAGGAATCTTAATGATTAACTTCCCGCTCTTTCTGGGTCCTGATAGCGGGACTGGGAGCTGCCTGGGCTGCCCTCCGCAGATGACAGGCTGCCGGGAGGAGCTGTGGGCAGGGGGAGAGCTGAACGCCCTGGCCGTCCTCTCTCAGGAGGATGCTGCGCAGCGTGAGGGAAACCTCTGGGGTTTTGCACAGAAGCCTGGCTGGGTTGGCCAGCTAAACTCTGCTATGCCTGTGTCACATTCAGAAGACTATTTGGCTTCTCCTCTTTCTGTCTGTGCTGAAGTCGGCTCCGTGCCTCCCCTTGGGCGTAGGTGAGAGGTGTTGCAGATTTGGACTTGCTGGCTGGTGGAGTGCATGCTTGGCATTCGATGGGTGCCGTCCAGGAGGCCCCCCACTGGTTGCCCTCCCAACGCTCAGTGTGACTGGATTTCAGGATGTCACCTGACTTCCTGAGTGGTTCTCTCATGACTAAGGACCTGGGTCACCTTTTCCGCGTGTGCTGTCACGGGCCCTCCCCCTCCAGGGACTGAGCATTTGTGGTCTGAGCCTCCTTTTCCGTGGGGCTGTTTATTTATTGTTTATTTGCATTCTGTCTATTTTTTGGATGTACCCTTTTGTTTGCATTGGTTGTAAATCGCTTAATTGAAATTGCTTCTTTCATAGATGGGATGTGACGCGTATCAGCAGAGGTGAGCCTTCCTCTATTTCTTAAGGGGTCTTTATTTCTTAACAGAAAAAAAACGATCCACTTCTTTGTTGATGACTCAAGTTTTTGTCTTGTTGATACTTGTTATTGTTTTTAATATTATTTCTTATTTTACCTGTTATGTATTTATTTTTATACCATTCCAGTTTTTTTGGGTCTTTTCATGGTGTGACAGTTGTACCTCCCACGGCCGATTTCCTCTGGATACGCACGTTGTGTGTCTGTAGCTCACACACACACACACACACGCACACATCCACACACGCACAGGTATTTGACCTTTATTTTTTGGTATTGATTTCCGTGACAAAACAATGTCTGTGGAGTCTGTGTTGGGTCTGAGGAGAGATGGAGCGTGCCTTTATCTCCCACCTCTGCTTCACTGCTTGCTTTTGTCAAAATAGCCTGGGATTGTAGAGGCATTGTTTACTTTTCAAAAGGGCCATTCTCTAGAGTGTGGAAAATCAGTCCCTTCCAGCCAGGGCCGATAACTTTACACATAAACAGCTACGCCTCCTGCAAGAAACCCGAGGGCATTTATTTAGCTTGATTGCATACAGGTGTCTAGCAGGGGGACGATGTATTGAATTTTTAACTGTCAGTTAAAATAGAGAGTAGTGAACTTTCCATTTTGGTAGCCTTTCTGAGCAAGGTCAATACCATGTTATTTCAGTCTGGAGCTGAAGGTTGGTGACGTCTGTCACCTGTCACCCCCGAGCTGATATTCATAATCCAGGCAATTCTCTGTCTGGCAGGAGAGCACAGGAAACGCATCCCCTCAGCCTGCCTGATAGTGGGAGCCACAGGAGAGAGGCCCTGGGTGGGCGGGGAAATCAGAGAGGACACCGGACCTTACTGATGGGGTCTGTGCCCTGGTCCTAGAGCCTGCGGGACCCAGCTCTCCAACCCTGGGGCCTCGCCCGCAGCAGAGGCCTCCACCTGGTTACTGTCCAGCCGGGGCACTATGACCAGCAGGCCTGTGAGGCAGGCAAGACTGTAGGGGAGGGCCAGACTTCAGGCCATCAGGAAACTCCGTGCGTCTTGGTTCCCTTGTTTGTGACATGGCAACCTTGATGGGACACCCTGTACCCCAAAGATCTGGCCCTTGCCGCTCAGTCTGCACACACCGGGCCTGGCTGCGGCTCTGGGAAGGCTTCAAGGAGGAGATGGGTCCGAGCCTGAGCCTGGCCCTGTGTGAGGACTGGGACGGAGCCCCCAGAGTGCAGAGACCCTGAGCCCAGGAAGGCTGGCAGCCGGAGGGGGCTCCACGCTGGCCCGTGGGGATGGGTGTGAAGGTCTCACTTATGTGGGGCAACCGAGGGGAGGGGACAGAATTTGCATAGACTAAAACCCAGGAAGGATGGGCAGGGATGTCACACACAGAGTTGGCATTTTAGCCTGGAGACAAGAGCTGCCCCTGGAGGTCTCTGAGCTGCAGACCGAGCGATGACAGTGGTCTTGCTCCCACAGTGAGACTCCCAGGGTCCCAAAGAAAGCATCTTCTCTGTGAGGTCACTGCCTCCCACCCATACTCAGGAGCAAGGCCCCCAAGCAGCAGTCCCCAAAGAGTGGCCTCTATGTCACTGTTGCCCCTCAGCAAGCCTCACCCAGGAAGCCAGGAGGAAGCCTTCGAGGAAGCTGGGTGGGCAGAATGTCAGGGCTGTTGGCCCCGTCCTCGCTGCAGGCAGCTTTCTCTGACGTTAGAAGTCACTGTCCAGGCAGAACCACCTTGGAGAGGGCGTGGCGTCCGCTCAGGAGCAGGGAAAGGCCGTGGGGCAGCGGGCTGCTGAGGAGGGCAGGCGTGGGGAGGAGAAGCCCCTGACCCGGCCACCCCAGGCCCCCTGTGACTAGGAAGGAGTTGAACTAGGGTCCTGGCTGCTGGGACACAGCCCTTGTACCTGCCAGAAGGTGAGTCCCATAGCTGGGTCCATGCCAGGAGCCTCCCAGGGGCCAGGGCTTCTTCCAGAAGATTGGGAGAAGTGAACCTTTTGATTAGTCATGGAGGTGTAGGGGGCTGAGTGGGGTGCTGATCTCAGCACCCCAGTGTCTGTCTGCACCATTTCCACCCATGTTGCCCAATGCCTCTACACCCGACGTATTCAAACTTGACTGAGGGCCCTGTCACCTGCCACTCCTAATCCTCCTGCTTCTTCCACAGCAGGTGAACATCACCCGTATTCCCCAACGCCAAAGTCCAAGTTACAAATCCTGGGACATCAAGTCCTCCCCTCCCGAGCTTGCTGTGGATCTGGAGGGGCTAGCTCTGAACTGGAGAAGGGCCTGCCACGCTCTCCCCGTCCTGTTCGTCTACGCACAGAGCATGTTTCACTCTTCAGGTGCCTTGATCAAAAGCAGGGCCCATCTCAGGACTGTCCAGCAACCCTGAGGTCTGCAGGTCCCAGCCTCCTCCAAGCTGCCAGTGTCTGCCTGGGGCCAGGTCACCACCGCCTGCCCGAGAGGGACCCAGAAGGGAGAGCTTGGCCGGGCCCACCACTCACCCTGTGGGCCTCAGAAGCTCCACAGCCCCAGGTCAGACAGTCTCCTGGGAGCTGAATCGGGGTTTGTAATTGCTTTTTTGTTTGTTTGTTTGTTTTTTGTTTTTTTCAGATGGAGTCTCGCTTGTCTCCCAGGCTGGAGTACAGTGGCGTGATCTCAGCTCACTGCAACCTCTGCCTCCTGGGTTCAAGCGATTCTCCTGCCTCAGCCTCCCGAGTAGCTGGGACTACAGGTGCATGTCACCATGCCCAGCTAAGTTTTGTATTTTTAGTAGAGGTGGGGTTTCATCATGTTGGCCAGGATGGTCTCCATCTCTTGACCTCGTGATCTGCCTGCCTCTGCCTCCCAAAGTGCTGAGATTACAGGCATGAGCCACCACACCAAGCCGTAATTGTTTTCATTGTGACTTAAATTATACTTCAAGCTCTTAATCCCATGGTCCCTGTAATAGGATGTCTGTGGCAAGGATGCTGCCCTCTGCCCCCTACAAACTAGAACACCGTGAGGCCCCACCTGCTTCCATGTGAGAGGAGCCGCAGGTGGAGGAGGCCAGCTGAGAAACGTCCCATTTTAGGATTTTATGCAGCTTTTGAAGTTAAGTACAGAATTGAGCGGAAATGATACCCAGACAGGGAAGCCACTCCTGGGCAGAAGGAAACTGCAGCCTGGAAATGGAGAACATTCCAGAAACTGGCAAGGCTGCCCTGGAGCAGGGCTGGGGGCATCTCACTCATGAATCTCACACCCACGACAGAAAGAAGTTCACAAATCGGCACAGCCGAGGCCATTTCCCAACCCCCCATGTGTCAGGGGCCCAGGTCCCATCCGGCTGTGACCTCACAGAGCCACCAGCACTCAGGGCCCCAGGGCAAGGGTTGGGGGTGGACAGACTCCACCTGGCACGGTGGGTTCAGGGCAACAGCGTCTCAAGCGGGGTGTGTGCAGCTTGGAGCTGGAGCTCTTCCATGTGGCCACTGACCTGGTGTTGGAGCTGGAGCTCCTC
Source organism: Rhinopithecus roxellana (assembly GCF_007565055.1). NCBI lineage: Eukaryota > Metazoa > Chordata > Mammalia > Primates > Cercopithecidae > Rhinopithecus > Rhinopithecus roxellana. The sequence continues at coordinate 25,788,180 of NC_044561.1, forward strand.
CATGCCACCACTGACCTGGAGCTGGGCAGCTGCTGTCACGTGCAACCTCAAGACGCCCGCGTGACGGGGAGACAGGAAGCATCACTCCCATCTTTAGCAGCAGGGGAAGGAGCTCAGGGTGGGCACACGACCCACCCAGCATCGTGGAGCCTGAGTGTCCCCCGAGACTGAAGAATTCAAAGCTGGCCGCGATGTTTCCGAGTCGTCTGTGGGCTCCTGTCTATGAGATCCAGCATCTTACACTCCACGCCCCAAGTCTCAGGGGAAAAGGGCGGAAAGAGACGTCCCTCTTAGGGAAACCAGGGAGAGAGGGGTGGAGATGGTCACCATCACCAAGTGTGCTGCGTGTCCAGCTCTCCACATAATGTCGCCTCTAATTACCCCCAACTGAATACGAATTATTGCTTCTGTTCCACAGAAGATAAAACTAAGGACCAAAGAGGCTCCCGAAAGTCCCACAGCCCCCCATAGGGTGCTGCCGGGTGGGAATTTAAATTGGTCTTTCTGTCTCCAGGGCTGGAGCCAGGCTCTGAAGCTGCTTTGCCCCCTCCGAGCTTATTGTTCCTCCGGGGAGTCGGTCTCCCTCCAAGCATGCTGATCTCTCTCCTCCTTTCAGGAGGCCAATCCTGCCAGCCCCCTGCACACAGCGGATCGGTCCCGCCAGCCCCCTGCACACAGCGGACTCGGTCCTGCCAGCCCCCTGCACACAGACTCTCCAGGAATGTCTTTCCCAGGGCCAGATGCTGGATTTCATCCATGTGGCCCTCAGCGGAGGCTGCGTTCCTGCTCAGCGCTCTGCCTTTTGGCTGCAGGGCAGCCTGGCGAGGGTGGTCTGCACCAACCACTTCCTTGCCCCTCAGCAGCCAACAGTGGCATTTGGGGATCTTGTTTCTGGGGAGCCTGTGGCAATGCGTCTCTCCTGTTTCAGGGACACACCAGCCGTCTTCCTCTGCAGCGCCTGGGGCAGGTCACACCGTCCAGGGGGTCTGCCTGGCAATGGCCAGTCTGTGTCCTCTGCCAGCCCAGGGTGTCTGATGTCCAGGAGAGGATTTGGGAGGAGTCTTTTGTTAGCAAAAGGTCACCGGGACACTCACCTTTGCAGCGCACCAAGAAGACAAAGGCTGTCCTCAGCGTCCGGAGCATCCGTTTAATTCATGCCCACAGCAGGGATAGAGCCTTCTGAAAAATGCAAACTCACGGCTCTAGACTGCTGGCTGAAGATCACGGGACGAGGAGGCAGGGAGAATTTACTGAGATTCCGGGCATTTTCTAAACTCCCTGCTCTGCAGTGCTGGGGGACGACGCAGGGTTCTCCTGCTCTGCTGGCAGGGCTGCCTGCTCCGTCTGCCTGCTCACTTGCTACGGGGCGTCCCGGGCCTCCCTGCTCCTGCTAACACACTGCTGGTTGTCACAGCCTCCTCTGGCCTGGACTCACTTTCCTCCATGCCCAGCTGTCCAGGGTTCCTACGCACCCTCCCTGGCTCGGGACCCTTCCTGGCTCGGGTCCAGGCCAGAGACCCCAGGGAAGTCTCCGAGGTGGCCCCTGCTTTCACTACTCCTTCAGAGCTGCTCCCACCCACCTGCAGGCCCCAGGCATCTTCTCCCATGGAGGCTACTGCTCTGCTTCACACCCACCCTGGCTCCCACGTGCAAGCCCAGGGAAGAATCTGCCTCGGGATCAAACCAAATCCACTGCCCATGTGTGGCATGGAGGCCCATGTACCCATCCCTCTGATGGGCGCTTCCGAAGGGCCCACTGAGAAGGGGCAGAGTCCCTGCCCGGGGCCCCAAGCATTCACTGAGGGAAGATGCCCCCAAGGCATCAGGCATCAAGGCGGCAGGCAGACCCACTCCCTTGGACGGCTGCATGGACATCAGGGCAGCGGGTGACCAGGGCCTCGAGGGCTGCAGCAGGGAGGGCTTCATGGAGGAGGCGGTGTTTGGATATACCTTGGTGAACAGGAAGGAGTTGATGGGAGATGGGTAGAGAAGGCAGGGAGGAAGGAGAGGTGGAGGGCATGATGGTGGGAACGGCTGGGCATTCATGCTGACAGCTGGAGGGGGAAGGAGAAACGTGGCTTTAGAATTGGGCGAGGGGCACCCTGACCCCACTCATCCCCCAGATGGCACCCCTCTGGGGCTTCTGAGTCCAAGGGAATGCATCTGTTTAATATTAATAGACATTTTCCATTTACTTCCAAAGAAAGGCTGCAAATCTAATTGTCACCATCAATGTCAGGAGCTCTTGTTGCCTTGTATTTCCCCTGACAATTATTTTAAGCATTGCCAATCAAATATGTGAAAGACAGCAAGTCAATCAGACACATAATTATTCATAAAAATGAGTTTGAACTTCTATCAACAGTTCCTCTTCTTTAAATTGCCTATTTACACCCTTCATTAATTTTGCATTTTGCTGTTAGAACGTGTCCTGTTTGTTTCTGTGCACGCCTTGCCCATGGTGAACATCTGACTTTGGGGTTTCTGAACTTGCTCCCAGGCCCTTCCTTCAGCAAGAGCCAGACCAGCCTCACTTTCAACACCTGTGAAGTTGTGGGGTGCTCGGACCTCGATCGCCTGTCTACTGCCTGTGATGACTGTATTCCTTGGGGTGTGTGTGACGTTCATACACATCACTGCTGACGCATCGATGCCTTGATGTCTATGATGCAGATTTCAGAGAGCCTGGGCCAGCATTTCCTGGAAGAGTTGGCATCTGTGAAGATCACAGTTACAAACACACTTGAGAGGTCTCTTCTCAGCTGGCTTCAGAATTTTCATCTTCTCATGCCATTGGTAACTTACAGAATAAGCATATTACACTAGCAAAATGTGGCTTTTAGGATGACTGGATATAAAATAACAAAAAAAGCCACTTTTTTTTTCTACACTAGCAGCAAACAGACATGGAACTGGATAATAATCTCCTATTCAAAAATGGCAGTGTAAGCTGTACACACTGCAGAGAACTAAATGGAAAAGGCACAGATCTCATAAGAAGAAAAATATAAAATGGTGCTGATAGCCTCAGAGAAAGACCTGAATGAATAGAAAGAAACTTGGGATTACTAGGAAAACCTGACACTATAAAAATATGATTTCTTCTTCAGTATTTTATTGATTAATCTATGAAAAGAAAGCAATCCCAAATAGAATCGGAGTTTTCTTTGATATGGCACAGATAATGTTAAAATTCACCTAAAGGAACAGCCAGCTCTCTCTTTATCTGAGAATATGTTTTTAAAGAGCTAACAATGAGGGGGCACTCACCTTATCAGATAAAAAGCTCGACACAGAGCAGCTTTGGCTCAGGGATCAATGACTAGATGAGTGGAACAAGTCACAGAAATATCTAGCTGGGTGTGGTGACTCACACCTGTGATCCCAGCACTTTGGGAGGCCAAGGCAGGAAGATTGCTTGAGCCCAGGAGTTTCAGACCAGCTGGGCAACATGGAGAAATCCCATCTCCACAAAAAAATTAAATTATCTGGGTGTAGTGGTGTGCACCTGTAGCCCCAGCTACTCAGGAGGCTGAGGTGAGAGGATCTCTGGAGCCTGGGAGGTTGAGGCTACAGTGAACCATCACTGCACCATTCTGCTCCAGCCTGAGCAACAAAGCGAGACCTTATCTAAAAGAAAATCTAGGTCCATTTTGTTATGGAAACTCAGCTAATTGTGGTTTCTTAATCTTATGGAGAAAGGATAATTTATTTTATTGGTATTAACATGACTGACCACTTGGAATTAAAAACATTTCTTCCTCATACCCGATTATAATGAGTTCAACACTGATCAACTATCTGTAAAAGTAAAATATTAAAAAGTCTTAGAAGAAAATGTAGATGGAGCTCAGCCTTGGTAACTCGGTGAAATCCTGTCTCCACAAAGAAACAAACAAAAATAAGGAATTAGCTGGGCGCAGTGGTGCATGTCTATGTTCCCAGCTACACAGAAAGCTGAGACAGGAAGATCCCTTGAAGCCAGGAGTTCCAGGCTGAAGTGAGTATGATCACACCACTGCTCCCCAGCCTGGGTGACAGAGCAAGACTCACAAGACTCTGTCTCAAAAAAAAAAAAAAAAAAAAAAAAAAAAAAAGAAAATTTAGAATAACATTTGTCTAGCTTTTGAACAAGGAATTTTCTTATAACAGAAAATCAATCAAGAAGCCATATTTGAGAATATAGATACATTTGACTACACAAAGCTTTAAAAAAGAGTGGATGTCAAAAATTCTATAAACATTCTAAAACATAACATACATCTGTAATATATATTTTTATAACCACGAAAAGTTAGTCTTCATAGTGGACAAGGCGTTTCTACCATTGAACATGAAACATCCTAACACCAAAATATAAAATTAATAAAGGATTTGAATAGGCAATTTAAATAAGAGGAAATGTTAATATATATTCAAACTCAGGTTACTTTTATTAATAATTATATTACAGATGGCCTTACTATCTTTCATCCATTTGGCTGGCAACACAAAGAATTGTCAGAAGGCAACTGCAGGGTGACAGGTGCTCCTGACTTGGTGAAATTTAGAGTTGCAGCAGCTTTCTTTGGAAGTCGTCTGGCAATCCCTATTGAAAATGCACTTTAGTCATAATTCTTGCATTTCAAAGTTGCTCCTTCCTACACAAGAGCCCACAGTGAGGATGTCTGCATGCGTCTCTGGACAGTCTCTGCCTTGTCCAGCGCGGGAGCCACCAGCCACGGGTGGTTACTGAACACCCGACATGTGGCTAGTGCAGAGTTTTTATTTCCCTTCATTTCAATTATTTTAAACAGCCACATGTCATGCATGACCATCGCATGGGACAGTGCAGCTCTGAGCAGTCATGAAGCCAATGACCTGGATCTCAGCTAATGCTGCAGAAGGAGAATAAGAAAAAGAAAGAAAAAGAAAAGAAAGAACACAGGTTCCTCCACCACTGCCAGCTGGCTGAGCTTCAATATTAATGGACCAAGTGCGTATTGAGTAACATGTCTGGAAACATAGTGTGCCCTCAGGGAGCTTAAACTCTAGCAGGGAGGACCCAGGTGTGAAAATGGAAGGTCTCACAAACAGGATGCAGTGAGCCAGGTGCCTGCCTACCAGACAGCCCAGTCACACAGGGTCTTGCGAGGAGACCCCACACCACACGCGCTTGATGCTTCCCTTCTCACATCTGCTCTGTCCTCCGTGAAGTTCTAGATCTGCACCTTTCGGGGCAGAGGGCGGTGACTTCCCCTGAACACTGTTCTGACCACCACAAGCCCTGCCTTGACGGGTCCCAACCCAGGCAGTGCTGGGACACAGAGTCCATCCAGCCATGAGCAGACCTAGCACCGACCGGGGGAGCTGATGCTGCTTTCGAGAAATTTGCTTCCCTGACAATGTGGCCCTTGTCCACTCTGACTGGTTCTGTCCCTCTGGGCCCCTCCCAACAGGGGAGGACACAAAAGGTAGGGCGAGGGTGCGTGGCAGGGTGAGGATATGTGAGGTAGGGCGAGGGTAGACACACCCTTCCTGCTCCTTCTCCTGCTCAGCAGCGTCCAGACCACAAAGGCCTCCCTCTCTTCCTCCCTCTGCCCTCCCTCCTTCCTTCTGTACCTCTATGAATTGAGGGGAAGGAGACTGTGGTACAGCACTGGATTCGACTCTGGACCCCATGACCCCCTAAGGGTTCTGCCAACTCGGGCAATAGGAAAGCTATTGATTCATTTCTGCTTCTGTAAAATAGGAGAGGACGTGTCTTATAGGGTGACCAGGAGGTTTAAATAGTAGAAGAAATGGAAACCACGCAGAACAGGGCCAGCGACAGCAGGTGCTGTGTCACTATCAGCGGCTGTCAGGATGACGTCTCTGCGTCTCTGGTTCTTCATCTAGAACATGAGATCTTACGTGGGGTTGCTCTGCATGTTACAGGAGGGTGTGTGTTGGTGGCTGCGGCAGGACTGTGGTCAATACGCATGCTCTCATCACCCTCAGAGCCATCTTGCCTTCGTGGTCTGCATCTTCCACCCACCACACAGTGCAGCAGAAGTGAGGGGAGCCCTGGACAGATGGTGGAGGTGCTGGTGTGCGACCAGTGTTCTAGGACATGGGCCAGTGGAGTGCCAGGGCAGAGGAAGAGGAGACACCCGCCAGGACATTGAAGGGACAGTGAGGAGGGAGGAGCAGTCCTGAGGAAGCAAGGGGGCAAAAGTGCAGCAGCCAGTGAGGTCAGGGGATGCAGGGGATGGGAGACGGGGCCTGGAGCGTGGCTCTCTGTCGCCCAGGATGGTCAGTGGCTGGAGAGTTTTACTGGCAAGGTGGATGCAGAGACCGGGCTGTGAGGGCTGCAGAGGAGTGGAAGCAAGAAGCATAGGATGGCTTTCCAGGCACTGGGGAATTGGGGAAGGGAGGAGGGAGGAAGGCAGATGGCAGAGTATCTGTCACCTAAAGAGGGGTGCAGAGAATGAGAGCCGTGCTGTCTTACTCTGATTTGGTTTTGAGGTTTTCACATTGATATCTCTCAAAATGGGAAGAGCTTTGAGGCGGGACATTTGATTGACATTCAGAGGCGAAGCCCATAGAGCCTGGGGGCTCAGACCCAAATGTCTGCAGCTCATGTCTGTGTGCAGGAGACATCTAGGCTGGTGCCCCGATCCATCGGCCCTTGTCTCCAGCCCCGCAAGCCACTGGCAAGCCAGGCCGACCTCTAGGGGGTGGAAGCACGCCACTGCTGGAGTACTCAGCAGACGTTTGCCCTGGAGATGAGCTGGGTGCATGAGGTGCCCTGTGGATCTCAACAGAGTCCTCCGCTTCAGGCAGGCTGGGCTGCTCCTGCCAGAGGTGAACCTGGAATCAGGAGGATGTGCCCCGTGGGGTGGCTTCCCAGGAAACTTCAGCGGCATGAGAGTCTTCTTAGCTGTGAAAACAAAGACAGGGCTTCCGTATGCTCCACAAGAACCACCACCAGTAATCACCACCCAGGAGAAGAGCTGCCCTCAGAGAACCCCCAACCGAGCTGCAGTTGGCTCCTCTGTCAGATGGGAGAGGGCAGCAGCTGCCTGGCTGGTCTTCAGTTCACAGCTCAAGCGGGGGCAGCACGGAAGCTGCACTCTCGCTGTCGGGGTTTGTTCCTCCCCTGGACCTGCCCACGCCTCTTCTACTGCCGAGCACTTTATACTTTGCTGTAAACCAGCAGCCAACGGGTGCTGGGAATTTAAAAGGTAAATAAAATGTGTATTTCTTACACTTGCTGGGAAAAAAAAATCAATATCACACGGGTACTGATGCTAGACAGGCAACAAGATGCTGAGGAATGCCACGGGCCTGCGTTCCAGGCACGGGCGTTCCGAATACATTAGAGAAAGAACCTTCGCTTTCTTTATGGTCATATTTTTATTGAAGACTTCCTTCTGTGCCAGAGCAACACCATCCTCACTTAGCAACACAGATCAAATCCTTGTCCTTCACAAAATATGTAAAAACCAGTGAAAGTAGCATTAAGAGAGCTCTTTCCAGCCAGGAGGAAGAGGGCGGGTGCCTGCTGCTAATTCCAGGGTGGGGGAACGTAGCACCTGCCAGAGACCTCCCTGCCACAGGCCCCACCCAGGTGACCCCATCCAGGAGCTCCACTCAGGTGTCCCTGTATGTGTCCCGTCCCAGGCACCTCCCTCAGGTGTCCTCCCCAAGTATCCCCACCTGCCCCAGGTACCCCCCTGAGGTGTCCCCACCCAAGTATCCCCTCCCAGCTCCCCCGCACCGTGGCCCTGCCTCCAGTGGCCCCACCCAGGTAGGTGTCCTCACACCAGGGACCTCCCCCCAAGATAAGCTCCCCTGTTCTCCAGGGTGGAGCGGGCACCTGAGAGCTTCATCCCAGGAAGATGGGAGCGGGGGGCGTTCCCGCCTCAGTCCCACCAGGCTCCCCACCCACTTCCATCACTTCCATCCCCCGGGGAAGGGCTGGCCTGTGTCTTTGTGATGATGTCGCTTATCTTTGCCAAGAGGTCTGTTCTGCTCTGCAGTTCCAGCCTCAGAAAGGCAGCCCCCTTCTGTGTGGCCCCAGCCCCTCACCTGTGTTGAACGTGGGCCTCTTGTCCTGGGTAACTCCAGAGTATCTCCAGTACAGTGGGGTGTGTTTTCCACCCTGGAGCTGACGGTGAGGGGACTGCAGCCACGTGTCCGCCCATCACTTTCCTCTTGCCCTGGCCTGGGCCTGGCCTCTTAGAGGATGAGAGACACACAGCGCCGGGGTGAAACCAGCCGGCCTCGGGGTTTGGGGGAGACGGGCCCCACCAAGATCTGAAGAGCAGCCTTGCTTCTCCCACTGCCCCTACTGGCTGCCCAACCCTCCCCACTCCCAGGCTGCCCCCCACTGGCCCAGCGGTGTCCGTGTTCTGCCGTGGGCTGCTGAGCTCCGAGCTTACCTGTCACCCACGTCACCGCAACAGCAGGGAGGCGCCCCACCAGCACCGCCTCTGGGGAACCCCTGAGCTGCTCCTTCCTGCTGAGTAGGGCTGAATTCCAGCGAGGTGCCACCCGATGCCTTTTTCTGCGGAAGAGCCAGGGCTCAGCCAGGGAGGGAGAGGTCTCTCGGGGAGTGGGGCCTCCCTGCACCCTGTGCAGAGTGACTCACCACCCTGCTTGCCAGGACTGAAGGGTCCCCAGGATGTGGGGAAGGCCCCAGGCACACCTGGATGTGGTGGTCACCTGAGCCCAGGACGCAGGAGCTTCGGCTCCTCTGCTCTACATGGGTCCCCTTGGGGTCTGGGCTCATGCTCTGGTGCCCTGGAAAGTCTCCTAAAGTGCCTGGGCCTCAGCCCCAGAGTAGGCTCCACACATCTCTGCTCTGCCCCGACCTGGCACCCCACCCATAGCAGCAGGTTTCTCTCACCCCACCAGCTCCAATGCGGCATGCACGGGCATGTACCCTGGTGCCCTGCCTCCCTGGAAAAGCACCTTGGCCACTGGAAGGGGCCTGCACTGCAGGCAAGAGCCATGGGATCTTGGGGGCTGATCCAACTGGCTGCAAGCATCCAGCCAGGAGATGCTGGCATGAAGCCCACCGCAGGGCACCTGAGGGTACTGCCTCTGCCCAGGCTCCCCTTTGCTCTTGGCTTGCTGGGAAGGAGAAGTGGGAAGTCCCCTGCCCTGACCACAGAGCAACTGCACACTGCAGTGGACGCGGCCAGGGCACCTTCCAGCTCTCCTGGTGCAAAAGCCCCACAGGCAGCCTCTGACCCACGGTCTGAGCACAGGACAGAACACAGGTCCCGCAGGGCATATGGAACCATCACAAAACCAGTTACCTGGTTCACATGCATAAAGAGTCAAGATTCGTGGTGGCATGGTGATGGTGATGGTGATGATGATGGTGATGGAGATGGTGATGGTGATTGAGGTGGTGATGATGGTGATGGTGATGGAGATAGAGATAGTGGTGGTGATGATGGTGATGGTGATGGAGATAGAGATGGTGGTGGTGATGGAGGTGGTGATGGAGATGGTGATGGGGGTGGTGGTGGTGGTGATGGTGATGGTGATGGAGATGGTGATGGAGATGGAGATGGTGGTGGTGATGGTGGTGATCGTGATGATGGAGATGGTGATGATGGTGATGGTGGTGATGGTGGTGATGATGATGATGGAGATGGTGATGGTGATGGTGGTGGTGGTGATGGTGATGATGATGGAGATGGTGATGGTGGTGATGATGATGATGGAGATGGTGATGGTGATGGTGGTGATGGTGATGATGATGGAGATGGTGATGGTGGTGGTGATGGTGGTGGTGATGGTGATGATGGTGATGGTGGTGGTGGTGGTGGTGGTGATGGAGGTGGTGATGGTGGTGATGATGGTGATGGTGATGGTGGTGGTGGTGGTGGTGGTGATGGTGATGGTGGTGATGGTGGTGGTGGTGATGGTGATGGTGATGGAGATGGTGATGGAGATGGAGATGGTGGTGGTGGTGATGGTGATGGTGGTGATGATGGTGATGGAGATGGGTGATGGTGATGGTGGTGATCATGATGATGATGGAGATGGTGATGGTGATGGTGGTGATCGTGATGATGATGGAGATGGTGATGGTGATGGTGGTGATGATGATGGTGATGGAGATGGTGGTGGTGATGGTGGTGGTGATGGTGATGATGGTGATGGTGATGAAGATGGTGGTGGTGATGGTGGTGGTGATGGTGATGATGATGGAGATGGTGATGGTGGTGATGATGATGGTGATGGAGATGATGGTGGTGATGGTGGTGGTGATGGTGATGATGGTGATGGTGATGGAGATGGTGGTGGTGATGGTGGTGATGGTGGTGGTGATGGTGATGATGATGGAGATGGTGATGGTGGTGATGATGTTGGTGATGGAGATGGTGGTGGTGATGGTGGTGGTGATGGTGATGATGGTGATTGTGATGGAGATGGTGATGGTGGTGATGGTGATGATGATGGAGATGGTGATGGTGGTGATGATGGTGAGGGAGATGGTGATGGAGGTGGTGGTGGTGGTGATGGTGATGGTGATGGAGATGGTGATGGTGGTGATGATGGTGGTGGTGATGGTTGTGATGGTGATGGAGATGGTGATGATGATGGTGGTGGTGATGGTGGTGATGATGGTGATGGTGATGGTGGTGGTGATGGTGATGATGGTGATGGTGGTGGTGGTGGTGATGGTGATGATGGTGATGGTGGTGATGGTGGTGGTGGTGATGGTGATGGTGCAGCCATGCTTTCTGCTTTCTGTGAGCTTCCTGAACCCCACCAGAGCAATGCATCAGGAGTCTGTTTCAGTTGTGCTATTTCAAGTAATTTGAACTCCGATATCACTAACAGGCAGGAACAGACTCCCAAATTTACCTGCATGCATTGAAGCCTGGAGTGTGTGGCTGGCCACAGATGCAGGTGCCACGCAGGTGATCTGTCGGCCAGAAAGACCTGCCCAGCTGCCTGAGCCCCAAGACAGGGCTGCCTGCTGGAACCCACGTGTCTAGGAAGCTGGCTCCAGCCAGCCCCAGTGGGATTCTTTAACTAGGACTTGAGGAGACAATCAAAGGACACCTAGGCCCACACTCGGAAACGCGCTCAGACACTGGTCCTCAGTTAAGGTCGGCCCTGAGGGTGACGACCAGCCGAGATTCACACACACCAGCTGGGTGCTGGGTCCGGCTTTGAGCTCATCTGGAACCAGGCAGAGGAGCAACTTCCGGCTCAGACCGGGATCCAGGATTCCTCTCCTTGGCTGTTGCCAAGGTAGTGCCTGGAGTCTCCTCGGTCGTTCCGGTTCCATTTCCACCCGTGTTTCCTGGCGCCACAGCCCTTCTCACCACCACATTGCCTCCAGGCTCCTGCACAAGGATTTGGTGGACATTTCAGTGAGATCCTGAGCTGAGCTCCAGGAGGCTGCTCACCCGCTGTCCTATCCTGGGTGCTGCCTCCTGTCCCTTGAGAGGGCTCCGCTCGGGTCAGCTGCCTCTCCTTCTGGCACATGGCACATGGCAAACCCAGCCCATGGCAGAGGGGACTGTGGCCGAAGGTAGAGCTGGAGGGTGCTCCCCTAACAACTGGGGGCATAAAATCCTGGACCCTCACACAGCAGAGACTCACCAGGAGAGCTGGCAGGTGGCCGGGCCCCTTTCCTTCCCAACCTCTCCCCTCATGTGTCTACCCCATCCTCACACTTCTCTGCAGCACCCCCCTACCAAGCAGGAAAGCTGCACCAACCTGGAGCCTTCCACAGTGATTCAGAGGCTGCTTCAGCCCTCGTGGCCAGCTCTCCTCACCTGCCTTTCCACACTGACGCCTGGGGAGGGTAGGAAACAAGGGCTGCCCAGGCTTGGGGTGCAGTGGGGTCTGTGTGTGAGCTTGTGGAAAGCAGCAGTCCTCAGGGGCTGCCTCCCTACTCATCAGTAACATTAGAGGGTCCCATCGCCTACTGATGGGGAGAGGCTGACCTGCAGGTAGAACCGTGAGAGAAGCACCCAAAGGTGGAAACGGCCCGGGAGGGCAATTCTGTCCTCTTCTCTTCCTCTTGGAGAGTCCAACAAGGGCTTGTGGCAGCCACCACCGCAGCCACCCCAGGACCCTTTCACCTGGGACCTAGCTCAGCTTTTCCCCAGCCACCCTGCAGCAGAACCCTTACCAGGACAGAGCCCATGGTGCCCACTCTGCCTGGCACAGACTCTGGCCCTCAGGGGCTCCTCTCCTCCCCTCCTCTCTCTCCACACCAAGGCTGTGGCTGCAGGGAACCAAGCCAAAGCCCTTCCCTGTGTTTCCCTCTATGCTTTGCACCATCCAGTGGCCACACTCAGGAGGGTTTGCCAGATCTGTAACGCAGGAACAGAGTGGCAGAGCTGGGGCCTGGCCAAGGGCAGTGGAGTCCGGCTCCCTGCAAGGATTCCAGGAGCACCTGCACAGCCTCCCCACTCCAGGCTGGGTCACGTCAGCATGTTTGAACCCTTCTCAGCTATGCAGCATGAGTGTGGGGTAGGGCAGGGCCTCTGCTGCTATGCCGTGGGGGTTGGGAGCAGGGGCCTCTTCCTCTGGCCTGGATGTTCTACCACCCCGTGGTGCTCAGGAACCGTGCAGGGCGCTGCTGGCAGAGACAGAGAATCCCTGGGGGTGAGGTCTTTGGGAGGCCCCTCCCAGCTTCCACTGTCTGCGCTCCCCACAGCCCGGACAGGCTCAGAGCCTGGGAGACCACAGGCTGCCAAATGAGGTGCCAAGCGGGGCATCTGTTCTCCCGAGCCGTCTGCCCGCCTGGCCTTCTTGCTGTTTGCACACACAGAAAGAAGAGGATGTCTCCATTTTGCGCCTCCGGGGAGGTGTCAGTCACTCGGAGGGAGTTGGTGTAGGTCTCTTCCAGCACAGGCCGCGGTAAATATTTGGTTGGCGCCACAATTTCCACCATGAACGCACCTCCTTGTGGCACTGAGGAAGGACCTCGGAGGCAGGATGCCCTGTGAGTCTTCCTTGCTCACAGCTGCCCTGATGGGGTCCAGCCGACCTCCCCCAAGGGGTTGATGATTCTCTAAGGATCCAAGGAACTGGGCCCCCTACCTCACCCACTGACAGGAGGACACACCGAGTCCCAGTCAGGGGCTGTCACCAGGCGGCTGAAGCCAGGAGGACCAAGATGCTGCATGTACCCCAGGTCTTCTCCCCAACACTCTGGCAGTCAGGCCAGCATGCCTGGCTGCACCTGTCCTGTGCTGTGGAAGGTCATGCTCCTGGTCGCCCTGGAAATGGATCCCACAGAGCAGAGGGACTCACCTTCCCTGGGTGGAGATTAGAGCCAGTGGATTAGTGGGTGAGCCCAGGGCTGCCAGCGGAGACAACTGGGTGGTGGAGTTCTCCGGAGACCGGAGGAAGACGAGCCTGGCTCTGTGGATGCGTTTGCTCTGCCACTGACCAGAGGGCATAGCCCAACATAGCAAAACCCCTTTCTCACCAGCGTGACCTGCCTCATCACCAAGCGATGTGCCCAGTCTCACCTCCTGAAGGGCCAGTGGCAGCTCCTGGGGTGGACAGCTCTTCAGGCCACACAGTGCAAACAGCAGAGGCCACGGGGCTCCTTCCAGCAGAAGGTCAACTGGCAGCCGTGGGGACAGTTTCCATTTCTCGCAGGAGAAGCCCTGTCCTCCTCAAGTCCAAGCTCCAGCCGGCGTTCGTTGTGTGGCTGCTGGGGACCTGTAATGCAGGGACCATCTTCACAGAGACCTCGCATCCATGGTGGCCCTGCAAAGCGGGCAGAGAACAGCGGGCTGTGGGGGACCCTGTGCTCCATGCTAGCTGTGGGAAGTGGGAAGGAGAAGGTTCCTTGTGGCTGCTGCTGAGCACAAGGGATATGCTTGTTCTGTGCCCCTGGCCAGGCAGAGCAGGGAGGTTGGAGTAGAGAAAGCCTCCCAATGATAAAAATGACAAAACAATGATAAGCGTTTAAAGTGATGGCTGTGTTAATTAGCTTGATTTAATTATTCCACATTTTATTCATAAATCATAACATCATTTTATAACCCATAAATGCAGACAACTATGATTTGTCAATTTAGTTTTTTATATGTATTATATATATTATATATTGTATATATAATGCATATATTATATATAATATATAGTATATTATATTTAAAAAGTATATATTATATATATACTTTTTTTTTTAGATGGAGTCTCGCCAGAGTCTCGCTGTAAACTTTGCCTCCTGGATTCAAGCAAGTCTTATGCCTCAGCCACCAAGTAGCTGGGATTACAGGCACACGCCGTTTCGCTATGTTGGCCAGGCTGGTCTCGAACTCCTGACCTCAAGTGATCCACCCAACATGCTGGGATTACAGGTGGGAACCTCTGCACCCAGCCAATTTACAGTAATTTTTTAAAGCACCTAGGGTACATGCATGTTGTAGTGAACACTGAACCAGCCACTGCAGTGCAAAGTGCTGGGTGTACAAGAGGCGTGCTTGTGCTGTGCAACATTGTAACAAATCCTGAACACGGGAAGCAAAAGGAAACACAAGGATCACAATATGCCTGATTCTGATAGTTTAACTTCACACAGAGGAACAATTTTAAGTGAATTTTAAACAATAACTTGTGCATGTTTAGTGGTTTTACCCTCACTCTGAAAATACCGTGACCCCACCTTCCCTTAACTGCTGGGTGTAAGAAGCTCCGTATTATCTGGGACGTGTCAGGCAGCTCTTGTTTAATGGGTGTGAGCTGCACGTCCTGCCTGGAAGGGACATCTGTTGGGTTTTGTTCCATGAACACCTCAAGGCCCAGAGCCATGCACAGAGCCTGGTGTCCTCTGTGAAGGCACGGTGGTCCCAGGGGCATGCGTGTGGGTGAGGAAGGAGGCTGAGGCTAGTGCACCCCAGTTCCTAACCTTAGGGTTTGCTTCCAGGAAGGGAACCTAAGAGGCCGCACAATTGCATAACAATACACAGCTGTTGCGTTTTAGCCATAAAGAAAAAGAGAACAATTAGTGAAGCCGGAGGGAGGCCCAGCATGGGGCCCGACAGGCACTTGTACTGGGCCCAGCTCTGTCCCTGCTCCACACCTGTAGCTTGGGGTTCCCATCTGTCCCCAGGGACCTGCTGCCTAAGGGGGTGGGTGGATGGGGGGCCCACTTTGTGGTCAAGAATGCTTCTTAGGCCCGGCTCTCCTCCTGAACCGCAGCATGACGGGAAGGCAGAACGCTTTCCTGATGATAAGACTGATCCGTGACCTCAATTTCAAAACTTTCTGTAAAGCAGCGGGAGTTGGGGCAACCCAGTATTGGTTTAGACTCAGATAAATAGTTGGCATTATTTTCAAGTTTATAGAATATACAAATATATCAACACTATATATTATCTTATTACATATGCACATGCACATTTCATAACCCATATGGGAGGAATATGAATAAAGACGTTGGTCAGCGGCTCACGAGATTCTTCTATCTAAAGCACCCTCTTAGCTCTTGTTGGTCATGGCCTGGGTCTATTTGCTTTTTCATTAGGGATTGGAAATGCTGACATTCTGGTTCCGCCATCTTTTCTTGATTCGTTAGCTATCGTTATCCTATGAAGAAGACATTCCCTTCACCAGCCATCTGGGCACCCTGGTGCATTCTGCACAGGAAACACTGATACCTGTGGGATCCTTTCCTCTTACTAGTTTTCTGAAAAATTAGTTGATTCTTTAGTTTTTCTTAAACTGACCTATGTTTTAGGAAGGCGATTATGAACTCCCATTCTTAACGTATCTAATGTGCTTTAATTAATTGTAGTTATTCTCTTTGATTCTCAAATTGCCGCATCTTTACAAGTATGTACATAAATACCAATACATCTCTGTACGCACGCAGCCCAAATGGCCATGCAAAGCGTGTTACTATAGACACACGCACATTTAATGGCATGTCTCAGCCTCTCCCCATGCAGCAGACACTGGCTCATTTAATCATCAAGGTCAAACCATGGAGCAGGTTCCAGGATTATCACATAGGGGAAACTGAGGCACAGAGCGTTTCGGCTTGCCCAGGGCAGTGGGCCTTTGGGGTCTGTGCTCACCCTGGGTTCTGCTTTTGTGCATAACCGCATGGGTGTCATCCAGGAAGGGAAAGGCGTGGCTGTGCAGGTCCACCACCGAACATCACTCTATGGCTGACACCACCTTGAGGCTCAGGGATAAAGCCAACCCCACTGAGGAAGGCTCAGAGTCCATCAGCACAGGGAGGGAGGCTCATTCACGCCTCAACACACATGTCCTCAGGGCAGCCCTGGGCCGGCCTTTCCCCATCCTGGTAAAAGTCACTACCTCTAACCCCATTGACAGCCTCCCTCGGAACCCCACACACGAATCAGCTCCTAAATTGCAGCTGTTGCTGCCTCTCAGGCCTCTGGGCCTTGAATGAGAGCTACACTTTGAGGCTGTGTACATCAAGGATGTCGGTCAGTGGTCAGTTTGTCCCTCCCCTGCCCTGAGACCCCCACCCTAGTGCTCCAGAAAGGTGACCCTTGACAGCTCCTCCTTCCACAGACTTTAGATTTCCACAGACCGATGGATTTTTCGGCAGCTCTGGCCTTTTACCCACAAAATGAAAAGGATTTTATGCATTGACAGATTATAGAAATAGGTCTATCAAAGTAATTTTTCTTCTCAAGGGAAAAGATGTTTCCACCTTCAACAAATGCACAGCTGTGCTCACGACGCACGGGATGGGGGTTGTGTTATCCTCTTTCAGGACAGAGTGAATGTTCCCCCTCCCCCAAAGCCAGGCTCCAAATCCAGGAACTCAAGTTGTAGTTAATTGTCCCAAGGCAGCTGGGGCCAGGACTCCACCCTGGGGGCAGGACTCCAACCAAGGCTGTCCAGGGGGTGGAGGGAGGCCTGAGGCACTGGGGTGGGGCATGTTCTTCTTGCAGACACTGACCTCTCCCTGCCCCTGACACCCTACTCCGGTGGGGCTTGGGCCGGCCCAGGGCCTGCGCTTCCCATGGGGAGCTAGAGGGCGGTCCCAGAGCACTGCAGTTGGGCACAGCTGAGCACACATCCAGGGTCTTAGAGGTCTGAGGGGTCTCCTTCCAGGATGACCCTGAGACTATTCTGAGGCCCTTGCACACCCTGCTTTCTCTCCGAAGATCCTGTAGCTCTGAACAGCACGTCCTCATTAAAAACAAATGCATCCCAGGGCCTGTGGACGTGGTGTCGCTGGGAGGAGGGTCTGGGTGTGCTGGGGACACAGTGAGACAGAAGTGCTGGGAAGGGAAGGGCGTGGTCCCTGGCTAGGGTTCCACCCCAGGGCCTGTGCCCAGGGACCTAGATGAGGACACACATATTTGTTTTCCTGCCCAAATACTGCATTTCCCAAGACCACCCTGGCCTGCTACGCCCCCATCCTGTGCCTATAAAAACCTAGAGACCCTCGCAGGCAGACACACAGGTGGCCAGACATCAAGAGGAGCACCGACAAGCACCGGGAGGCCACCAACTGGCAGAAGGAGGCAGAGTTTGGCCAGGGCAGTCAGAGGAGAGCCCGGGGTGCCCAGCAGCCTGATTCCAGGGGAAAACCTTCCCACTCCATCCCCTTCTGGCTCCCCCATCTGTTGAGAGCTCCTTCCACTCAGTTGAACCTTGTACCCATTCTCCAAGCCCAGATGTGATCAGATTCTTCCCATACACCAAGGCAAGAACCCGGGATATAGAAAGGCCTCTGTCCTTGAGACAAGGTGGAGGGGTTAACACAAGCCTATAGACAGCAAAACTAACAGAGCACCCTGGAACACAGGCTCACAG
This sequence comes from Rhinopithecus roxellana, assembly GCF_007565055.1. Classification (NCBI taxonomy): domain Eukaryota; kingdom Metazoa; phylum Chordata; class Mammalia; order Primates; family Cercopithecidae; genus Rhinopithecus; species Rhinopithecus roxellana. Next base: position 25,805,952 of record NC_044561.1, read on the forward strand.
GGGCTTCAGGAGCTGGAAACATCCACCCCCAGACACGGCGGTGGGGTCGGGAGCCCCACAGCCTGCCGTCTGTCTGCTCCCCTAGAGGTTTGAGCAGCGGGGCATGAAGAATCGAGCCACACCCCCATTGCACGTCCTGTGAAGGGGACAAGGGAACTCTCCCCATTTCAATCAGGTGACTGTGCTTTGACCCAGAGCCCACAACAGCACTCCGTTAACCAACGGCTTTCTCCAGGATATAGGGTCCTATCCTTGCGGCTCCTGCCCTAGAGATGTGGGCCTGAGCCCAGGGCTTCCCCGCCCCCGCACCTCCCCCATACCAGCAGGCAACAGTGGGGTGTCTGGAAAGAGGGAAAGAGGCCCAGCAGGACTGGCAGGAAGTGCTTTGGGAGAATCCCCCGGTGTGAAAACCCAGCCGCGGAGGTCACTTGCCCAGGGCGCACCTCCAGGCCTGGGTGGAAGCAGGAATGGTCTCACTGAGGCCCGCCCAGCCCTCTTGGCTACAGAAACTTCCTGAAGCAATAGGCCAAGAAAAGTGAGCCAAGGGCGGCTTCGTTTCCTGGATCCTCCGAGCACATTCTAGATAGAAATCTCTCCCTGTGAACACCGTGCCTGGAGCAAAGTTGCCTTCATGATTAGATAAATTATAAACCATTCCATGTATCGGTTCATCTCTCTAATTAGGCTTCCCTGAGACCTGGTATCTGCCACGACACGCAGATCTCGCGCCTTTAATAAATGGGAAAGGAATGATGCTGCCTTAATCTCCCGGAGCCTGAGATAAAGGAATTACTCTGTTTACTTTGGATTAGAGAAGAGCTTTGACCTTGAGTTGGAAGTTACTGTTTTCTGAGTCAACTTTCAATTGGAAACACTGTTGTCTTTCAAAGAAAGCCAGAGCCCTGAAAATGCAGCAAAGTGCAAACAACGCCTGGCCCACTGTGGACCTGGGCGAATCAGGGGCCGCTTTATTAAACGAAAGTAACTGATTTCAAAGTGTTATTGCAGCCGAGACTGAGGCCAGAGGCAACATGTTTGCTCATCTCCCGCAGCTGCCTTAGCAATAATTAGATCCTTAGTAGGCTAATTATTTTGTGAATAAAATCAAACAAAATGAAATAATTAAACAACAGAGATGTCTGAGTCCCGTCCTGAATGTTCCTGAAAGTCCAATTCAAAGAGGGGTTTAAAAATAAATAAGGGCGTGGCAGAATTCCCTGCCCCCAGGCCAAGGCTCGAGGCTTCTGGTGGCAGATGGGGACCAAGTGTTGGGAGCCCTGGTGTCACTGAGAGACTCGCTGGGTGCATGTGAGGCCCGCACAGGTCACCTGGGAGTGCTGGTCATTTTCTGCTTTGAACCCGGGTCCCAGCTGGCAGAGCAGGGCCCCAGGCCCACCTGTCAGCATCAAAGCCAGGTTGGTGGTGAGGGGTGGCCGGGGCCTGGAGACAGATGGTCTCTGCACTGGGCTGGCACCTTGGCAGTGAACCCAGGGTCCTCAGGAGCCTCTTTGGTGAAGTCTTGCCTCTGTCCCGTGCACGGGGTAGCTACTGGGTGCTGAGCGCACTGACAGCACCATCCGGGTGGTCTCCCTCTCCCTGCTGGCCTCTGATTTGCTTTTTTGTTTTTTGTTTTGTTTTGTTTTGAGAGATGGAGTCTTGCTCTGTCACCCAAGCTGGAGTCCAGTGGCGTGATCTTGGCTCACTGCAACCTCTGCCTCCCGGGTTCAAGCGATTCTCCTGCCTCAGCTTCCCAAATAGCTGGGACTACAGGCTACCACACCCAGCTAATTTTTGCTATGTATTTTAGTATATACGGGGTTTCACCATACGTTGGTCACACTGGTCTCAAACTCCTGACCTCAGGTGATCTGCCGGCCTTGGCCCCCCACAATGTTGGGATTCCAGGAATGAGCCCCTGTGCCCAGCCCAGGCTCTGACTTGTGTGACCACCTGCTCACGGGTGAGGCTGCTCAGGGGGCAGACCTGTGTTCACCGAGGCCCCACATTCCTTCACCCCGCAGACTCGGGACGGGTGTTCAGTGCCAGCTCTCTGCTTCAGGAGTGGGGAAGTGCATGCCGTGAGGGCAGTAGATGGTGGAAACTGGCCCAACAGTCCGTGAGGAGAGGATGGCCGGGGCTGGCCTCAGATGGCGACCCTGGCACTGACCCAGACACCAGAGTTGGCTCTGGAGGTGCTGAACCTGATGGGGCTCCCTCCTTCTGGCTGTCTGGCTGGGTGTCTTCTGAACACACCCCCTGGGCAGCCCCTGCACCTTCTGTGCTGGGAGCTCTGGGAGGAGCATGGTGTGGTGGGGAGGTGCCAGAGGGCAGCTGCCCCTCAGAGGGGGTCAGACGGGCCTTCCTGGCCCAGAGGGCAGCTACCCCTCAGAGGGGGTCAGACGGGCCTTCCTGGCAGGCTCAGAAGCCAGGCTCTGTGCTTATCTTGACTCAAGGGAGAGGAGCGCACTGCCCTATGCCTGCTGGGGTCAGCAGCCTTGCCTGGGGCCCAACAGAACCTTCTGGAAGTGTGTTCTTGCTTCTGGTGCAAGGGAAACAGGCCGTTTCCCACATAAAAATGTGTTCTACTCTTTAGTTTCTTAACTCATGTGGTCAACTCGACTTCCACTCAGTGACTGCTGGCCAGGGGCAGCCTCCGCAGCTGAGGACCCAAGAAAGGTCAATGTGGAATTCCTGGAATTTCCGTGGAAACCAGGAGTCAGCGAACTTGTTTTATAGTGGGGTAAATGGTAGGGGATAGTCACGGATATTCTGTCAAGGTCAGACCTGTCTATCGCCGGGGAAAGATTGGAAATAATTTAGGCGATAGGGACACACGGCCCCTGTTATTCCTCAGCTGCTGCTGTGCTGTGTGCAAAGCTCCAATCATTGAACACATGGGCGTGGCTGTGTTCCAATGAAACTGTATTTCCTCTGTCTGAAGGAGACCCAGATTTAGCATTAGGGCCGCTGCTGGAGGTGATGCATCCCGTAAGCGTCCATGCTCATACTCACCTTCCTCTGTGGCAGCCGTGGCTCTGGCCTCCTCAGCACAGTTGCAGTCCACTCCCAGCACCGCAGGTCTGTCCCCTCTGAGCACCCTGGGCGGCCTGTGCAGCAGGAGCTGACGCCGTCACCTGCACACGGTCGTTCTGCAAACCACCCATGGCTCTTCACAGCAGCGATGGCAGAAGGGAACACTCAGGATGGCTGACAACCTCACAGCTCACTGTGTGCATCAATTAATAATGTATTATTGGTCAAGGGCGGTGGCTCACGTCTTGACCAAGCACTTTGGGAGGCCGAGGTGGACGGATCACTGGGTCAAGAGATCGAGACCATCCTGGCCAACATGGTGAAACCCTATCTCTACTAAAAATACAAAACTTAGCTGGGTGTGGTGGTGCACACCTGTAGTCCCAGCTACTTGGGAGGCTGAGGCAGGGGAATCGCTTGAACCTGGGAGGCGGAAGTTGCTGTGAGCCAAGATTGCACCATTGCACTCCAGTCTGGGCCACAGAGTGAGACTCCATCTCAAAATAATAATAATTATTATTATTTATTATCATATTCAGAAATAAGCAAGGAAGGCATCACTTCAACAGAATTGCAAATCAAACGTTCAGTAGAGAGCCCACATCTGCTTCTCGAAGATAATGTAGTTAAATGGGTGAGACTTGAGTCCTGTGGAAACAGAGGAGGCAGACTGAAATTCTGTTTCACAGCCATTTCCGTGTGGGCCATTTGCTTCACTGAAATTGCAGTGTTTATATCTCCTTTTCAAAAGTTACTTCTCAAGGTTCTGGCAAACATTAGTGAGTCAACAAGTACAAACATTCATCCCAGGCCCTCCTGAAATGATCGCTCACCTCCGTGGGGCCACGGTTCCCAGCAACCCATCCCACCTAGAAAATAGGTCATATGATGCCAGGCACATGGGCGGGTACCCAGCCCAGCCGCACAGTGTTTTTAAGCCTCCGTTTCTCCAAAGAAATCAAGCTTTAAATAATAGCATCATAGGAGAGAAGCAAGTACTAACTATAGAATTAACTGCACGCAGAAAGATTTGGCACTTGGGATTTGGGGATGGAAGAAAAGTCTGGCCAGGCACCCTCAAAATAGTCTATTTATGTTCGATCCCTGCCCAAAATACAGACGCCACATTGGCGCAGGTACAAGCTGTCTGTTTCCATACAGTCTAGCAAGTCTGGGAAGTAAACACACCACCCTGGTTGCCTGCCTGGGAGGAACAGAGGAATCCGTTTAAGCCATTTCCTTGGAGTGGAGCTGTTCAAACCAGAAGAAAACGGATTTGGAAGGTGCAGTGTCAGTGGCTGTTAAATGCGTGGCGGGAGGGGCGGGGGGGACATTCATGGACCTCAAATTGCTTTTCAGTGTTGTCTGCTCTTTAATAAGATTCAGCTCCTTGAAGCTACCCTGGGGGTCCAGGGACTGCTCCCTGTGCTGACCCCTCCCAGGCACTGGGCTGAGAGAGATACTCAGGTCTCTGCGTGTGTCTGCCCTGGGCCAGGCTGGGCTTTGTGTCAGGGAAGGCCAAGCCGAGGCTACAGTCACAAGACCCAGAGGCACTGGTACCGAGCACCCGCACTGTCAACAGGCAGCCAGCCTCTGGGGCACCGGTGTCTGAGCACCAGGACGTCGCGTCCCCTTGCTCCCTCCCTCCTTCCAGGGCAGACACCAGACCATCCTGACGGTGGCTGCCTCCTGGGAATGCAGCAGGGGACAGAGGCACGAGCCTTGCCCCCAGGGGCTTGCATTGGACAGACATAAACAAGGTTCACCTCAAAATGAGCATCCGCTGACTATGAGTGGGGAAGGCAAGGAGAGAAGCAAAAAACCAGGCGGAGCAGGAAGTAAGGGAGGAGTGAGGCTGAACGGTGGATGAGGAGTCCAGGGGTCGCCAAGGAAAGCAGCCTTCCACAAGACGTGGGGAAGAAGGAGGGAGCCCTAGAGCCAAGCAGAGAAGAATCCCGGGATAGAACAGCAAGTGCAAAGGCCAGGAAGGCATATTGAGGACCAGAGATGCCTGGGGCTGCGGGAGGACGGGAGGGACGGGGAGAGGAGGCTGCCTGGGTGGGAACAGGTGGGTTTCTCCTGGGAGGAAGGTGCCAGGCCTTGAGTAGTAGGAAGATAATGGGTCTGGCTTCTTTGTTCTGGGACCGCTCACTAAGTTGTTGGGCACTCTGGGGTCAAGTGTGGAAAGGACCCACCCAGGCCTAAGGTCCACATTAACCCAGGTGAGGTCAAGGAGAAGCCAGCAGAGGCCAGCATGCTGACCAGTTCACCCTCCTCCCCACCTGCGTGCTGTGCTGAGCCACAGGCTCCCCGGGCTGGCACCTGCCCTCTCTTAGGCAATGAGGGCCCGGCATATCTGGGGCTGTGTGTTTGTTCTTCCATGAACATCCACCCACATTCTAGACAACCTGCTTCGGACCCTTTCTCTCTTGACTCATGTGCAAGTGTGCGTGTGCACGTTTGTGTGCACACCCTACATGCTCTGGGTCTGCAGTGTGCACAGCTAATAGGCTGGCGGTTCCATAGCAAAGGGCTTCTCTGTGACTGTCCAGTGAGAGGCAGTGGGAGCACCTGTTTGTGCTCCAGCGCGGCAGGCCCCGGGGCAGGAAGGGCGCCCCAAGAAAGCCAATGCCCCCAGCTGTGTCTGGGTCTCTGAGCCCTGTGTACTTCCTCATCCTCTGTGGAGCTCAGAGAAGGACACAAGTAAGAGCCTCAGCGACCCGGCACGACACAGTCGAGCAGGTGCCGACAATCGGCCGAGATTGGCACAACATGTCCCCCTGTGCCGAGTCCCTGCAGAGCATCCTCCTCATCATAGAAAATGCCCATTGTTCAGCCCTCGGGGCAAGGTGGAAGACAGCAGCAGCCCCGCCAGCCTCTCCCTATCTGGGCAACTCCAGCCTGACCAACTCGGGCTGTCCTCTGGGAGGGCTCGGCTGTCCCCTGCGCACGCCTGCACCCCACTGTCTGCCAGCAGAGGCCCTCACGCTGAAGGCTGCCCTTCAGAGCCTGCAGAATTCACTGGGAGAGTCTAAGAAGCCTCCCTAACAATTTCTAAGCTCAGTTGCAGATGCACCACAGGAAGATGACATTCGCCAAAGCCTTTGGAATCCAGAAGCTCCTCCACAAGGGTAAAAGACTCCCAAAGGCTGGGAAAAGCAACCCAGCCTCAGGGTCCCAGGACCCCAGGTGAGAGAGTAGCCTCCAGCTGTTCAACTCCCAAAGTCTGGGAAAAGCAGCCCAGCCTCAGGGTCCCAGGACCCCAGGTGAATGAGTAACTCCCAACCAGTCAACTCCCACTGCCTCCTGCCCTGGTGGCAGGCCTGGACTCCTGACCGCAGACTCTGATGGGGACCTGCCAAGCTGGTTATGCCCAGGTGTGGCTAGACTCCGGACTCCGATGGGGACGTGCCAAGCCAGTTATGCCACGGTGTGCACCCAGGTGAGTACGGTCTCCTTTGGGTCTTTGAGGAGAGACTAAAAATGATCTCCCATTCCCCTGACTTCATGCTAACCCAGTTTATGAGATGCTGGTCTGAGCATTCAGGGAGGGAGAGCCTTTCTAAGTCCACACTCCAACAAGAAGGTCCCTGTGCACAGTGCACTGAGGCCCATGCCAGGCAGAGGTCTTGAGCTCTGGCCCCCTCTCTACCCTGAGCCACTAGATCCTCCTCAGCCTGGGCTGGGAGCTCTCAAACCTCCAGACTACCCCAGTCAGAAAAGAGCGATAAGCTTACCGGTGCAGAAACGACATTCTTAGTACATAATGCAATTGTAGGAATCCCAGGACAGCAGCCAGAGCAAGAAGCAGTAAAATGTTCCACAGCCAGAGTCGGCGGGCCGCGCTTGGGACGCTTTCAGACAGTAAATTAGAGATGCGCTGGAAATCGTTCTTTGAAAACAAGATTGTAAAATATGCAAAGCATCTTATGCTAATGTTGCATACTTAGTTTGAGTAATTTCTTCCTTACTTCTTTCCAACCTAACTCACGGCATGGACAGGCAGCGGACAGGGGTCACGGGGGTAACTGTTCTTTTCAGGAAGGGCCTGAACGGGCCGCACTCTGGGTCCTGGGAGGGAGGAGCCATTTCGGTACCTCAACTTAGGCAAGTCTCGGGGTACACGCACTTGTTCAAAGCCCCCGTTCCAGGTGCCAGGCCCAGCTGACTCTGTGGCAGGGAACAAGGCGGCCCAGCTGACTGTGGCGGGGAGCAAGGCGGCCCAGCTGACTGTCTGTGGCGGGGAACAAGGTGGCCCAGCTGGCAGTGCTCTCCTTTTTATGCCCAGGAGCCTATCCTGAGGAGCCAGCAACACTCCTAGCACAAATGTCCCTCCTAACTGAACCCCAAATCTTGCTGGGGGAAAGGGACACTCCAAGCAGGACGGGGTGCACAGGATGCAGTACAAAAGCATCTGGAAATGACCCACAGTCCGGGAATTCACCAGTCCCTTTTGCTGGGGGTTGCTGGCAACCAGATGCGAATCCACCCACCCTCCCTGCAAGCCTGCAAGCTGGCCTGGCACACAGTTCATGCCCATTTCCAGAGAAGGAAGCAGGGGAGACTGGGAAGGCAGACCTGACTCACTCCTAGCACAGCCCACAAGCTGTGTAATGGGCTGAATGGGGGCCTCCAGAACAGGATCACTGGGAACCTGGGACTGTGCCTTCCTTGGAACAAGGGTCTTTGCAGATGTAGTCAAGTTATGGATCTTGAGGTGAGATCATCCTGGATTATTCAGATGTGCCCTAAATCCAATGACTGGTGTCTTTAGAAGAGGTGTGGACACAGAGAAGACACGGGGAAGGCAGGCGAGGGACAGTGAAGATGGAGGTAGAGAGGTTGGTGCCAAGGGTCGCAGCCAACGCCAGAAGAGCGAGGGGGCAGGAAGGGTCCTCCCTGGAGCCCCTGCAGGGAGCACAGCCCGCCCTGGTCTCAGGCTTCAGGCCCCAGGACAGAGAGAGAATGGATTTCGCACCTGCCTGTGCCCACCCCAGTCTGTTGTACTTTGTTGTGGCATCCCCGGGAAACTCATGGGCACAGCATAACCTGGGTCCTGTCCAAGGTCATCCATCTCTGCCAGGCACATCCTACAGCCCAGAAGGGACTGATCGCTGCAGACACGGGGCCTGGCAGCCTGTCCCCCAACTCAGGTCCCAGGTCATCTGCCCAGGGATGAAGCTTCCTTTTCCTGGGAGCCTCCCTTCTCCTGGATCCTACAAACCAGGGGTTCCCAACCCCTGGGCCACGGTCGGTACCAGCTGTATCGTGGGAGGTGAGTGGCAGGCAACTATTACTGCCTGAGCTCTGCCTCCTGTCAGATCAGCCTTGGCATTAGATTCTCACAGGAGCAGGAACCCTACAGTGAATTACACATGCGAAGGACCTGGCCGGGCGCGGTGGCTCACGCCTGTCATCCCAGCACTCTGAGAGGCCGAAACGGGCAGGTGACCTGAGGTCAGGAGTTCAAGACCAGCCTGGCCAACATGGCAAAACCCCATCTCTACTAAAAATATGAAAATTACCCAGGCGTGGTGGCACGTGCCTGTAATCCCAGCTACTCAGGGGACTGAGGCAGGAGAATCACCTGAACCTGGAAGGCAGAGTTTGCAGTGGGATGAGACCGCACCATCGCACTCCAGCCTGGACCACAAAAGCAGAACTCCATCTCAAAAAGAATAAATAAAATAAAAAGGATCTATGTTGTGTGTTCCTTATGAGAATGTAATGCCTGATGATCTGAGTCTGAGGTGAAACAGCGTCATCCCGGAACCATCATCCCTCCTACTTCCATCCATGGAAAAATTGTCTTCCAGGAAACCGATCCCTGGAGCCAAAAAGGTTGGGGACCCTGCCATAAAAGCACCAGAGAGGACCACAGCCCCAGAAGGAGGAGGCATTTCCAGATGACAGGAGGCATTTATTTAAACTTGTAGCCACCATTTGCAGGGTTTATGCCAGGCATAAGGCAAGTGGCACCTGCTGGCAGAAAAGGGATCTTGATCCAGGCCCCAAGAGAGGGTCTTGGATCTTGCATAGGAAGGAATTCAAGGCAAGTTGCAGTGAGAGGAGAGGGTGTCCCGAAAGCTGCTCCACTTCAGAGGAGGGTGTGCTAAGACAGCCAGTGGAAAAACGCCCCATCTCTGTTTTAAGTTTTTTGGTTTTTTTTTTCCTAGGAGTCTTGTCTACTGTAAAGACTAAACTAAGCTGTGCCTGTGGGCACATGGGCAGACAGCATGACAAAAGGTATTATTGTATTGATTTAAAGAAAACTTTCCTTGACATTCTAGTGTGTAAGTACATCAAAGCATAACTGTATCTTGAAAGCATATATTGTTATGGGTATTGGACATCTGGACTTTCTGTTGTTAGAGTAGTTTGTCCTCACAGCCATCAGCAAGCTGCTTCTTTCGCTGTAGACATCTTAGGACCATGGGTGGTGACTGGCAAGGAATGTGCCTTGCTAGTTTAAAGGTGGAGCTGATTTTAAAATGGTGTCACTCTGGCTCTCCCGGGCTCCTGCTTCCCCAGCGCATCTGCCGGCCTCTCACATCCAGGAATGTGGGAGCTCTGCAGAAATCTAGACCCTGAATACAGTTGCCGCAACCACCCAGAGCAGCAGAGAGGACACTTTCCTGAGGCTGAGGTCGGCCGGGCCACAGGGGCCCCGAGGAAGGAGCGGCTGTCCTCTGGGCTGCAAGGCCTCTCTCCCCTTGTGGGGAAGGCTGGCTCCCCTCCCAGCCCTCCTTACTGAGACGCAGGAGTCAGAGGGGATGCGTTGGCCAGAGGTCCTCTGTGGTTTTGCTGGGGGACTCCTAAGAGAAGGATGAGAGGTGCCCACACCCCATCTGCTCTATCTAGGGTTCTAGGATTTGAGGACATTCACGCTGTACTCACAGTCCCCTCATGGTTGACGTACAGGGGTCATCCCCGCCCCATTGCTGTCTGCTTTGCAGATGACAGAGGTGGACAGGAAGGGCCTGCCTGGCTCCCCAGGCTGCCCAGTGGCCAAGCTGCCCTTGACCCCAGTGTGGCCTCCTGGGTTGCTGGGCTCCTGGAACCCTGCCTGCCTGGCCTGGCTTCTCCACTGCAGGGATGGTGCTGAACGACTTCCTGCTGTGGGCATGTCCCTTCCAACCACGATGGAAAGAGCGGCCATGGGCCATTTTCACAGAAAGGCAGCTCTCTGTCCCTCCAGCACAATTGGGAACTTGAACAGAGGCCAGCAAGTGACTGGAGGGCATGGCGGCCAGGGCTGGTTGTGTTTGCACTTGGACCTTCTCCTAGCAAGAGAATACCCTCCCAGAGGAGCAGACACCATGCAGCCAGCACCGCTCCCCAGCCCTGGAGCAGGGGTGACATGGGCACAGGGGTCGTGGGCCCTTCTCTGTTATGACTCAGGTGGGTGAGCACAGCCCCCCGCTCAGGCAGCGCAGAGGACACCTGCCTGTGCAACTTCAAATCCAACTGGTGGGTCTGCACAGGATTCATAGGCCAGGATGTGCACCTCGCTGAGACAAAAGGTAAACACGGCAGGCCTCTCTCTCTCTCTCCTGCACAGTCTCACAAAATCATGCATGCACACACACGCACACACACAATCACATGTGCACACACACATGCACACCCACACACACAATCACATGCACACACATGCACACCCATGCACATAATCACATGCACACATGAACACACACACATGCACACATTCATGCAAACACACACATGCACGCGCGCACACACACACACACTTGCTTCCAGCACGGAAACTGCACTACCTCTGCTGGAAGTTGTTCCGGGACAGGTGTCTGCTGCTCTCCTCCCACCTGCAGTTCTGGTCTGGCATTTCTAGTTGCAGACGTGTTCTGCTGTTAGCTGCAGCCAGGATATCCTGAGACAGGGAGATGCAGCTATACTCAGCACATGACCCTCATTTCTTCCCATTTCTTTCCAAAGAGCTCCAGATTTCATTACGCCCATTAAAGAAGCTGTTGGCCCATCATCCCCAGAGTATTCCATAGGCTGGAGAGCTTCTTCTGAGCTGATCTTCATTTTCTAACAATGAGAAGTGACATTTCTGAGTTTTGACATCAGGTAAAGTGACTGACGAGGCCACATCAGAACCGCAACAGACGCACAGGGGGCCTGGTGGATGCTGTGGGCTGAGTGGGCTCCCGGGGCCGAGGGAGAGCCAGGTCTCAAATCCTATCACCTCTCAGCTTAAAGACATCAAAAGAATACTCTGTCCCCACCCACACAGCACCATAACTACACACACATGCACAAGCATGCCCATGTGTATAGGCACACACAGACACGCACCTGCAACACACATGCATGAGCACACACACGCAGGCATGAACACACTTGCACACTGCCCACTCACACAAGCACACACACACACATGCAGGCATGAACACACTTGCACACTGCCCATTCACACAAGCACACACACACACACGCAGGCATGAACACACTTGCACACTGCCCACTCACACAAGCACACACACACGCAGGCATGAACACACTTGCACACTGCCCACTCACACAAGCACACACACACACACGCAGGCATGAACACACTTGCACACTGCCCACTCACACAAGCACACACACACACACGCAGGCATGAACACACTTGCACACTGCCCACTCACACACACCTCACAGCGTTCTTGAGTCTCAAGCGTCAGAGTTCCCTGATGGTGTCAAACAGGGCTGGAGGCTGGTTGATCGACAGCTTTCAACAGAGCCAGCGGTGGTGTCTTTAAGGACCTCTCCTCTGCCAGTGTTTTAGTCTTCTTATATCTGTTCATTGAATTTTCCCAACTCAAGGACTTGGGCTATGATTGACCTCTGGCCTTTTTCTTAACTAGGACATGGGCTGTGAGGTCTGGTCATTTGCAGGGAAGGAGTGGCGCTGGCACCCAATCCCAGGCCCACAGGGAGAGCCACTGCCTTCCCCGAGGGCCACAGCGCCCTCCATGGTGGATAAGGGAGCAGAAGAGCTGCCTGAGGTGGCAGGTGTTTGTGCTCCCGTCCCAAGGCGCACCTGCCTGATGCAAGTCCAAATGCGTCTCTCCATATTTTGGCTGAAATGTTGATGAAGCATTCCTATTTCAAAGCAATTATTACATCTCCAGTGTTTATGCATATGTGACTATTCACAGAATGCCTCAAAGAGCTTTCATGGAGAGAAGCTGGGAGTTCATCTCAGCCGGATGCTCTGCCAGACATCGAAGGCCAGGAGGGGCAAAGTCAGAGGGGCCAAGGCTCCCCTGTCTGCCACCCTCTCCACTGTGTCTGCCAGAGCGTCCTGCCTCCGCCGAGCTCCTGCAGACCAACACCCGACGGTGTGGCCTTTGTCCCTTGTCATCAGGTGCATGGGGTACTGATGTCCTGCCCCTCCTCAGGTCTGCATGAGGACTGGGACAAGGTGCCCCCTGTAGATGTTTGTCGACGAAGCGTCAATGGATGTGGAAGACGGATCAAGCACAGCCCAGCACTCTTGTTGGTCTGAACAGCGGAGCTGGCCCTGAGGCCCGTGTGTCAGCTGTTTAATGAGGCCCTCCTCACACTCACAGACTTGCCTCACCCCGCCCGCTCCCCCAGGCGAGCCCCAGGGAGCCCTCACAAGGCGTTATCATCTCCGCTCAGAGATCTGCTGTGAACACCTGTGAAGGTGACCGTCTTAAACACAGCCGACACTGAACGCTGGGCCCAGGCGCCCTGGCCTGCATGGCCTCCCACAAATGTGTGCAGCTAACACATGACACAGTGAAAGAACAGCAAGTAAATGATTGAAAAAAAATAACAGACGAGTGACCCAGCCACGTGGTTATGAAACAGCTCTGTCTTAACCACCAAAATGTGAGCATCCAGAGGCCAGCGGGAAGACTTTGCATTCTCTTTAAGACAAGGACCCCCTCCCCTGCACCTGGCCCAGGAATATACGCCATGCTGGCGATTGATAGATACTCACCGAATGAAAATGTACAGGGTTTTCCATTAAGTTATCGTTAATGAAAATATTTTAAAAGTATTCTAAATAAAGCCCAGAATTATTTCGGTACTTTTCCATTCTGAACTGCGTGTAGGGGAACCATCTGGGAAAGAACAGATGGAAATGACAGGAGAAATAGGTTGTAATATCTTTCTGGGCCATACTTTGGTGAAGTCATTACTGGAAATACTGGGAAAGGAAAGTGTTTATTAATGGTAAGCAAACCTCAAAAGTTTTGGAAGCTTCCTTTCCCTCCAGATAAGAATCCAATTATGTAAATGCATGTGCCTTCTCCTTCAGAAATAAGCCTCTAAATAATAGAACATCAAATTCCAACTTAAAATTGTGTCTGTTCTTTCTAACGTTTGTTATGGAGGTAGAATAAATTTTCTGCTGTGAAGGAAAAGAACTCCATCTCTTGACTATTCTTCCCAAAATGTGTATCTGCTTTGAAAATGGAACTTTAAAAGGCTCACGACTGGAGCATGAAAATGAAAACATGAGGCATGTGAGCCCCGCTCTCTGGATGAGGGCCTCGGGGCACAGAGAGCTTAAGAAACTTGCCCAGAGCAGCACAGCTGGTGGGCAGCAATCCAGAGATTCAAAGAAGGTCTGCGGACACCAGGTCCATGTTTTTTTTGTGCCACTTCCCTGCTAAGAGCAAGAATCTCACCAGGGGCTGGGCTATCTTGTTTTTGCAGCCACTGCCACCGTAAACTAGACTAAATCAGTTAATTTCACGTGAATTAGACTTTTAAAATAATTTTAAAATCCCCAAAATAAACTAAAATAAGAGATATATTATCTTGGGATTAAAAAAAATCTCAATTACATATATACCAGTTTTTTCTTAAGTTCCCATAAAATTGTATCTGTTTTTGTCTTTCGTATTCTTATTGTTGTTATTTATAGAGGCAGGCAAACTGATGACAAAGTTCATTAGGAAAACAAGCAAGGTAGCTAGAGAAAAGCTTTAAATAAAGGTGCAGTGAGTGGAAGGCTAACTTGTCACATATTTAAAAAATCACATTAGTCCTCTATAATTATAACAGTAAGGTGTCAGTACATGAAAAGAGAGACTAACGACAGAAAATAGAAAATCCAGAAATAGACACAATTACATATAAAAGATTGGTATGCAATAAAGGACCACATTTCTAACAGCGGAAGAAATGTTTTATGAACAGTACTCAGCGACTCGGTAATCACATAAAAAGATAATATTAGGGCCACTTCCCACACCATATATAAGGATGAATTCCAATTTGATAAATGTAAAAAAAACCCAAACAATAAGTACTAGAAAAACATGATGAGTTTGGCTGAAATGTGGAGGATTATCTAAAAAATGAAAACACCTTTGCAGGGCAAAAATACCATAAGTAAAGTAAAATGATGCATAACGAACTGGGCATATATATGACTTATTATAGATTATGATTAATTGTCCTTAATAGGCAGACATTCTTTGTAAATAATGAAGAAAAAGATTGAATACACTTAGAAAAATGAACTGGAGCTATGAACACAGAAGATAAATGCAAATAACCACTAAAAATGAGAAATAATGTTCAACCATTCTCATGAGAACAGAAATGGAAATTCAACCTGCACCTCTCTGGACAGGGTTCCAGGCAAGATGGAGAGAACGTGCTGCACCCTGTGTCTCACACAACGGCACATCTTGAGTGCTCAGAGTAGTATCAGAGAGTCTGCAAAGTAGACGGTAGCATGTGGACTGGTGAAAAAGGCCAGAATTCAATGTTCTACCAAACTGCTAGAGAGTTTACCTTTTTTTTTTTTCTTCTAGTATCACCTGGCTTCAAGGCAAAGGGGGTCCATGACTGTAAATGCACACTGATTACAAAGAGAAGAAACTCCAAAAGGAGCTGTCACCTTCTGCTCTGAGGAGTGGGAAAGGGGACATCTGAGTATCAGACAGTGTGGGAGGAAACTCCACTCTTTGTCTTTCTTCCTCATCTTAGTGCGCAGCCATTGGGCCATATAGTGGAGGAGACTGTGGCAGCATGGAGGTGGAAGGTAGTCCATCAGGCACCTGTGACCCCAAGAGAGACCTTTGGGCTTTTCTCTCTGGTTGGAGGAGCTGAGTCCCTGAACCATGAGCCCTTGCTGACTCCCCACTGTTGTTTTCCTTTTCCATCCTCCTGGTGCTTTGGCACAGAGGAAGATGGAAAAGAAAAGAAAAGAATAAAGAAATAAAGAAAAGAGGTTTATTTGGTTCAAGATTCTAGTGGCTATAAAGTGCAGCAAGTGCATGGTGCAGCCAGGATGCTGAAGTCCTGACTTTATGTCCGGGACCAGGAAGGGAACTTATGAGTGGTGTATTCATTCATTTAGTGTTGCTATAAGAGAATACCTGAGACTGGGTAGTTTATAAAGAAAAGAGGTTTATTTGGTTCAAGATTCTAGTGGCTATAAAGTGCAGCAAGTGCATGGTGCAGCCAGGTTGCTGAAGTCCTGACTTTATGTCCGGGACCAGGAAGGGAAGCTGCAGAGAGTTGGAAGGTGTTAGTGAGATGATGGAGAGAAGGCAGAGTGAGAGGGTGAGCACATAAAGTTGGTTGTGCATAAAATCTGAACCTCACCTTTAAGCTGTGCATGTGCAGGTTTGACCTGAAAAGCAAACCATAGCCTTTGAGAACAGAGTGATGACTGAGGCAAACCTACTGCCCAGGCCCCATACTGGGCATGTATGTGGGATTGATCTGAACAGCATACAAAAACTCAAAACTAAGCTGATGTTAGAACTACAATCCATGGAAGGCAGATTGAAACTTAAGGCTTGAACATAATCTCATTGGTTTCTCATTAAAAAACAAATGAAAAAAAAAATCACCATTCTTCTTAGGCCATAAAATGCCCAGAGTCTCATAAGGTAATGTTGAAAATGTCCGTAATACAATCCAAAAATCCTGTGGCATACAAAGCACCAGGAAAACAAAACAAACCAACTTACCTAACAAGGAAAAAATTGAGCAGAAACTAAGCCCAAGAACCAGTTGCTGGAATTGTAAGACAAAGACTTCAAAGCAGCCTTTATAATCATGCTTTAAGAAGTAAGGTGAACACTCTTGAAACAAATAGAAAGTGCATGTATCAGCAAAGAAATAGAATATCTAAAGAAGAATCAAGCATAAATTTTAGAACTAAGGTCTTCAATAACCGATATTTAGAAAAAGTTCGCAGCATGGAGTCCATACTACAGTAGCGGTGAGAGTAGAAAGAGAAATTGGCTTAAAAATATATCAATGGAAATTATTTATTCTGAACATCAGAAATATAAAAAGATTGGAAAATATAGGCAAATCCCAAAAACATGTGGGATAATATGACAAGACCAAAAATATCTTGTATGTAGGCAGAGAAAAATAATGCATTTTATAAAGAGGAATACTGATTTAAATGACTGTGGTTTTCTAGCCACATTTTGTTGTTGTTGTTGTTATTATTGTTGCTAGAGTTAAAAGAGTTGAATATAAAGTTTATCTGGATAACCAGCAATAAAATATTATGGAGGTAAAGGGAAGTTGAATGACATTTTAAATTGAAATTTTTATTTGAAATAATTGTAGATTCACATGCAGTTGTGTGAAATAATAGAACCCCCATTTAGTCCTTAGGAAGTTTCCCCCTGTGGTAACATTTTGCAGAGCAAGAGTATGTTATCACCACCTGGATACTGACTTTGATACAGGCCAGATACTGAGTATTTCCATCATTATAAAGATTCCTTGTATTGGCCTGTTATCGGAATGCCCACTTCCCTCTCTCCCCAACTCTCTCTCTAGCTATTGGCAACCACAAGTGTGCTCTTCACTTCCTTCCTTCTGTCTTTTCAAGACTGATATGTAAATACAACCACACAATGTGCAATCTTGTGTGATTAGACTTTTTTTTCACTCTGGATAATTTTCTGGTGATTTGTTCAGGTTGTTACATGTATCCATAGTTGTTCGTTTTTAATTACTGAGCAGACTTCATGGTATGAGATGTACTACAGTTTGCTTAAACACTCATGTATTGAAGAAATCTGGGATTTTTCTGGATTTGGCTATAATAGATAAAGTTGCTACGAACCTTTGCGTATGTGTCTTTAGACATATGCTTTAGTTTATTTGGGGTAAGTACTTATGAGTGGTGTATTCATCCATTTAGTGTTGCTATAAGAGAATACCTGAGACTGGGTAGTTTATAAAGAAAAGAGGTTTATTTGGTTCAAGATTCTAGTGGCTGTAAAGTTCAAGCTTGCGCATCTGCATCTGGGGAGGGCTCAGGCTGCTTCTACTCTGGCAGAAAGCAGAAGGGGAGTCAATGTGTGCAAAGAGACCCCATGCAAGAGAGGAAGCAAGAGAGCAAAACCAAGGAATCCAGACTCCTCTTAACAGCCCACTCTGTCAGGAACCAATTCAGTCCTGAGAGAGCAGAGCTCACTCACCCTCACAGGAGGGCATTATCTATTTGTGAGGGATGCACTCCAGGACTCAAACACCTTCTGCTAAGTTCTGCCTCCCAACAGCGCCACAGTGATAAATAAATTTCAGTGTGAGTTCTGGTGGGGACAAACCAAACCATAGTCAGTGAAATACACAACTTACATGGTGTCTTGGGTCCTTGGAAAATTTCAGTAAAATTCATGTTTCCAGCCAGACTACCAAAGAAAAAAATATAAATTACCAATATCAGAAAGAGAAAATGGCTACACACACACACACTCATATTTTTAAAATGGAAAGAAAAACCAGGTGATATGGTTTGACTGTGTCCCCACCCAGATGTAGCTCCCATAAATCCCACATGTTGTAGGAGGCACCCTGTGGGAGATAAGTTTTATAAGGGGTTTCCCTTTTTGCCTGGTTCTCATTGTCTCTCTTGCCTGCTGCCATGTAAGATGTGCCTTTCACCTTCTGCCATGACTGTGAGGCCTCCCTAGCCACGTGGAACTGTGAGTCCATTAAACCTCTTTTTCTTTGTGAAACTACCCAGTCTCAGGTATGCCTTTATCAGCAGCATGAAAACAGACTAATACACCATGGTTTTTTTTTGTGTTTTTTGTTTTGTGTGTGTGTGTGTGTGTGTGTGTGTGTGTGATATTTTCTTATGGGGAAGGAAGAAATACAGTTGAAAGAGCAGAGAAAGAATAACCCACAACTTCAGTAGAACTTATCTGAAGACTACAAGATTGCCTCAACATTTGAAAAGCAATCACTACAGTTCATCATATGAGCCGGCTAAAAAATAAAGGAAAATATGATCTTTTCAGAAGATGCAGTAAATTCACTTAACAAAATCCAACATTCATTCACAAAAAAAGACTCTAAACAAACTAGAAATAGTATGAAACTTCTCCAACTTTATAAAGAGCATACACAGTAAAAGCCAGCTAACATCACATTTAATGATGAAATACCAAAATGTTTTTTCCTTGTGATTGGGAGCAAGCAAAGACATCTGGTTTCACCACGTCTTTTTAACGTTGTACTTGAAGTTCTAGCCAGTTCAATCTGGCAAGAAAAGGGGAAAAAAAAGGCATGTAGATTGGAAAAGAATAAGTAAATGATGTTATCCTCAGACTACATGATAACCTACATGGGAAATTCCTAAAGAATCTATAAAAACATGAGAATTACTAAGTGGATTTAACAAATTGCTGGATCAAATGCCAATGTATTGCATTTCTATACGCTAACAATTACGTTACTGTATATTGTACCAAATGTGTTTCTACATGTTAACAAAGGGGACTCAGAAATTAACATGGAAAAACAATAACATTTAAAATAGCATTAAACATATCACGTACTAAGGACACATTTGATAAATGATGCACCAAAAGTACGTGGAAATGACAAAGTGTGTTGAACTTTTGGAAGTTACAAATAGAGAGATGCATTGTGTCCAAGCCTCAGAAGACTCATTATTGTTAAGACAGCTGCCCACCAAAAGGATCTACCCGGTCTACACCGTCTCAGTAAACATCACCATAGTTTGAGAAATTGCCTGGCTGATTCTGAAGTTTACATGGAAATGCAAGGAAATAGTCAAGGTAATTTTGAAAAAGAAACAAAGTTAGAGGATTTATACTACCTAATTTAGGACTGACTATGAAGCTGCAGCATTCCAGAGAAGGGTCTACTGGAACAAAGTTCCGGATAAAAATCAAAGGCACACGAGAGTCCAGAAACAGACCCACTTGGGCCCAACTCATTTTCGGCATAGGTGCCAAGGTAGGTCTTTAGGGTAAGAAGAGTCATCAAAAATTGATGCTGGAACAACTGGCCATACACGTGCAAGAAATAGGCACCCACCCTTACCTCCCATAATAGATCTAAGTGTGAAGGTATAAAAACTATACAACTTTTTGAAGACAAATCTTAATAACTTTGGGTTAGTCAAGTATATATTAAATGCAATACCATAAGACATATTATTAAATAAAATAGCAGTAAATTTGACTCCATCAAAAGTTTAGTTTGCTCTTCGAATAATACTATGAAAATGAAAAGGCAAGCCACAGACTGAGAAAAATTATTTCAAATTTATGTAGGTAACAAAGGACTTGAATTATATACAAAGGACTTCTACAACTCAGTAATGCAAACAACACAACTAAAATAAATGAACGAAATAATTAGCAGACATTTTATTAAAGAAGATAAACAAATGGTAATTATGCACTTGAAAAGAGGCTAAACATCATTAGTCAATAGAGAAATGCAAATTAAAACCACCATGACACACTGCTACACACCCACTAGAAAGGTTAACATTTAAAAGGCTGACCATATCAAGTGTTGGCAAGGACACGGAACAACTGGTACATTCATCCACCACTGGTGGGAATGCAAAATTGTACAACCCCGTTGGAAAATAGTATGTCAGTTTCTTGGGAAGTTAATTATATACCTACTATATGATACAGCCATATTACTCCTAGATATTTACCCAAGATAAATTGAAGGACATGCTCACACAAGACTTATATGTAAATGTTCATAGCAGCTTTACATGAGAGAGGCAAAACCAGAAACATTGCGAATGCCCTTCCTCAATGAATGGATAAACTAATCATTGTGCATCCATTGAATTAAATACTTTTTAGCAATGAAAAGAAACCAATTATCCACGCACTCTACAACACAGACGCATCAAAGCAGTCATGCTAAATAAAGAAAACAGGAAGAAAATAATCTATGATTTCATTTATATATGGTTACAGACTTATTATACAAACCTATAGTGACAAAAAGCATATTTTTTCCTGGGGGTAAAGACGGCAGGAGAGGGTGGGGTACACAAGGGCATAAGGAGACTTCAAGTGCTGATGGATGTTGACTTGTTGATGACTTCCTTCTTCTCCTTCTCCTCCTCCTCCTCCTTCTTCTTCTACCTTCTCCTCTTCTACTTCTCCTTCCTCTTGTTCTTCTTCCTTCATCCTTTCATCTTATTCCCTTCCCCTTCCTCCTCCTCCTTCTCCTCCTCCTCCTTCTCCTCCTCCTCCTCCTCCTCCTCCTTCTTCTTCCTCTTCTTCTTCTTCCTCAAGACAAAGTCTCACTCTACTATCCAGGTCAAAGTACAGTGGTGCTATTACAGCTCACTGTAGACTGGAACTCCTGGGCACAAGTGATCCTCCTGCCCTGGCCTCCCAAAGTTCTAGAATTACACACATGAGCCATGGTGCCTGGTACATGTTGACTTCTTGATTGTGGTGATGGGCACACAGGTTTATGCATATGTCAAAACTCCTCAAATTGTATGATTTAAATGCAGCAGTTTATTATATATCAATTGTATTTCAATAAAACTGTAAAAATAAATCGAGTTGGCTTGATTAAAAACCAAATATCCTTCTTTGAAATGCCAATAACAAACTTGTTCAATATAAAAGAGAGATAATCTTTATAAAAATATAAAATATATAATGGTAAAATTTAAAAACTAAATGAACAATATGTACTTCAGAAAATGAAAATGAGAGAAGTTGTCTGAAGGAGAGTAATAGTAACTATAAGAGGATGATTGCCAAAGAAAAAATAAAAACCATCAATGATCAACCTTGCATAACACCAGACCCAGACGGCATGCAAGCATGTTCTAACAAACCTCTCATTTCACAGACAAAACCTTCTAGAACTACCATAAAAGATGGAAAGTTGTTTCAACAAAGTACTTAAAAAATTAGTACATCACAACCAAAAAAGACCTTATATCAAAAACCCAATAACATCTCAATGTTAGGAAATCTATTCACATGCATCAACTGATTACAGAGGAAACAAAACCTGTTATCATTGACAAATGCAAAATGCATTCTATAGATCGAATGCCCATTTCTAATTTTATAAGGTTTTTTTGTCTGTCTGTTTGTGTGTGACGGAATTTCACTCTTGTCACCTAGGCTGTAGTGCAGGGGCATGATCTCGGCTCACCACAACCTCTGCCTCCCGGGTTCAAGTGATTCTCCTGCCTCAGTCTCCCTAGTAGCTGGGATTACAGGCACCCTCCACCACACCTGGCTAATTTTTTTTGTATTTTTGGTAGAGACTGGGTTTCGCCATGTTGGCCAGGTTGGTCTTGAAACTCCTGACCTCAGGTGATCCACCGGCCTCAGCCTCCCAAAGTGCTGGGATTACAGGCGTGAGCCACTGCACCAGGCCTAATTTTAACAACTTTTAAATAAACCAATAACACAAAGAATCTTCTTTGGCTTGCTACCACAAACCTGAAGTAAACACCCTAATTGATATTGAAAATGAATAGTATTTCCAGTGTCTAAAATAGATAACTTACTGTTAATCTCTTCTTATGCTGCTTGAAAAAATCATAACATTTTGAGTGTTATCACCACAGTGTGCATATTGCCCATGTCTTTATGATCTGTCACCCTCAGAACCTTGTTTACATGATCTCCCCAGGATCTGGAATGCAAACAGGCAGACAATCCGTGCTCCTGAAGTAATTGTGGAATGAATGAACAGAAAACAAGGTTCATAGTCATTGCTACTTACATATGGAGGGGTTTTTAGTGCAATAATAGAAGACAAATGAAATACAGGTATTGAAAGGAAGAAGCTTTGCAAATACATATAATTATTTGCAGATGGAAATGATTGCATCTGAAAAAGCTGATGGAATGACATGGAAAGTGTTAAAACTATTTCAAGGGTACAAAAGGTGGCTAGGTGCAGACCGAAATACTTCAACCTATAGCTGTTTCAACCTATACCCTACAATAATGAGGTGGAAAATTTAATATATCTATTATATCATATTGGCAGTGGAAAACTCATAAACTGAAAAAAGTATATAAGAAATGCAATGTGTATATTTAATATCAGAAAATAATAAACATTATGGAAAAGACATAAAGGATGACGATCTAAATGGCAAGATATACCATGCTCTTGTGTGGAGGATTTAACCCTGTAAGGATACAAATTCTTCACAAGTTACTCTATAAATTCAATGCAATTTCAATCAAAATCCCAATTTTATGTTTGCAAAATTTAATATTAAAGCCTATTTGAAGTAGAAAACTGGCCAAGCCTAACCATGAAAATTTAGATAAAGAACAATAGAGAGAGAAGCTTCCAACGAGACACCAAGTAGAACTGTGCAATCATGTAATCAAAAAAAAGTACTGGCACAGGGTAAATAGAAAGATTAATAGAAAAATGAACAATAGCTGCAGACCCAAGAATACCTGGGAATTTGGCATGTGCTAAAGATTGTGCTGCCAAGTAACATTGGGATGATAGTTGTAATAAATTGTTTTGAGAGCATTACAGTCTATTGGGGAAAATAAAGACAGATGACTAATGCGAGACATAAGAAAATTCACGCACCTTCTAAGCAACATACAGAATTTAGGTATTGTGATGACAGACAGATTTGTTAGCCTGGAAGTTAAAACACCTGGTAAAAATGGCACCATAAGCAATGTGAATAGAAACAGTTGAAAACATATTTGCAGGGTGTGTACAAAGTTCAGTTTTCACAGTGTTTAAGAAGATACACTCAACAACAAAGAAAAAGGCAACCGTAGGAAAAAGGGAAAGAACATGAATAGGTAATTCATTAAAAAAATGGCCAATAAAGAGAAGTCAGTTACCCCACCGGGAAGCAGAAAAATGGGAATGAAGACACGGAGCAAGCACACTCGGCTGAACTGAGCAGCAGAAAGACAAGCCTGGCGTTGCCTCGTGCTGGTGTGGCGCGGGGAGTCAGGTGCCTGGGGCCATCGTGGAGAACATTTGACCAGACTGCTCCCAACTTGAAACTTACATTGTCTGTGCTCCAGTGATCACTTTGGAAAAATGAGGGAGACCCACACTTGTGTGCTGAAAATGATGGGAAACACTTCGGGGTTCATCAGTGGGGAAGCAACAGAAGGAAACGACGGGAACATGAAGGCAGGCTGATGTCACTTGCGTTCCTAAATCCGTCCACCTGTGCGTGTTCCACGCACACACACACACAGGGCTGCAGCACACGCATCCGCATCTGAGTGTCTGCTTCCCTCTGGGACGAGGGAGCAAAGCGTGCAAGGCTGGGGTGAGTTTCACTTTTCAGGCTATATTTGGGATTGCTTGATGTTTTACTCATATTTTGAAAAATACAAAGTGGATGGGGTGAAGAATTAGGGAGAAAATCGTAACTGGTGTGGAGATATAAAGGATGTGTTGAAGCAGAAGAAGAAGGAGGAGCAGGAGGAGAGAATAGGGAGGGGACATGAGAAGGTTATCCTGGGAAGAGGAGGGGGAGGAGGGAGAGGAGGACGGGAAGAGGGAGGGAAGGAGGGGGAAGAAGGAGGGAAGGAGGGGGAGGAGGAGGATGAGGCAGGGAGGAGATGAAAAAGGAAATAGAGAGGGGACTCCATGGGCAGAAACAGCAGGGAGGAGCTGACTTTCACCAAGAATGCTGGTGTTGTCATTCTCTCTGCCTTTAAAAGATTGTTTAAAATTGTGTTTTTAATAGATAATGACTGTCCATCTTTAGGGGGTGCAGTGAGATATTTTGATGCATACCTTGTATATGGATCAAATCAGGGAACCTAGCAAATCCATCACCTTCAGCGTTTATCACGTATTTGTAATGAGAACTTGTAGATTCCTCTCTCCTAGTGAGTATTTTCCAGGAAACACTACAATATCGTTCACTGCGGTCGCTCTACGGTGCTCCAGAACAGCAGGACTTATTCCTCCCATCTGTGACTTGCCCATTGACAGCCTCCCCGCCCCTCCCTTTCCCAGCCTCTGAAAACCATCATTCTTCTCTCTATTTCTACGAGATCAGCTTTTTCAGCTCCCACATATGTGTGAGAACATTTGACATTTGTCTTTCTGTGCCTGGCTTATTTCACTTAACATCATGACCTCCAGTTCCTTACATGTTGCCACAAATGACAGGATTCTATTCTTTGTTTATGGCTGAATAATATTCCATTGTCTGTCTGTCTGTCTGTCTATCTATCTATCTATCTATCTATCTATCTATCTATCTATATCTATCTATCTATCTACCTGTCTATCTATCATTTATCTATCATGTATCTATCTGTCACCTATTTATCTATCATCTATATATCTATCTATCATCTATCATCTATCTATCTAGCTATCATCTATCACCATTTTCTTTATCCATTTGTCCATTGATGGACACTTAGGTTGATTCCATGTCTTGCTACTGTGAATAATGTTTCAGATATCATGGGAATGTACATGAAAAAGTGCTCAGCATCACTGATCATCAGGGAAATGCAAATCAGAACCAGCACCATGAGGCACCATCTCACCTCGATTGGAACTGCAATGATCAGAAAGACAAAAATTAATGAATGCTGGTGTGGATGTGGAGAAAGGGAAGCCGTTATGGGCAGTGGATGGGAATGTAGATAAGTAAAGTCTTTATGGAAAACAATACGGAGGTCCCTCAAAGAATTAAAAGCAGAACTGCCATATGATCCAGCAACCCCACTTCCAGGTTTATCCAAAAGGAATGAAGTCAGCACCCAGTTCTGCCTTAGTGGCCACCTGTAAGCACAGTACTCTTCTCTCTTACTCAGACCCGAGGGTTCCTGGAGGGAGACTGCCTGGCCAGAATGAGCTTTCCTTGTTGCACTGGAGTCTCCCCCATCCCCAGAGGGTTTGGATGTTGAAGTCACAGACTCTGTTGTGTGTCAAAGGGGCCCCTATTGCAGTCCAGTACCTCCCTCGTGGGGAGCTGCTGTGGAAATGCAGCCACAAACAGGGATCCCTGCTGCAGAGAGAGGTAGAGGGCAGCTCTTGGGTGGGGGCTGTGAAGGGAGCAGGGGCCGCGCACCCCACCCCTGGATCTCTGTCGCCGTCAAGGAGTGATTGGTTCTGGTATTGGCGATGGGTATTGACAAAGGCCTTCAAAGTCACAGGTTGACTCGCTGGATCAATAATGGTGCAGGGGAAATAATTAAAGCTGTCAGATGTATAAAGTATTAAAGGTACTTAGAGCTTTCTGCCAACTATGGAAAACAGGGATTAATGGTGTTATCGTGAACACTTCTGAGCTTCGGAGCAAGTTATTAAAGTCCTTCTTCAACACTCATTTGCGGTGAAGGGTCAACATCGACGGTTTCAGACACACCATTCGAGCCCGTCAACCCGAAGTGCAGCTGCTTCACACCATTCGAGCCCATCAACCCGAAGTGCAGCTGCTTCACACCATTCGAGCCCATCAACCCGAAGTGCAGCTGCTTCACACCATTCGAGCCCATCAACCCGAAGTGCAGCTGCTTCACACCATTCGAGCCCATCAACCCGAAGTGCAGCTGCTTCACACCATTCGAGCCCATCAACCCGAAGTGCAGCTGCTTCACACCATTCGAGCCCATCAACCCGAAGTGCAGCTGCTTCACACCATTCGAGCCCATCAACCCGAAGTGCAGCTGCTTCACACCATTCGAGCCCATCAACCCGAAGTGCAGCTGCTTCACACCATTCGAGCCCATCAACCCGAAGTGCAGCTGCTTCACACCATTCGAGCCCATCAACCCGAAGTGCAGCTGCTTCACACCATTCGAGCCCATCAACCCGAAGTGCAGCTGCTTCACACCATTCGAGCCCATCAACCCGAAGTGCAGCTGCTTCACACCATTCGAGCCCATCAACCCGAAGTGCAGCTGCTTCACACCATTCGAGCCCATCAACCCGAAGTGCAGCTGCTTCACACCATTCGAGCCCATCAACCCGAAGTGCAGCTGCTTCCCGCAGAGGCCCACATGGGCCACAGGATCGGAGACGCCTTTCAGAAGAGGCTATAAAATTAAAAGGCACTTAGAGCTCCTACACCATGCCATCCCGCGGGGCTTCTCTGTGGCTCCGACAGCTGAGGGTCTCAGCCGTGAAGGGTGGGTCCCCACGGGTGGGAGCAAAACTCAGGGAGGGCCTCAGCCCAGGATGGGGGCCACCGAGGGACTCAGGCTTGCTCCGGGACACGTGGCTGTCACTTGGCTGGTGAGGGCCTGCGCTGACCTGGAGGAGGGGCAGGGCCGCCGAGTCCAAGGAGGGGTCTGTCTGTGAGAACACAGCCCGCTGCCCTCCAGCAAGGCTGTCTCTGGGCCTCCCCTGGGTCTGGGAGCAGCGGGAGGTGACCCCGCTGGAGAGTGGCTCCTTCCTCTCCTGATGGCCCAGGTCTCTGCTCTCCCGACCTCTCCAGGTTGTGATCCCCGGCCCCTCTTCCCGAGTCCTTCCTCAGGTCTCTTCCTCAGCGCCCCTGCTTTGGGGTCTCTCCTCTTTCCTTGTAATCCTGCCCTTTGGTCTTGCTTCCTCTCCACATCAAGGTTGCTGTTGAAAGGAGGACCCTGCGACCCTGAGAGTGGGGGGCTGCCTGGGTTAGAGAGCGAGGTGGCCAGAGCTGCAGGGAACCCACTCCTGGGATCGTCTCTGCCCCGAAGCTCACAACCGCCCCAGGGCAATGGCCCTCACTGGCCAGAGCTGAGGATGTCCCCCAACTGCAGAGGACAGAGGTCACAGTGGGGGTGTGATCCCCCCAAGAGTGGCACCCACATGGTCCCTTAATGAGTCACATGTCCTGTGGACCGGGTTTGGGGCCACAGAAACACACCTGACAGCACCCTCAGCCTCGGGAGCTGGCAAGTTCTGCAGTGGAGCAGGCAGCATCACACTGTAACTGGGTCTGGAAGGAGAATGCAGTGAGGCAGGAGGGGGCCTTGGGGCTGCCCCCCCCAATACAACCGAGGCAGCGGGAGAAGGAAGCAATGTCAAGCACATGAAGCAGATGTGAGCAGACAGCAGGGACACTCAGGGCTCTGCCTGAGCTTGGCTGAGGAGCAGAGAATGACTGTCACAGTTGGCCACAGAGTCAGGGAGCCAGGACCAGCACCCCCACCCTGCCCTGGAGGGACACTGAGCAATGCCTGGTGGACTCTGGGGGCTCTGGGGAGATCACGTTCAGGGGACAAAGCGGTGGCTACAAACAGCTGCGGCTGGGTGAGAAGCAGGTCCCCCTGAGTCCCCAGGGCAAGAGCAGAACTCAGCTGTGATCCTCGAGCCCCTGCTGACGCAGAGTGTCTCACAGAAGGACCAGCACAGCCGTCCTTCCCTCCTGGCCAGATGTGGACCTGGGCACAGCTCTCTGCCTTCCCCAAAGGCCTGTGGGTCTCTTTGGACTCTATATGACCCTCTCTTCTAAACCTGCATTTGGCCATTGACTACTAGAGACTATGACAGTCAACCATACAGGCAGGGAAGGACAGGACGGGCTGAGTTGCTTCTCTGCGGCTGTCACATGCGGAATATAATCTGGCATGCAGCTGGTGCCCAGTGCTCATCTGCTGAGTGAGGGACGAAATGAAAGAATGAACACAGAGGATAGAAAAAAAAATGGCTGATGGCGGTGCTGACCTTCAGGTGCTGTGCGTGGTGATAGTTTTATGCCATTTCAAGGTCAGAAGCAGTGGCAAGGTCATATCTATCGGAGTGGACACCACCTGTGGCTTCAGCTCAGAATCCAGAGACGTGGGCATTACAAAGAAAAAAAAAAGAAAAGAAAAAAAAAATGGCTGGAAGTAAATAACTAAAACCTTAGCAGTGGGCCTGAGGCTTACAAGAGATGTTGGATTGTTGTTTATATATACATCACTTCTACAAATGGGGAATAAAATTTAATATTTCACCAAGTTACCGGGTTTCTTTTTCTTTTCTTTTTTTTTTTTTGAGACAAAGTCTCACTCTGTTGCCCAGGCTGGAGTGCGGTGGCACGATCTCAGCTCATCGCAACCTCTGCTTCCCAGGTTCAAGAGATTCTCCTGCCTTATCCTCCCAAGTAGCTGGGATTACAGGTGGGCACCACCATGCTTGGCTAATTTTTGTGCTTTTAGTAGAGATGGGGTTTTCACCATGTTGGCCAGGCTGGTCTCGAACTCCTGACCTCAGGTGATCCACCCACCTCTGCCTCCCAAAGTGCTAGGATTACAGGTTTGAGCCACCATGCCCAGCCCAGGTTTTCTATGTTTAAGAGAAATGTCTAAATACACAAGAAGACCCATCTGCATTGAGTATTTGGAATACGTGCTACCTTGACATGTCATAGATGGGCCACCTGTCACATATGTTTCTCTGTTGGGACTCTCTGGAAAGCAATGGGAGAACTCGTCCTTTGGGGCCAGAGACCCCCTTAACTGGGATTCTGTGTGAGTCTGGCCATCAAAGCCTCCAGAGGGCATCTCCCCAGAGGAGTGTGTGCATGAAGCTTTCTGTCCACATGAGCACAGGGAGGGTCGAAGGTGGGCTGGTCTTGGCAACTATTAGGTGTGGGAGACCTGTAATCAAATTCTGATTGTGTAACTAACCCATGATGAGATCCTAGGCTGTGCACATATAAAGAATTATTTGAAAATAATTATAAATACAATGATGCTGATGATCGTGGTGATGGTGGTGGTGGTGATGGGGATGAGGATGGGATGATGGTGATGACAATAAGGATGAAGATGATGATGTTGATAGTGATGGTAATGATGGTGGGGATGGTGATCATGGTGATGGTGATGGGGATGAGGATGGGGATGATGGTGATGACAATGAGG
The DNA here is from genome assembly GCF_007565055.1 of Rhinopithecus roxellana. Taxonomy (NCBI): domain Eukaryota; kingdom Metazoa; phylum Chordata; class Mammalia; order Primates; family Cercopithecidae; genus Rhinopithecus; species Rhinopithecus roxellana. Next base: position 25,835,090 of record NC_044561.1, read on the forward strand.
GTGAAGATGATGATGCTGATAGTGATGGTGGTGGTGATGGTGGTGCTGGTGGTGCTGGTGATGGTGATGATGGTGGTGATGATGGTGGTGATGGTGGTCATGGTGAGGGGGATGAGGATGGGGACGATGGTGATGACAATGAGGGTGAAGATGATGATGCTGATAGTGATGGTGATGGTAATGGTGGTGATGGTGGTGCTGGTGGTGATGGTGATGGTGATGATGGTGGTGATGATGGTGGTGATGGTGGTCATGGTGATGGGGATGAGGATGGGGACGATGGTGATGACAATGAGGGTGATGATGATGTTGATAGTGATGGCAATGGCAATGGTGGTGATGGTGATGATGATAGTGATAGTAATGGTGATGGTGATGGCTATGATGATGGTGGTGATGGTGATGGTATGGGAGTGATGGTATGGGAGTGATGGTGATGTTGGTGGTGATTGGTGATCATGGTGATGGGGATGAGGATGGGGGTGATGAGGATGAGGATGGGGATGATGGTGATGACAATGAGGGTGAAGATGATGATGTTGATAGTGATGGTGATGGTGATGTAATGGTGATGGTGTGATGGTGGTGATGATAGTGATAGTAATGGTGATGGTGATGGCTATGATGATGGTGGTGATGGTGATGGTATGGGAGTGATGGTGATGTTGGTGGTGATTGGTGATCATGGTGATGGGGATGAGGATGGGGATGATGGTGATGACAATAAGGGTGATGATGATGTTGATAGTGATGGTAATGGTGATGATGGTGATGGTGATGATGATGTTGATGGTGATGGTGATGGTTATGAGGATGGTAGTGATGGTCATGGTGATGGTAATGTTGGTGATGGTGATGTTGGTAGTGATAGTGGTCTTGGTGATGGTGATGGGGATGAGGATGGGAATGATGGTGATGACAATGAGGGTGATGATGATGTTGATAGTGATGGCAATGGTGATGGTGATGATAGTAATGGTGATGGTGGTGATGGTGATGGTAATGGTAGTGGTGGTGATGGTGATGTTGGTAGTGATGGTGATCACAGTGATGGGGATGAGAATGGGGATAAGAATGGGAATTGTATTAGTCAGGGCTCTCTAGAGGGACAGAACTAATAGGATAGATGTATATATGAAGGGGATTTTGTTAAGGAGTATTGACTTACACACAATCACAAGTTGAGGTCCCACAATAAGCCATCTGCAAGCTGAGGAGCAAGGAAGACAGTCTGAGTCCCAAAACCTCAAAAGTGTGGAAGCCAACTGTGCAGCCTTCAGTCTGTGGCCAAAGGCCCAAGAGCCCCTAGCAAACCACTAGTTTAAGTCCAAGAGTCCAAAAGCTGAAGAACTTGGAGTTTGATGTTTGAGGGCAGGAAACATCCAGTATGGGAGAAATATGCAGGCTGGAAGACTCAGCAAGTCTGCTCTATCTTTTTCTGCCTGCTTTATTCCAGCTTCTCTGGCAGCTGATTAGTTGGTGGCCACCCAGATTGAGGGTGGATCTACCTCTCTTAGTCCATTAACGCAAATGTTAATCTCTTTTGGCAACACCCTCACAGACACACTCAGGAACAATACTTTGCATCCTTCAGTCCAATCAAGTTAACACTCAATATTAACCATCACAGGGATGACAGTGATGATGATGACAGTGATGATGATGATGTTGATAGTGATGGCAATGGTGATGGTGGTGCTGATGGTGAAGATAATGATAACGATGGTGATGGTGATGGCAATAACAATGGTGGTGATGGCAATGATAGTGGTGACGACGGTGATGGTGATGTCAATGATGATGGTGGTGATGGTGATGAGGGTGATGATGATGTTGATAGTGATGGTAATGGTGAAGGTAGTGATGACAGTGATAATAATCTTGATAGTGATGGTGATGGTGGTGATGGTGGTGAAAATGGTGATGGTGATGGTAATGATGGTGGTAATGGTGATGGTGATTAAGGTGCTGATGCTGCTGATAGTGATAGTAATATTGATGGGGTGATGGTGATGATGATGATGGTAATGATAACATTTCCTGAGAACTGGTTTTGGGTTTTATATTCTTTACCTCCTTTAACTCTCACAAATCCCATATTAACAGTTGCTTGGTGGAACAATAGTACCCCATAAATAACATTGGGGCAGCTCTCTACTGAATATATGCACACTCAGTCAACCTCCTCAGGCACATGGGATTATTTGGGGCATTTGTCATGGCACAGAATTGCAAGTTCAGAGAGGGTATGTGTCTCAGGCAGGTTCACCTAGCCTTGGAATCAGGATGACCAGCTGCAGCCTTTTGGCTGAGTGCTGGGTGCTGCAGGTCTGTGTCTGCAGAGTGAGAACACAACAGGGGACCGGGAAAGCAGAGAGCCATATGGATGTTCTGGGACTGGGCATGTGCATGCCTGGGCATCTCACAGGCATGGGCACTGCCACTCTGCATCTCCCCACCTTGTGTCAGGTAATGTATGTGATCCCCTACCCCAGCGCATAGGGCACATTTTATGGTGGAGCTTCCAAATGAGACATGGCTACAGAGCAGCCTGTGAGGCACAGCAGGGGCCAGGCTGTGCAGAGCAACAGCACAGCTCCTGTGCCTCCCTGAAGATGGAACAGATGCAGCCGGTCTCAGGCCAGGGCCGGGGACCTGGGTGGGCCTTCCTGGGCTTGGACCCAGCAGTTGATCATGGACAAATGGTCAGGAGGACCTTCCAAGTCATGTACCATCCTGCTCTCAGTGCCCTGGACATGCATCCCAGTGCCATCCCTGTGCTCCCGCTTAACCCTCAGTGACCTGCCCTAGCCTTGCCCTCTCCTGCCCGCTGCCCTGCTCCAATCTGCACACACATGTCACTGTCAGAGCCTGAGATGGCTTGCAAACCTCTGCAGAGAGTGAGCACATTGTCATCGGGGAAGAAAGAAGAGAGCTGGCAAAGGGGGACATTGTTGCAGCCCACCCACTCAACCTGATCATGTTTCCCTCCTTTAAAAACGGGGATGACTTTTCTAAAACAAGTGAAACAAAAATCCTCCTAGGGATACCGGAGAAAATCAGTGGTTTCTAGGGACGTCCCGGCATTTTACTCACTGGACCTCATTTGCAGGAGACCCTAAAAGGTGCCGGGACTGGGCAGGCTCACAGCTCCTCTGGTGTCTGTAGGAGGCCAGATTTGACCCAGGTCAGCTCTAACTCCAACCACAGACACTCCAGCTTCCAAACACTCTGAAAGCGAACATTGGTATCCCAGATGGGAGGCAGGAAGTGGGGTGTCAGGCCTGCGTGCTTTCCCCAGCACCCGGACCCCAACTTTGTCAGGCCATGCCGGGAGCTTTGCAAAGATGGATGACTGGAAACGCGCCACCTCATCCTGCATCCCCAGGACCCATGAGAGGTGTTCTCAGCTCCTGACCTGGGCCGTGGTTTACTCTGGCTCCTGACCTCCCAGCAGCCTGGGGACTTGTAATTGCCCTGGCTTCCAGAAGCCTACCCTTTGCCACCTCTGCACTGGGGTCTGAAGTGTGTGCAGGAGGATTTAGACAGGGTCAGGCACCTGGATTAGATGAGGGCAGGGGACGGGCTGGTGTCCAAGAGTGTTCAGGCTAGGGAGTTACTAAAACCAGAGCAGGCCCAGCCCTGGCCACCTCCCTCCACATGGCCATACCAGGGAACTGAGGCTGTGGGCACGGCATTCTGCCCTCGGCCCACCCAGGGCACTGGGAGCACCTGTGCTCAGGTCCCTTCATCCCAATCCTTCACCCTCTACTGAATCAGCCCAAGACTATGGCCACTTCCAGGCCATCTCTGAGCCTCCCTCACCCTTTCTTCCCACCTGAGTGCAGGCCCCACACATAGCAGGGGTCCTTGTGCTGTGGACTAAAGACCCAGGTGGGAGGCCCGGCCCAGTAAGATGATCCAGGATGCCAAGTGGCACAGCCAGGGGGCATGGAGGGAAGAAGGGAGGGAAGAGCAGATGGCGCCAGAGGTAACACCCCCAGCTGGACGCAGCCTGCACCTGGGTGAGCGTGGTGTGGGACACATTCTCACAAACACACCACACACATCCAACATCACACACAAAATACAACACACAGCACACACATCACCACCCACACACTACCTTACACACAAAATACAAAGCACGCAACACACACCCCATCACACACACACCACACACAACACCACACACACACACCATGTCACACAAAAAATATACCACACACCTCACACCACAAACAAAACACATACCCCACATCACCCACAAACAATACACACACACCATACGTACCACACATAACACACACATCACACACACCACACACAAAACACATACCACACATCACACATAAAATACAGCACACACATACCCCACATCACATACAAAATACACCACACATAACACACCACAGAAAAACACCCCACACCACACACACACACCACCCATCACACATACATCACACACACCACACCACATATCACATACAAAATACACCCACACACACTATACTCAACATCGCACACACCACACATCACACACATACCACACATGCCACACCACCCACACATCACACACACCACACAAAACAAACACTGTACACACACCACACACAAAATACACCACACAGATCACAAACAAAACACACCCCACATCACACACTACACACACCACAAATAACACATAAAACACACACACCGTGTATTGCACACAAACTGCACCCCACACACACCACACACAAAATACACCACACACTACACACAAAACACATACACCACACATCACACACAAAATATACCACACACACCACACCACACACAAAACACACACACCACACATCACAAACACATCACACACAACACACTACCCTCAAAACACACACACACCACACATCACACACACAATACACCATACACACACATACACACCATACACACACACGCATACCCCACATCACACACACACACCACAAACACACACCATCACACACACCACAGACACACACTGAATGGGATAAAATCCCACAGCCTAGCCTTTATTGCACCTAATTGTGCAATATTTTTGTTGTAAGTACATACTATGGTTTGGGTGTGTTTATAATTGTGTAATAAAGCTAGAGTCTTGTGTGCACTTTTCTGAGTCTCTCTCTTCTTACCCAACAGCACAGTGTAACCCCGCTTGCTCCCAGGTGGCTGCGAGGTCCCTGACATCCTCTCTCCACGGCTGGGAGACCCACGCTCTGGGCCGGGGACTTTTCCTGCCTCCATGAACTGTGCCTCCAAGACGATCCTCCTGGCCCCAGCCTCCTGCAGAGCTGTGCTCATTTCTGAGGGATGGAGACTCAGCATGGGAAGGCCGGGCTAGTGTGCTGGGTACCATTCACCCTCTGAATCTCCAGCTTCTGCGTCCGTGATTCAACCAACATCAGATAAAAAATATTCAGGAAAAAAATCAATAAAAATTAATAATATGGCAATAAAAAGTAATACAAGTAATAAAGTCTAACAACAATTTCCATAGCGTTTCTGTCATATCAGGTCCTGTGAGTAAGCTGGAGAGGACTTGACACTCACAGGAGGATATGTCTGGGTGACATGCAAATATCGCACCATTCTGTAACGGCCACTTGGGCATCCTCGGATGTTGGCGACAGCAGAGGTCCTAAAACCAGGACCCCCATGGATATCGAAGGATGACTGCAGTTTTAATTCAAATCTCTCTTTCCAAATGGCTTTCCAAAAAAGCAGTTATAATTCCCATTTCCAGCAATAATAAAGAATGTTCTTTCCTTCATATCTCCGGGAAAAGGTGTTACTTTATATTTCTCTGTCTGAGAGGTGAAAATTGGTATTTCCTTATTAAAACAATTTGCATTTTCTGTCTACATGTAACTGTCTGTAACTTTTTATACAACTTTTGGCCATTTGGTAATTTTCTAGTAAGTGCCTATCCTTATGTTTTGCCTAATTTTCAAGTTATGTGTCTCTCTAAAAAAAAATCAATTTGTATAAGTTCCTTGTACCGAGGAGCTGTTAACCCCGTAATTGCACCCTACGTTGTGAAATGCTTTCCTATCATTTTTACTTTTGACTCTGCTTCTGGCCTTTTTTGATGGATGCTAGTTTAAAAGTAGTTACATATGCTTCTCTGTGTATGTATTTTTTATTAATAGCTTCCTAGTAGCAAATATTGGTTTAAAACATTTGTGCAAACCACAGGCTATATGCATATTCATTTTCTTCTAATATTTTGTTCTTTTCCTACCTTGTGATAGTTAACATTTGATGTATCTGTTTATTCTGAGTATGGCATGACCAGAAGTCCCATTTTCTTTTTCTCTTTTCTTTCTCTCTCTCTCTCTTTCTTTCTTTCTTTTCTTTTCTTTCTTTCTTTCTTTCTTCTTTCTTTCTTTCTTTCTTTCTTTCTTTCTTTCTTTCTTCTTTCTTATTTCTTTCTTCTCTATTTTCTCTTTCTTTCTCTTTCTTTCTTCCTTCCTTTCTTTCTCTTTCTTTCTTCTTTCTTTCCTCTCTCTTTCTCTTTCTCTCTCTCCCTCCCTCCCTCCCTCCCTCCCTCCCTCCCTTCCTTCCTTCCTTCCTCCCTTCCTTCCTTCTTTCTCTCCTTCCTTCCTTCCTTTTTTTTTCTTTTTGAGACGGAGTCTTGCTCTGTCACCCAGGCTGGAGGGCAGTGGTGCAATTTTGGCTCACTGCAACCTCCACCTCCCGGGTTCCAGAGATTCTCCTGCCTCAGCCTCCCAAGCAGCTGGGATTACAGGCACCCACCACTACGCCCACCTAATTTTTTGTATTTTTAGTAGAGACAGGATTTCTCTATGTTGGCCAGGCTGGTCTTGAACGCCTGATGTTGTGATTCACCTGCCTCGGCCTCCCAAAGTGCTGGGATTATAGGCGTGAGCCACGGCGCTCAGCCCAGAAGTCCTATTTCCTTTGCTTCTACCTGGCTAGGTGCTATGGTCAGCTGAGATGACTATGAAAAGCATCCTTTTTTTACCCACAGAGTCAAAGCACCTCGGTTTTCACATACTCAGTTTCCATGCCTGCTGGGTCTCTTCTGGCCTCTCTGTTTAGGGCAGTTCCATCCATTCCTCTGCAATTGTTTTGATTACAACAGCTGGAATTTCTCTAAGGCAAGATCCATCTCAATTTTCTTTTTCATAGATTTCTTGATTACTTTAGACATGTATTTTGTTACATGAATTTAAGATAATTTTAGCTAAATCAAACGCACATACATTCACAGACGTTGGAATTCCATTTGGAATTACTTCAGAGTTTGCTGTTAATTTGTGGAGAGTTGATATGTTTTCACAGGATAGCGCAAAAGTAAATTGCAGTTTTGCCACTACTTTTATTATGTCTTTCCATCCAAGATCCAAGTATTCCTTTGCAAGCATTCAGATCTTGATTTCCACCCTCCACCATTTCAAGACTCTTCAATGGATTCTTTGCAGGCTCGGTCCCCAGGCCCCTGGCCTCCAGCTCCCAGACCCTCTTCTCTCCAGTGAGGGCTCATTCCTGTGCCATGTTTACAGGGCAAGGCAGGTGCCTCGGTGCCCCTTGGCCTGGCATCTGTCTTGGCACAAGTCAGCCTTTCCCTCGGGGAGACCCTTATTCCTGGCAGAGTCGGCCCATGGGAGACTTGGCTCCTTTGCCCAAGCAGCCGTCACCCGTCTCTTTCGAGCATCCGAGGAGCCATGAGGCTGGGCTGGGCCTGTGTCCAGCGCTGAGGACACAGAGGGGCCAGACAGGTCCTTTCCTTCAAATAGTTGAACATTCGGGCGGGGACAAAGATGAAGAAATGGATGCTTCCACTGCATTTAATGCACATTTATGAAGTGACTTCTACAGGTCGGGTCTCGGTGGGGCGCTGGGGACAGAAGTGAGTAAGAGAGACGTTGCTCTAACGAGCACAGCCGCGCTGTCAGTGATCTCAGCCTGGAGGCAAAGACAAGGAAGCAGACCAGGAGGGCTGTGAGTCGGAGGCAGCTACAGGTGGTCCCAACAGCAGGGAGAGCAGGGTCCCAGAAGCCTCCCTGTGAGAACATCGGGGGAAAGAGGGTTTGGAAGGGTTAATCAGGTGGGGGATATGGCTCCTACAGGGTACAGCCCGGTGTAGCCACCTCTGGGGGCATTTGCATCCCCACGGGGAAAGAAGAAAGCAGCCTCAGAAGATGTCTGGAAGAGGATTTAGACCACCAGCTTGACCCCAAATCATACCTGAGGACAGAGTTCTGCAATCTCAACTCAGGGGTCCTCTCTGCCAGAGTTAATCCACCAGCTGACCTGCGGGCTTTTCCTGTGAAGGGAAATCGGACACCCGCCGAGAGTGAGCAGGTGCACGTGGACCTGGGACCTCATCCCTCCCTCTCCGTGGAGGCCTCGACCGACCTCAGCACTGGGGCGAGGGAAGGGAGGCCCAACTGGGAGACAGCACATCCACCTTCAGGCAGCACATGCCATTCAGAGGGGCGGAGAAAAATGAGACGCAGAGAGCTCGGTCCACGTCCCCCACTGCCCTGTGCACAGACGGAGAGGCTGTCAGCCCGGATTGATAATTAAGCCATGTATCTGCCTCCTGAAAGATAAATTCCAGCATCACCGGGCTTTTCTATTTCACTTAACTAAAGCTGAGAACGAAGAAGGAACAATTAAATGCAACCCGAGGCAACCCAAAATATTATCCATCAAATGCATCACGTCCAATCCTCTCAGCACATTCATCAAATTGTCAGTTATCCCAAATACGGTTTCATCTTATTAATGCTAATTTCTTTCATGGAAAGACTGGCGATTTTACCTTTCAGTGGTTATCAGGGAGCTGGGAGAAATGCTTTGCATTTTAATTCAGCAGGTCGCCTTGTTTATCGCCAGCTTATTTACAGCCAGCTGCTGATTTCCCAAATTCTCGACTGTGGGATCCCTTTCCTGAGGCTAGGCCAGGATGACAAGCCGTGAAGTGGCAGTCAGGGACAGTCAGCTCAAGATTGTTCTGCCCTCTCCTTCCCTGCCTTAGTACAGAAACCTCGGGAACAGCTTCTTTTTTTTTTTTTTCCTATAGCACTCACAGCCCCAGGGAGGCGCCTCCACTCCTGCAAAGGATACCAGGTACGTGGGGCAATGGGGCAGAGTTGGGGCCAGAGTGCATGTAACTTGGCCAGCCAGCCTCCCAGATGGCAGGGGTGGGAGTCAGGACCAGTCAGGGCCACTCCCACACCCTCCCTCTGCCCGAAATAAACTCCTCCTTGCAGACGCTCAGGCTTCAGGCAGTTGGTTTTCGGTAACACATTTGGAAATGATTTGAAGAGTCAGAAATCAAGAGCCTCTTTGGCAGAAATGCATAATGAACGGCCACTCAGCAGATCTGGAGGAAATATGGTCGATAAAGAGACAAATAAAGGACGAACAGCGAGAGATGAAATAGATGCGGGTACCGGGAGGCAGGGCAGGACGAGGAGTAGAGGCGTGTTTATGTTTTCGTGCCACTAAATAGTTTCCAAATGATCATCGCATCAAAGCGTTAACACATTCAACATGGGTTGTCTCTTCCTCACTTGACAAGCTCCGTGGAGACACGCTCCTTACGCTCCCGTGATTTATGCTACAGCCGTGTCATACTCTCTCCAGCTGAGACATGTGCTCCAGCATGAGCCTCAGGTCTTAACCAGGCTTGACGAGGACCCGCTCCATGATTGGCCTGGGTTGGGCTGCTGTGGGAAGGACAAACAATGCTTGTGACCAGAGATGATGGCAGTTTAAAGGGCAAAGGTGTCAGGTCCCAGGTGCTCAGGTGGACGCCTGGCAGCAGGTACGTAAAAGCTAGTCCTGCTGTTTAACGGTTAGTAGACACCCAGCAGGCACAGCTGCAAAGAGCCAGTGAGGCCTGTGTCCAGAGGTCCATGATAACCTGAGATTGAAGGCTGTATTGTCCGATGATCAGGACAGGAGAAAGTCACTTTCCATTGCGAAAAGCCCAAGAAAAGGGTCGTAAGAAACCAGGAGAAAGAGGGAAAGACACATTTGGCTGAGAATGAAGCTAAACAAATTGTTCAATACATTGCAGAGCTGGGAGGATTTCCATTTTTTTAAAAAAAGAACAGTTTTGGTTTTTTTCCAGGGAGAGTGAATTTTAATATTTAGTTGGTATTTGCTATTGTTAAAAATTAATGGATCATTGCATATCATTAATAAAATCAACATATATGCATTTTCTATTTCACTGTTTCTTGTGAACTATTTCAAACACAAAAAATAGAGAACAGTGTACACTCTTCACTTACGATTTTTAATAAATTTCAATATTGTCCTTATTTGTTTCAGATTTGTTTTAAAAAAATAAACTTATATACAAGTGAAAACCCTCCCACCCTCCAGCATTCCAGATGCTCCCCTCCCCACAGGTAACCAAGGGGCAGGGCCTGGCTTCTGCCCAACCCATTACCTCTTCCTCTTCATCAGCAAAACCTGGAGTTTACTCTGAACAAAAGCACAGTCCATGCCACTCACAGAGCATTGGCCAGAAAACCCTTGCAGCCAGGTTTGGCCTTGAGAGATGGAGATGTAAGCCACCCTGTGGGGAGTTTGCGGAATGCTCCTCAAAGGGAAAGCAGCATCCTTTCATCCTCTTCCACTTCCTTCAGCTATTGGCCTGGAATAGAGATGAGATTGCAGGAACACCAGCAGCCACTCTGGAACAGGAGGTAACCTTGAGAAAAGCAGCTGTTCAGAAAGGATGGGGCATGGGAAAGCAGCAGAGAGTGGGGAAGCCCACAGTTCTCACATCACCACAGAGCCACACACCAGCCCAGGGTTTTTGGTGTTTAGATCTCATTTTTTTTTTTTTTTTTTTTTTTTTTTTTTTTGAGACTGAGTTTTACTCTTGTTGCCCATGCTGGAGTGCAGCAATCTCGGCTCACTGCAACCTTCACCTCCAGGGTTCAAGCAATTCTCCACGCCGCAGCCTCTCGAGTAGCTGGGATTACTCAATTCATACCGATGAACATTTAGGCCATGTTCTATGTCATTAAAAGCATGCTCATTTGACATTCTTTCCGGCTTTTTCTGTCTGTGCCTGCCCAAAACCTTCCCTAGGTTTAAGACTAGGAGAAAGATTCCTGGGTTACAGGATACGTGCTTTATTTGCAGGAGCTCTTGTGAATGGGACTTCCTGGTCCCTGTCCCCCAGCAGTGATCCCCGTGGTGACCCCCTGTGTCCCCACAGTGTCCATCTTCACCAGCCCTGCTGTGGTCAGCTGTTTAAGATTTTGATAACTGGATGCATGTGATTGTGTATGATACTGCCTGAATGTTTATTTTTCCTGATTACCATTATGTTCAGAATTGTTTACCTGCCATTGGTCATGACTTTTGCCCCTTTCTGTGAAACGTTTGCTCATACCCTTTGTGCAGAGTTTTGTTAAGTTGCTTGTCTTTATTACACTTCCTTGTAAGGGTTTTAAAGTATATCCTGAATATCACAGCATTATCCATCCACACATTGCAAGATCCTCTACAGGTCTTCAGCTCATCTTTTCAGCTTTTATGATGGCTTTTATTTCACAGAAATTTAAAATTTAATGTGGTTGAATTAATCATTTCCTTCATAACTTGAGTTTTTGAGTCTTATTTAACACATCTTTTCTAACTCAAGGTCATAAAGACATAATCCCATATTTTCTTCTAAGTGTCTTAAAATTTTAGTTTTAAAAAACTAGTCTTCAGCTCACTTGGGATTTACTTTCCTATTTGATGTAAGCTAGAGACCAACTTGACTTTTTTTCTATTTGAAAACCCACGGTCCCAGCACCATTGACTACAGCCTGGCCCGTTCTTCCCCTGGGCTCTGGGATGTGCCCCTCTCCTGCTTGATTTTTTTATGTGTCATGGCTCCACTTTCATGCTTTCTGTCCTTAAGGCTTCTCATCATCCTTCAGTGGTGGTTTGTACTTTCTTTTTCCCAAAAAGGATGTCACGCATCATCTCTCATATCCTGCACGGGAGCTAACAGATCCTTGCCATGGTACACGAGGTTTCTCTGCTGCATTTTCCCATTGGGCGTCATGGGTGTCAAGAGCAATTAAAGTGGATTAAAACAGGGACCAGGCCTGAAGAACACTGAGTGGACAAAACCAGGCAGACCTCATGAGTGACCTCGGCCTTGCTTGATTCGCAAACGTGAGTGAAACTTCACTAAGCTCTTTCTTGTCAATGCCTGCATTAAAGAAAAGCAGGAGGGAACAGATGCCGGTATCCATGGTGGAAGGGCAGGGGATGCCTCTCACCTCCCTGCCTCCCCCTTTCTCTGAGTCCTGGGTCTGTGTCCCATGTTGGACCCAAGGTCTCTCCAGCACTAGAACACATTCTCACCACACCCACCTCCAGTGCTGAAGCAGAGACTTGGACAGGTGGCTGTGACCTGCGCCCACCTCCACGGGTCCCTGGGGGCTGCCCGGTGCTCCAGCAGGCTCCACGGTGTCCCACTCGTAGATGTGATTTAGCAGAAGATGAACATTTCTGCACCAAGAGAGGATGGCCTGTGGCTGGAGAGGAATACTCCATCACCACACAGGGAAGGCAGTTCTGGAGCATGTGGGAGGCTCCCGGGCTGCCACCATGTCAAGACTCCCTGCTGGAGGGAACAGGGCACACAGATCATGGAGCAGAGAAAGGCACCTGATCTGCCACGTGAAAGGAGGCCTTGTCACAGACTGGAGTGCCAGCTTCTTCCCTGCCCTGGGTGTATGTGCTTGAACAAAGCCACTCAGCCCCCAGGCCAGGGTTTCAGCATCTGCAGGACAGAGTGACACCTGCCCCTGGCAGGAGGTGAAACGAAGGGGCAGATGAGGCCACCCACCAGAAGGGCTGGCCCCGTCAGGCACCATCCGAGCCACCTGACACTCGGGACCCCCAGCAAGACCTCCAACGTCCCCCAGACTCCGGGGTCCCACTTTATTGCCTTAGAGTTTCCCTTCGGCTTGGCCTCCTCCAGATCTCCCTCAGCCATCTTCCCTGGGACTCCTCTGACCCAGCGGACACAGGAGAGGACTTCACTGCCACTCAGATTCTCACTGCCAGAGCCTCGTCCCAGGCACCTGTGCTGGATCTCCCAGCTAAACTCCCGTCACCTGCTCTGGTTTGGCGTTTTCTGGAGAAGCCTGATGTGGGGTGAGGAGGGAAAGAGGGACTCCTCCCCCCGCCTCTCCCAGAGCTGCCCCTCTCCCCGGGAACACGCTGCTGGAACCCCAACGTATACGGTCTCCCTGCGGCAGCTTCTAACTCATCATGTTGTGTACTCTTTTTTCCAAATTGTCCTAATTATTTTCCTAATTATAAAAACCAGCCATTGGGAGGCTCCCAAGAGGGTTTGCAAGTGTGCCTGGTTTTCCTGGGTTGAGGCACGTGGAGGCCCTTAGCTCTGGAGGTTGCAGCCTGAATGTTAATTCTCAGAGGGGTTAAGAATGAGATTGCAGTCTTGCCAAAATGGCAGAAACTCCAGTCTTTTCCTGTTTCTCTTTCTTCTTCTTCTTCTTTTTTTAATGTTTAGGGAGGGAAAATATCCATGTGCTTTTGAGCAAATGTTCTTTCTACTGTCCCCATGGAAGGGCAGGGAAAGGATTGAAAATAATTGTCCTCACTCTTTTCTAATCGTGGGAAATTGGCCTACTGGGGAAAATGAAATTTGAATTTCCTGAAGATGAAGAAGCATCTCACATGTTGACAATCTGCCAATTCTGTGAGCGTGAGGACCTCTGGGGATGAAAGGAAGGTTTGACAGAGCCCCTCAGTGCTGCGTCTTCATACAAGGGTCTGACTTGTTCTAATTGGTTTAGCTCAGTAAAATAAGCAATTTTATGCTTTCTCTCAAAATGTGTTTCAGACATTTAGTCTGAACGCTAAGATGTAATAGGCATGGTTATCAATGTGTACATATTGGCTCTTGTAAAGACAATAATGAGATTTAGCTTGTAGGCTATTAGGGGTAAATTACGTGCCATCAAGTTCACTGAGCAGCTTGGGAGGAACAGCTGTCACAGCCCAGGTCCGGAAGCCTTAGACACCCTTCACCTGGGGGCTCATCTCAGGGGGCAGGGGTTGAGGGGGCGCACCTTGCTGGAGGTGGAGGGAACGTTCAGATGTGGAGTCCGGGCCTGGGTCCTGGGCTGGGGGCACAGACACGCACAGCCTCTGTGTTGATCCAGAGCAGGCTCTGACGTTGCCCAGAGAAAGAGACAGATGGTCTGAGTGGGGCAGAGGAAGAAGTGTCTCACTTTCAGGTAAGAAGGAGGAAGTGAGTGCTGCCGGCTGCCTGCAGGGCCTGGGGTGCATTCCAGGAGGGACAGTGTTGCCTTGGCAATAGGGCTATCCCTGAGTGCACTGCTTGGGCGAGCTGGACCGAGGAGCTGACCTTGGTACAGACATGGAGCCTCGAAGGTAGGGGGACATGTGGCAAAGGGGTGGGACCCAGATCATGGAGGCTGCCTGACATTGGCTCTCACAGGCTTCCACCGGGGGGCTCCACCCGGGGGGCTCCTCAGACCATAGGTCAGCAGAGGGTGACCAGTCTCTGCACCAGCGACAGAGCAAGGGGGTTTCCAGCAGCTTCTGCATAGCCCCTGGCTGGACCAAGGTACCAGGACGTCTCTTGGTAGGCCCCTCATGGGCTGCAGGTGACCTGGGACATTTTGTTTCTGATGGGGTGTGAAAGGCCCTGAACGCTTATCTTTTTTTTCTTTCTATTTTTTTCTGTCTTTTTTTTTTTTTTAATTATACTTTGTGTTCTAGGGTACACGTGCACAATGTGCAGGTTTGTTACATATGTATACATGTGCCATGTTGGTGTGCTGCACCCATTAACTCGTCATTTACATTAGGTATATCTCCTAATGCTATCTCCCCCCTTCCCCCCACCCCACCACAGGCCCCGGTGTGCGATGTTCCCCTTCCTGTGTCCAAGTGCTCTCATTGTTCAGTTCCTACCTATGATTGAGAACATGCAGTGTTTGGTTTTCTGTCCTTGCGATAGTTTGCTGAGAACGATGGTTTCCAGCTTCATCCATGTCCCTACAAAGGACACAAAGTCATCCTTTTTTATAGCTGCATAGTATTCCATGGTGTATATGTGCCACATTTTCTTAATCCAGTCTATCACTGATGGACGTTTGGGTTGGTTCCAAGCCTTCGCTATTGTGAATAGTGCCGCAATAAACATACATGTGCACGTGTCTTTATAGCATACCACTGGCCACGTATTCAGGATGCTTGCCTGGGGCTTAGAATATGCCTGAGAGCAAGTGCCACACACAGGGGCCCCTTTGTCTCTGGGCTGCGGCAAGAAGGGGCGTATCCTCAGCAGGGAAGCTGGAAGGGGGCCGCTCAGCCACTGGAGCCTCGGGCTGCAAGGCCTTGCTGGGGTGGGGCCCCTGCAGGTGGAATTACGCAACAAGACAAAATGAGGCCCTGGCCCTGTGTATATAGTGAGGGTCATTCTGAGACCCGCGGCTCTGTGAAGGAGCTGTTGGGAGGAGCAGCGGAGCCCTGGACAGGGGCCTCAGCCAGAAGCTCAGGAGGGACCCAGAAAGCGCTGGGTCAGGGGTCAAGGTGATGGGGGTGAAGCGACTCAGGGTCAGGCTCCCAGCCCTGGAGGAGTGGGATGAGGGCAGGCCCTGGGTTCTGGGCAGGAGGCCTGCAGCATGTGGCCTGCACCCTGACCTGGACAGTGTCCCCTCACCCGCCCCTCACCTTCCCGAGTCCCCTCACCTGTCTGTCCTCCCCTCCCTGGGCTGCACTCTCCTGGTGGCTCTCATCTGCCCACGTGTGGCTCCCTGCATGTCCTCCCCGGCTCCCAGACCTAGAGCACGCGCTGCCTCAGAGAAGCTACTATTGGTTTCAAGGAGTCAGTGAAGGAGCAGAGGCACCTGGGTTGTCAGGTAACACTGTCATCCCCAACAAACCAACAACCTCCATAGCATGCAGTGAACAGTAACATAAAGCGCTTGATCCCAAAACAGCTCAAAGGAACTCCTGCGTTCAGAGGCAGGTCACCAAAGCCTCCCTGCGAACTTGGTCGAAGCAACTCCGCTAAAACCGTCTTCCTCCCAGCCAGGCAGGCGGCTCACCTGGGTGCCCCTCGGAGTGGTTTTTTTTTCCTTGAGATGAGAATTATTTGACTGTCAAGTTTTAATTTACTTTTCTGTAGGGGAGAATCCCTGTGGTTGTTTGTGTGCAATGAGTACATGATTTTCCTTGCAGCACGTTTTCAACTGCAAAAATCTTCCAAATGTTTTAGGCAGGAAGGAACATCCCAGCTCAGGAGCTTGCAGGGCTGGGGTGGAGGGCAGGAGAGTGGCGGCACAGCGGGATTCACAAGATTCCCGGATGCTGGTGACATGGAACTGCTCAGGGACCCATGTGCCAACTGCTGGAACAGCAGCAGGAGTGCGGGTGAGGAAGAGCAGGGAAGGTCTCCCACTCCCTTTGGTAAAGCCATCCCCACTCTGCTCCTGCCAGGTACGACTCAGCTCCTGGGGAGGCCCTGGTGCTGGGAGCCCCCTCAGCATGTCTGCCCGGGAGGTGCCAGTCAATGGGACGGCCAAGACAGGCTGCAGAGGTCTGTCCAGAGAGGCTTCTAATACACCAGCTGCCAACTGTGGATAGGACTCTACACAGCTAGAGAGAGGGCCTCTGTGAGCCACTGAACACTTTTTAGCTCAGAACAAAGAGAGAAACTTGCATCTGAATAGAATCTCCTGACACGCAAAGATGGATTCCTCAATGGGACCGTCAGTGCAGGCAGCAAAACCCCAGAGTGGTGGAAAGTGAGTTGAAACCAAGTGCCAGCCGCACAGTCCCCGGGCAGGTGCTTCAAAGGTCATAAGTCCTGTGAGATGTTCTGTTCCCAGGGCTTGTCCTATGGCACCCCACTGCTTCCCTTGTCCGGGTACCCACCTCCCTGGTCAGCCCCATGAGATCTAAGTTCAAGTCAGCCACCTGGGGCTTTGGTGAATGCCTGATATTAACAGGCTATAAAAATGGTTAACAGGAAAACAACTTGGAATGATAGCTGGCTTTGTCTATTGCCATGTTCTTATGAGCAATCTAGATAAACTACTACAAATGAATAAATTGAGTAAACGTAAGTGAAATAAATGTTTGTAGGTGAAACATTTGTGTAGCTTAAAATATATTTTGCATGATTTTTTAAAATTTATTTTTATTTTGATATGTTTTGGTGGGAACAAGTGGTGTTTGTTTACTTGGATAAGTTCTTTAGTGGTGGTTTCTGAGATTCTGGTGCACCTGTCACCCAGGCGGTGGACACTGTACCCAGTGTGTAGTCCTTTATCCCTCAGCCCCTCCCACCCTTTCCGAGTCCCCAAAGTCCATTGTATCATTCTTATGACTTTGTGTCCTGATAGCTTAGCTCCCACTCATGAATGAGAAGATATGATGTTTGGTTTTCCATTCTTGAGTTACTTCACTTAGAATAATAGTCTGCAATTCCCTCCAGGTTGCTGAGAATGCCATTAATTCATTCCTTTTTATGGCTGAGTAGCATGTCATGGTATGTGTGTGTGTGTGTGTGTGTGTGAGTGTGTGTGTATGTGTATATATGCACACACACACACACCATGATATATATATATATACACATACACACACACACACACACATTTTCTTTATACACTTGTTGATGGATGGGCATTTGGGCTGGTTCCATATTTTTGCCATTGTGAATTGTGTTGCTATAAACATGTGTGTGCAAGTATGACTTCTTATCCTCTGGGTAAATGCCCAGTAGTGGGATTGCTGAATGAAATGGTAGACCTACTTGTAGTTTTTAAAGGAGTCTCCACACTGTTTTCCACAGTGATTGTATTAGTTTGCATTCCCACCAGCTGTGTAAAAGGGTTCCTCTTTCGCCACATCCATGCCAACGTCTGTTTTGCTTTTTGACTTTTTGATTATGGTCATTCTTGCGGGAGTAAGGTGGCATTGCATTGTGGTTTTGATTTGTGTTTCCCTGATCATTAGTGATGTTGAACAGTTTTTCATGCGTTTGTTAGCCATTTGTATGTCTTCTTTTGAGAATTGTCTGTTCATGTCCTTAGCCTACTTTTGGATGAGATTTTTTTTTTTTTTCATGCTGATTGGTTTGAGTTTCTTGTAGATTCTGGATATTAGTTCTCTGTTGGATGAATAGTATGTGAAGAATTTCTCCCATGCTATGGGTTGTCTATTTACTCTGTTGATTATTGATTTTGCTGTGCAGAAGCTTTTTAGTTTATTTAAGCCCCATCTATTTATCTCTGTTTTTGTTGCATTTGCTTTTGGGTTCTTGGTCATGAAGTCTTTGCCTAAGCCAATTCTAAAAGAGTTTTTCTGATGCTATCTTCTAGGATTTTTATGGTTTCAGGTCTTAGACTTCAGTTTTTGATCCATCTTGAGTTGATTTTTGTATAAGGTGAGAGATGAGGATCCAGTTTCACTCCTCTGCATATGGCTTGCCAATTATTCCAGCACCATTTGTTGAACAAGATGTCCTTTCCCCACTTTGTGTTTTTATTTGCTTTGTCAAAGATCAATTGGCTGTAAGTATTTGCCTTTATTTCTGGGTTCTCTATTCTGTTCCATTTGTCTGTGCGCCTATTTTTATACCAGTACCATGCTGCTTAGGTGACTGTAGCCTTAGAGTATAGCTTGAAGTCAGGTAATGTGATGACTCCAGATTTGTTATTTTTGCTTAGTCTTGCTTTGGCTATGTGTGCTCTTTTTTGGTCCCATATGAATTTAAAGATTTTTTTTTTTTTCTAGCTCAGTGAAGAATGATCATGGTATTTTAAAGGGAATTGCATTGAATTTGTAGACTCCTTTTGGCAGTGTGGTCATTTTCACGATATTCTACCCATTCATGAGCATGGGATTTGTATGTGTCATCTGTGATTTCCTTCAATGGTGTTTTGTAGTTTTCCTTACAGAGGTCTTTCACCTCCTTGGTTAGGTATATTCATAAATATTTTATTTTTTTGCAGTTATTGTAAAAAGTTATTGTACAATTCTATTGGAAAAAGAATTCTTGACTTGATTCTCAACTTGTTGCTGTTGGTGTATAGCAGTGCTACTGATTTGTGTACATTAATTTTGTATCCTGCATCTTTACTGAATTCATTTGCCAGTTCTAGGAGCTTTTTGGATGAGTCTTTAGAGTTTTTTATGTATATGATCATAATGACATTTGACTTCCCCTTTGCTGATTCGGACGCCCTTTCTTTCTTTCTCTTGTCTGATTATATAGCTTAAAATCTTAAAATTATTTTAGGTACTCATTGAATGTCTGGGTAATTTCCTATTTAAGAAGGGTTATAATCTTTGGGAGACCTCGGTGAGCTGGATAAAAACAAGGGCCAAGTCCAGAAAATAATCAAGAAACAAAAAGAGGATGGGCCACACGGGTGGCTGTACACTTGCTCCAGCTCAGGCAGACAGTGAATGTGAGACAATACTCCTGCTGGGGGACACTCTGAAACTACCCAAACAATTCAGGAATTACATAAAGTACAAACAGGCCTCCCACAGCCCCCACAACAGCCCTGTGTGGCCTGTGAAGAAGCCAGATGGCTCCTGGAGAATGAATATGGACTACCATGTGCTGAACAAGGTGACGCCACCTTACATGCAGCTGTGCCCAATATCCTCAACTGCTAGGACAAGAGGTCTTTAATCTGGGAAGTGTCCATGCTGTGATTGACTTGGCTATTGCATTTTCCAGTATCCTTTTAGCAGAAGATGGACAGGACCAGTTTGCCTTCACTCAGGAGGACCAACAATGGACCTTCCAGGTGCTACCACAAGGAACCTGCACAGCCCCATCAGTCACCATCTGGTTGTGCAGGACCTATCTAGATTCTTTGCAGGCATAAATCTCCTGGTTTCACCAGATAAATGATAACGTACTAACCTTAGAGTATCTTACAGATTCAGAGACTGCCCTAGAAACCCTCTTGGATGGCCTAAAGGACAGGAGATGGGAAGTAAATCCCAAAAAGATATAGGGGCTTGGCATAGCTGTCAAACTCCTGAGAGTTACCTGGTCAGGTAAGATGCAAAACAGACCCAGAGCTGTTATCAATAAGGTAGTACAGTGGCCTGTTCCTCAGACAGCAAAGCAACTCCAGGTTTCCCTAGGTTTACTGGGCTCTGGAGAAGACTGATTCTTCATATGACCCAAACCCTCTACCCATTATACACCCTAATAAAGAAAAATAAAATGGGTGTGAGCGCACATGGAGTGAGAGGTGTCTGACAAATCGAGAATGTTTGTGAGATGAACCCAAGCACTCAGGGCCCCATGGCCATAGCACCCTTTTGTATTAGAAGCTGCTAGAGATGTCATGGGGATGAGTTGGGGTTTATGATCAAAGTAACCAACCCGAATGGTACCTGCAGGGTTTTGGTCTCAATTATGGATAGGGGCAGGATCCCATGACCCCATCCTGGAGAAACAGGTACTGGCCATGTACCAGGCACTGCAGCAAAGTGGAGGCTATCTCCAGAAAGCTACTGTCACAGTGAAGACTGCCTACCCATAAAAGAGTGGATGGGAGGCCTCCTAGCCAAGCCTACCTTCACGGTGACACAATCACACACCCTAGAGAGACGGCACACATTTGTCAACAACAGAGGGGTGTCTTGTCCACTAGTGCTTTAAGTTTGCCACTATGGGAGGTGCTCAGACCCATCCACTTTGAACAAGAGAAGGGGGCCGACATGGCAGTGGAGCCACTTACTAAGTCAACCACCATATATGAGGGGACCCTGCTGATACTTCTAGGACCTTACACTCGTGGGTCTAGCAAAGGCACCCAACCCTAATACTCAGCGATTGCGGTGCAACTAGACACCAACGCCATACGGAGAGGCTGGGTATCAGGACAGTGCAGTCCACGGCTGAGCTACAGGCAGTTTGGATGTGTGTCACCCATGAGCCCTGGCCACCAGCCTCTTCTACAGGTAGCTGAGCCTTTTCCATATGGATCAATCAAGGGACCGTAAACAGTGGGCACGTTTGGAGCAGGCCCCTTTGGGAATGTCCATGCGGCAGAAGTCCACATCAGGTTACAAGAGAAGGATGCCTGCCTTCCAGGGCACCTCTCAGGTGCACACAGCTCCAAGTTGCCTCTGGGAAGTCAGGACGCAGACGACTTTAGTCAGGTTCCAGCAGTTTACCCGCACCCCTTGGAAGAGGCTGTCATATGGGTACATCCTAAGAGCGGCCACTGGGAGCCAGTCGCGAGGTGGGCCATCGACAAGGCATGGGCATCCCTATCTCTGTGCAGATGTTCTGGCAGCGTTCAGAGCTGAGACCTGTCCATGGCTGCAACCTAGAAAGGTTCCCTCCACACTAGGTCACATACAAACTATGCAGGACTGGCAAGTCGGTTATATGGACCCCCCCGTCCCAGAGTGTAGGGAAAAGGCATGTCTCAAACTATGTGCACACAATTTCTTTTTTATTGCTGAGTGGTTTTTCACAATATGGATGCACTGCAGTTGGTTTAATCATTACCCCCACTGAAGGGCACCTGGCTTGTGCCCACGTTTGGTTGTTATAAACAAAGCGGCCGTGCCTATTGAGTGTACATTTCTATATGCCACATGCTTACAGGTCTAATTGCTGGGGTGTTTGGTCATTGCATATTTAGTGTTTAAGAAAACACCACACCAGCCATGCATGAGCGATCACCCACCTGTGGGGTCAGGACTTTGTTAATTGAGCCGTTCTGGTAGGCGTCAAGTGATAGCTCACTGTGGTTGTAATTTGCATTTCCTTCATGGTTAATGATATTGAACATCTTTTCATCAATGCTTATTTACCATCTGCAAGTGCTTTTCAGTGCAGCTTTTGTTCATGTCTTGTGCCCATTTTCTAACGGAATCATCTGTTGCTTATGTTCGATTTTGAGAGTTCCTTATATATTCTAGATACTAGATTTTTGTCACATAGGTGGTTTGCAAATATTTTCTCCATGTAGCTTGTAGTTTGTAGCTCATCTTTTCATCTTCCTCACATAGATTCTCGCAGAGAAAAAACTTTAATTCTCATGAGGTCCAATTTACCAATTGTTTCCTTTTGGATCGTGCTTTTAACGTCAAGTCCAAGAACATTGCCTGGATATAGATTCTGAAGATTTTCTACCTTTTTTTTTTTCAGATTTTCTAGGAGAGTTATACTTTGACCACTTACACTTAAACCTCTAATCCATTTTGAGTTAATTTTGGAAGGTTTGAGTTTTAATTGGAGATTTGTTATTTTTGCTTAAGATGTGCATTTGTGGCCGGGCGCGGTGGCTCAAGCCTGTAATCCCAGCACTTTGGGAGGCCGAGACGGGCGGATCACGAGGTCAGGAGATCGAGACCATCCTGGCTAATACGGTGAAACCCCATCTCTACTAAAAATACAAAAAACTAGCCGGGCGAGGTGGCGGGCGCCTGTAGTCCCAGCTACTTGGGAGGCTGAGGCAGGAGAATGGCGTAAACCCGGGAGGCGGAGCTTGCAGTGAGCTGAGATCCTGCAACTGCACTCCAGCCTGGGTGGCAGAGCAAGACTCCATCTCAAAAAAAAAAAAGATGTGCATTTGCTCAAGAACCATTGGTGGAAAGACTCTCCTTCCTCAGCTGAATTTCTCGTGTACGTTGGTCAAAAATCATCCCAGCATACTCGTATGGGTCTCTTTCTTCATTTCTTTTTTTATTCCGTAGATCTGTATGTTGCTAATATCATATAGTTTTATTTACTGAAGCTATGCAGTAAGCCATAATATTGCTTCTGTTAGTCTTTGTCAATATTGTCTTAGCTATTCTAGGGCCTGAGCCTTTCCATATAAATTTAAGAATAACTGTCTATGTACAAAAGGTACTTTACTGGAATTTTGATAGAAATTGAATTAAACCTAAAGATCAACTGGGGGCTCATGGGAATTAACATATTTCCTATAGGAAGTATTCCAATTCATGCGTATAGTATATCTCTTCATTTATTTAGGCTTTCTTTGAATACTTTCATCAGCACTTTATAGAATTTTCAGCATATAGATCCTATTTGGTGTGTACCAAAACGTAATATTCCATTTTCTTTTGAGTGATTATAAATGGCATTGTGGTTTTTAGATTTCAGTTTGCTCATGTTCTTTGTTAGTATACAGATGTGCAAATACTTTTCGTGTTGATCTTGTATCCTACCACCTTGACAAACTCATTAGTTCTAGGAATTTATGTGAGAATTTCTTGGGATTTAATATTTAGAGACAATCATATCATTTGTAAGTAGATATACTTTTATTTCTTTCTTTCCAATCTGTATTTGTTTTCTTTCTTTTTCTTGCCTTATTTCAGTGCTTAGAACTTTCAATACTATGTTGAATAGAAGTGGTGGGAGTGCCAGATACTTGGGAGGCTGTGGGAGGAGAGTCACTTGAACCTGAGAGGTAGAAGTTGCAGTGAGCCAAGGTTGGGCCTCTGCACTCCAGCTTGGGCAACAGAGCGAGACTCCACCTCAAAAAAAAAAAAAAAAAAAAAAAAAAAAGTAGTGAGAGTGGGCATCTTTGCTTTGTTGTCCATCTTAGGGAAAACACATTCCATCTTTCACCATTGACTACAACACTAGCTATCAGCTTTTTGTACATGCTCTTTATCAAGAAGTAATCTCTCTCACTATTCCTCACTTGCTGAGAGTTTTTCTTACAGATGGGTATTGTATTTTGTCAAATGCCTTTTCTTCATCAATTTATTTAATCACATGGTCTTTTTCAACAGCTTTTTAATATGTTGGATTATATAGATTGATTTTCAGATGTCTCATACCTGGAATAAATTCTACTTGGTCATAATGTATACTTTTAAATTCAAGTTGCTGTTTTGAGTATTTTACATCTATGTTTATAAGAGATATTGCCCAATGGTTTTCTTTTTCTTTCTTTTTTTCTTTTTTGGAGGGGGAAGGTAAGAAGGTAATTCTGACCTCATGTTGTTTTGGGAAGTATACCCTCCTTGTCTATTTTCTGGAAGATATTGTGTAAAGTTAGCATTAATTTTTCAAGTGCTTGGTAAAATTCTTCTGTGAAACTGTTTAAGCCTGGATAGTTTGTTTTTGAAGATTTCCTGTTACAAACTCAATTTATTTAATGATTATAGGACTAGTTTGACTATCTATTTCATCTGATTGAGTTTTGGTAGTTTAAAGTTTTTAAAACTTAGCCTTCTACATTGTCCATTATATGAGAATAAAGTTGTTTGTAGTATTTCTGTATTACATTTTTAAAAGCTACAGAATCTGTGGTGATATGCTCACTGCACTTACATTAGTAATATTTTCTTCACTCCTTTTTCTTCAGTTTGATAGAACATTATCAATTAATTGACTTTTTTAAAGAAACAGTTTTTTGTTTCATAGATTTTGTCTGATGTTTTTCCGTTTTCAATGTCACTGATTTTTGCTCTTTACTTTATTCTTTCTTTCCTTCTGCTTGTTTTGAGTTTATTTTGCTCTTTTTTATTTTCCCTAAGCCCTTGAGGTGGAAATTTAGATTACAGATTTGAGAGCTTTTATCATTTCTTATGCAAGCATTTAGTATTATAAATATCATTATCAGCACTAATTCAACAGCATCCCACAAATTTTGATATTGTATTTTGTTTTGAAATGAAACAAAACAAACTATATATATATATTTATATATACATGTATATAAAACATTGAAGACTTCCTCTTTAAACTATGAATTATTTGGAAACCTGTTGTTTAATCTCCGTGTGTTTATAGTATTTTTGTTATTTCTAGTTTGACGCCTTCATCGTCAGAGAACACAGTGTGTATGATATTAATACTTTTAAATTTTTTGAGGTTTATGACCCAAGATATGCCCCATCTTGGTGCATATTCCTTGAGCACTTGAAAAATCATGCGTATTCTGTCGTCATTGTGTAGTGTTCTATGTATGTCAATTAGATCCTGCGCTTTGATTACATATTTCAGCTCTTCTGTAACCTTGTTGATTTTCATACAGCTCTCTCAGTTGCTGAGAGGACAATATTAAAGGCCTCCATTTACATTTATGAATTTATCTTTTCCCTTTTAAGCTCCATCAGTTTTTGTTTTATATGTTTGGAGACTTTCTTGTTTGGTTGTGCACACATTTAGGATTACCATGTCTTATAAGAGATTGATCCTTTATCATTGTATAAAGTCTCTCACTGTCTCCAGTGATTATCTTAGCATTGAGTATATTTTATCAGATATTAATACAGCCATTACTTTTTAATTTTGTATTAATGTCTGTATAGTGTGTGTCATATCCTTTTCTATCCTTTTACTTTCAGTTGATTTATACAACTGATTATAAAATGAGTTTCTTAGAAGCGGCATATGGTTGGAGTGTGTGTGTGTGTGTGTGTGTGTGTATCCACATCCACTCCGCAAATCTCTGCATGTTTGCTTGTTGGGTTTATGTATTTAAACCATCTACATTTCAGATGATTATTGATAGGTTGGTACTTGCCTTCCATTTTATTATTTTTCTATTTGTTTCTTTTTGTCAGATTTTTATTTCCCTTTTCTTGCATTACTCTGAGTTACTTTATCATATTTTAGGATTTTTTCTTGACTTATATATAGTGTTTTTAGTATATCTTTTGGTATTGTTTTTGCAGTAGTTGCTTTGGGTATTTTAATATGTATCTGTGACTATTAACAGTCCTCTGGTTTCAGCATTTTACCATGTCAAGTAAAGTATGAAAACCTTACTTCTGTTTAGTTCCTTTTGTCTTTCTCATTTTAAAATATCCTTATCTGGGGTAGTAGCGGGTATTACTGTTGTTTTAATCGGCAAATGTAATTTGTGAAATTAATCAGGAAAATGAAGTCTATTGCCTCTACCCATAGTTTGCTCTTTGCCTTGTTCCTTAGTCCTTCCTGATGCCTAAGATTCCTTTATTCATCAGTTCCTCTCTGTCTGAAGTACTTACTTGGCCAAGCTTTAAGGGTAGATCTAGTTAGTGACAGATTCTCTTAGCTTTTCTTCATTTGATAACATTTCCATTTGTACTTCATTCCTGAAGGATAGTTTTGCCAGATACAGAATTCACAGTTGAACAATTATTTCAGCCATTGAAAAATGTTGTGCCATTTTCTTCTGGTCTCCATGGTGACAGATGAGTAAATTGTCATTCAAACTGGTGTTCTCCTATGGGTGATGTGTCACTGCTCTCTGGCTGATTTAAATTTTTTTCTTTAGTTTTCAGAATTTTAATTATGATGTCTCTTGGTATGAATTTCTTTCGTTTAGCTTGTTTCTGCCTTGACTCACATTCTTGGATCTACATTTTTATATCTTTTGCCAGATTTTGGAAGCTTTCAACCATAATTTCTTCAAATGCTCTTTTAGCCCCACTCTCTTTCTCCTTTTCTCTGGGATTGTGATGATATCCATCTGGCTCTGTTGCTACTTTCCCACAGATCACAGAGGCTGTGTCCACTTCTGTTTACAGTCTATTTTCTCCCTTGTTCAGATTAGGGGAATTCTATTGTCATGTCCTCAGCATCATTGCTTTTGTTCTCTGTTATCTCTACTCTGTTACTCTATTACTAAGCCCATCCGGCATGTATTTCTGTTTGTTTTCTACATTTTCAGTTTAATTTCTTCTTTGGTTCTTTTTTATAACTTCTATTTCTTTGCTGATATTTTTCCTTTCTTTATTTCTTTCAACAGAATTTGTGATAGAATGTTGAAGCATTTTTTTTTATGCCTGCTTTAAAATCCTTGTCAGACAACTCCAACATCTGATTCATCTTGGAATTGCTGTCTTTTCTCATTCAAATTGAGATTGTCTTGGTTATTAGTAGGATGGGTGATTTTCCATTGTATTCCTGACATTTTGTCTGTACTGAGAGGAGACTCTGGGTTCCACTTAAATCTTTTACATTAGCAGGCAGTCACCTGTTTATGCTTTGTATGCAGGTCCTGGCCAACTTTCTTGTGCTATAATTCCAATCACAGTTTAATTGTCAGACTACCAGCCATATTCTTTTGGTGTTCTTGGTTTATCTGGTTCCAGTGAGGTTCACATTGGTTCTTGCTGCTGTCACCTTAGAGGGAAGAAGGAGTTTCCCTGGGCCCCGAGTGTCTACCAGTGGTAAAGTTGTGGTGAGGCACCCCCACTGGTACTGTTCTTGCCTTAGTCTCACTGTGGGGAGGGGAGTCTTGGGCATGTGGGAAGAAAGAAGCTTCCCAGCTAGGGCCTTCCTCACAGCTGGGTCTCCTCTGCCAGCTTTGCTGATTTATCTCCGTCTTTCAGTGGAATACGGGATCTCAGACCCAGCAAGGAAAGGAAGTGCCTTCAGCATCCACCCTGTTGCCTGTTTCCTTCAGGGACCAAAATCAATCCCCTTACAGGTGGTGTCAGCCTTGTCTGGTGTTGTCAGAGGTACTTCTGCAGAGCCCAAAGGAGGAAAGGGCCTGCGTTGGCCACCCTGTGTTGCTAAGTGAGGGGCTAAGTGAGGGTTATGAATCTCTGGGTCTTGGTTTCCTTCTCTTGGTTAGGGGGAACATGAGAGACCCTGATGCTGTGCTGTTCCTTCAGCCTTGGAGGGCCAAACCAGCTTGCCTCTTCTTACCGTCTTCCGGGGTTGTCTACTTGTCTCTTGTATGATTTCTAGAATTTATAGCTATGCTTAGCAGAGAAGAAAGAGCAGGGAGAAATGGGACTATCCCATATGATCTGGAGCAGATGTCTCCACGTTTGATATGGTTTGACTCCGTGACCCCACCCAAATCTCATGTTGAATTGTAATTCCCAGTGTTTGAGGAGGGGCCTGGTGGGAGGTGATTGAATCATGGGAGTGGACCTCCCCCATGCTGGTCTCCTGATAGAGATCTCATGAGATCTTGTTGTTTGAAAGTATGTAGCATTTCCCCCTTCCCTCTCTCTCTCTCTCCTCCTGGCCATGCGAATATGTGCCTGCTTCCCTCTCTCTCTCTCTCCTCCTGGCCATGCGAATATGTGCCTGCTTCCCACTCTCTCTTTCTCTCCTCCTGGCCATGCGAATATGTGCCTGCTTCTCTCTCTCTCTCTCTCTCTCCTCCTGGCCATGCGAATATGTGCCTGCTTCCCCTTCACCTTCTGCCATGATTGTAAGTTTCTTGAGGCCTCCCCAGAAGCAGAAGGCTGTATGGCCCACAGATCTATGAGCCAATTAAACCTCTTTTCTTTATAAATTACCTAGTCTCAGGTATATCTTTATAGCAGTGTGAGAACAAACTAATACAACATTCTTTTACTGAAGTTGAGATATAATGTACATAGCATAAAATTCACCAGTTTAAAAACATACAATTCAACAATTTTTAGCATATTCACAGTATTGTGTGATGATTATCATTAATTCCAGAATATTTTTATCACTTTGAAAAAGAAATGCCTCACTTAGTAGTTACTCCCAACTCTCTGAGCTCAGCCTCTGAGCTGGGTGCTGAGGTCACAGCATAAGAACAGATACTGTGCTACCAGGAATTCACAGTTGAGTTGGTGGGTGGGAAAGAGAGATTTAACAGGTTTCCACTGAACACTGCATAATTAAATGAGATTGTAAAAGGTGAATCCCAGAAGTGTGTGAGCAGTGGCTGCCAGGATGGGAAATGAGTGCCTCCCAGCCTGGCTAATGCCAGGAAGACAGGGATTCCCTGCAATCTTGTGCCAGGGCCAGCGCTAGGGGGAGGTGAGGGAGGTGCCTGAGGGGCAGAGTGCATGCAGGTGCCCATCCTCCACGGTGTACACTGAGAGTGAGGATGCCCTTACAGCTTTGAGGATGCCCTTACCTCTATCCCCAGCACTGTCTGTGACCTGGACAAAGGGAAACTCCCTCCTCACCCCAGGCTTTCACCTTTAAATTTCAGACATTAGTCATTGAGCGCCATGTCATCCACATTTATGGCCCAGTGACGATGACTGGGGGAAACAACAAGGACAACAATGAAAACAAAGTCTGTTCAAGGGGAGAAATTACAACCACTTAAGGAATTGGGGACTTCAGGGTTTTTCACTTACATCATAGCCAGGAGGATGTCACGCACATCAATCAGGTCTGCAGGGAGGGGTTTGGGTTCCAGGTCCCAGGGACAGGAGGCCTGAAAAGAGACAGGTGAGTGGGTTCAGAGGCGTGAACATCCCAAGCATGGACTGTGAAAAATCCCAGGATGGAAACCCCCCACCAGCCCTCACCCTCAACCCTGTCTCCTGTGACCAGAGGAGATGGTAAGAGATGCCCATGGCTGCACTCCTGAGCCTGCTTTCTGCTCTCCTGCAGGTACTTCAGGTTCCAAATAGTAAATGGGATGCAATGATTAGAAGTAAATGCTTGTGAGCAGTACAAGGAAGCCGTTTATCATTTCAAACACTTCCCTTGAGGTACATACGCATTATACAGCATTTATCTTTATTCTCCTGCACTGTAGCAGCCAATCAAAGAGTCAGCTAATCTTCCTGACTACAAAACCATCTACTAAAACATTTTTATACAATGCAAATGTTCAAGATTTATCATCTCCTGTACCCATAACTTAGAATGCATTAGGTTGGTGTTATCAATTTTAATAATAGGCTTCCTAGCTAAAATTTGGATCGTCACTGGGTTTTTAAAAATTTCATTACTAGACTCACTGAAAACACAATATCCCATGAAGAAAGCGTATTTCTCTTGTCAAAACCGGGAATGGCAGTGCTGATAGCATGCTTGGTTTTTCTTTTCTGCCTCTTATAGTTGCTATATCATCTCAGCTCATTTCACCTCATTGTCCTATATTTCCTTGTGCCCATACCCGTGGGTTTCAATGGCTTTTCCAGACTTCTATATTGTAAGTTAATCTACTAATACCTTCCATATCTTTTCCTATAATTCCCAGGAAGTCTTCATTTTCAAAGAGACTTGTAGCATCTGCCTTCACCAGAAGATATTTATGAAAACCTACCCTTCCAATTTTCTTTTAAGAGGCTTCTCCTGAGACGTGACCTTGACCATGACCTCCTCCTGGTCAGTGTGGAGAAGTCTGCAGAAAGCCTACAGGTTGGGTTTTTACTACAAAGACCAGAAAGCAGCTAAGAACTCTCATCTTTTCCAAATCTTCTGTGAATCAGTCTAGCTCCATCAGCCTGCCCAGCAGCCAGAGGAGGGAGGCCAGTCCTGGACTCCCCTTGGCCCTGGGATTCTAACACTCAGATCACCCTGACCCGGACAATGGGACAGTGGGAGGAGCCACATTCTCCTTGGAAGGCACGTGTTGCAAATACCTTAATAGGATAGATAATGACCTTAGTTCAACTTTGTGAATGGCAGCATCAGTCAATTGTGGATTATTGACGTGTGTGTGCCCAAAACTAAAACCCATGTCCCGTTGCACAAGTCCCTCTCTGTCTAACACAGACACCCGGCATGCAAACAGCATGCAAACAGCAAGGCTTCACTCCCCAAAGGTCCCAGGTAGCACGTTCCTGCAACAGACAAAGGTTGGAAGAGATTCCTAATGAATCAGTCAATCTCTCACTTTGTAGCAAGTATCGAAAAAGTGTTTAAAAACTGAGGTGAGGGAAGAGATCGTCGGGGGTGGTGGTGGGAGTAGAAAGCATTGGGAATGATCTCGAGTTCTGTGGGGTTCCGACAGGGAGGGTCGGGCTGTGGTCCCCCAGAAATGGCAAAAGAGCCCCTGCCTGGACCCCAGGGATACCTGCCCCATCCCTCCCAGTGCTGAGGCCAGCCTTGGACCTGGAGGGCCAAGTTCTGGCCCTGAATGGCTTTTCTTTCTGGCAGAAGATATAAAGCACAGGCCCCAATGCCATCTTATGTGGAGGAATGCGTGCAGGGCAGGAGTCAACTCAGAGGTGCCTCTCTAGAACCCAGCCTGGGCCAGGCCCTGTCAGGACTGGAGGCTCCCCAGTGACTTCTGCAGGGCGCTTTGAGAAGCCCGCAGTCTTTTCAGGACCCAAGTGTGCACATGGGGTGAACATCGTGGCTGCAGTCCTGGGTGTGTGTCAGGGGTCATGGAGGAGAGACTGAGGCACAGTCGCCGTGGTGCAAGGACAGTACGCAGCTGAGTCGGGTCTGAAGGCTGCTGTGGGCCCAGGAGGACTGGAGCACCTCAGCCAGGTCCCGGGAGCGGGAGGAGAACCGGGAGCCTCTGCCTGGAGTCGGCGGTCTCTGCCCAGGCCTGTCCCTGCGGTTCCCGTTTTCTGGATCTCATGGCACGGCTGCTTCTTGGAGACCCTGTGTGTGAACTCCTGAGGCTCAGGAGGAGGCCAGGCACCGTGGTGATGCTCCTCGCACGGGGCTGGCTGGAGGTGAGCCTCGGATGCCGTCACTCAGGAGCCAGGAGCAGGGGCTTCCACCAAGGCCTTCCGTGCCAAGGGTCCAGCGGTGGGGCAAGGCACTCCCTCCACACTGACCCTCACGGTGGCCTGGGGCCCAACACTGAAGGATGTGTGTCCTCGGGACGTCCAGGCCAGTATTGGAGGTATTGGAGGCTGTGTAGACAGCAGTCAAAGGAGGGAGTGTGCTGGGGGGTGCTGTGTGTGCGTTGTGATGGCTCTGTGTGCCTGTGTGTGGTGTGTGTGGTGCCTGTGTGTGAGTGTGGAGACTGTGTGTGGTGAGCTATGTGCCTGAGTGTAGGTGGATGTGGTGAGTGGTGTGTGGTATGGTACATGGTTGTGGTGTGTGTGGTGTGTGTATGCTTGTGGTGCATGTGTATGTGTGTGATGTGTGATTTATGGTGTGGTTGTAGGGTATGGGCATGTGTGTGTGGCATGTGATGTGTGTGGGAGTGTGTAGGGGTGGGTTGTGTGGTTTTGGTTGGTGGTGTGTGTGTGTGGTGTGTGGTGCGTGGTTTGTGGTGTGTGGTTGTGAGAGGTGTGTGTGTGGTATGTGGTGTTGTGTGTGGGTGTGGTGTGTATGTGTGTGGTTGCGGTGTGGTGACTTTGTGTGTGTGTGGTATGTGTATGTGATGTGTGTGGTGGATGTGTGTCTGTGGTATGTATGGTTGTGTGTTGTGTGTATGTGTGTGTGTATGATTATGGTGTGGGATGTGTGTTGTGTGTTGTGTGTGTTGTGTGTTGTGTGTGTTGTGTGTGTGTGTGTGTGTGTGTTCGTGCCCCTGCAACATCCGGACCTTCTGGGAGCTGGGTTAGGCTGACCCTGTCCCGGAGGAGTCTCTGGGGTGCACACCTGGCTCCCAGGATCACAGGTGGTGCAGAGCCGCCTGTCTGTCCCCTTCTTGTTCTCATCGGGGCCTGGGGCTGGGCTGTGTCCGCAGGTGTGGAGCTGCATGCAGGTGAAGGCGAGCTGCGGGGTCGGCTGTACTGGAGTTAGGAAGGCCTTGAGGTGTCATCATAGGAATGGAAGCAGGAGCTTGCCCCCGCGAACCTCAGCTCGGCCTCTGCGGGCAGGTGGGCAGTGAGGGCATCTCACGGGAAGGCAACCGGGACGCTCCCAGGGATCTCGGCAGGTGACCCGGAGC
The DNA here is from genome assembly GCF_007565055.1 of Rhinopithecus roxellana. NCBI lineage: Eukaryota > Metazoa > Chordata > Mammalia > Primates > Cercopithecidae > Rhinopithecus > Rhinopithecus roxellana. Next base: position 25,867,654 of record NC_044561.1, read on the forward strand.
CTCACCTGTGGGTTTCCTTCTGCCTGTCCCTGGGCAGCGCTGACTCTGCTGTGTCACCAAGGTGAGAAGCACCAAGCCACCAGGGGTATGACCGTAGGCCCGCTGGCCTTGGCCTGCACGCTCCTGGCACTAAAGGCCTCAGGCATCCCACTGAGAGGTGCTGTTGTGGGGCACAGAGGGGCAGATAGTCACACAGTCCTGCCTCCTTGTCCATGAGCAGCCGCTGCTCAGCTCCAGCCGGGGCAGGTGTCCCAGCCCCCAGCCCGAGATATCGGCAGATACTCACACACACGGCCCACACACACTTCTAATGCTGCTTCCCTGAATGAGGATGGAGGAGAAGCCTGCGTTTTCGTAGATCTTAACATCGTAGGTGTAGTGTACTGTGTTCAAAACCTAAAGCGACAGAGCGAAAGAAGCTCCTGGGAGGGCTTGGCGCCGTGGCCGCCTCCGTGAGTGTGAGAAGGAATGAGCATCGCTGTTTTTATGAAGCCAGGTCATTTCCCGAGCCCCGGTGGCCGCGTGTCTTGATGAGTAACTGTTTCTGGGGCTCTTCTCTTAGCACTGCGCTCATACGTAAGCGTTTTAAATGGTCCCAGGAGACCCACCTGCAGCCTGGAGCCCTCCCGATGCTGCGAGATTAAATTGGAACATCATTCACTTTAATTTCGAAGATGTGTGGTGGTCAGAACCCTTAGCCCAAGAAAATAACAAGACAAGAATTAGGCTGTGGTGACAGTGGGGAAACCCTGAATTCCACGGCTTGTGACAAGGATCACCACACCCCATGGGGCCGGCTTAAAAGTCAGCCGAGAGGAGCCGAACAGGGAAAATCCTACTCGCGTTTGTCCACACGTGGGCTTGGCCAGTCTCCAGGTCTCTGAGATTGTTAAGGAAACAGGGAGCCCTGGACCCCGGAGGCCACCGTGCTGTTCTCACAGGTACTTTATTTTTCCGTTTTGCCAAGCAGCAAAGAACAGACTTGTGAATCAAAATTCCATCTTCCTCAGGCCGCTCTGGCCAGGGCCCAGCTTGGGGGATGAGGACAGGAGGCCCAGATGCAGGGCGACCTGATGGGCCCAGCATGGTGGGAGGGAAGCAGAGGGCTGTGAGGAGTTAGGGGAAGCCCCAGCTTCCAGGGCTGGCTGTGTGTCTGGACGGCAGCCCCTCTGAGCCACGTGTACACAAGGAGAAAGATGTGCCAGTGTAGCCCAAAGAGGGCTAAAGGTGCCACATTCCCACAGCATCTTCATGGAAGGATGAGAAAGTACCTCATACTCTGGAAGCCGCAGCATTACAGAAGTTACTTAGGGAACGCGGGGGCAGAGAGAGCACTGGAGCTATTGTTTCTTTTTTTTTTTTTTTTTTTGAGACGGAGTCTCGCTCTGTCGCCCAAACTGGAGTGCAGTGGCCGGATCTCAGCTCACTGCAAGCTCCGCCTCCCGGGTTCACGCCATTCTCCTGCCTCAGCCTCCCAAGTAGCTGGGACTACAGGCGCCCGCCACCTTGCCTGGCTAGTTTTTTGTATTTTTTAGTAGAGACGAGGTTTCACCGTGTTAGCCAGGATGGTCTCGATCTCCTGACCTCGTGATCCGCCCGTCTCGGCCTCCCAAAGTGCTGGGATTACAGGCTTGAGCCACCGCGCCCGGCCGTTTCTTAAAACACAGCTAGTAAACTTTCCACGACAGCAGCCTTCGTCTTCTTTTTTTTTTTTAATTGATTGGAAAGATGAAGCTGATCCTCTCTGGAAATGCTCTGGGCATTGGAGGGTCCATCTGTTTATCTAATCACTTAGAAGCAAAAATAGAGTAAAGCAACCCAAACAGGATTCTGAGAAGCTCTGCCCGAAAACGTGCCCGCTTGCGTGCCAGGACCTTGCTAGCAGTGACATACCCCGTGGACTGGGACCTGCTCCGCTCGGCACCTCCGGAGGAAACCTGCCTTCTTCCTATGTGGATGACAGGTGACCCCAGAGCCCCTGTGTCTTCAGATGACGTTTCTTATTTGCAGAGGTTCAGACCCAAAAGCAAAATGTCTAATTCCATTTGCGGCTTGCGGATCTGAGGCAGTCACTTTTTATCCAAAATGATTTCTTATCATAGACAACCAAATGGTCTTCTCAGGGGCATCGTAGTGCTTAGAAACTCTCATCTATTCACTCTGAAATTTTGAACATAATGGAAGGAAAGCATGTTGCGCCCAGTGATGAGGATGTCGGCTCCCTCCCCATGTGGGGCTGCTGCCCATGGAGGGGTCACAGATTTACCATGGAGGGGTCACAGATTTCGGCTTGGGAATGCCACTCTCCCATCTTACAGGAGTTGCTTAAACTCTCTGGGCCTCAGTTTCCTCCTCTGTAATGTGGGGGAAATGCTAGCACTGTTCTAGGATTCTTGTGTTGATTATAAGAGGCTGTGAGGACAAACTACTGAAGCCTGGGTGTAACACTGCTGGTGAGCTCACCCTGGGCTGCTGCTGGGATGTTCTCATGGACATGTAGCCCTCACTATATTATTATGGGGTGGACATGCTCCTCTGTGACACAGGCTTGGCTAAGAAAGGGAGGAGGAAGGAACTCTGACCATCATCTGTCCCCAAACTGAGAGTTTACAAAGTTCCCCTTTTGTCTTTTGACGGAGGGTGGAGTGGGTGCTGCTGTTATTTATCACGCCCATTTCACAGATGAGATCAATGAACATGCCGTCCAAGTTTATTTACAGATGGCAGAGCCCGGAGCTCAACACCTGACCTTTGGGGCCCAGGCCTGAGTGCTCTGCCACACAGGAGCAGAACCCTCCTCCCCACATAAACAGTGCAGCCACGCGGCTTCACAGCCACCGCTCTAAATGACCCCGGAGGCTCCTTGAGAGGTTGGGGGCAATGCCTGAGCAGAAGGGGAGGAGAAGAGGCCCTGGCTCCCCAGCACCACCTTTCTGTCCTTGAGGCTGCTTGATCTCTAGCAGCCTCAGGAGCTGCTGTGGGTCAGGGCAGCCACGTGTCCAGTGCAAGGAGTCCAGGGCTGGGGCAGCCTTGGCCCTGGAAGGCTCCTCCGTTAGCTACAGCCAGTGGGCCTTGCTATTCTGAGCCTGGTTGTGGGGTCTAACGTGGTGCTTGCTTCTGCGTGTGTTGGCTAGTGTTTCACTTGGTTTTTGCTTGAAGCTCCACTCTGCACCTCATATTCCATCTGTATCGCAAGAAGCGCTTCTGATCTGCCATCCGTGAGATGTGATTCCTGGTGGGAGGGGAGGGTGACACTCTCCATGGGCTCCTCTGCAGAAGAGGAAACCTGGCTTGGAGTGACGCACTTCCCACTGGCGTAAGCAGAGGCTGGCCTCTGGGTATTTGAACCTTGGCTTCCGAGACCCCTCCCAAGCCAGGTGCCTGGGTCATGACGCCTCCATCTCCCCATGCCTCCTATCCTGCAGGCCATTGGGAGCAGCTGGCAGGTGCTCTTCTGCCTGCTTCCCGGGTGGGGACTGGGCCAGGTGCCCTCTCATCTCATCCTGTGCACCGCTCGACCAGTGTGGCCTCATCCTGGGCTGTACTAGACCATGCCATGGGGCTCAGCTTTGTCTTCAAGATAAAATGAAGCTGGAGCTAGCACTGGGCTGTCCTCCTAGGCCCTTGCAGCTCCCTCAGGTCCAGTATGAAGTGCATCCCATGCACTGGGCAGGCAGCAGAAGGCTGGGCTCCACATAGGTGCTGCCCATGGCCCAGAAGTCAAGAGATGCCCTGAGGGGCAGCCCACCCCACCCCAGGACCCATGACATGCCTCTCCCTCGCCTGTTCCACATGACCTCTCTGCATCCCATAAGGTCGGTTCCATATAGCTCCTCAAAGCCTCAGCCCCAAGAGGAGCCCCATATAGCTCATGTGCAGACTCAGCCTGCAGATAGACAAGGGGTCCCCAAAATGCAGGAACGAGCCAGCTCGGGGGGGCCGTGCCCCTGCCACCAAGGCAGAGCCCAGTGCCCAGCAGGAGCCTTCAGTTGCTGCTGGAGAGCTGACCTTTTCGCAGGTCCTCCTTTGCCAGTCCTTGCAGAGGACGCCTCACTGCACGAGCCACCTGTCACAGCCCACTGGAGCAGCCCTCCTAAGATGTCTCTAAGGGAGGATCCTTCCTGCCTCTCCCAGCTTCGGGTGATGCCCAACATTGGTTGGCTTGTGGCCACATCCCTCCAACTCCAGTCTCTGCCTTTGTCTTGCCATGACCTTTTCTGTGTCTCTCTTTTTCTTCTTTCTTTCTTCCTTTTATTTTCTTCCCACAAGGTCTTACCCTGTTGCTGAGGCTAGAGCGCAGTGGTACAATCACGGCTCACTAAATCCTCGACCGTTTGGGTCCAAGTGGTTGAACCTCCCACCTCCCGAGTAGCTGGGAACAGAGGCATGCATCACCGTGCCCAGCTATATTTGTTTTCTGTATTTTTTTTTTTTTTTTTTTTTGTAGAGACAGGGTCTCCCTATGTTGCCCAGGCTGGTCTTGAACCCTTGGGTTCAAGTGATCCTCCAGCCTCAGCCTCCCAAAGTGCTGGGATGACAGGCATGAGCCACTGTACCTTGCCTTCTTCTGTCTCATAAGGACCCCTGTCACTGGATTTAGGGCCTATCCTAAGTCCAGAACGATCTCAAGGTCCTTCAGTGACATCGGCAAAGACAGTATTTCCAACTAGGGTCCCATTCACAGGTTCCAGGTGTGCGAGCATCTTGTGGGGGACATTATTCCACCCACTACAATGCAGAATTCCATTTTCCAGCAAATTTCCAGGCAACAGTCACGGGCGTAGGCAGCCAGTATGGAGCAATGGCCCCAACGTTAGCACTGTCACCCTGAGAACCTGCTCTTGACGCTCCCTGGGAGGACCAGTTACAGGATGTTAGTGTGAAATGCATTTCAAGGAAAGGTCAGACTTTACACATGAATACCCTGAATTTGTGTTTCAAATTCATGTGCTGTGTTCCCTGCAGTAAAACTTTCAGCTGAGCAGAAAATATTTTTCCAATGAACCATTTCCTAAAACAAGCCCACAAGTGTAGTCTAATGCCTCCCCAACGGCCGCTGTGGCAATCAGCAGTGATTTAACTCTCGCATGGGAGATGGTCACTGATGGCCACACTGACAAATGGCCAGAAAGGCACCCGCAGGGGAGGGCAAGACTCTCCGCAGATGGTCGCAGAGGAGCCAGCACAGGTCACAGAGGCCGCAGATGATGCCCGTCCCAGAGGCAGCTCATTGACACCCGTGCCCATCGCATCTGCTCCTCACGGGCATCACCCCTGCTCGGGGCTCAGGGGAGAGGCTTAGGCTGGCAATTGCCCACCTCTGCAAAGCTTGCGGGTATCAGAATTCCTGGGGTCCTGGTTGAGACTTCTTTACAGATGACACTTCATCCCACAGTCTCTGCTCTTGCATCATTGGCCTGACAGTGTCTCCCAGAGACAAGCCAAGGTTCCCAGTAGGGCATCTGCCTGGATGCCAGGGACCTATAGTGTGGACCCAGGCAGAGCTGTGACGTTGGGACCCACGGACAGGAGGTCAATGCAGACTCAGGAGGCAAGGCTTTGACCACAGTGCTGTGTCGCTGCACACCCCATCTTCTGAGTCTCAAGGGAGCTGTGGTCAGCTGAGCTCAGTGCCCAGAACTGCATGAGGCCTTGGGGGACCTATTTCAGCCCCAAGCCAGGGGATAGAAATCATGACTCAGCCCTCCACTGTCCTGTGTGCCCCCAGGAGGCGCCTCCGCTCCCACCCCAACCCCAGAGTTTACTAATTAGTCGAAGCAGGAGTGGGGTCCTCCACCATCACTTTTGTGCTACGTGGGCATCTGCATTTTTGAGGTCTGTTGCGTCTACAATCTGTAAATGCTGGGTGTCAGGAACCAAACCTATGATTCCCTCGAAGTGGTGAGCCAGGTGCCAACACATAGAGGAATGCAATCTGGAAGCGTCTTTCCAGCGCTGGGGATGGCTTTCACGACCAAGATGCCAAAAAACCTCAAGAGGAAGAGGCCCCTGGGGAAGGCCCCACCGAGAAAACCTCCCGTGTTGTGGTTTTCATTGTGTCTCCCCAAAGATGCTAAAGGCAGAACCCCAGGACCTGTGAGTGTGACCTCATTTGGGAGGAGCATCTTTGCAAGTGATCAGGTTTGGATGAGGTCAGCAGGTGGGTCCTAAGCCAGTTTGACTGTTATCCTCATTAAAACTGGTAGATGTGCATGGAGGGACAGTGATGAGAAGAGACACAGGGAGAAGACAGCCATCTATAAGCCAAGGAGACCTGAGGCCACCAGAGGCTGAAAAGGTGCAAAGAACAGATTGTCACTCACAGCCTATAAGGAAGCAGCCTGGCCCATGCAATGATCTCGGATTTCCAGCCTCCAGAACCAAGATAAAAAATGTCCGCTGCTTAAGCTGCCTGGATGGTGTGGTTTTGATATGGCAGCCCCAGGTCACTCATGCCCATGTCTCCCTCTCAATAGCCTGGAGGTTGGAAAAGAGGTGAGCCTGGACGAGGGGGTGAGGCTAGAGGAGGGGCGAGGGTGCAGGAGGGGTGAGACTGGAGGAGGAGTGAGGCTGGAGGAGGGGTAAGGCTGGAGGAGGGAGTGAGGCTGAAGGAAGGATGGGGCTGGAGCAGGGGTGAGACTGGAGGAGGGGGTGAGGCTGGAGGAAGGAGTGAGGCAAGAGGAGGGGATGAGGTTAGGGAGGGGTGAGGCAGGAGGAGGTAGTGAGGCTGGAGGAGGGGGTGAGGCTGGAGGAGGGAGTGAAGCTGGAGGAGGGAGTGAGGGAGTGAGGCTGCAGTGGGGGTGAGGCTGGAGGAGGGTGAGGCTGGAGTGGGGGTGAGGCTGGAGTGGGGGTGAGGCTGGAGAGGGAGGAGAGGCTGGAGTGGGGGTGAGGCTGGAGAGGGAGGAGAGGCTGCAGTGAGGGTGAGGCTGGAGAGGGAGGAGAGGCTGGAGGAGGAACCCACACCCTAGCGAGGTACAGCGTCAGGTGCTGTCGCCCTTCGCATTCATTATGATTTAGGGCCCACTCTTCGTTGTGGGTCCCACCAGTGGCAACAGGGTCCTGGGTATGTAACGCTGGTATCACGAGGCCCAGGCTTGGGATCTGTGCTGAGGCTCCAGGCATTATTTGGAGCTGTGGAGAGGTCAAGTGATCAACTCCTACCCGGCAGCTCTCCCTGCTCCTCGTCTCTGCAGGTCAATGCAATGATCAAATGTCTGGCAGTTCCACCCACTAAAGTCATAAAAGGTTAAAAAGTCATTAAGCATTCGCTATGTGTCCCTATCAAAGTCATCTTAATTTTGCCAAGACGTGTAAGGTTCTCTTTAGGGAGACATGCTCTCAGGATTTGAGTGCGATCCCTCATTAGCAGAATAGCAGGTGCAAAGCTGTGTGTCAAAACCCTGAGTGATGGGCTATAAATCGGCTCATCCCCCAGCTGGAGACTTTAAATTCCTGTCTTTGGAAGGTGGGCGCCCTCCAGGCAATCAGTGTGTCAGCTGTCACTCAGCATTATTTAGTTTCCCTGCCAGGGGACATCCACGGGCATTGTGGATTGGTGCTCTGTGCACCAACGTGCCCACTGGAGATGCCTGATAGCGCTCCTCATTTCTGCCCATTATCTCACCTACAGTTTGAGAAACACGAGCTCAATATCGTTGGGATATTGATATGTTCCTGCATTGGCCAGTCACACCTTCCTTGGCTGCTAAAGATCTTTCTCTTCCTTTTTATACATCTACTGAAAGCAAAGTCTTCAGCAACAAAGTGTTAATGCAACCCAGTGTCCTCTCCCGGTGACAGATCAGAGCAGAGGACAGTTTCTAAACATCCTTCAGAGGGACATGATATCTCTGTCCTCACCCTGGAGGTCCCGGTCATAATCTGGGACACCATCTCTTCCCAGGCCTTTGCCAACACTTGTCCAGCTGGTCTACCCACCTCCAGACTTTTCCCCTTTGAGGGAGATGGCCATGGTGGGGAGCCTGGTGAGGGGGCTACACAAAGAACAGGATGCGTGACTTTCATTTCTCCCTTAGGACAGGGGTGCTGACTCCTAGGAGGCAAGTGCAGGGGTCAGAGGTCTCCACAGTTCAGCTGAAATATGGTCCTGGGCAAGTCCTTTGTCCTCGTCTCAGTTCTTCCTCTGCACCTGTTAGGAATTCTGTTGGAATATATATGTATATATATTCATTTTAAGATAGAGTTTTGCTATTGTTGCCCAGGCTGGAGTGCAAAGGCACAATATCAGCTCACTGCAACCTCCGCCTTCTGGGTTCAAGTGATTCTCCTGCCTCAGCCTCCTGAGTAGCTGGGATTACAAGTGCCCACCACCAAGCCTGGCTATTTTATTATTAGTAGTAGTAGTATTTTTAGTAGAGACGGAGTTTCCCCATGTTGGCCAGGCTGGTCTCGAACTCCTGACCTCAGGTGATCCGCCCGCCTCCCAAAGTGCTGGGATTACAAGCTTGAGCCACTGTGCCCAATCTAAAACCTTTAATAGTGTGAATTTTACCCTTGTCCCCCCACCGCACACGCCAGTTGCACTCACAGAGGTGAGACCACTTCGTTCTTGGGCCTAATCACTGCAGTTGCACAACTCATGTTTCATGGCGCATGCGTGTGTGTGCATTTTGTTCTCATCAAAGCACTAGAGACCTCGCACAGAACAAACTCGACTTTTCTTTTTTTTTTGAGACGGAGTCTCGCTCTGTTGCCCAGGCTGGAGTGCAGTGGCCAGATCTCAGCTCACTGCAAGATCAGCCTCCCGGGTTTACACCATTCTCCTGCCCCAGCCTCCCGAGTAGCTGGGACTACAGGCGCCCGCCACCTCGCCCGGCTAAACTCGACTGTTTTTATTTCACTTCTTATCATGAACACAATATCAGGAGTAAAAAAAAGGTGTGATCAGGTCCCTGTGCCATTTATGCTTGTTGGAACACGGGCTTTTTTTCTGTTCTGAGTTTGAAGTGGCTTCTGGTTTGATTGTAAAGCATGGTCTTTGGTGGCCCTAATGAGCTCACGTTCCACTGACGTGCAGCCCCATGGAACCCCCACCCATTGTGGGCCTACGAGACGTCTGCACTCAGGAGGCATCACAAACTCTGTCTGCAAACGAAGCACTGAGGGGCCCAGACGTGTGTATTTCATGGGTTTCCTCTGCCCGCTCCTTTATCCCATCGAACCTCAATCATTGTTAAATATTAAGAACTGCAGGACAGACCAGGCACAGGGGCTCATGCCTGTCCTGTAATTCCAGCACTTTGGGAGGTCAAGGCGTGTGGATCACCTGAGGTCAGGCGAAACCCCATCTCTACTAAAAGTACAAAAATTAGCTGGGTGTGGTGGCAGGCACCTGTAGTCCCAGCTACTCAGGAGGCTAAGGTGGGAGAATCGCTTGAATCCAGGAGGCGGAGGTTGCAGTGAGCCAAGATCACGCCATTGCACACCAGTCTGGGCAACTAAACGAGACTCCATCTCAAAAAAAAAAAAAAAAAAAAAATTGCAGGACAGGCAGGTGTGGTGGCTCATGTGTGTAATCCCAGCACTTTGGGAGGCCGAGGTGGGCAGATAACTTGCAGTCAGGAGTTCAAGACCAGCCTGGCCAACATGGTGAAACCCCGTCTCCACTAAAAATACAAAAATTAGCCCAGCACGATGACACTCGCCTGTAATTCCAGCTACTCGGGAGGCTAAGGCAGGAGAATCTCTTGAACTCAGGAGGCAGAGGTTACAGTGAGCCGAGATCATGCCATTGCACTCCAGCTTGGGTGACAGAGCAAGACTCCGTCTCAAAAAAACCAAATTGCAGGTCAAGGACAGCAAGCCTTGGACCACGTGTGAGGGCTTCTGAGCACTGCACAGATTCCATGCCTGTGCCACCAGCCCAAGCCCCTACAGAGGAGGTTTGCACCATGGGGACAAGGGTTTGGTGGGGCCTTTGCAAAGCCTGGTGCCCACACTTCCAAGAGAGCCTGAAGAGGGACCAGACACCCACTTTTCCCTGGAACAGAGGTGTCCTCTCCCCAGGCCCCAAGCTCCGTGGGTCCGTCTTGTCTGCCTGTCCTGTTGTCTCCTGTGACACCATCGATCCTTATGCCCAAGTCTCCCTCTCTCCGTATGCCCACCCCACCTCATGGCAGCCAGGTCGGGTCTGGGGGTAAAGCTTGGGATACAGAGCCTGGGCTGCAGAATCTTGCCTGAGCCCACCCAGAGGCTCAGAGCTGCCACACCAAGGGTGCCCAGAGACTCCCACAGGGAATACCTGGAGACCATGCCACCTCCAGTGCTGGGCCAGCAGCGGCAGCCAGCACAGCCCAAAGTTCAGAGCCAGACAGGTCAGTTTGGGCAGGGCGGGCTACCTTGGGCAGGCCTCAGTGCAGGGCAAGGATCCGGAGGCAGAGATACTCAGTGTTGGGGCACGTGGGCTTGGGGTCAGCCTGCCTGGGCCAGGACCAGCGCCCTTCCCACCTCTGGCAGGCCTCACACTGCACCTCCGTGTGCCCGTCAGTGCCTGCCTCGGGCAGACGTTGTGAGGATCACAGGGAGCGTGGGTGGAAGGACTTAGGCCAGCACCAGGTACATCACACACGCTCACGGCCCGAGGGCTGTCAGGAGGGTCTTAGGGACAACCGTCCCTCATACAGGGCAGACAGGGCAGACGGAGCTTCCAGACACAGGTCAGGAGCCTCTGGCCGCAGCGCCGGTTACCAGGCAGTGTCACCGGGGAAGTTAGAGAAGGACCCAGCTCCGGGCCCCATCCAAGCCCCCATGACCGGCAGGAGCAGTGGAAGCCCCCAAACTCCCTGAGATTCTGATGCAGCTCTCGGCCCCCTGTCCCTGCTCTACCTGCTCAGACCTGTCCCCTCCAGACGGAGCCCTGGGCCTCCTCCTCGGCCTCCTGGGGCTCCGTAGTCCGCCGCCAGTTGAGGTACCTAGTGCTGGCCTGAGTCCTTCCACCCGTGCTCCCTGATCCTCACAACGTCCGCATGAGGCAGGCACAGATGGGTGCGTGGAGGTGTGTGTGTGAGGCCTCCCAGCCGCCAGCTGGGTTCTGCCTGCCCGAGCTGCAGGGGTGCCTGCTGGACACGCAGCCTCCCTCTCAGCTCTTTGCCGTGCCTTCTGCTCTGGCCCTCCAGTGGAATCTGCTCAAGACGCGGGAAGCGTATTCTGCCCCGCGGAGCCTGGTGACCCGTCTTCCCACTCACAGCAACTCCTTGCCCCAGTTTCTCGGCTCTGGGGACACCCCTGGCCATTAACAAGGGGGACAGCGTGGGGGGAGCCGAGCTGTTTGGAGCAGTCGGGCAGCCATTTACTCCGGTGGGAGACACCCTCCATTGGCGTCCGGGCTGTGCTTCTAAGCTGGGCTGATGGCCTCACGCTCTGATTGCTGATGAATTCTATTTAAAATGGGGCTGGAGGAGGGAAGTGGGAAGACGGATTGGTCCAGATGCTCAGGAGGGACCCAACTCTGAAAGCAGAGAATGAAGTTTCCTTCTGAGTGGGTCCCTCCAGCCGGGGCCCAGCTGACCTCCGGCGAGGGCGTCTGCAGCATCCCAGGCTGATGGCAAAGGGGACGGGGCACACCCAGGGTGCAGTTAGGGCCCTTGGAGAAGCCTCCCACTGACACCTGGGCGGCTGCAGTGCCAAAAATGGACACTTTAGGAAGAGCCGTGGGATTCCGGGGGAGGAAACAGCCCGGGATCAGCCTTCTGTGGATGCTGGGAAAGTTAACACAAACTCCATGGCTTGAAACAACAGAAATGTGTTGTCTTGCAGTTCTGGAGGCTGGAACTCAGGGGAAAGGTGTCGGCAGGCAGGGTCCTCTGGAGGGCTCTGCGGGAGAGTCCGTCCAGCCTGCTGTCTGCTCCTGGAGGCAGCCCTCCTTGGTGTCCCTCCTCTCTGCCTCCATTGTGTTTGCAGTGTGGCCCTCCCAGGGCGTCTGTCTCTGTCTCTCTCCTCTTCTAAGGACACGATATCTGTGTCCTTAGGGCCCACTGGATTCCAGTATGACTGCGTCTTAACTAACTCATCTCCAGAGACCTTGTTTCCAGATAAGGTCAGCCTGAGGTTCTGGGGATGAGAACTGCAGCACCTCTTTTGGGGGCAACACATTTCAATCTCCAACAGGCCCCTCCTACCAGGCCACAGCCTGTGGAAGGATGGTCTCCCAGCCTGGTGGATGGGAGCCCCAGGCTGCTCAGCTGAGCCAGGGAGGCCTACGGGCCCTGCCTGCTGGACAGTGTGTGGGGAAGCGGTGGATGCTTCTCTCCCTGCCCGGATAATGGGCATTGCAAATGCAGGTACCAGCACCCTCTGGGCTGGAAGGGACTGGTCCATTCCTCTCACCTCCCTGTGCCATTTACCCTGTGACAGACGTTTACCGAGAACTTTGGCTGGGCCTTGAACTGGCTTCATTCCGTGCTCAGTTTTGATCCCAGAAAGCTCTGTTTGTCCCCACACACACCCTGCTCTCGGCTCTAAGGAATGCTGCTTCCGGAGTTTGGTGCATTTTTAGGGAGAGCTGTCTGAGTGATGGTATGATTTCAGGCACAGAAGTTCACATAAAAGGGACACATTCTGGAGGGTGTGGCCCTACTACAGCCTCTCAAATCATCTCTCTGACCTGTGAGAAAAACCAGGCTGGGTTTTAGATGCCTGGACCCACGTTGGCAAGATTAGGAGCCATTGCGTTTCTAAACTGGGAGCGTTATCGGGCATCACCTCGACCATCTCTTGTTATTCACTCATTCACTCATTCATCCTTTTGTGCAATCACAGATATTCACTCATTCACCCTTTTGTGCAATCACAGATATTCACTCATTCATCCTTGTGTCCAATCACAGATATGACAAGGGCTTACTCTGTGCTAGCGCCAGGCTGCACACGGGGGATGCTGCGGTGCCAGGCCGGTGAAGGGCCCCCCTCATAGTGCCCATGGCCCCTAGGGAGAGGGTCTTGACTCACAGCTTCGAGTGTGAGGGTGGGGCAGAGCCAGGCGGGCTGTGTGAGAGACCAGCCAGACGGGGATAGAAGGCCGTGCACAGTGGAGCCCTGAGCAAGGCCTGAAGGAGGAAGCAATTACTTTCACACACGACATAGGCAGGGCTGGATCCTCACAGAAGATTCCAGAACATACCTCCCGGGCCCCAGACCCATCTCCAGGGGGCCCCCAGTCTCTCTCTTCGAAGGTCAACACCAGCATGCGTGTCTTCTCGTCCAGAGCCCAGCGCCGTGCGACCATAAACGTGGGCCAACAGTTGCTGTCCTGGGTGCTGACCATGCACCCAGCTCTCATCACTGTGCACCACCCGGCGTTCTAGCAACTAATTAATGAACCAGAAGGATGGAAGAGGCAGGAATTGGACTAAGCTAAGGAGAGGGACCTGGTGATGAGGGCCAGGAGGGATGGAGGGGAGGTCCCCCGAGCCTGCAGGACGGCCCCCTGTGTTTATGAGCAGCACCTATTCAACAGGACGCTGACTCTCCTGCGCTGTCTTCAGAAATCTTTGTGGCGGGGGTGCTGGTCTAGCCCCGACAGGCAGGGCTGGAGGCTGGATGGAGGTCACTCTCTAGTGAGTGAACCCTGAGATCCGATTGTGGGGGAGACCCGCCCCGGCTTCAGACGTAGACGAGAGCCCCCCTTCTGAAATCTCAGACGAAGAGCTGCGTGCATGCAGAGGGAAAAGGGCAAAGTGTGCCTGCAGCAGTGATCCAGGCCCCAGGCCCAGGCCCTGCACTTCCAGTGGCTTTTCTTCATGTCAGGTCTGGGGCCTCCTGTCTGCAGCCAGGCCTGGCTTGTCCAGCACTTCAGAGCAGAAGGCAGAGCAGGGCTCTGCCAACCCCCTGGGGATCTGCAGGGCCTGGAAGCTAGGCCTTGTGGGAGAAGGTGTGGCCCAGTGAGTGCTACAGTGTCCTGAGGGTGGGGTCTGAGTCGGGGTGGGCCGGGCCATGGCAGGGTCTCTCCGAGGCTGCCAAGGTCAGCTCTGTGGTGCCTGACATCTGGACGTCGGCCCCACATTGCCCGCTGCAGCCCAGCTGTCTCCCATAAAACTCCAAGCCCAGCACCTGCTCCTCCCACCTGCTCCTCTGGGAGCCTCTTTCTGTCTCCTGTGACCCTTCACCCTGCCTCTCCCAGGCTGGTGCTCTCTGGCTGGAAACAGAGAACTCCACCTCCAACCTGCCTTTCCCAGGAGGCCTTGGGGAACTGATGCCTCTCACCGCTGATGTCAGCCCTGGAGGTGGAGAGAGGCCATCCTGAGAGGTGCCCTACACCCTTCTGGGCCCTGTCCCCATAAAGGGAACTTCCCTAGAAGCTGCTGATTTACAGGGATGGGAACCTGGGAGGGCGCGGTGGGGGGGGACCCCAGGAGGGCGCGAGGGGGGGGACCCAGGAAGGCGCGGTGGGGGGAACCCAGGAGGGCGCATGGGGGAAACCCGGGAGGGTGTGGGGGGGAACCTGGGAGGGCATGGGGCACCCCTCAGGATGGCCGCAAACGGCCCCCCAAAGCCACCTGCACAATGGCCCTCACCCTGCAGTCAGGATAGGATCCTGACCCCAGTAGTCAGCCGGGCCTGCAGTGCCCAGGAGAACCCAGTGGTGTTCCAGGGAGAAGAGAATCCATCTGGGGAACCTCCCAACCCAACTTTTAAAGCCCTCACTGATCAGGTCTTTCTCCCTCTTTCCAAACTGGAAAGCACTGGTGCGGGATGACCAACCCTCCTGACCACAGTTCAGAGAAAAATAAGACCCCAGCCCCACAGGACGGCAAGTCCTCGGCGGGGCTCCATCGCCTGTGGTGGGCGGTGCCAGGAGTGCTGCACCTGCTTTAAAGAAGGGCCAGCCACCCGTTCACCCCCAGACCCCAGGAGTCAGTGCAGCCACACGGATTCCCCAGGCCTCTCCCACCTCAGGCTCCCGGGTGGGTGAGTACACGCCCAGAAAGCCCCGTCATTCCCACGACCCCACCCACCCCCCGCAGCAAAGGAGAGAGACCAAGATCCAGGGCATGGCTGCAGGACCTGAGCTCCTCTTTCAAGCCATAGAGACACCTGTGGGATATGAGGCAGGCAGGACACTGTGCCCTGCTGGGGAGGGACCCTCATGCCTAGGTCCCTCCCACCTGGGAGCACTGTGCAGTGAGTCCAGGTCCTGGGAAGGGTGTCAGGCCCACGCCCAGACCTCAGGACACCCAGAGCACCCCTCCAGTGTGGCTGGCGTCAGAGCATGGGCCTGGCACGGTTTCCTCCCTGGCTCCTACTGCGAGCCCTGACTCAGGCCTCGGTCTGCAGGGTGTGAGCCCGAGGCTGGTACCCAGAGGGCTGAGTACCTGGCCCGAGTTGCACAGCTGGTGCGGGCAGACCAGGTGGGCCATTTCTCCCCCGTGCACTTCCCTTCCCCTACCCGTCAAACGTGTAACAGGGACACGCCACACGACTGGGAGTCCACAGACAGATGAGGGCCTTGCAAACCAGAGCACGCCAGACGGACTGAGGAAAGTCTCATGACACGCGCCTGGTGCTCTAGTTTTCTCATCTTCCCTGGAAAAACTGCACCGCCGGGATCTCTGACTTGGGATCCAATCTTAGTGCCACCTACACAGTAAGCCCGAAATTACTTAGACCAGCGCAGCACAGCGGAGGCGCTACTGGCTGCAAGAGGCCTGACACACCCCAGACTCTGGGCGTCCTCTGGGGAGCCAGACCCTCTGAAGGACTCCAACCATGTACCTGGGTGCTGGGAGAGGTGTGGCAGGGCACCCTTCTTCCCATGGCAGGGCCCCCTCTGTGTCTCTGCTTCCCCCAGTTTTTCCCTGGAGGGACTCATCCTCAGCTAGGCTGCCCCCCCCCCCCTCCAGGCAGGCCTCCCTGACCACCCTGCCTTGGGCTGTGTTTCCTGGGCCCAGGAGCTTCCTGGGTGTCACTGTCTGGCTTCTGCCTGCCTCCCCCACCAGACAGCAGCTCCCTTAGAACAATACAGAGAGGCCGTCTTCTCCTGCACAGCTTGATGCTTTGGCCTGGACCGAACCCTCACTCACTGTGTGCCTCCCTTCCGAGAGCTTTTGACAGGTGAACCCTTATTATTTGCTGGTCACTGCAGTCTCAGCAGTGAGCGCTGTGCACAGTTGGTAATAAGCTCCAGGTAACCTGGGAGTGAATGAACGAATAGGTGAGTGAATGAGCAGGGGATGCGTGGGGTGGCCTCTAGAGAGGCACTCTGAGCCCTGGGGACGGGGCCATGCAGGGGCCATTCCGGACAGGGACCTCCAGGGCTGGGGCGGGGGTCTGGGAGAGGCTGCCCCACCCGAACACTGCACCGCATTCCTCTCCCTCCCCAGTAAATAAGACATTCGTCCCCCCCGGAGTGTTGCTTCTCGACTTGATTTATTGCCTTATTACAAAGTCCTTCTAGAGGTATGGATTTTGTTTAACACAATTTACATTTTGAGGAAAATGTTTCACTCTCCGGCCTCTTCCCCCTGAGTATGAATGAGAGCTGCCCATGGCTGCTCAGCCTCCCGCTATGCCTGTGTGGCGGGGCAGGAAAAACCCAAAGCAGCCGGCAGCCAGAGCCTCGGGTTGGGGGCAGGAGGGGTGCCCACTAGGCTGAGACACAGGCGGTGAGAGCTCACAGGCCGGGCCTGCGGGAGCCAGGCACCTGAGCCTCCCAGGGCAGGGGAGCCTGCTGGCTGGGCCTCTGGAGGCCCGGCCTGTGGGGGCTGTGCCACTGCCGCTGGGGCCAGGCTGGTCCCTGCCTTCCGCTGGGCCCCTGCCGCATGGGGGTAGCTCTGCTGTCCCTGGAGCGGAGGGGAGCTCCGAGGAGAGCACGCCGTTGTCTGAATTCTCTCAGGTGTCTCATCCCAGGCAGCGGGAAACTCATCACCGCCCTGGGAGAGGCTGGCAGGTATTGATCCCCATTTGCTAATAGAAAACACAGCTCAGAGACGGAAAGTGACTCTCCAAAGTCCCCTGGCTCGTAAGTGCTGGAATTAATAAGGCCAGATAAAGGAACGTTTAGAGGAGATCCCGGAGGCGCGGTCGCTCTGTAACCTGCAAAGCCCTTAACGGCATTTACTTTTTATTATTTGTATTAATAAATGAGACACTGAAGTAAGACCTTTGTAAATTAGGTGCCGAACTAAAGTATTCGTTATGAATATACATGGTAAGAACAGAAATAGATGAGTTCACAGAGCTGTGAGCTGGGAGGTCAAAGCCCAGGCCCTGGTCACTCCGCCTGCTCAAACCTTTCAGTGGCCTCAGCCATCGGCCCTTCCTTTTTCCTCCTGGGCCTTCGTGGACTGACTTTTTTCAGCTTGCTTTGCAGATCTTACTTGGCTGGTGAATGCGAACAAGAAGTCAGTGCCGTCCCCAACCCAGACCCCTAAGTCTCACCAAGAGCTTTCAGCTCAGTCTCTTTCCATCCGCTGGCCGAGCTCTGAGAACTCCAGGGATGGCGAGGAGCCCGGGCTGCGTGGGAAGGAGGTTGGCCCTCGGGATGACCAACCAGGGGTGGACGACATCCCCCTGCAGTGATCCAACATGTTCGGAAGTGTGTTCTTTGCATGTTAAAAGTCTTCAAACCTGGGACCGGCCGATGGATCTGTGTATCCGTGTCCTTACTCAGACTGACTATAGAGATTATGGCCTTGAAGTTCAGGGCTGCTGTACAAATAAAGAAAAAGGAAAAGAGAAACTGAACAGCAAAACAAATACATATGGCATTGACTTTGGCAGGAGAAGAAGAAGGAAGGAAGGCAGGGAAGGAGAAGCCGGACCGCACCCTGACGCCCGGGAGGTCAGTCTCTGGCTGTTATAACGAATTACTCCAGACGTGGAGGTTTAAAACCTCAGAAACATATTCTCTTACAATTCTGGAAGAGAGAAACCCAAAATTAGTCCTGCAGGGCTGAAATCCAGGCATCGGCAAGGCTGGCTCTTTCTGTAGGCTTCAGGAGAATCTGCCCCTCACGTCTCACAGCCTCTGTGCCTGCTGCCATTTCTGGGCTCCTGGCCGCATCACCTGGATCTCTGCCTCCGTCGATACGTTTGAGATTCCACCTAAAGAGAGTCTGTGCAGTGTTTGTCTTTCTGTGTCTGCTTATTTCACTCAGCATAATGTCTGCCAGGTTTGTCTATGTTATTGCAAATGGCAGATTTTTTTAGGTAAGAACGAACATCCAATAAAAAGAAAGAATACAAACGGACAATAAAAAAGAGAGACAGAAAGAAGAACAGAAAGACAAGAAGAAAGAAAGAAAGAAGAAAGTAGAGAACAGCAAGAGTAGGCGGAGGGAGGAGGGGTCTTAGGTGCGGGGCGTGCGGGGGGAGGCGGTGAGCTTGGGAGGGAGGGCGGAGGGAGGGTATGGAGGGAGGGAGTGGTAGGGAAGAAGGAGAGGAAGAAAATACATACACTAAATCCCTACATACATCCCTCCCTACCCTTACCCTCCATCCCTCCCTCTCTCCCTCCCTCAATCCCTCTCTCCCTCCCTCTCTCCCTCTCTGCCTCTCTCCTCTTTCTTTCTTTCTTTCTTTCTTTCTTTCTTTCTTTCTTTCTTTCTTTCTTTCTTTCTTTCTTTCTTTCTTTCTTTCTTTCTTTCTTTCTCTTTCTTCTTTCCTTCCTTCCTTCCTTCTTTCTTTTTCTTTCTTTCTTCTTTTTTCTTGACACAGAGTTTCACTCTGTCACCCAGGCTGGAGTACAGTGGCATGATTTCAGCTCACTTCAACCTCCACCTCCCAGGTTCAAGTGATTCTCCTGCCTCAGCCTCATGAGTAGTTGGGATTACAGGCACCTGCCACCACACACTGCTAATTTTTGTATTTTTAGTAGAGATGGGGTTTCACCATGATGTCCAGGCAGGTCTTGAACTCCTGACCTCAGGTGATCCACCTGCATCAGCCTCTCAGAGTGCTGGGATTACAGGCATGAGCCACTAAGCTTGGCTAATTTTTATATTTTTAGTAGAAACAGGGTTTCACTTGTTGGTCAGGCTGGTCTTGAACGCCTGACCTCAGGTGATCCACCCGTCTCAGCCTCCCAAAGTGCTAGGATTACAGGTGTGAGCCACTGTGCCTGGCCTTTCCTTCTATTTTTAAGACTGAAAAGCACTCCGTTGTGCATCTATAACACAGTGTTTGAGTTCATCTGTCAGCAGACACTTAGGCTGTTTCCGCGTGTGTTATTTTTAACAGCACTGCAATGCATATGGGCCTGCAGGTGTGTCTTAGAAGCATTCGTTAAACATCAACAACCCTTGGCGTCCAACCTTGCACTGAGAAGTGTGTGGAGACTTTCCAGCCCCTGTGACTCTGAGTGTGTATGAGAGGACAAGGGGAGAAGAGGAAATTCCCAGGAGTGAAGCAGGGCCCAGCAATCACCCACAGGGCAGCTCCGGCCACAGAACAGGATGGGGCTCATCTCAGAGCTGCCCACCCAGGTTGGGAGCCATGGCCATCCACCCAGCAAGATTCTAGAACTGCCTGGGGCCCGTGGGTGTTGTGTCTCTCCCTCGGTCCTCCAGTGAGCGGTGCTTTCTGTGTCTTTTGTTGCTGCTAAACGTAAGGGACATAGTTTACCCAGGCGCCCCAGCATGACAAGCTTTGCACTAGTGGCTTTATTGTGTTTCTCGTTGAAACCTGACGCTTTCTTATCCTTACTTTCTTGGAGTTGAAACTCAAGTATAAAGATGCCAAGTATGCTGTCCACAATACTTGGATGAGTCAGCACAGAACAAAAGCATGGAACCCATTTTCCTGACTTCAGACTAACTCTTTTGCTTCTGTATCCTGTCCTTCCCCGCCCCAAGCCAGCCATGCTGATCATTGGAAAATTCTTCTTCTTCTTTTAAAATAGCGGTCAGAGTACATTTCTGCTGTAACACAACAGAACAGAGAGGTTTCTATTCCATTTCCAACAAACAGCAAATGGAATAAAACATAAAGAGGAAAATAAGCACACTCAATGAGACCAGAGACAACCATAACCATAAACCTTGGATTGTGAGGAAAAGTGTCCAACACAATGGTATCTGGGCAAAGCGTGGAAGGCGGCAATAAATATCTACCAAATGTTATGGATCTCAGCAAAGGGACTGAACTCTCCAAGAGCTCAGAGGAATCCCACCCATGACCTCTTGGTCAGGACAATGTCCTTGCATGCTGCTCTGGATCGCAGAGTGAAGGCCACCCAGGCAAATGGCACAGACATGCACCTGTGCAGGTGAGGCACAGTGGGGTGTGCAGTGGTCGCATCCCTTTGTCACAGCTGAGCAGAGTCACAAAGGAGAGAGGTTCAGGCCCAAAGCAAGAAGTGAAGGCTAAGGCAGAGTTGTAACTGTCTGAACAGATATTGAAGTCATATCCCATCACACACAGAGCTGCTCGGCAAAGCCTGGAAGACCTATCGCTTTAACTCTTTCCTGTCTGCACTGAGAATACTCACCAGTGGTGCTTGTGGCTGCAGTGTTTACCTCGAGACAACTTTGCCATGAACTATGTTGCTTTCATTATTCTGTCTGCATTGCCGTAGTGTATCGACTATGGAAACAAAGTCCATCATTCTATTTATGCATTCTGTTTTTAGTAATGTTATTTCCATTTACAAAATGTGTGATTCTCGATCACTGAAAATGTCAAATCCTAGAAAACGCAGTATTCCTATGTGTGACATTAGTATCATTCTCCAACAGTTGTTCACAGAAGAGTCATTTGATGAATCTGATTTTTTTTCAAAATAGAGGATTCTGATGACTCAGATAATTCTGATGTTAGTTCTGTTTAGAAATAACTCCAAGAATGGTTTTTATTTTGTTTTCACATTGCAAATCAGTCAGATTTACTTCAGCCCCTAAGAGCGTGTTTATGTAAAATTAAATGAACCCTGGCAGAGAGCTGCGCATTTGTTTTCTAAATGTGAAAATGGTTAAGATATTTAAGGACAGACTGTCCACTCAGTAACTGATTTTTTTTTCCTGAGATGGAGTCTTGCTCTGTGCCCCAAGCTGGCGTGCAATGGTGCCATTTCTGCTCACTGCAACCTCCGTCTCCTGGGCTCTAGCAGTTCTCCTGCCTCAGCCTCCCAAGTAGCTGGGATTGCAAGCACCCACCACCACACCCAGTTAATTTTTGCATTTTTAGTAGAGATGGGGTTTCACTATATTGGCCAGGCCAGTTTTGAACTCCTGACCTCAAATGATCTGCCCACCTTGGCCTCCCAAAGTGCTGGAATTACAGGTGTGAGCCACTGCACTGCGCCTCGGTAACTGAATTCTAAATGAATTGAGCAGAAACTTCAGTGGCTACAAACAGCAGAGAATACAGAGTTTTCAAAATTAGTCCAGAAAATTAACAAGGAGCACCACCACTGGAAATAACAAATAATAATAACAAACTCTAGGGAAGAGGTGGAATCTGATTTCCAGACATGCCAAATAATATTTTTTAAAATGCCCATCTTTCAACAATAACTTGAGACATGCAAAGAAACAGAAAAAAATGCTTCTATGCAATAATAAAAGTATTAAATAGAAACTGTCCCTGAGGAATCCAGATGTTGAATTTATTAGGCAAAGACTTTAAATAAGACAATTCCAGTATCTTCAAAGAACTAAACAAAATTATGTCTAAAGAAGTAAAGGAAGGTATGAGAACAATGTTTCACTCAATAGATAATATCAATAAAGGAAATAATTTATAAAAGAGAGACAGATAAGAATTTGTAATCAAAAGGACAATGACTCAAAGAAAACATTTACTAGAGGAACTTAACAGTGGGTTTGAGTTAACAGAAAAAAGAGTAAGTGAACTTACAGATAGGTCTTTTTTATTACTCAACCTGGGAAACAGGAAAAAATGGGAATGGATAAAAATGAACAGAGCCTCAGAGACCTGTGCGACAACATTAGACACACTGGTGTATGCATGATAAGCTTCATAGCAAAGGAGCAGAGAGTAGAACAGAAAAAATGTTTAAAGTAATAGCTGCCAAAACTCCCCAAATTTGAAAAAGATTTGCCTATGCATTTGAAAGCTCAGTGAACTCTAAGTAGGAGAAACTCAAAGAAATCCACACCTAGATACATCATAGTCAAATGGTTGAAAGAGAGACAAACAGAGAACTTTGAAAGCAGCAAGAATGAGTCGTCATGTATTAGGAATCTGCGTAAGATGTACAGCTGACTTCTCATCGAAGCGATGGAGGCCAGAGTCAGTGACAGAACATATTCATAGGGCTGAAAGGAAAAGACCGTCAATCAAGGATTCGATATTGAGCAAAGCTATTCTTCAGAAATGAAGGAGAAATAAAGGCTCCACAAGCAAGGACTGGAAGGAAGCTCCCTCAACCTTAGATAAAAGGCTTCTATGAGAAAACCACAGTTAAGATCATACTTAATGGTGAATAAGTGGATGTTTTCTTTTCTTTTCTTTTCTTTTTTTTTTTTTTTTTTTTTGAGACAGAGTCTCGCTCTGTCGCCCAGGCTGGAATGCAGTGGTGCGATCTTGGCTCACTGCAAGCTCCACCTCCCGGGTTTACGCCATTCTCCTGCCTCAGCCTCCCGAGCAGCTGGGACTACAAGCGCCCGCCACCTCATCCGGCTAGTTTTTTGTATTTTTTAGTAGAGACGGGGTTTCACCGTGTTAGCCAGGATGGTCTCGATCTCCTGACCTCATGATCCGCCCGTCTCAGCCTCCCAAAGTGCTGGGATTACAGGCTTGAGGATGTTTTCTTTATATTATAAGGAACAGAAAACAAAGACGTCCACTCTCTTTGCATATATTCAGGGTTGTACTGAAAGATCTATCCAGAGAAATTAGGTAAAAATAAGAAGTAAATGATATCCAAATTTGAAAGGAGAAGTAAACATATCTCTGTTTGAAGATGGTGTAATTGTTTATGTGTGAATTATAAATAATATACTAAACACCAATTACAATTTATAAGGGAGTTCAGCAAGTTTGCAGGATATAGGATTAATATACAAAACTCAATTATATGTTTAAATATTAGCAATAAACAATCCAAAAATAAAGTGAAGAAAGCAATTAAATTTACAATAGCATCAAAAATAAAGAAAGCTTACAAAAGAACTATAAGACTTCAACACTGAAACCAGAAAATATTATTGGAAGAAATTATTGAAGAGAATGTTGTATGAGAAGCTGATTCTAAATTTTATATTGGTAGGATAGCCAAAACATTTTTGAGAATAGAGGATACCTTATACCTTCTCCAATTTTAAACTCACTATAAAGCTACAGTAATCAAGACAGTGAGGTGCTGGCATGAGGACATTGTCTGCAGATAAATTAAATAAACTTGACAGTACAAAAATAAATTCTTACATTTTTGGTTAATTGATTTTCAACAAAGTTGCCAAGCATAGTCAATGTGAAATGATTAATCTTTTCAACAAAATTTTCTGGGTCAACTGGATATCCACATGCAAAAGAAGGAAGCCGAATCCCTACCTCACACACCATATACAAAAATTAACCAAAATAAATTATAGACCTATGGTTGGGCGTAGAGACTCATGCCTGTAATCCCAGCACTTTGGGAGACCAAGGCAGGTGGATCACCAGAGGTAAGGAGTTCGAGACCAGCCTGGCCAACATGGTGAAACCCTGACTCTACGAAAAATAAAACAATTAGCTAGGAATGGTGGTGCACACCTATAGTCCCAGCTACTCAGGAGGCTGAGGCATGAGAATCACTTGAACCTGGGAGGTGGAGGTTGCAGTAAGCTGAGATCAGGCCACTGTACTCCAGCCTGGGCAATAGAGTGAGACTCCATCTAAAAAAATAAATAAAATTATAGACCTAAATGTAAGTGCTAAAACTTATATTGTAGAACTCTTAGAAGAAAATATAGAAGTAAGGCTTTGTGAGTTTGGGTTGCGCAGTTGGTTCACAGAAACCTCACCCAAGCCTCCAAAGAGAAAAAATAAATAAATAAATTGGACGTCACTAAAATTAACAACTTTGGTGCTTCCAAGTTAATAACTTTTGTGCTTCCAAGAACAGAATAAAAAATGCAGAGATAATCCACAGCATCAGAGAAAATATTTGAAATTCATATGTATGATAAAAGACATATTCAGAATAGATAAAAATTATTTTTTTCTTTTCTTTTCTTTTTTTTTTTGTTTTTGAGACAGAGTCTCACTCTGTCACCCAGGCTGGAGTGCAGTGGCACAATCTCAGCTCACTGCAAACTCCGCCTCCCGGATTCTCACTGCAAGCTCTGCCTCCCGGATTCACGCCATTCTCCTCACTCAGCCTCCTGAGTAGCTGGGACTACAGGCACCTGCCACCCTGCCCGGCTAATTTTTCGTATTTTTAGTAGAGACGGGGTTTCACCGTGTTAGCCAGGATGGTCTCAATCTCCTGACCTCGTGATCCGTCTGCCTCAGCCTCCCAAAGTGCTGGGATTATGGGCATGAGCCACCGTGCCCGGCCGATAAAGAATTCTTATAACTCAAAACAAGAAGACAGATAACACAAATAAGCATGGATTTGAATTAATTTGTCCAAAGAAGATGTAAAGATGGCCAGTAAGAACGTGAAAAGCTACTCAAAATCTTAATAATTAAAGGAATACAAGTTGAAACATAATGTGTTATTATTTCAGACTCAATAGGATGGTTAAAATGAAAACACAGACAATAATGGGTGTTGATACAAACGTGAAAGAATTGGACCCAGAATGTGTTCCTGTTTGGAATATAAAATGGTACCGACCCTCTGGAAAACAGTTTGGCAGTTTCCTAACACAGAGTTACCGTAGCCTGATGGTTCCTCCTCTTGGTAGATGCTCAAGAGAAATGTAAACCTGCGTCCACACTAACCTTTGTTCGTGAATGTTTCTAGCAGCTTTATTCGTAGTAGCCAAAGAGCAGAGGCAACCCGAATACCCATCAAGTGACAAATGGATAAATAGTGAGGCCTGTCCACACAACGGAGTAGTATTTGACAATGAAAAATTAATACATTACTGCGGTGGCTAATTCTGTGTTTCAAGCTGAGTGGGCTGAGGGATGCCCAGGTATCTGGTTAAGCCGTGTTTCTGTTCCCACTTACAAGTGAGAGCTGAATGATGAGAACACATGGACACACAGAGGGAATAATAGACCTTGGGGCCTGTTGGAGGGTGGAGGGTAGGAGGAGGGAGAAGATCAGGAAAAATCACTAATGGGTGCTAGGCTTAGTGCTTGAGTGATGAAATAATCTGTACAACAGATCCCCATGACACAAGTTTACCTATGTAACCAACCTGCACTTGTCCCTCTGAACTTAAAAGTTAAAAAGATAGGCTGGGTGCAGTGTCTCACGCCTGTAGTCCCAGCACTTTGGGAGGCTGAGGCGGGTGGATCACGAGGTCAAGTGTTCAAGACCACCTGGCCAACATGAGATAGTTGTGATCATTGCAAAGCTCCATGAAAATACTACAAGCCCCGGAATTGTATACCTAAAAAGGGTAAAGTGTATATAGTATGTGAATCACACCTCAATAAAGTTATTTTTTTTTTAAATGGAGGGGCTGCTTTGAAAGGAGACTAGAGCAGCAGGTCCAGCAAGGTAGCTGTCACACCGTAGTACAGATGCAGCAGAACTGAGGGCTTTGGAACCAGGAAGCACAGGGAGAGAGGAAGGCCTGGCTGTGAGCGAGGAGGCCGCTAACATGAAACTTAAGGCCAGGCCAGTGCAAACCCAGTCCTAAGCAGAGTGTCAATGTTATATTTAGTTATGAATATAATAGAAGATGTATATTTCTGCATATAAAAACTTTCACAAAGTTACACACACACACACATCTCACAGAGGGCAAGAGGTAGAAAAAATGTAATTGCCCTGATGCATTTAACTTACAGCTAGGAGACTTTCAATAGTGCTTAAGTATTGAAAGCCACATTTTAGATTTTCACAGGTATAAAGGTAACCATTATAAGTTCTGTACAAAGACTAGAAAAATTAGAAAATGGTGACAATATTGGGGAAACACTGAAATGAATTGACTTTCTCCTTTTACGTTGTAGGGGTTAATAGCCTGTTAAGAATTGAAAAATGTGGCCGGGCGCGGTGGCTCAAGCCTGTAATCCCAGCACTTTGGGAGGCCGAGACGGGCGGATCACGAGGTCAGGAGATCGAGACCATCCTGGCTAACATGGTGAAACCCCGTCTCTACTAAAAAATACAAAAAACTAGCCGGGCGAGGTGGCGGGCGCCTGTAGTCCCAGCTACTTGGGAGGCTGAGGCAGGAGAATGGCGTAAACCCAGGAGGCGGAGCTTGCAGTGAGCTGAGATCCGGCCACTGCACTCCAGCCTGGGCGACAGAGCGAGACTCCGTCTCAAAAAAAAAAAAAAAAAAAAGAACTGAAAAATGTGAAAACAGACTCTGAAAATGTTACCAAAAGCTATAAAGACGGCAACCACAGAAAAATAAGCAGAAGAATTAACTCTCCAAATTTCCCAAAGGAAACCCGTTCCCAAAGAAAAAGCAGACCAAGGAGCAGAAGGCCGACAACAATGGGAGTTTGAAATGGTGACATGACACATGGACATGTTAAGGCAACTAGAGTCAGACGTGGATCACAGCAGCGAGTTCAGGTGAGAAACATCCACCAATTAAAACAAGATTCTCAGAGTTAGAGTAAAACAACGAAAGCCTATGTATATGAACAGGTGGCATTTACAAGACATTCGGAAACGTGTTATCAACTGATCGAGGAACGCATGGCAAAGCCGTGCAGACAAAGGCAAGCAAGAGGGAGTTGGGATGGCAACGTGAGTGTCAGAGAGGCTGTGACCCAGACGAAGAAGATGAGGAGCCACGTAGGGAGGAGAGAGGATCCAAGCCCAGGCAAGGCTGTGTCACTTAGCCACCAAAAACGGAGACTTCCCTGTGCTTAAAACCTAAGGAAATGCAGTGACTAGACCCATGTACTTGAGTCTTAACTTGACTCCCTGGGCAGCAGGGCCAGGAGCCAGGTGTGGGACAAGGGAGCCTGGGAGGCAGGGAAGGAGAGGGGTGAGAGGCCACCTGCAGTGAGCTGTTGAGTGGGCCACCTGTGTGGCATCACCGCTCAGCCTCTCCAGACCCTCCTCCAAGCACTGGAGTTGTCCCTTTGAGGTGGGAGGCTGCGGCACTGATGTCCATCCCCATTTTCCAGGGCTGGAGGATTGCTCCCCACTCCTGCTTTCCAGGGTTTTGGAGAATGCCTGAGGCAGGAGGACAGAGGCAGGAGTGTGGCTGTGGGCACTGGAGACACCTGCTTTAAAGGGGAATCTACCTGCCTCTGCTCACCCAGCAGGCCAAGTGAGCAGAAGCAGGTGAGCCTGTGGAGCAGAGAGTGACACGTTCTCAGGAGGAAGTGCAGCTGCATAGCCCAACTCCATCCTGAAAAAAAGAAACACAGCTTCTTCTCACACCCTGTGAATACCTACAGAAAATGACCATAGGTTTAGACACAAAACACTGGTCAAGGTGTTCTCAGGAGGTCACCTGAGACTGCAGAAATCCTGGAGGAAAGAGAACAGAAGCAAAAGTGTGGCTCTCTTCCAGCCGCAGCATACTGTCAGCACAAGGCTCAGAGCAAAATTTTCACCATCAGTGTCACAAATTCTCAACAAAAATAGGCATTAAGTAAATTAATGATGACATTGAAAAGCAGAAAAATGAAAACAAAATAAAGGTGTGGAAAGCAGAAGGAGGGAAAATAGAAATTGATGACATGTAAAAGATTAAAAAGTCTTGTTAGTAAATAATTTCCAGAGATGCTTCTTTACAAAAATCCTATGAAATATACAGTATCAAAGCTAATTACACGAGACAGACACATAGGAGAAATATACAAACACAAAATGAGGAATGAAGAGAAGGAAATAAAAAATACAGACAAATTAAATATATTTTCTCAGCACTATATAAATGCTCTGAAAAGCTAGAAGAAATAGCTGATTATGTAAGAATATATAGATGTAAATGTATATGTGTGTGTGTGTATATATATGCATACACACATATATGTACAGATAGAAAAGGAGACCCACATTTTATTTAGATGAGATTGAAAATCTAAATCAACCAATTACCATACACAGAACTGAGAAAGCTGCCCCGTGGTTACTTCTTAAGTCACTATTGCCATACAAATGGCAAATTCTTTTTTTTTTTTTTTTTTTTTTTTTTTGAGACAGAGTCTCGCTCTGTCGCCCAGGCTGGAGTGCAGTGGCCAGATCTCAGCTCACTGCAAGCTCCGCCTCCCGGGTTCCCGCCATTCTCCTGCCTCAGCCTCCGGAGTAGCTGGGACAACAGGCGCCCGCCACCGCGCCCGGCTAGTTTTTTGTATTTTTTTAGTAGAGACGGGGTTTCACCGTATTAGCCAGGATGGTCTCGATCTCCTGACCTCGTGATCCGCCCGTCTCGGCCTCCCAAAGTGCTGGGATTACAGGCTTGAGCCACCGCGCCCGGCCACAAATGGCAAATTCTTTACTGAATTCTAGTAAAACTTCAAAAAATAAATAATATGGACGTTATTTAAACATTTAGAAACCTTTCTCTTTCAAGATTTCACCAAGTATGAGCAAAATATTACATACACACACATAAAAATGTATCTCATTTTTGAATATAGATGCAAAAATTCTACACAATGTATTAACAAATAGGCTCAAAAGTTCATTCAAAAATACACTATGCTAAGTGTGATTCCTTCCAGGAACCAGAAATGATTCAATATTTGGAATGTAGTTAACAAATTATACATGCAAGTGTGAAAACAGCAATTTTTAATGATTAAAAATACATTCTTGATAAAACTGTATAAAAATATTCAAAACACCAACAACTGACCCTTGTGGAAAAATAAATGAAGAAAGTAGTTCTCAGCAAAGGAAACACAAGTCCCAGTAAATAGAATACAAACTCTTCAAACCACGTGAAGTTAAATAAATGCGCATTACCAGGCCGATGATTCTCTCTTCCTCCGTGTGGCCGACCCACGGTGTGCTGGGCTGGTGAGGAGGAGCAGGTGCGAGCACCTCATGCTCCTTTACTGGCCATGAGACTCTCTGTAACCTCTTTGGAGTAGAATTTGAGAGCATCTGTCATGTTTTAAAATGTCCTTACTGTTTGTCTCAGCACTCTGCATTTAAAATCGGACTCTGCACAAATACATGTCCCTAAGAGCAAATATGTATTATAAAGATTTCCATTTTGTTGTAATTACAAGTGCCTAGAACCAATCTAAGTATCTCTCATTATGGGAATGAGTAAATAATTTATGGAACACCATTGAGCTATTAAGAAAAACCATAGATTAGAATTATATCTCCAAAATATATTGCTAAATGAGAAAAGCAAAATGCAAAACAGGGTGTGTATAATGCTACTGTGAGTGCCTTGTGAAGGGTAATTTACATATAGAAACATGCAGAGAAATACAGAGATATTTATATTGCCCAGTACAGGCAAGATATCTATGAGGACGGACAAAAATCTGTTAAGAAGTCTGCCTCCCTCCAGGAAGGACAGGGCCTCTCAGGTGACTTTTATGTATATAGTGTTTTAAATTGTTTGATGTATTAACCATGCTGAAGGACTATTTTTTTCAAATAAAAATACAAGTGTATATTCAATATATACACATATATACTTACATACATATTACACACATGCATGCACACATATGTACGTCGACACACACATACACAGGCCGGTGTTACTGGGAGCGGGGATTGGGAGTTAGAACTGCCAACTCTCGTCCCAGGGTTAGACCCCAGCTGTGCCGTCTGACGGCGGTTGCTTATCCCTCTGTGCTTGAGTGTTCTCATCTTGAAAATGAGGAAATCAAAAAGCACCTGCCTCCTATGATTGTGCAAGGATCCAGTTAATACATTTCAGGTGCTCGGGACAGTGTCTGTCTTGTAGTCATAGCTCAGGGGCAGCTGTTTTCACATTATTTTTGTTCCTGTTATTAACATCTGCCAGGTCTGGGTCTGATCTTCCGCTAGAGAGGAAACTCCATGAGGCACCTATCCCCTTATTTCAGCTCCACAGCAGAGTTTCTGGTACACCGTAGGAAGATGGGAACTGCCTCATCATCCCTCCAGGTGACGTGCATTTGATAAATAACTTTCCACGTGTCGGACATGTCGCACATCTGGCCATGCCCTAGCTAGACAGGGACAGGCAGGACAGGCAGGGATCCTGCCCGTCCAGAATATAGAACCCAGTGCTGGACACGGGTGAGGGAATCTGTGCAAATGCTTCTGTGGCTGAGCTATCTGGAAGCATGTGACCCAGCCTCAGGAGTTAGGAGAGTCTTCTGTTCATAGGAGGAAGCAAGGAAGGAAGGGAGGGAGGGAGGAACGGAGGAAGGGAGGAACGGAGGGAGGGAGGAAGGGAGGAAGGGAGGAAAGGAGGGAGGGAGGGAGGAAGGGATGAAGGGAGGGAGGGAGGGAGGGAGGAAGGAAGGGAGGAAGGAAGGAAGGAAGGGAGGAAAGGAGGGAGGAAGGGAGGGAGGAAGGGAGGGAGGCAGGAGCGGAGGAAGGGAGGAACGGAGGGAGGGAGGAAGGGAGGAAGGGAGGAAAGGAGGGAGGGAGGGAGGAAGGGAGGAAAGGAGGGAGGGAGGGAGGAAGGGATGAAGGGAGGGAGGGAGGGAGGAAGGAAGGGAGGAAGGAAGGAAGGAAGGGAGGAAAGGAGGGAGGAAGGGAGGAAGGGACAGAGGAAGGGGGAAGGGAGGAAGGGAGGTAGGGAGGGAGAGAGGGAGGAAGGGAGGGGGGAGGGAGGGAGGAAGGAAGGGAGGAAAGAAGGAAGGAAGGGAGGGAGGGAGGGAGGGAGGGAAGGAGGCAAAACAAAGACATGCTTGTGGCCAGCCGATACCTGCCCACATAAAGACATGGGCACAGCATGAAGTATTAAATAACTTTTCATGGTGTTGGTGCAGGAGCAAATCAGTCCACCATGAGATGGGAGAGAGGGTCTGTGATCATTCCCAAACACGGTTTGGCACAGACGCAGGTGTCATTACCAACAAGCGGAGAAGGGTGGGGCCATTCCATCAGCGATGCAGGGACAACTGGATAGCCATATGGGAAGATAAAACTTTATCCCTTTCTCAAACCATACACAAAAATGAATTCCAGATGGTAGCAAGAGCTCAATGTTCTTTAAGACAAAACTTTAAAATCTTAGAGGAAAACGTCTTCTATAGTTCCTGTTCTCACTTCTTAAATAAAACACACAAGCACAAAACCTAAAGGAAATGAATGATATATTTCATTACCTCAAAATTTAAAACTTTATATAGCAAAGCCACCATAAATAATAAAGTGGAAGCTATTTTATCTGATAAAACCAATAATGACTTTCATGTAGAATATACAATTTCTGCAAATCAATAAGAAAAGGAAAAAAGAAACACTAGATATCAATATGCAGTTCAAAAACCTGGAAACTTAAATGCCCAAAATCACATGAGAAAAAATTAATCTCATTTACACTTAAAATAATGAGATAATCTTATTATCCCATTATTATCGCACATCAATCAGATTTATAAAAATTTAAAAGGCAACACCAAACCTGAGTGAGGAGTGAAGAAAAGATAAGAAACCATGCACTGCCAATGCGAGGGGAAATTGGCACAACTGTACTTTTCTCCCCAAGACAGCACAATAATTAGCAAAGTTTAAATCACCTGTGATGCATGTCCTGGCCAGTCACCCTCCGAATGCCCACACCAGGGCAATGCTCACTATGCACTCGTGGTGACATGCACAGGACTGTCACACAGCATCGCTAGTTACAGCAAAAGATAGAGGCAGCCAATGTGTCCATCAACAGGAGAACCATCAATAAACGGGTGTAAGGCCAGGATGGTGGCTTACACCTGTAATCTCAGCACTTTGGGAGGCAGGGACAGGAGGATTGCTTGAGCCCAGGAGGTCAAGATCAGCCAGGGCAACATGGCAAAATCCTAGAAGGAAGGAAGGAAGGAAGGAAGGAAGGAAGGAAGGAAGGAAGGAAGGAAGGAAGGAAGGAAGGAAGGGAGAGAGGGAGGGAGGGAGGGAGGGAGAGAAGAAGGAAGGAAGGAAGGAAAGAAAAGCGAGAGAGAGAGGGAGGGAGGGAAAGAAGGGAGAGAAAGGGAGAAAGGGAGAAAGGGAGAAAGGGAGAAAGGCAGGAAGGGAGGAAGGGAGGAAATTAAACAGGTGCAAAGTAATAGAATGAGAAAGTTCAGAGTTGTTTCAATGATTGAACCATGAGTTTGTCCTTCAGCAAGAATATATCTCACAATAGAATGTTGAGTGACAAAGCAAATTTCAGAATCATAATATAGCACATTACCTTTCTTGTAAAGATAAAAAACTCCATGTGTCCTGGAGCAGCAATCCAAATCGCTTGATTCAGGTAGGTGTGTAACATTAGTCATGGATCACAGTGTTTCTGGAAGTGAAGTGGATAAGAAGCCTACCGAATGCTCACTGACTCTATGTCAGCAGTAAAGTTTTAAATCAAGTGGACAAAAGTCCACCTTGAATCCTACAAATAGAGAGGGAGTCACAGTCCCTCAATCAATTCCCAAAAGTGAACTCTGCCCCAGCACCCCTTGGATGAAGGAGAGGCTGGATCTCCTTATGGAAGGACCCCACTACATTACCAAGATTGTACGCAGTTACTATTTCTCCCGGTCTTTCCCAGAGACCTAGAAGGGCCTCTTACCAGGGTGACTGTGTGCTGAGGAAAAAGAAACAGGCCTTTTGTGGACTGCTGGACACTGGCTCTGGACCTGACTCTGATTGCAAGTGATCCCAGATGTCACCATGGTCCACTAGTCAGAGCTGGGCTTATGGAGGTCAGGTGATCTAAGGTATTTCAACTCAGACCCATCTCACACTGGGGCCAGTAGGTCCCCAAACCCATTCTATGGTTATTTCCTCACTTCCAGATGCATAATTGGAATCAATGTACTTAACACCTAGAAGAGTTCCCACATTGGTTCCCTGACCTGTGGTGCAAGGGCTGTTAGGGTGGGAAAGGTCAAGTTAAAGTCACTAACATTACCTCTACCTAGGACAACGGTAAATCAGACGCAATACCACATCCTGGGAGGAATCTTGGAACTGGTGCATCAAGGACTTGAAAGGTGTAGAGGTAGTGATTTCCTCCACAGCCTGTTTGTTGTGTGCAGAAGACAGATGGATCCTGGAGAGTGACAGTGGATTATTGGAGGCTTAACCAGGTGGTGGCACCAATTGCAGCTGCCATATCCGATGTGGTTTCATGGCTTTAGCAAATGAACACGTCCCGTGGCCCCCAGTGTGCAGATACTGATCTGTCAAATGCCTTTTTCTCCAAATCTGTCTACAAGGCAGGTTGCTTTCATCTGGCAAGGCCAGCAATGCACCTTCACAGTCCTACCTCAGCTGTTCTGGGTCTGTCCACTCTCCAGCCCAGTCTTCTCATTTGGTTCACAGGGACCTGATGGTCTTTCTCTTCCCCTAGATGTCACCCTGGTCCATTACACTGGTGACATTATATTGGGTGAGTGCCAGGTAGCATCTCTCCTAGACTTACTGGTAAGACATTTGCATGTCAGAGGGCAGAGAATGAATCTGACTAAAATTCAGGGGCCTTCTACCACCATGAAATGTCTGTGTGTCCAGCTGTGAGGTACCAAAAGGGAGGACAACCTCTTGCAGCAGACCTTTCCTCCATCAAGAAGGAAGCATCATGCTGACTGGGACTATTTGGATTTTGGAAGCAACACATTCCTCATTGGTGTGTGTTACACCAGCCCATTTACCAAGTAACCCAAAAAGCTGCTGGCTTTGAGCAGGGCCCAGAATAGGAGGAGGCTGTGCAGCAGGTCCAGGCTCTGTGCAGGCTGCTCTACCACTCGGGCCGTAAGACCCAGCAGATCCAGCAGTGCCTGAGATGTCAGTGGCAGACGGGCATGCTGCACGGACCCTTGGCAGGGCTTGTAGGTGAACCACAGTGTAGACGCTTGGGATCTCAGAGCAAGGCCCCACTGTCCACCTTTTGAGAAACAGCTCTTGGCCTGTGACTGGATCTTTGTAGATCTTGATGTTGACCAAGGGCCACCAAATTACCACATGATCTGAGCAGCCCATCATGAACTAGGCATTAACTGATTCACAGACCCATCCAGTGGGGTGTACACACCACTGCTGCATCATCAGATGGACATGGTGTCTACCAAACTGGTCACCAACAGGCCCTGAAGGCACAAGTAAGTTACATGAGGAAGTGGCCCAAATGCCCATGGTCCCCACTCCTGCCACCTGCCTTCTCTCCCCCAGCCTGCACCTATGGCTTCATGGGGAGCTCCCTATGATCAATGGACAGAGGAATAGAAGACAAGGGCCTGGTTCACAGATGGTTCTGCACGACATGTAGGCACGACCCAGAAGAGGACAGCTATAGCACTTCAGCTCCTTTCTGGGACATCCATGAAGGACGGTGGTGAAGAAAAATCCTTCCAGTGGGCAGAACTTCAGGCAGTGCACCTGGTTGTGCACTTTGCTTGGAGGGAGAGATGGTCAGGTATATAGTTATCTACAGATTGATGAGCTGTGGTCATTGATTGGGCCAAATGGTCCGCGACTTGGAAAGAACATGATTGGAAAATTGGTGACAAGGAAATTTCGTGACGAGGTATGTGGGCGGACTTCTCCAAGTGGGCAAATGATGTGAAGATTTTTCTTTTAATTTCATGTGAACACTCACCAAAGGGTGACCACCAAAGGGTGAACTTCAATTATCGAGTGGATAGGATGGCCTGTTCTGTGGATACCACACAGCCTCCTCCTCCTTAGTCACCCCTGTCTTTGCCCAACGGGCTCATGAACAAAGTGCCCATGATGGCAGGGATGGAGGCTGTGCCTTCACTCAGCAACATGTACTCTCACTCACCAAGGCCCACTGGGCTACAGACACTGCTAACTGCCCATCCGCCAGCAGCAGAGACCAACACTGAGCCCTAATGTGGCACACTGCCCAGGGGGAGCAGCCAGCTGCACGGGTACAGGTTGATTACATTGGAACGTTTCCATCCTGGAAGAAGCAGTCTTTTGTTCTTACTGGAAAAGGCACTCTGGGTGTGGATTTGCCTTCCCTATGCACAATGCTGCTGCCCACACTACCATCCCTGGACTAACAGATCCCTCATCCACTACCACGGTGTCCACACGGCATTGCTCTGACCAAGGAACCCACTGGACATCAAATGAAGTGCGGCCACGGGCCCATGCTCATGGAACTCACTGGTCTTATCCTACTCTTCATGCCCTGAATCCATGGGCTTGGTAGAACCATGGAATGGCCTTTCGATGTCGCAGCTACAGCACTAGCTAGGCAACAGTAACTCCCGGGGCTAGGAGAGGGTCCCCTGGGCTGTGCATGCTCCGAATCAGTGTCCAACATGTGCAGCTGTCACTCCTATAGCCAGGACTCACGAGTGCAGAAACCAAGGGGTAGAAATAGAGGGGCACCACTCACCATCACCCCTAGTGACCTGTTAGCACATTTTTTAGCTTCCTGTTCCCATGACTTTATGCTCTGCTGGCCTAGAAGTCTTAGTTCCAGAAGGATAAATGCTTCCCCCAGGAGACACAACAATGATATTCTTGTCCTGGAAGTTCAGCCTGCTGCCTGGCCACGTTGGACTCCTCATGTCTTCGAGTCGACAAGCTAAGAAGGGAGTTTCTATCCAGGCCAGATGTGATTGATCCAGATTATCAAAGGGAAATTGACCACTGCTCCACGAGGAGGTAAGGAAGAGTGTGTCTAGAAAACAGGAGATCCCATAGGGTGTCTCTTAATACTGCCATGGGAAATTACAACCACCCAATCCAGGCAGGGCTATGAATGGCCCAGACCTTTCAGGAATGAAGGTTTGGGTCTCCCCACCAGGTAAAGAAGCAGGACCAGCTGATGTGACTCCCTCCCGAGGGGAAAGGGAACACAGAATGTTTTGAGAAGAAAGTGGTTATCAATGCCAATACCAGCTACGACCACTGGGCCAGTCACAGAAATGAAGATTAGAATTAGACCACCACTGCTCCTGGGCCTCCAACTTGCAGACAGCAGATCCTGGGACTTCTCAACCTCAATATTTATTGAGCCAACA
This sequence comes from Rhinopithecus roxellana, assembly GCF_007565055.1. NCBI lineage: Eukaryota > Metazoa > Chordata > Mammalia > Primates > Cercopithecidae > Rhinopithecus > Rhinopithecus roxellana. The sequence goes on from NC_044561.1 coordinate 25,903,807, forward strand.
CCTACCTTCTCTCTCTCTCTCTCTCTCTCTCTCTCTCTCTCTCTCTCTCTCTCTCTCTATATATATATATATATATATATATATATATATATATGGATTTCCCTTTGGTAGTCTGGATAGATCACCCCAGTCAGGATAGAAGTTCCCTTCTTAGCCTATTGACTCAGAGACATCATGATATGGTTTGACTGTGTCCCCACCCAAATCTCATCTTGAATTATAGTTCCCATAATCCCCATGTGTCCTGGGAGGGACCTTGTGGAAGGTGATTGAATCATGGGGACGGTTTCCTCCATCCTGTTCTCATGACAGTGAGATAGTTCTCATGAGATCTGATGGTTTTGTAAGGGGCTTCCCCCTTCACTTGGCTCTTATTATTCTTCCTACACCTTGTGAAGAAGGACGTGTTTGCTTCTGCTTCCGCCATGACTGTAAGTTTCCTGAGGCCTCCCTAGCCATGTGGGACTGTGCATCAATTAAACCTCTTTCCATTATAATTTATCCAGTCTCAAGCAGTTCTTTACGGCAGCGTGAGAATGGACTAATACACACAAGGAGTTCAAAGTGGCCAGGGAGCAGGCTGAACTTGAACTTCCAGTACAATTTTATATCTGTATCTCGTTGGTCCTCGGTATTAGTCCATTTTCATACTGATATAAAGAACTGCCCAAGATGGGGTACTTTATAAAGAAAAGAAGTTTAATTGGCTCACAGTTTCACATGGCTGAGGAGGCCTCAGGAAACTTACAATCATGGCAAATGGTGAAGGGGAAACAAGGCACTTTCTTCACAACGCAGCAGGAAGGAGAAGTTCCAAGCAAAGAGGGGGAAGAGCCCCTTATAAAACCATCAGATCGCATGAGGACTCACTCACTATCATGAGAACAGCATGGGGGAGACCGCCCCCACGATCCAATCACCTCCACCTGGTCTCTCCCTTGACACGGGGAATAATGGGGATTACAGTTAAAGATGAAGTGTGGGTGGGGACACAAAGCCTAACCACAGCATTCTCTTTCTCTGGGAAACCCTGACTAATACTAACAGACCCACCCATCCTGGGGAGGGCCACCTGCACCTGTTTCACTCAGTCCATCACTTCTAATGCAAATACACACGTTTTTGGGAGTGCACTGGAATCCTTCCTTGCAGTGACCCAGCCTCCCACTCCTTCAGGAGTGCTGGGTCTGTAACTGGCTCTAGTCTGGGACACAGATGTCTGAGGAGCTGGGAATCTGTTTCCCAATTCAGGTTAGGCTTTAGTCCACTTTGCCTGGCCCCCAACTGCTTACACAGACAGAACAAGGACTGAGTGGGCTTCCCAGCTTCACGCTCCAGGGACGTTGGCCAGCAATATTAGGGGCTACCAGCCAGTGTGACTATATATCTTAGTTTTCCACAAGTGTTTGAAAGTATCATGCACAGAGTCCCTTGGCTCCTTACTTCTGTAAGCATCTGCAGCAGATGCTTTTCGTGTCTCTATAAATGGTTCATGCCACGCTCTGTCAGTGTTCTCTTTGTTGCTGCATCAGTAGTCAGCGGTGTCTTGACATCTGATCAGATTAGACAGCCCATTCCAGAAACCCCAGACCAATTCAGAAAATCCATCCTCAGCGTTCTGACCCTCTAAAACCACTCTTGGTACCCAAATCTGTATTAGTCATATTTCTCCCGAGAAACAGAACAAACAGGGTCTATTCTTAGATATATAGAAAAAGATTTATTAAGAGAGATTTGCTCACACCATTATGAGGGCTGATATATCCTACAATCTGCTGTGTGCAAGCTGGAGGCCCAGGAAAACTGAGGGTGTCATTCCACTCCAAGCCCAGAGGCCTGACACCCAGGGCCACTGAAGTCCCAGGGCAAGAGATGAAAGGCCCAGCTTATGCAGAGAAAGGCAAACTCCCTCCCTCCACCTTTCCATTCCACTCAAGCCTTCAATGGATTGGATGAGGTCCAACCACATCGGGGAGGCCATCTGCTTGACTCAGTTCACTGATTCAAATGCCAATGTCTTCCAGAAACACCCTCCCAGACACACCCAGAAATCACATTTTACCAGCTGCCTGGGCAACTCTTAGCCCAGTCAAGTTGACATAAAATTAACCATCACAGAGAGCATCCACCAAGCCACATACATTTTTGGGAGTGCGCTGGAATCCTTCCTTGCAGTGACCCAGCCTCCCACTCCTTCAGGAGTCACTGTCAGCCTGAAGAGAACGCAGTAGTAGGGGAAGGTTGCGTTTGCTCTGTCTGCCTGTGTGAGCCAGGGCATCCACTTTCTCCTCCCCTTGGACACTGAGGCTCCTGGTTCCCAGGTCTTGGAGCCATAGCACCAGCTTTCCTGGGTGTCCAGCCTGCAGACGGCAGATGCTGGGACTTACCAGACTTGGAATTGTGTGAGCCAATTCCTTTCTGTGGATAAAGGAATATATGCATATATAATTGTTTCCATTGGAGAACCCTAGCTAATAAAACTGGTACTTTTAAAAAAGCCAGATGTGGCCAGGTGCGGTGGCTCACGCCTGTAATCCCAGCACTTTGGGAGGCCGAGGCAGGCAGATCACGAGGTCAGGAGATTGAGACCATCCTGGCTAACACAGTGAAACCCCATCTCTACTAAAACTACAAAACATTAGCCAGGCGTGGTGGCGGGCACTTGTAGTCCCAGCTACTTGGGAGATTGAGGCAGGAGAATGGTGTGAACTGGGAGGTGGAGCTTGCAGTGAGCCGAGATTGTGCCACTGCACTCCAGCCTGGGCAACAGAGCGAGACTCCATCTCAAAGAAAAAACAAACAACAGCAACAAAAAAAGCCAGATGTGACGTACACAAATAAAAGGAAAATACATCATGTTCATATTGGAAGACTTGATGTTTTTAAGATGTTAGTTCCCCCCACATAGATTTATAGCTTAAAATCAATCTCAACAGAAGTCCAAGCAGAATCTCTTTGGAGGAATTTACAAGCAGATTCATATAAAAAAGGAAACGACTCAGAACAGCCAAAACAAACTTTCAAAGAAAGACAGGAGTTGCAGGACATCAGTACCTGAGTCCAGGCTTACCATAGATCACCAGGAATTGAGACACTGCGGTGTTAGTGTGCAGAAAGAAAAGCCAGTAGGCAGAATAAGAAGCGCAGAAATGGGTACTTACCATCTTGGTCAATAGATGTGAAACAAAGATCCTGGTGAAATTCAGTGGGGAAGGGAGATGGTGCGGAAGCAGGTGAGTTACCATTAGAAATGTCTTATGCCTGCCTCACACTATACACAAAAAGTAATTCAAGATTCATCACAGACTTACACGTAAGCAGCAAAACCATTAAACGTCTAGAAGAGAACATAGAAGAATAATTCATAATCTTGAAATCGGCCTATGTTTCTTAGATGAGATGCAGAAAGCCTAACCACAGAAAACTGATAAAATTGGTCTTTATCGTAATGAAAGCATCTCCTCAACAAAAGGCACCTCTAAGAAAACGAAAAAGCAAGACACAGGGGAAGAAAATATTCACAGGGCACATGTCTGACCCAGAACGCAGATCCAAAATAGATATGAAAAAGTAGCTCCTACAATTCCAGAAGAAGAAGAAAACAGTTCAAACAAATTAACAAAAATGTGTGGAAACCCTTCACAAAAGAAAATACACAAATAGCCAAAAAGCACATGCCAAATTGCTGGCATCATTAATCATGGGGGAGCATACACGAGGCAGGCCATTCCCACTAGGATGGTTGAAATAGAAAAGAATGGCAACGTGCATCATGGGCAGCATTACTGAGGGACTGGAACAGGCACCCCTGCGTGGCTCCTGGCACAATCACTTTGGAAGATGTTTTGTCGTTTCTCAAAATGTAACACACGTCTCTACTTCATGATTCTCAAATTCTTCTCCTAGGTGTGGGCAGAGGATTACCCAGGTGCCGAGGCAAGAGATTGAAGGCACAAACCGTTTCAGTATAACACAGAAAATAGAATAAGAATAGTCATAATACAAATTAGATATAGAGATAATCATGAACAACTATCAATCATTATTATAAACATTATTCATCATTAGCTTTTAATATTACTCTTTGTTGCGTTACTAATATAACCGAGGAATAACCGGGGGGTATAGGGTCAGGTGCTGAAGGGACATTGTGAGAAGTGACCTAGAAGGTAAGAAGTGAGCCCTGTTTCATGCCCGCATAAGGGCCGCCGGCTCCTTGGTCAAGCAGTAACGCCAGTGTCTGGGAAGGCACCCGTTACTTAGCAGACCGTGAAAGGGAGTCTCCTTTCCTTGGAGGAGTCGGGGAACACTCTGCTCCAGCAGCTTCTTGTGGAAGGCTGGATATCATCCAGGCCTGCCCGCAGTCATCCGGAGGCCGAAACCCCTCCCTGTGGTGCTGTGCTTCAACGGTCATGCTCCTTGTCCATTTTCATGCTCCTCCCGTACTCCTGGTTCCTCTTTGAAGTGTGTAGTAGATAGCGGTAGAAGAAATAGTGAAAGTCTTAAAGTCTTTGATCTTTCTTATAAGTGCAGAGAAGAAAACACTACATGTGCTGCCTTCCCTCTCTACCTCGGCTACCTAAAAGGGAAGGGCCCCCTATCCTGTAATCATGTGACTTGCTTCACCTTGTCAGTCACTTAGAAGATTCACCCTCCTTACCCTGCCCCCTTGTCTTGTATGCAATAAATATCAGCGCGCCCAGCCGTTCGGGGCCACTACCGGTCTCTGCGTCTTGATGGTAGTGGTCCCCCGGGCCCAGCTGTTTTCTCTTTATCTCTTTATCTTGTGTCTTTATTTATTACCATCTCTCGTCTCTGCACATGGGGAGAACACCCACTAAGCCCCAGTGGGGCTGGACCCTACACCTAGGTATGTATTTGGATAAAATGAAAGCAGGTTCACAGAAACATTGGCATAAAAATTTTCACAGCAGCTTTTTCATAAGAGTCTCAAGCTGGAAGCAATTTAAATACTCAACAGGTGACTTTGTTTTATAAACAAACGGTGGTCTCTTCATCCACTGGAGTATTACTCAGCAATAAAAAAACAGCTACTCAGACATGATAACACAGACACATCTCAGAAGCATTATACTGAGTAAAAGGAGTTCCTGAAATCAAGAACACACCGTGCTGTTCCATTTCGTAAAGTTTCGGGACAGGCGAGGCCAGTCAACGGAGATGGGCAGCAGGGCAATGGGCACCTTGGGAGGTGGCGCAAGGAAGCCTTCAGGGAGGTGACATCTTCTTGATCTTGGTTGTGATGTGTGCTGAGGTTCAGTTGTGTCAAAACTCATTGGACTGGACTTTTAAGAACTGTGCTTGTCATGATGTGAAACAAGCCCTCAGTTACATAACTAATACAACTAACTCAAAAATTATGCATTAATGCTAAAATTCGATTCCTACCAACTCTTAAGAACAGGCAGTGACTCTGCCTACACCTCTTGGCTTGGGTCTAGCTACTGTCACCATGGTGGGTACCACCTGCACCATCACCCAGGCCAGGGCAGTGGGCATTAGACAGACAGGGATAGCAATAGGAATAGGGATAGGGATAGAGATGGAGGTAGGGATAGTGATGGGAGGGAGACAGTGATGGAGCTAGGGAAAGGGACAGGGATAAAGATAGAGAGAGACAGCGACAGAGACAGAGGTATGGAGAGGTAGAAAAAGAGAAAAATGGAGAGAAAACAGAGGATTTATCCTGAGAAATTGGCTGAAGTGATTATCCACGTTGCAAACTCCCACACTCCGACCTCTGTCACCTGGAGCTCCTGGAAGCATAGATGATGTCTAAGCCTCCTGTGAGGTTTAGAGATAACCTGTGTTCACTGCGAGCACCTCCCACACAGTCAGCATCGCACGGATGGCTTTATGCGCTCACGTCCCCCCAGGCCCAGGGACGCCTCCGAACCCAGTGTCCTCACACATCAGAGGCCCTGTAATCAGGGCGCTGACACAAAGGCACTTTCGGAAGGAAAGTCAATGTGAAGATAGGCTCTGCTTCCTCCTGCACTGAAAATTAGGGGCACTGGCCTTGTGGGGAAGGCTGGGGAAACGACGCCGCACAGCTTCCATGCCTATTCTCATCCCCACAGCCTCTGTCCCCAAATGTGCTTGATTTCAGAGCGTAATGGGCAGAAGATGTTTCATTTTCCAGAACCCAAGAAAAAAAAAAAAGTAATATTGAAACAGCGCCGGGGATGGGATTAAGAAAGCGACCTACGTGGTGCTGGGTTTGATTTCATTTCCATATGAACTTCGGTGTCATTCTCCCAACTTTATTTCCTGCGTATTGGAGGAGCCAGCAGGACCACCTTAGCTTTGCTGGGTTGTGCCGTTACTCTTAATGGCAATATATTCCTATCAGTCAGAAGTCAACTGGAGTTGGGAGGGCGCGTCAGGCCAGCCACAAGGGATGGGAGAAGCATGGGCCCTTTCCCTGCACGTGGATGACTCCCCAGAAATGCTATTTTCTATTTTCTTTGGCATCATTGTCCCCATCAGCTTCCCCGTCACCTATGGAAATTGCCAATCTCAGGGATGAGCAGCAGCTCTGGGGACAGCTCTTTGCTTGTTCTGCAGGGCCTCAGGGTCAGCGAAGGAGGCGTGATTGTCTTTAGATCACCTTAATGGGGTGATGGGAAAGAGGTACTGGGCCCAGGACCCTGCGTGTCCACCAGTGGCTGCCTCGGAGAGAAGAGGCTGGTTCCAGCCACAGGAGCCCACTGGCGTCTGGTCCTGCCTGTTGCAGACCCGCCTGGGAGGCCGGAAGCAGGCTGGTCAGAAGGCCACTGTTTGGGGAAAGACCACTGCAGGGGAAAAGGTACAAGCAATGCCTTTTGTCATCCAAAAGAAATAGGAGTGATGCTTCTCCCAGGCTCACGTCAGGATGCTTGGCCATGGTCCTCACAGGTGTGGACACCATGGGACACTCTTTCTTGGGGGACCCTGAGGGAGGGGACACAAGTCAGCATCAGGTTTGTGTGGATGACTGGGACCAGGAGTGGGAGGGACACCTGAACAGGGTGAGGACGGTGTCCACCCTGCGGTCTCTCCTGGCCAGGAGCACCTTCTCAAGGGGCAGAGTAGGGCTATGTAGGCAGGGCCTGGCACTGCCTGGATTCACCCTCATCACCCACCTCTCTTGGCTACCAGCCAGATGCCCTGGCCAGACCCAGACGGGGAAATGATATCAAAGTAAAGCAGCGCGTAGGATGCTTGTTAAAGATGGCGAGGAAGATTGTTCAGCACCACCGTGGCACCAACACAGACACTAGGGAGAGAGACCGGCTCAGCCCGATTCCAGCGAAGACAGCTGGGGGTTTATAGCCAGGAGCAGAGCTGGCAGATGGAGATGACTGAGAGGAACTGGGGTAGATGCCAAGGTTGGGGGACTCCTGCTAACCTGGCCATATTCGTCAGGGACCTCCAGAGGGACAGAACCAACAGGATCCGCGTCTACATGAAAGGGAGTTTCTTAGGGAGAAGTGGCTGACAGGGGTATATGGGAAGCCCCACAGTAGGCCGTCTGCAAACTGAGGAAGAAAGAACCCGGCAGTGGTTCAGTCTGAGTCCAGAAGACTCAAAACCAGTGAGCTGACAGTGCCACCTTCATTCTGTTGGACAAAGGCCTCAGAGATCCCGGGGAAGCCACTGGTGCAAGACCAGTGTCCACAAACTGAAGAATCTGGATCCTGAGGTCCAGGGGTAGGAGGAGCTGGAGGAAGCATCGAGCGCAGGGTAGAGAAGGAAGCCTCAGGCACGGGAGAGAAAAGGGAGCATCGAGCACGGGAGAGAGAAGGAAACCAGGAGACCCACCAAGCAAGGTCGTCCCACCATCCTCCACCTGCTTTGTCCTGGCCACGCTGGCAGCCGAGTGGATGGTGCCCACCCACATTGAGGATGGGTCTTCCTTTCCCAGTCCACTGACCCAAATGTCAGTCTCCTCTGCCCACACCCTCACAGACACACTCAGAAGCAATAGTTTGCCGGCCATCTTGGCGTCCCTCAATCCAGCCGAGTTGACACCTAATTATACTGGCCCAGCAGGGTTCTTGCTGAAGGCAGGCCAAGGTGATCAGATATCCCAGGTTAGGGGTTCTTGACAAAGTGACTTCACAGGATTCTTTGTTAAAACTGGGCTGGGAAGGCCAAGGTCGAGGCCTGGCAGAGGAGAGGGCTTGGAAGAGCTGGACCAAAGTCTGGGTGAGGAGGGAGTCTCTTTTGTCAACAGCAACAAGAATAATAACCTGGCCTGGCTGGACATCTTCGGTCCTGCCGGGGCCTGGCTCTGCCTCCACTCAGAAGCTGCACCAGCGGTCCTCGTGAGATGCCACATGTGTCCCTGCCCAGCACCCTGGTGTGGAGGAAGAAGCCATCCTGGAGATGGGGAGGTTGCCCAAGTCAGTAGGTCAGGAGCTGCATATTTGAAGACTGGACTGCAATCTTTTTTTTTTTCTTTTGCCCAAATTCATATCTAAGGTGCCTGGGGAGTCACACTCTGCAAACCACAAAATCTCATTAAATGGGTTTTTCATTAACCCAGTGTGATGCGGCTTACTGTCTGACATGACTGTGGCACGGCGTCACTAGGCGGTCAGCAGACCCCTTGTCTTAACTCAAGCATTCCATTCTACTGACCCTAACAATAGCGAACAGCAGACCCCTTGTCTTAACTCAAGCATTCCATTCTACTGACCCTAACAATAGCGAACTCCCACCATAAATTGTCAAAACCCACCTGTGGCGTGGGACCCCCACTTCAAGACATCCCACCTTTTCAGCCTGAACCAATATATACTTTCCATGTATTGATATATTGTTTTACCTGAAGTTCCTGTCCCCCCAGAATTCATAAAACCAAACTGCACCCCAGACTCCGTGGGGGCACTTTCTCAGGACCTCCTGAGGACTGCACTGGGCTGTGGTCACTCACACTGGCTCGGAATAAACCTCTTTAAATGCTTCAGCAGAATTTGGTTTTTCTGTCATCAATATCCAAGACGTCTCTTTCTATGCGGCCAGAACCCCTCGTTGTAAACGCGAGCCTGGGTTTTATAACCTGTGAAGTTGGAGAAGGGTCTGCAACCTGTGCCCTCCTTCCTTCCCGTGGCAGCTTTGACGCTCTCTCCAGGGCAGCCCTCTGTGGCCTCTACAGAGTGAGCGAGGAAAACACTGGAGGTTTCTCGTCATGTTTCCTCTCCTCGCGCGGCGTGTTAAATGCGAGTGCCCCTACGCCAGTCCCACCTGAAGCTGCACGCAGCACGGGTGGCTCGGAGCTCCATCTCGAAAGCTGCTCAGGTGCCCAGGGGAGAGCAAGGGAGCACAGACCTGCTTTGTGGGGGCTGCTGGGGAGGGCAGGCACCCCACTCAGAGCCTGGCTGCTTCAGAAAGGCCACCTCCCCAGAGGATGGAAGGAGCCCCGGTGGAGCCCCAGGGCTGCCTCTGAGCCTCACCACCTGGGACCCCAAGGATCCCTCTCTGAGCCTCAGTGTCTGTCTCAGTACAGGGGACACAGCTTCATCCCCTGCCATGGTCTGGAGGTTAAGGAGGCCGAGTCTGTTCAGTAGGACCTGGCCAGCTCCTTCAGTCCTGTGACCTTGAATGAACCACTGTGGCTCTCAGAGCCTCAGGTCCCTGTTGCTGAGATGAGAGTCTCCGTGCCAGCCCTGCTGTCAGGGTTTCAGGATGTGGCACAGAGCCCCGAATCCCCTTCCTCTCCCTGGCTGCCCCACCTCTGCATCCCAGGACAGCTGTGGTCCTATGCAGAGATGCCATATGCTCTCACACAGGAGGCTTCCAAGGCAGGTGTGAGGGTGTGCACCCCGCAGAGAGATGGCCACAGGGGCACAGGAGGATTACCATCTCTGGTGCTCAAGTGGTGGGAACAGGATCCCCAGGGCAGAAGCCAGAGCCCCACTCCAGAAGGTGTAAAAAGGACATGGGTCCAGGCTGGACAGAACCCTGCAATTCTGGGAAGCACGAGATTCCATCTAGGAGTCAGCACCCGGGCAGGCTGCAGGCATCTCCCTCTGGGGTCCTGACAGGCAGTGTCCAGGAGGGAAGCAAGACCCTCGCTGCCCTAAGATTGCACCTCCACCCACCACCAGGGACACTCCAGCTCAGGGACTGGAGAGATGAATCGCTCTCCTCTTCAGGGACACGTGTGAACTCGGCACATTCCTTGCCTGACAGTTGCCAGGCTGATTTGGAGCAGGGACCCTCCACATACTGGGCCCATGGTGAAGTAGATAAGGGTTTGCATCTCAGAGCTCCCACACTTGGCATTCCCAGAGCTTTGTGCTTGGCAGAGTTTCAGATAACAAAATGTTAATTGCAAGGCACAGTGGCAGCCCAGGCCTGCCTGAGAGCCCCGTCCCGGAGAAGCAATTAGTGGATGAATGAATGCAGGCTCAGGTAAGCCTGCACTTGCAGGATTGATGATTGCTTAGGAAGCGTTTTGCCATTATCCAGGTGGTCGGGTGCAGGAGCAAGAACTCAGATGTATATGGATTTCCTCACTGTGGCTCGCAGTTCCTCAGCCCAGCATTTAACAAGAACACGGGCCCAGTCAACGCTTTCCCCTCTTGACTGGGGGAGTCAGGAGAGAGCCGCAGCTGCACTGAGCGTCTGTCATGCTTCACTCATCAATGTCTGGGGCACAGGAGATTCTGAGGGGGACTCTGGCTCTGCTGCTGTAGCCCGCAGTCACAGGGCTGAGAACTCACAGGGACAAAGCGGGAGAACTCCGGAAGGAAAGGGCCAGCCCACAGAGACAGCCTGGATGGGGATGCAGGTCCCCGTGCAGCCAGGACTCTTCCCAGATCCCTGTGGCCTTGATTCCTTTACTCCTCTAGGTCCATGGAGACCGGGTGGGACAATTGTCAAGTGTGACGAGGTTCTGAGACATCAGCCACCACGGAAGCTGCCACTTGGAGCCCCTGAGCAACTTCCACAGAGGGTGGAAGAGCAGTGATCAGTGAGTGAAGTTCAATGAAAACACCCAGTTGCCTCGTCCACATCTCAGCTGCCATCGCCAAAAATCTCTCCTGCACCGAGCTCGAGTCTCGACCTGAAGAGATCCCAGGCGGGTGTTGCTGGAGTGATGTTCGGGGGCTGGAGGAAGGGAGGAGCTGAGTGTGTCTCCATGACATCTCTGGGTGGCCACACGACCCAAGGGATGGTCTGATCCTTCTGGCGAGAGGAACCCAAGGCCGCCTTCCCAACCTTTCAGTAGAGTCTGCTGCTGTCGGAGCAGATGCCTGCAGCCACGGCCTTGCTGAGCTGTCCAAGGCCGCTGTGTCCTCCTGACCTCCCCCTCCTCCACAGGGCCTTTGGTCATCCCTTGAGTCCACTGCCCTGCACACAGGGGTCCCAGTCCACTGGTGATGAGTCTGGGTGTGTGAGGGGTAAATCACTGCAGACAAAAGGCAAGGGATGCAGTAATCAACCTGAATCCAAGCCCGACTACTGTCCCAGAGCTCAGACGACCCAGCAGCTTTGTCTGCTTTTGTTTCCCTTCAAATGGATAAATTGAAGTTTGCACCCCAATGTGGTGGTGTTAGGAGTTGGAGCCTTTGGGAGGAGATGAGGTCAGTGGGGTGGGGCCCTCAGGAATGGGATTAGTGCCCTTATGAAAGAGGCCCCAGAGAGTTCCGCTCTCTCCCTCCACTGCATGAGGATGCCGGGAGAAGCCACCTTCTGTGAACCGGGAGCTGACCCACCAGATACTGAATCAGCCAGCGAATCCATCTCGGGGAGGAGTGAACACCTGTTGTGGGTAAGTTCCCAGACATGGAAGTTTGTTATAGCAGAGGCTGGATGAACCAAGATGTCAGCCAACCCAGAGACACAAGGGTGGAAACTGAAGACAAGCTGTTGGAAGCCACTGAGACTTTTGGAATTATCTGCCTTGCAGCGTCAGCACCGACACCAGGCAGACACGGCCGACCTCAGGTCAGTCCTTCAGGACAGCAGGTCTCAAAGCAAAGGCCAGCTCTCCAGGTGGTCACTTCACCCCCACTGGCATGACAGTGGCCGCAGTCAGAGCTGGCCGAATCAATGGGAGAAGGACTCGGGGTGTGGCACCCTGCCCAGGCATCACTGCCCTCCCTGCAGTGACCCTGCCTTTCCCAGGCTGTCCACAGAGGAGTCCCCACACAGAACCTGCTGTGTGTCCCGCCTCACGTATCCACCTTCCTCTCATTCTCTGTCCTCTGCATTCCAGGCTCCTCTGCCACCTGGCTACAAGGGCAGCTGTCAGCACAGAAGCTGGCAGCCCCGCTGTGGAGTCCAGTGACCTCAGGACACCCTCCTGCCGTGGTGCTGGGTCCCACTGGCCACCTCGGCAGCTGCACCTTCTGCTTCTCTCCACACAGCCAGGGCAAAGCAGGGATACCCAAGCTCCACGCTCTCTGGCTCCCTGCAACAAAGGTTCACTGTGTGCTCACACTGCTGTCCACGGCTGGTCACTCAAGGCCAGACGGAGGAGCAGCCCCTCACGTTGAGTCCAACCCCACAGGACACTGGGGTCTTCACCATCTTGCTTGGACGGGCAGGTGCTGGGCCTGAAAAAGGAACCTGCAGATTCTTATGGCAGCCAGAGCAAAACTCATCTTCTGGCCCCAACCAACCACAGCGGGCCCAGGAAGCCTAAGAGGACCCTGGAATCGGAGAACAGCCACGTCTGCCACCCACCCCCCTTGGTGGCTCTGTTAATGTTGCTGCCTCCTGGGTCTCCTCACAGGAGTCTCTCTGGCTAGGAGTCTGCCCAGCATGCCTGCGTGAACTCATCCAAGCCTGCAGCCTCATTCTCTTCTCCTGGGCTCTGCAGAAAGAAGTCATGTGGCAGATTCTTAGCACTTCCCATTTTCCTGGAGCCTCAGCATCCCCAGGGACAGGCCATGAGTGCCCCACCAAGCCCCAGGTGCACGGGTGTCCCAAGGCCGGCACCCTACACAGGCGTCCCTCCTGCCCCCGCTCTGACTGGGACCTAGTGATGCTGGAACGCAGTAGTGCATCCATCACAGCCTAGGTCCCTGATAAGGGCGTGTGCCCCTGGTCCTCACTCTCTCCTGAGGCTTCCTGTGGGCCCTGTGGGTGGCTCCCTGTGCTCCCTCTCCAGGGCCTGTGAGTAACATGAACACTTGAATCCCCACACCTCCCCCAGGGCACCATCCTCACCTCCTTGGGGGGAATTTTGTGGACCACACAGGGGCCTGGCTCCCACCTGCAGTGCACAAGCCACAGCCCCAGCTGCCTTCCCTGAGCCCAGCTCCTCCACACCCTCAGTCCTCAAGCCAGCCCCTGCTTCTGCCTCTGGAATAAGCCTTCAGGTCCCCTGTCCCCCTCTTCTCTCCACCTGACTAAAGCCCAGGTGTGGGCTCCCTGGCATTTCTCGCCTTGACCATTCTGGCCACCTCCTGCCAGGCACGGCTTTAACCCTGCTGCGCTCCCTTGACATGGGAGTCTCACCACACGCCAGCTCAACAGAGTCCTACCCATACCCAAGGTAGGATTTATCCCTGTTTGGCTTTATAATTTTAATTGTAAATTATAATCTCAATTATAATTTTAATTATAAATTATAATCTCAATTATAATTTATAATTATATTTAATTATAATTTATAATCATATGGAGTTATAATTTAATTATTTGCTTTATACTTTTAATAATCTGTTTATTATTCAACGCCCACACAATACTAGCTCAACAAAAGAGACATAAATCTTGTTCCTGATGCTGCGTGTCTACGCATCCTTCGCATTTTTTATCTTCTGCTCTTTTCTCTACTGATCTCTAAGGCATCCAGCTTTGTCTCTGAAATTTTTGTGTAACTCTCTACATTTCCTGCAAGCCCCTTGTCCGTGGTCTCTGGGAACTACCCCGTGTTCCTCTTCAGGGGCTGTTATCGTGATGTTTAATCTAAGCCCATGTCTAATACATCAGATCTCTTTGCTGGATCTATTTTTGTTTCCAGCTTTTTACTTACCGCCATTTTCAATCAAGGTCTCTAAAGAGAAGAAGAGATTCAAATGTTCTAGCACTTCTTTGGTTTTCTGTCTGGAACGTCGCCCGTGTACCAGGCTTTTGGGGTGGACGTGCATGAGCATCTCCAGGTCTCTCTTCATTTGTTCAGTGATAATCATGGCGCCGGGGCCAGCAGACATCAGAACCACAGGAAAGGAAACCAGGGGATGAGGCTGCAGTGGGAGGCGGAGCCAGGCAGACTCCCTGACCCCAGGAGTCCTCATGGAAGCCAACGACATCCACAAGCACAGCTGATGGTGACAGAGATGAGTCGGGAGCTGTGCAGGCTCCAACGGTGCCCAGGGAAGGAACATCCAACACAAATTTGAGAAGGAGCGTAGTGGGGGCATTTTTCTTAGCTGAATGTTGGCTCAGAAGCTGGAGATACCTGGCAGAGGAGTTGAGGGTGTGGAGTGAAGAGTGGCCTCTGTAGAGGGAGCAGCGTCCACAAAGTTGGGGCGGGAGAGAAAGCAGGGAAAGTGCATGTGGGCAGTGTGGCGGGCGCATGGGGTTGGGAGATGGGAGCCCAGCCGGGAGGTCTGAAATCACAGCAGGGATGGTGGAGGGAAGGCTGTTGGAGCAGGAGAGACCTGGCGTGTCTGGTGGAGAAGGCAAGAATTGACCAGGCCACAAGGGAAGTCATGGAAGGGTCCCCACAGGGGACCATGGGTGCATCTGCATTTAGTGGGAGGACTCGAGTCTTAAAGGATGAAAGGACAGTGAGCCCCGAATCAGGGAGAAAAGAAGAATGGAAAGTAAGGAGCTGGAAACCAAAATGGAACCAGCCAAGAAGACTTGATTTATTAGGCAACGGTTTAGATTAAAAATGACAGTAACGGCTCCCACAGAGGAGTACTGTATAGCTTGCAGGGGCCTTGGAAAACAGGCTTGTGGAAAACGTGCAGATGCCCCCATCAAAGATTCAGGCAAGGACTCAAGAGACAGAAATTGCAGAGATAAAGTTGGACCCCTTAGAGACCAGTGGAAAAAAGAACAGAAGTCAAAAAAATGCCAAGGACGCTTAGACATTCGGCATCAGGAACAATATTCATGTCTTCTGCTGTTGACCTACTGTTGCATAGGTCTTGAACCATAAACAAATGGTTACAATTGCAAAGGAAGCCAAGGATAAATCCCACATGGGGTGAATCTCTGACACCTGGTGAGATGTTCCTGCAGAGGGGAATAGGTCACGGGGTGCTCAGAAGGACACGCAGGGGTGACCAACTTGAGTGACTTGAGGTGGGCACCAACTCCACCTGCCTGGCTTGGAATCCCAGAGAGCACCAGGATGAAGAAGAGTGGGAGAAGCAGGCATGGCTCAGCTACCGGGCAAGTGTCCTGCCCACCTAGAGGACAGCGTGAGGACGTGGGTGATGCTCTGTGAGAACTTGGGAAGTTCTGGGATGAAGCTGAGCCCTTCCTGTTGACCCCACCCCATTTATACCACATCTCAAGGACAGAGGCATGGAATTCCAGGATCCCATTGTAGGATGGCCCAGAGTTCAGAGCAGCAATTTTCAGTTGAAGACTCATGGTGCCCAGCTGGTGATGAGGATGATGGTGAGCACTGAGGTCTGGGAAGTGTTTGACAGCTTTGCTGATGCAGGAAAGCTGGGGGCCCACAGCAAACCCCCAGCCTCTCTCCTCCTCCAGCGTGTGCTTTTGAGAGAGACCAAGATGCCAGGAACATAGCTGACATGAACAACCAGGCAAAGCCCTGCACGGACCTGGGAATGTTGCAATCCAGGGGCCTCCAGGGAAAGCAGGAACAACAGGAACAGCGGCGCTGGCCCAGAGGAGGAGACGGCCAGGACTTGGGGCATTAAAAGCCCACCTCCCACAGAGGAGGGTCTAAGGCACTTCAGATGCTCATCTTGGAGAACAGTAGATTTCAGGACAGACAAGAATTCTTCTTTTCAAATATCCTAAGGGCAATCCTGAAGAAAGAATCAAATTGATTCTGTGCAGCTACAAAGGTCGGAGCTGAGAGCAGAAATTACAGGGAAGCTGATTCTGCTCTACAAAAGGAAGAATTTCACAGCCAAGCCGCTCCGCAGCAGGACAGGCTACCAGGATGGAGGAGGGATCCGACCCTGGAAATGTTAAACAGGCTGAGCGGCCACCTGTCAGCAACACCGGGGCTGGAGTCTGCACAGGGAGGGGCCGATATTCCCTCCAGCTCAGGCTCCTGCACTGGCACCAGCCGGAGGATCCTGGTCACAGCTCTGGTTGGTAGCCCAGGGACACCGGTTCCATCTGTTCCATGCAGCCCTAGAGTCAGGTGAAACCATGTCGACGTCATTGCCATCAGCATCAGGTCACCCGTCTCTACTTTATGAGGAAGGCTCCACTGTGTGTGGCCCCATGACTTTGCAAACCATCCCTTGCCTGGCATTGCAAGGCGACCTCTCAAGATGTTTGTGATGCTGAGATATTACTTCTGTCTGCAGCACATTGATGCACCCAAAGCGGGAGCACACTCAAAGCTGCCAATTGTTAACAGCAGGGCCTGGAGAGCATGAGGCTCCAAATGCCAGCCCGGTCCTCTTCCTGCCGTGTGTAAAGCGATCTGGGTGTCCACAGAGGGGGAGATCAAGGGGCCCCACAGGCCCCACTCCCCCCATGAAGCCAATGCCCCCTTCACGTGAACAATGCGGGAGGGAGGGTATGGCACACACAGGGCCCATGACCACCTCCCTGTCCCACACATGCCCAGCCTTCTGGAGTCAGGGGAGCCTTTTGACTGATCCCACTGATGGGCCATGAGGAGCAGTGACCTGTGTCACTTCCTGGCTGGAATATACAAGGCAAGAGTGGATTTTCTGTGTCCTGCTATGGAGAGCTGGGGTGAATGCCAGGGTCTCAGGACGGAAGGTGGTGGAAGTGGAGGGAAACTGAGTCACCACTGGTGGGGGCAGTGCCCAAACCCCTGTGACTAGGTGTGGAGGGGGAATCCCCTGGGTAGGTCAAGCTGTTGGGGTGTTCTTTAGGACGATGTGGGGAGAGGGGGGTAATAAGATGTGAATGTGTCCCCCAACTTCCATGTGTTGGAAACTTAATTCCGAATGCAATGGCATTGAGAGGTGAGAGCTTTAAGAGGTGGTTCGGCCATAAGAGCTCTGGCTTCACAAATGGATGAATGCTGTTATCTCAAGAGTGGGTTAGTCATGGCAGGAGTGGGTTAGTCAGGGCAGGAGTGGGTTAGTTATGGCAGGAGTGGGTTAGTTATGGCAGGAGTGGGTTAGTCATGGCAGGAATGGGTTAGTTAGGACAGGAGTGGGTTAGTTAGGGCAGGAGTGGGTTAGTTATGACAGGAGTGGGTTATGGCAGGAGTGGGTTAGTTATGGCAGGAGTGGGTTAGTTATGGCAGGAATGGGTTCCTGTCAAAAGGATGAGTTTGTCCCCCTCCCTGTGTCTCTCCTGCTCATTTTCCTGCCTGCCACCATGATATGGTGCAGCACTAAGGCCCTCACCAGATGCAGTCCCTCAACCTTAGACTTCCCAGCCTCCAGAATGATAAGAAATAAATCTCTGTTCATAAATGACTCAGTCTCAGACCCTCTGCTGTAGCAGCACAAAATGGACTAAGACCAGAGGCAATGCCGGCAACCACTCACAGGCTCTTGTGTGTATCCACTCTACATGGGTAAAACAAAGAACTGGAAACATTGTTCTTCCTGTCCACCTTCCATTATTCCAGCCTTTTCTGTGCTGTGCAAACAGACCAGGCAATCCTGACCTCTGAAGGATTTCTTAGAAAGATGTTGTCAGCACTTCTCTCTGAAGAAATGCTCTCAGCCCAGGGATGTGATATCACGTAAGAGCCATACAGAAAATAAAGAAAAAAAAAAAAAAAAAAAAAAAAAAAAAGACTAGGAAGAAACCTGGGGTGGATACCGGGTTAAGGAAGGAGACTACCACTTCTCCTGCTATCCTTTTGCCCTCTCTTGTCTAGTTTATAAGACAGGAGGAAAGGGAGAAAGCAAAAAGTTAGAAAGAAACAGAAGTAAAATAAATAGCCAGATGGCCTGACACCACCACCCAGCTCTGGTAGTTAAAAAATAATAATAAAAATAATATCAACCCCTGACCTAAACTACTTGTGCTATCTGTAAATTCCAGACATTGTATAAGGAAGCATTGTAAAACTTTTTGTTCTGTTAGCTAATGCATGTAGCCCCCAGTCACGTTTCCAACACTTGCTCAATCTATCATGACCCTTTCACGTGGACCCCTTAGAGTTGTAAGCCCTTAAAAGGGCCGGGAATTTCTTTTTTGGGAGCTCGGTTTTTAAGACGCAAGTCTGCCGACACTCCCGGCAAAATAAAACCTCTTCCTTCTTTAACCCGGTATCTGAGGAGTTTTGTCTGTGGCTCGTCCTGCTACAGGGTGACTGTTGGCTGCTATTTCCACAGGAGACCAGGGATGCCCCTCTGTGTGTCCACATCTCATCAGCACCATCTTTCCCACCCCGACTGCCAAAAGGCCTGAATATAGTGACTCAGTTCCAAGGAATGGAGTGAGGAGAAGCAAACATGGTAACTTCACAGTGGAGAGCCCTGGGAGACACACCTTCACCAAGTAAGGAAGGTGAGTGGCACCTGGGATGCCAAGTGGCCATCAAGCACCCTGGACGACAGAGTGACAATGCCCCTTTGGAGCTTTACCTCTGGGGTCTTCCTCCCCAAACCGGCGCGCCCAGTGTAACTGTCAACTTTGTAGCTTTACCCCCTGGAGTCGTCCTCCCCAAACCCACACCCCCAGTGTAATTGTCAACTTTGTAGCTTTACCTCTGGGGTCTTCCTTCCCAAACCCACACCCCCAGTGTAATTGTCAACTTTGTAGCTTTACCCCCTGGAGTCGTCCTTCCCAAACGCGCTCCCAACCAGTATAATTGTAAGGAAAACCCCAGAAAAACCCCAATGAAGGGGCGTTGTACAGGATGCCTGACTAGTCCTCCTCAAGCTGCCAGGAGGAGGCTGCGAGGGGGACAGTGTGGTGGTGCCCGGGCCTGGGGCCTGGGATAGAAAAAGGACATTTGCAGAGGAAAGGGTGAAATCCAAATAACAGCTGGAGTGACTGCGTAGCAGGCATGCACCAGGGTGGGTTCCTCCTGTGCCACGCCATGGGAGGTGCCCACATCAGGGGAACTGAGAGGATGAGGGATGTGGGTCTCCTGTGCCATGCCATGGGAGGTGCCCACATCAGGGGAACCGAGAGGGTGAGAGGGATGCAGGTCGCCTGTGCCATGCCATGGGAGGTGCCCACATCAGGGGAACCGAGAGGGTGAGAGGGATGCAGGTCGCCTGTGCCACGCCATGGGAGGTGCCCACATCAGGGGAACCGAGAGGGTGAGAGGGATGCAGGTCGCCTGTGCCACGCCATGGGAGGTGCCCACATCAGGGGAACCGAGAGGGTGAGAGGGATGCAGGTCGCCTGTGCCACGCCATGGGAGGTGCCCACATCAGGGGAACTGAGAGGGTGAGAGGGATGTGGGGACTCTGTGTGCAGCTTTTCCCACTAAATTGTTCCAAATCAAAAGTTTATTTAAAACACAGTATGTAAGGAAAGGAAACAAAGACAGTGAAGACAGTGGGGCTCGGAGCGCCGCTGTGAGTGGGGCCAGAGAACCTGGAGCTAAAGGGGGTGTGCGGGGCCACGGGAGGGGCTTTGTCTCCCAGGGTGGGTGGTATTCACTTATGATTCATTTACGAGTTTTCCATCGTGATGGCAGTGAGGCCACAGAGAGCAGAGAGAGGAAAACGAACGAAAACACCCCTTCACCGTCTTCACTCTTGTCTGGGAGAAGAGACACTTATAGGCTGAAAACCCCCAGATCAGAGAACAGTGAAAATGCAGTGGAAAGTTTCATGACCCGCAGGGATGGATGCAGCCCCGGCCTCCGATGGCCAACGGCAGGAGGTTACCAGAATCATCTTGTTTATTAGCAACAGAACATGACTTGCATTTCTAGCAGTACAATGTATTCATAAATGGTTCCATAGACTTAAATATGTACAGTATTTTCTATACTGACTTTATATTATAAAAGCAAAACATATTAAAAACGGCAAACACAAGGTAACATCTTCTCCCAGGGTCCCGTGGTTGCACCCAGGGTACTGGCGTCCAGACCTGAGGAGGCTGCCTCTCTGCTCCTGTTATGGACTGAGTGTGTCCCACAACTTCACATGTTGAATCCCTACCCACCGAGGGCATGGAATAGGGAGCTCGGCCTTTGGGTGGTGACAGGTCGTGAGGGTGTGTCCCCCATGCATGGGATTCATGCCTGCCTCGGTCGGTTCAGGTGATTATAACAGAATATCCCAGGCTGGGGAACTTCACTGATAAACATTTATTTCTCACAGTTCTGGAGCCTCAGAAGCCCAAGATCAGGGTGCCAGCGCATCAGGGTTCTTCAGAGAACCAGGGCCAGTGGGGCGTGTATAGAGAAGTATAGAAGGAGATTTATCATATGGAATTGGCTCACACAGTTATGGACAGTCTAGCCTCCGCAAGTTGGAGAATCAGGAAAGCTGTGGGTAGTTCCATTGCAAGGTCTGAGGACCAGGAGCGCCAATGCTGAGCAGAAGAGAGAGAGAGGAGGAGTCCCCTGCCTCTACCTTTGTGTTCTGCTGGGGCCCTCAGTGTACTGGAGGCTGCCTGCTCACTCTGGGGAGGGTGGGTCTTCACCCAGTCTATGGATTCAACTGCTAATTGCTTCCAGAAACAGCCTCACAGATACACCCAGAAATAATATTTTACCAGCTGTCTGGGCACCCTGTGGCTAAGCCAGGTTGACACACAAAAGTGACCATCACAACCAGCGCCTGGGTTCTGGTGAAGGTCCCCTTTCAGTTGCACACAGTTGATTTCTCCGTTGGTTGTTGCATTTGTAAAAAAGAGCAACAGTTCTTTCTGGAGTGCCTTTCCTGAGGGCACTAATCCCATTTATACTGCAGGTTAGGATTTCGACACAGAAATTTGGGGTTGACACGGCTCAGCACTGCAGGCCAGGCCCTGGAAGCAGGGAGGAGGCTTGGTGTGAGCGTTTAGGAGTGCTGTTAACTCACACGCTCGGCAGACTTTTGGAGGATGAGAGGCTGTCCCACCGTGGGGAGGAGGGGAAGGCACTTCGTGGGTGGTCCTTTTCAGTGCATGGCTCTCCGTGTGGCGCCACTCTGCAGACCCTCCAGAAAGCACCTGCCCAGCGGGAGGCTCAGCAGAAAGTGCCTCTGCTGTGATGAGGCCAGAAACTCCCAACACTGCAGTAAGGATGTCATTGAATTGAACCTTTCTAGATGAGGCTGGTCCTTCAGCAAAAAGATCCCACTTCAGAACGACAGGTTTCATTTTCTCACTTGGAAGCCTGAGATCAGAGGACATGTGACAGAATAATTCCTGTGATGGAAAGCAGTGTCTTCCTGTCTGACTGAGGGTCTGCTGGCACAGACAGGGCCCCCAGGACTGGGGTTTCTGAAAAGTGAAGGCGGCCGGACGATACGGGCAGTGGCCACAGTGCGCAGACACTGTGCTGAGTGTTTTCAAGATGCTGTGAAGTCCGGTGCAAGAGAGGCCTTGAGTCACGGTGCCAGCAATGGGCGTGGAACCAGGGTGCACTCAGGCAGCAGGTCTGACCCGCAACTCCTTGTCACACCTGGAGGCGCTGTGAAGGGGCCAGAGGAGCTTGCCTGTGGCCCAAGCCTCTGTGGATGGAGTGTGGAATGCACGGGAGGAAGAGGCCCAGCTCCTGTTGGCGCTTGGTGGGCGGAGATGCCCTGGGACTGCCAGGTGGAGGTCTAACGGTTGGCGGGGAACGTTGCTGGGGTGTGCCAGGTTGTGTGGACAGGAACATTGTTGGGGAGTGGCAGGCTGTGTGGACGGCAAGCAGGAAGGATGAGAGTACGGACTGGAAAGAAAGAAGGCGGAACTGACTCAAGCAGCAGGAGGCTGAGAGAACAAAATATTCAGTTCGCAGCAGTGCCCTTGTAAAAGGGACCCCGAGAACTCTCCTGCCCCTTCTGTCCACTGAGGAAGCAGTGAGAAGGTGTCACCTGTGAACCAGAAGTAGGGCCTCACCAGACGTCCACTCTCCTCCTGCCTTACCCTGGACTTCCAGCCTCCTGAACTGTGAGGTGAATGTCTCATTTCCAAGTCCCTCAGTCAGTGGAGACGTAGCAGCAGGGCTGGCTGAGACACACCCTTCTGTGCGTGAGACCCGGAAGTTCTCTCCTGCTGACTATGTAGCCAGTAATAATAGCGAAAGGAGCTCACTTTGCCCTCACTGAGCTGTCGAGATTGGCCCCTGTGCACCTGTCCTCAGGTCCATGATTGTGTCTGTGAAAACCGCAAAAGAGGTTCCTTTAAGGACAGCCCCTGACTATGTATGAAAGGTTCTTCCACATTGGAGCACCCCGTGGACTTGCAGAGATCCACGGGACACCGAGTACTGACAGATTTGCAAAGAAGCAGCTCCCCTGTCTATTTAAAGATGACAGAGCAGGGGAAATGGCCCACATGGCGAGGCACTTTACTGTCCTGATGCTGCCGAGCCTGCAGGTGAGCAAGATGCAGGCAGGCCCAGGAGAAGCCCCACACAGAGGGAGAAGGGTCAGTCCCCAGTGTCTGCTGCCTGGACCTGTCCACCACCTCGTCCTATGGGCACGGGGCACTGACTCAGTACTGCGGGCTGTGTGACAGACTCCATCCAGTAGCCGGGCCGTCGTGTGGCCAGAGACATGAAGCCGTGGTGTCTGACATTCCTGAGGCGACTTCTCTCCTGCCAGGCCCAGGGGCTTAGATGCTGATCGTGACCATGGATGGGCCTCAGGGCTGGTCTCAGTCTGTGGCCTCAATGGTGGCATCATCTGTCCCCTCTTCGGGTCTTGGGAGTGGAGGCCCGGCTGCTACCCACGCCACCAGATAGGCAGGTCCCTGCGCACATGCCCATGACATCCCTATGACACCCCTGTGT
Organism: Rhinopithecus roxellana; assembly: GCF_007565055.1. NCBI lineage: Eukaryota > Metazoa > Chordata > Mammalia > Primates > Cercopithecidae > Rhinopithecus > Rhinopithecus roxellana. The sequence goes on from NC_044561.1 coordinate 25,926,821, forward strand.
CACCCCAGGGACAACGGTGCCAACCCCAGGTTGAAGGCTGGCCATCGGGATCCAGACACAGAGGGCACCAGAACCCCAGGAGGCCCCTGTTCTCTCCAGAACCCTCCCTCAGGCACATCCTGAGTGCACCGCAAGGCCAGAGGGTGTTGACTGTGTCCGGCCCCCAGACACCCCCAGCCACAGTGACATCAGACGCACCCCCAAATCTTCCCTGAGAGGCGGAGAAATGCCAGGACTTCCAAACTGTCAACAGCAAGCCAGGGCTGGGCCTGAAACATGGGCAAGTGGAGGGAAACACCTTCTCTGAAGATGTAATAAATAAAAATAAAGTGCAGGTAAAATGCACGGAGGAGCCTCTGAGGGACTGGGCAGGACCAGCCAGAGGGAGGGAGGGAGGGAGGGGCTGGGTGACACTGCAGATGGGGAAACTTTACAAAAAAAAACAAAGAAGAAGAAGAAGAGGGAAAGAAGACAGGACAGGGCAACAGAGGTGGGAGGAGGACGAAGGAGGAGACAGGAGGAAAGAGCGGGAGGGAGAGGCTCCCTCTGAAATCCCCAGGCAGCGCTAGGGAGGGGACAGGGGACTCTGGTGACAAGGAAGCCCCCAGCAGCCTCAACGTCAATGGCTGAATTTCCCAGTGGCCGACTCCGATCAGAGCAGAACAAAGCCTGGAGTGACTTTGGGAGCCCTGGACGAGGAGGCAGAGCACCAGGCCAGATGCTGGGGACCTCTAGTGGAAACCAGCTCAGAGCCCAGAACTTACCCACGGACCGACCACCGTCTGAGAGCAGAGGGGCAGTAGCATCCAACTTGACACCAATTCCTTTGTTGCCGTCCCTGGGATGACAGGAAAGGAGCGCCCAAGGCCAGGCTGCAGCACATTCCCTGGAGCCTCGGGCTGTGACAGGCCCTGTCCCTGCGGCTCAGGTCAGGGTGAGCACAGGAGGCCAGAGCAGGCAGAGATGCCCAGGCTAGTTCCAGAGGGAAGTTGCCAGGAGGGCCCGCCTGCCCAGAACTCCCCACGCAGGACGACTCCTACCTGGGACAGCCCACCCGGGATGACTCCCTGCACTGCATGGCACCACCCAGGTAACCTGCTCTGCAAGACTCTGCTCCCAGCCAGCTGCTGGCTTCTCAGGCCTTGGTGTGGCTGAAACCACCTGCCTCCTGCAGTTAGTGGCTATGCCATGGTTTGAAAGCCTGACACCTGCACAGAGCCCACTGCAGGGACTCAGGGAATCTCCTTGTCTGCCTACCCCTTTCCAAAGGCAGCTCTCATGCCATCTCCTCCTCCGTTTCCATAAACACAATGGATTCAATGATGCTTTGCATCTCCTGGACCCACTGGAAACATTATAATGATTCATTGGGTAAAACATTCAAAGGGCTGTGTGTCTTTCTCAACAGGATCTGAGCAGTTTCCTCAACATCAAGCTTTCATTGCAGCAAAACAGTTTCAGGAAGGGTGGAGCTGCCACCCAGCTCAGGGCACAGACAGTGAAGTGGCAGGTGTAGGCACCGGTGCCACTGAACGCGAGGGTCACACCCAAGCGACAAGGGCCTCAGTCTCTGGACAGGAGCCACTGGAGGGTGGAAGAGAGGGGACCTCCTCCCCTGGGCCCCTAAGTCCCCCCATCCCTTCTCCAGTGTCAGGGCCCTGCCTGACCCCTGGGGACATCCCTCTGACTCGGTGACTCAGAGATGGAGCCACTATCCCTGGGGCTCACAGAGTACTTCTAAGCTCCAAGTCTGCTCCCCGTAGTTTCTGGGGAAAAGTAACCGTGGACATAAGCTCAGGAGACCGGGTGTACTTGTGTTCTGGCTTCCACGTGGGAACATACTTTTAGTGTGTTTGTGTGTGTGCACTTGAGTGCATGCATGTGTTTGAGTCTTTGCAGATGCATGCTCATGTGTTCATGTGTGTGCAAGTGTGTGTGTGAGTCTGCCTGTGTATTTGTGTGTGTGTGAGTCTGCCTGTGTATTTGTGTGTGTGTGAGTCTGCCTGTGTATGTGTGCACATGCATGCATGTGGGCAAGTGTGTGCCCTGAGGTCATGTGTTGCCCATGCACTGCATGTACATGTGCTCTTATGTGTTCATAAATGTTTGAGCATGTGTGCATTCACTGTGTGCTCATTTGTGCACACTCACCATGCATGTGTGTGTTCACATGTGTGCATGTTATGGGCATGTGTGCTCCTGTGTGTGCATCTATGGTCACATGTGCCCATGCATGTGTGTGCTTATGTTCCCTTATGTGTTCACACATTTCTGAGTGTCCATGTGTGTGCACTGTGTGTTCATGTTTGCATACATTATGTGTGCATGTGTGTGTATCCCCATGTGTGCATGTGTGTTCATGCATGCATGCAAGTGTGTGCCTGTGCATGTGGATTCACTGTGTTCTCACGTTTGAGCATATTCAGCTATGCATGTATATGTGTGTGCCCATGTGTTCGTGTGTGTGCATGCATGCAAGTGTGTGCCTGTAGTCACGTGTGCCCATGCATGTGTTTTCAGAGCATCTGTGTGTGTGTGCATTCACTGTGTGCTCCTGTTTGTGTGCTCACCTGTGCATGTACGTGTGTGTGTGTGTGTGTGTGAGGCTGTGTGTACACACGTGGGTTGTTTTCCTCTCCTGGTTATTTGGGTCTGTCAACACATGGCAGGCACGACCTGAACTACGGAAGGCCTGCTGCTCCGCGCCCCAGCTGGGCTCCCTCATGCTGACGCTTGCGGTTTAGAGGCAAACAGGTTTCCGCAGTGAGGCAGCAGGAGGCTGCTGTAGAGTAGTGTCAGTGTCCTTGTAGAAACATGGTAGATTGCAAAGATCTCAAGAAATTCATGACCTCGGAAGCCAGTGGGAAAATGCAGTCCAAACAGGAACAAACGTGGAATACAAAGACCACAAGGAACAGGGTGGGAACCAGCACCTCCCGATTACTGGTTAATAGGAAAGTATCTTCTGTAAAAGTCCCACGGTGCCCCCACAGCTCCCAACATTCTAGAGAGCTCAGGTCACCACCTGCCAGTCGTGGGCTCAGGGCTCCTGAACAGGGCTGGGCACTGACTGGATGCAGGGCTGGGCACAGGGAGGGACGTTCCATGCCCTGGGGGTGAAAGCAGTGCTGGCCATGGTCAAGCCTAGGGTTGACTCTGAAGTAAAAGGGATCCAAGCAGCTCTGGCAAAAGTCCACCAAGTGGGTGCAGCAGGGTGCTCTGTGGCTCCAGCTTCCATCATCCTGGCTTTCCTCCCTCAGGAACGGGCCTCCCATTCTGAGGCTCCCACCTGTCCCTTGTCCCTCCCAGCTACAACCAGATCTGCAGAAGCACATGGCCAGCGTCTGAGTTCCTTGATGGTGTCCATGGTGACCACCTGCAGAAAACACTATATTTCTTCATTTCCAGGACACTCCCCAGCCTCCGCCTCCCTGAGGGAAACACCTTCTCCTCTCACTTCCAGGACGACCCCCCGCCTGCCAGTCCTGGCTGGAAACACCTTGTTCCCTCCCTTGCTTCCAGGATGCCCCCAACCTCTGCCTCCCTGCTGGAGACGCCTTCTCCTCTCTCTTCCAAGACACCCCCAGCCTCCGTCTTCCTGCTGGAAATGCCTGTCCTCTGGCTTCCAGGACACTCTCTGGCCTCCGCCCCCCTGCTAGAGCTCTCTAAGGCACCTGGAGCTCTCAGCCTCCTGCTGCGTGAGCCAGTTCTGCCTTCTTTCTTTCCAGCCCTTACTCTCATCCTTCCTGCTTGCTGTCCACACAGCCTGCCACTCCCCAGCAATGTTCCCGTCCACACAGCCTGGCACTCCCCAGCAATGTTCCCGTCCACACAACCTGCCACTCCCCAGCAATGTTCCTGTCCACACAGCCTGGCACTCCCCAGCAATGTTCCCGTCCACACAGCCTGCCATTCCCCAGCAATGTTCCTGTCCACACAGCCTGCCACTCCCCAGCAATGTTCCCGTCCATGCAGCCTGCCACTCCCCAGCAATGTTCCCGTCCACACAGCCTGCCACTCCCCAGCGACGTTCCCCACCAGCCCTGAGACCTCCACCTGGCAGTCCCAGGGCACCTCCACCCGCCAAGCCCAAACAGGAGCTGGGCCTCTTCCTCCCGTGCATTCCACACTCCATCCACAGAGGCTTGGGCCATAGGCAGGCTCCTCTGGCCCCTTCACAGCACCTCCAGGTGTGACACGGAGCTGTGGGTCAGGCCTGCTGCCTGGGTGCACCCTGGGTCCACGCCCATTGCCAGCACTGTGGCTCAAGGCCACTCTCGCACCGGACTTCACAGCATCTTGAAAACACTCAGCACAGTGTCTGCGCAGTGTGGCCACTGCCCATATTGTCCGGCCGCCTTCACTTTTCAGAAGCCCTGGTCCTGGGGGCCCCGTCTGTGCCAGCAGACTCACAGTCAGACAGGAAGACACTGCTTTCCATCACAGGAATTTTTCTGTCACACGTCCTCTGATCTCAGGCTTCCAAATGAGAAAACAAAACCTGTCGTTCTGAAGTGGGATCCTTTTGCTGAGGGACCAGCCTCATCTAGAAAGGTTCAATTCAACAACATCCCTACCGCAGTGTTGGGAGTTTCTGGCCTCCTCACAGCAGAGGCACGTTCTGTGGAGCCTCCCGCTGGGCAGGTGCTTTCTGGAGGGTCTGCAGAGTGGCACCACACAGAGAGCCATGCACTGAAAAGGACCACCCACGAAGTGCCTTCCCCCCCACAGTGGGACAGCCTCTCATCCTCCAAAAGTCTGCCGAGCGTGTGAGATAATACCAAACGCTCGCACCAAGCCTCCTCCCTGCTTCCAGGGCCTGGCCTGCAGCCCTGAGCCGTGTCACCCCCAACCCAAGGCACCGGGGCAGTGCCCACCAAGGATACCACAGGGACCCACATCCAGGCCGCTGTGAGTAGCCTGTGGATACGTGTGTCCCGGGGGATTCTGGATGGGGGAGAAAGTGGGATTGGCCGTGTGGTTTGTCCACAAAGACATGAGGCCTCGGGGTTAAGATGGGGACTGAATCCCCACCTGGGACAAAGGGATGTCCTCCGGGGCCTCCTTCTTCCTGAGGAAAAGGAGACCTGGATCAGTGGTTTTTTACCTGGATATTGGGGATCCTGGGGAGCCCAGGAAAGTAGGCCGTGGGTCTCCACTGTCTCCTCTCACCACTTACAAGAGCCTCTGGAAACTGAAGCTTTGGACACGAGCAGAGGACCCGGGCTCCAGGGCTGGGTGTTTTGGGTGGAATTCCATCAGCTCAGGGCTGGGTGTTTTGGGTGGAATGCCATCAGCTCAGGGCTGGGTGTTTTGGGTGGAATTCCATCAGCTCAGGGCTGGGTGTTTTCCGTGGAGATCTCTCAGCCTCAGGGCTGCTGCACCAGGTTTGTTGGACTCTGCAGAGGGGGCGGCTCAGAGCCAGGTACATCTCCCAGATAGAGAAAAATTGACGTTAATCATTACTAAATAATTCACGGAGGCTGTGTGGGTCTTTTGTTTGTTTGTTCTGCTTTTGGTTTTTAAAATGGAGCCTGTGAGTAGAGACGATCACCCCACTGCGTCTACCTGGTGTGTAGCGTGGGTGCCGACGGGGTCTGTGTGGCCTGTGACGGGGGTATCAGTAGCCCCACAGACATTCACGGAAACCGCATCGGAGAAAGCAGAGCCTCCTCCAAGGCCCACAGCTGCTACTTAGTGGAAAGCGGCCTCGAATACAGGCCCAGTTTAACCCAGAAGAGTAAACATCGCCACTGGTTTGCTTCACACCTTGTGTGATGTGGGTTCACCACAGCAGACACCTTCAGCTTGTGTGGTAGCAAGTATTCGACTTATGCCACTAAATTAGGAAAACAGGTGGCACGTGTGCTGTCCTCTAGGGCAGGCGACGCCCCTCTGGTCTGGGGCCAGTGCCCTCCCCCGTGTAGGAGGCAGCCGGGTAGTTCTCTCGATGACACGGAGAGGGCTGGGCAGGGTCAGCAGAGAGAACTCACGGAGGAACACGTCTCCCTACGAGGCAGTTAATTAACTGGACGCTTGCTTCATGCCAGCCTGGAGGAGCGCTTTTCAGGGAAGCAGAGGCGAGTTCATCAGGAAAGGAGAGATCATTATCAGCGTAAAGGGCATCTGTGGAGGACTGGTTAGTGGCTGGGCACTCGGCTCTTCCAGGAACAGCACGAGACTGCAGCTTGAAAAATGGCCACCGAGGAATGGGTGGCCCACTTAGGCGGCTGCGGAGCCGGGCACAATATTAATGACATCATTAACTTCACTGTGAATTTCCATACCCGGTGGGCGCTTGTGCACAGTTATTAATACGGCTCCATTCCAGAAGGCCTCTGGGTGTTCTGTGTGCAGAATAACAATCGCTCAGGTGGCCAGGACGGGGTGCATGTCCAGGTGGAAGGCACTGGACAGATGGAGCCGCCACTCCTGGGAAGGGCACCTGGCCTGGAGGAGACCCCTAGAGGCAGACCCTGCTCTGGAAGCCTTTCCATTCCTCATGCCCACAGCAAGGCAGCGGACAGGAGCCAGTGCAGACCTGGGGCCTGAGAGGCACCGTCGGTCTGTTGGCCTCTGCCCTGTGACCGTGAGCAGGTGGGGCACGTGCCTCAGTTTCCCCTTAGCGTACGAGGAATACAGGGTTATCCTGAGGTTCAAGGCTGCAGCCACAGCCTCCTCACCACTCACTCATGCCAGGAGCCACCCCTGGATGATTTAATGCTGGTCACCCTGATAACCCTGTAGGGTAGGGAGAAAATTATTTTTCTTTTACAGTTAGGGAAACGAGGCACAGGAAGATAAAGTCAGTCACCCACAGAGACACAAGCATGGAACAGAGGATAAGATTCAAGCTTCCAGTGCAGAGTCACTGTCCGTGTCCCCAAGTGCCACAGTGCACCATCTCCATGTATCAAGATGAGAACGTTTCCCAGGAAGTAAAATCCCAGCACAGGTGCCCCCACTAACCCGGGAGCCCGCAGACAGTGGCCAGGAGCGGGTGCCCACCCAGGCTGCCAGTGGCCCTGGGCAAGTCACCCAGCTTCTCCAAGCCCCAGGCGCCTCATTTGTCAAGCGTGGAGGGTGGTCCTGCTGCTGCTACAGGGTTCCTTCGGGAGGCATGGAGGTGAGGCTCTGCCCCAGGGAGCCACTCTGTGGGTGCTCAACACTGTGAGTGCCCCTTTCACAAGGCGGCTGTAGGCGGGGCCACAGGACAAGAAGGCAGCCAGGCTGTGCATGGGTGTGTGGATGATTTGGCACAGGGGGAGGGTGGATGTCCCCAGGCAGTGGCATGGACTTGGGAGAACAATTCATGTCCCAGATCCGGAGAGCCCCAACCAGAGGAGCCCAGCTTTGGGGCAGCACGGGGCTGTGCAGCCTCTGGAGCCGGCTTCGGGGCAGCACGGGGCTGTGCAGCCTCTGGAGCCGTGTGCCACGGTGGAGCCTGGACCCACAGCCAACCAGAGTGGGAGAGACCCTGGAGGCTCCCTAGGCACCCAGGTGGCTTCTCATCCAATGATCCCTGTTTCTGAGAGCTCGGCCCACATTCACAGACGACGTCTGGCCCCTGGAGGTGCCGGCATGGACGCTGCCTGGGTCCTGTCTGGCCCACCTGGTGCTGCTCTGAGAGCCGAGACCCCCACCACTGTGGGGCCCTTTGCTGCCTTCCAACGGGACCCCTCAGAAGGAACAGGCTTCATGGCAAATGGAGACGGTGCGCTGCAGACGGCTAATGGATTCTAATGCTTTTCAGACCATGAAGGATTAAAATTCTAATACTGCCTGGAAAAAAACCCACATGCCTCCAATAGAAAATACCATCTCCCAATTTCCATCTCAGGCCGAGGACAGTAACGTTAATAGGAAATGATACAAATTGAATTCATTTTCATTCTCATTACAGGGGTGGGGTTACAAGTTGCCATCGGACACGGGGTCCTTGGGAGTCAAAGCGGCCCCAGCACGGAACCGTTTTCTCCGAGGACCCTGACGTCCATCTTGCAGGAGATCTGGGGGTGGGGGCACCCAGGGAGGGACAGAGCGGGTGGCAGGAACAAACCCACAGGGGTCAAGGGGAGCGCCTGGCCTGGGACCCCGTTACCTGCAGACTCTGCGGATGGAACCGGCTTCCCTGTGGGCCCAGCACAGGAGGGCCAGTGCATCTGCACACACGGCCTGGGGCCCACACCACCGCCCCCACGGCCAGGAGTCTGAAGCCTGAGGGTGCACGTGGCAGCTGCCCAGGTGGAAGGCATCAGGGCCTGTGAGTGGGACCCCCCCCATGCTGACTGCTTCCTGGGGTCCAGAGCACAGAGGGCGTGGTCTGGGTGCAGCTCAGAGGGTGGGTGGGTGTCCAGCAGCCAGCTCGCTTGGTCCCCACACTCGCCCAGCCTTCATGTCCATGTCTCCATGTGGCCACCTCCCAATGCCCAGCGGCTGGGGCCACCTGATAGGGCGTGAGGGACGCATCCAGGCGGGACTGCCCTCCCTGGGATCCTCTTGGAGGGAGGAAGGAATGTGGCCACAAGACCGGAAGGGGACTCAGCCTGGGGAGCCGGTGGCTCCACTCCCCGATCTGTGGCATCGATCTCTGTCACCGGAACGCTGTGCCTGCTGCTGTGGTCCCAGGGGAGTCTCTCTGTCAGCAAATGCAACACAAACAGGATTTGTTAACAAGCTGCTATTATCCCTGGAGATTGTGGCTTCAGTGGGGTTTAGAATGAGGAAGAAAAGCCTGGGTGCTACCTTTGTCCCCGGCAGCTTGTCACACGGAGCACAGGGAGCTGGTGTGCTGCTGATTTCGGAGAGGGGGCACCACCCCCAGAATGGCTGCCGACAGGAAGGGCGTGCCTGGTCTGTGCGTCTGTAGTGCACCCGGGTCTCTCTGTCCACACCCGGGTCTCCCTGTCCACACCCAGGTCTCCCTGTCCACACCCGGGTCTCTCTGTCCACACTCGGGTCTCTCTGTCCGATGCAGAGTGGGGACTCCCGGTGGCTTCCTCAATGCTCCTGCAGTCCATGGCTCCTCATTTTGATGGAGGAGAGGATGAGGCCCAAAGAAACAGGACTTCAGCAGTTCAGATGCGAGGCAGCCAGAGGCCACGTGGAAGGGAACAGGGAGGATGTGAGAGATTGTCCTGGGAGGGAGGCAGGAGGCATCGTCCTGCAAACGTCCTGCAGTCAGGGCCTGAGGTCAGACGCTGCCCAGGCAGAGGGGCCTCTGGGAGCAGCGGTTCAGCCCCTCACTGAACAGACGGGGCTGAGGCTCAGAGATGGGGCGAGACAGACACTGCCCAGGGAAGAAGCGGAGGCCAGGCTGGTGGTGGCCGTTCCTGAGGATGGGCTCTGCCCTCATAGGGAGGTCACCAAGCACCCGTAATGACTACAGCCCTGCAGGGTCCCAGCGCTGGCCTGCCCCAGGCTCAGCTCCCTGTGGCTTGGGTCTGGGCTGCCCCAGCGCAGCTCCTCCTTGCCAGGGTCTGTTACAATAGAAGCTTCTTGCACTTGGAAGACAGTGCAGCCATGGTGAAGGCCTGAAGGACGGAGGCTCTCACCCTTCCCGGCTGCTTGGAAGAGCAAGGACTTCCTCTGAGGTGGGTGGAACTCCGCTGCCTCCCCACACCCTCCAGAGAAAGCAGCGATCACGTCCCCAGCAGGAGTGGACCTCGACCTCACTCCCGGGACACATGGGCTGGCCCAGGAGACCCCTCTGTCTGCCACCCTGCAGGCGCCACCCAGCACAGCAGAGCAGTGGGGGCCTCCAGCAGAGGAAAGGGGTGGCCTGCCCAAGATGCATCTCTTACTACAGAGGGGTGTTCTCCCTCTCGCCCTCCCTCACTCCCTCCCCTTTCCTCCCTCCGCTCTCTTGCCCTCCCTTCTCTTCCTCCCAATGACAGAAGAACACGTCCACACCCGGGTCTCTCTGCGGTGCTCTGTCCACACCCGGGTCTCTCTGTCCACACCCGGGTCTCTCTGTCCACACCCGGGTCTCTCTGCGGTGCTCTGTCCACACCCGGGTCTCTCTGCGGTGCTCTGTCCACACCCGGGTCTCTCTGCAGTGCTCTGTCCGCACCCCAGTCTCTCTGTCCACACCCAGGTCTCTCTGCACCCGGGTCTCTCTGTCCACACCCGGGTCTCTCTGCCCACACCCAGGTCTCTCTGCCCACACCCAGGTCTCTCTGCACCCGGGTCTCTCTGTCCGCACCCGGGTCTCTCTGCACCCCAGTCTCTCTGTCCACACCCGGGTCTCTCTGCACCCCAGTCTCTCTGTCCACACCCGGGTCTCTCTGCACCCCAGTCTCTCTGTCCACACCCGGGTCTCTCTGCGGTGCTCTGTCCACACCCGGGTCTCTCTGCGGTGCTCTGTCCACACCCGGGTCTCTCTGCAGTGCTCTGTCCGCACCCCAGTCTCTCTGTCCACACCCAGGTCTCTCTGCACCCGGGTCTCTCTGTCCACACCCGGGTCTCTCTGCCCACACCCAGGTCTCTCTGCCCACACCCAGGTCTCTCTGCACCCGGGTCTCTCTGTCCGCACCCCAGTCTCTCTGTCCACACCCAGGTCTCTCTGCACCCGGGTCTCTCTGTCCACACCCGGGTCTCTCTGTCCACACCCGGGTCTCTCTGCAGTGCTCTGTCCACACCCGGGTCTCTCTGCGGTGCTCTGTCCACACCCGGGTCTCTCTGCGGTGCTCTGTCCGCACCCCAGTCTCTCTGTCCACACCCAGGCCTCTCTGCACCCCAGTCTCTCTGTCCACACCCAGGTCTCTCTGCGGTGCTCTGTCCACACCCGGGTCTCTCTGCAGTGCTCTGTCCGCACCCCAGTCTCTCTGTCCACACCCAGGTCTCTCTGCACCCGGGTCTCTCTGTCCACACCCGGGTCTCTCTGCCCACACCCGGGTCTCTCTGCCCACACCCGGGTCTCTCTGTCCACACCCGGGTCTCTCTGCAGTGCTCTGTCCACACCCGGGTCTCTCTGCGGTGCTCTGTCCACACCCGGGTCTCTCTGCAGTGCTCTGTCCGCACCCCAGTCTCTGTGTCCACACCCAGGTCTCTCTGCACCCCAGTCTCTCTGTCCACACCCAGGTCTCTCTGCGGTGCTCTGTCCACACCCGGGTCTCTCTGCAGTGCTCTGTCCGCACCCCAGTCTCTCTGTCCACACCCAGGTCTCTCTGCACCCGGGTCTCTCTGTCCACACCCGGATCTCTCTGCCCACACCCGGGTCTCTCTGCCCACACCCGGGTCTCTCTGCCCACACCCGGGTCTCTCTGTCCACACCCGGGTCTCTCTGCAGTGCTCTGTCCACACCCGGGTCTCTCTGCGGTGCTCTGTCCACACCCGGGTCTCTCTGCAGTGCTCTGTCCGCACCCCAGTCTCTCTGTCCACACCCAGGTCTCTCTGCACCCGGGTCTCTCTGTCCACACCCGGGTCTCTCTGCCCACACCCGGGTCTCACACCCGGGTCTCTCTGTCCACACCCGGGTCTCTCTGCCCACACCTGGGTCGCTCTGCCCATACCCGGGTCTCTCTGTCCACACCTGGGTCTCTCTGTCCACACCCTGGTCTCTCTGCAGCGCTCTTTCCTGGATTTTGCTGGGAGTTCTTCACTCCCTCCTATGATACCTGATCCTGTGTACATGCTCAGTGTCCTCGTCCTGTGTGTGGTCAGTTTCCTTGTCCCTGTTTGTGGTCAGTGCCCTCATCCCTCTGTGGTCAGCACCCTTGGCCCACGTGTGCAGACCCTTCCTGGCTGCACCCCGGACAGGCCCAAGACAGGCAGACGGGACGCGGGTCTGGATGGGGCAGGCACTGCTTTCTCCCTGGCTGCATGTCGTGGGTCTCACTTGGCCTTGAGTATTGCTGTCTGGATGGGTCTCTCCTGAGCACCCTGCCCTTGGGCTCCAGTTTCCCACTTCTCCAAAGTCCTGGCTTCCCATTGTGAGCACTGGTTCTGGGTGCTGCGCACCGTAGTAGGCGCAGTCTGGGTGGGCAGTGCCCGTCGATGTGGGGACTGAGTGCAGGTCTTGTGGAAGGATCAGCAAGGGGCACCCCTGCCTGCTGTGTCCTCCCAGCTGGGCCCCTGGGGTTGGGGAAATGGAGACACCATCCCCCGCAGAAGCCTGTTTGGCTCCAGAATATGAGGCCGTGTCACGCGGGGCGTCTTTAGAACGCCAGCTTCTTCAATGCACAGGGATCACAATGCCTGCCTCCCGCTCTCTGCTGGGGAGGGAGTCCGCTTCTATCCAAAACAAAGCATACCGTTGAACAGCTGGGAAAAAAGGGAAGAGGAATTATCCAACACCATCGAACCAAATGAGTTCCGAGTGACCCCTGCTTGTCCGAGCCACGGTGAGAACACTCGCAACCAGCGTCTGAGTGGTGGGAGGTTCGCTGCAGACCTCCACCCCCAGCATGTAGCTCTCCTGGGATACAGGAAGGGGAACCACACACTTTGAAACCTGCAGACTTTATCTGTGACAAGTGTGACATGGATGACAGGAAAGTGACCGAGCGGCGCTGGGCTCCAGTTCCTCCCCTGGTTACCTGCTGTGCTGCAGGAAGCAGTGCCCATGTTGAGAAAACCACAGGCCAGTGAACTCTGGAAACACCTCTTTGCAGTAAATTCCAAGTCTTCAGCCTCACCTCCCGCCTTCTCATGCCTGACCAGACCTCATGCCAGCTGGCCTCAGACCCACCAGGAGAAGCAGCCCCAGCTTGGCTGCCAGCTCTCTGCCACCCTCCAGTCACTCAAACTTTGAGATACCCTCAAGTGTAACTGAGCACATGGCTCTGCCCAGATAGAGGCAGGCTTTTCTGGACTTTCTTGCAGCATGGTGTGGCTGTGTGACTAGGCCGGTCCCATGGGATCTAGGCACAAGGGATGGGCACCATTTCTGGGAAATGTTCTGCAAAGTAATAGGCATGCACTCCCTTTGGCCCGTTCTTCCTTTCAGCTAGCTGGGATGCAGATGTGATGGCAGGAGCCAGAGCAGCTATCCTGGGCTCAGAGTTTGAAGCCATTTAATGAGGTAGCAGAGTCACTCTACCAGCCCAGCACTCTCTACCTTTGGCCTGATAAATGGAGGTTTTGTTACCCTGGGTTAAATGGTGCCCTACATCATAAGAGCAGTGAGTGATCAGAGACAAGCTGGGAATTGCCCCAGGCTTCCACTCTGACCTTTTACAACAGGTGTGATGTGGACAGCACCAAGAGGTGGAAATGCAAAACCACTTGCCCCACTGCTCTTCTTCCTCAGAGATCCCAAGAAATGGGACTGGCACCACCAACCCTCCAGCCCCAAGGACAGCCAGCTGCCTCTCTGGCATGGGTTCCTCTGGGTAGTGATGGGGGAACCCAGCCTCTTCCCTTTGCAGCTCCCCCATCTCAGCCCTTAACTTCCAGCCCAGCTTGAGAATGGGAGAAGGAGGGAGTGAGGCACCAGATCACAGTGAGCCTGGGCCACACACCCCTTCGCTTACCTTTCACTCAGGAAAATCAGCCACGTGCCCCTCCCTGGAAACTGGGGAGTGTGGGGAAAACATGGATATTTGGGGAGCTTTGCAGGGCCTCATGATTCTGCTGGGAGAAAGTGACCTTTCTCCTTTACTTCAACATAAAACCATTAATGTGTCTCCTATGATGCTGCTTGATCTAGAAAACCAGAAAAGAAAACTGAAGGAGGATAGTTAATTTACACCAAAGTGAGAGATTACTTGCTGATAGGAAAACTAGACAAGAAGAAACAGCATTTAAATACGAGCGAGTTTCCGCAGAGGCTCACAGACCTCTCCATCGGAGGCGGGTTGATGATCCCATACTAGGGGCTATGGAAATAGGGTGGCATCACAGGGGAGCGGAGCGGTGGGCAGGGCGGCACGCTTGGCTGTGGACATTTTTAAAATTCCCAACTTTGAACAAAAAGTGAAAAAGTCTACGTTTGTTATTAGGTTAGTGGTTGTTCCTAGTACCCAGTGGGTAAATGTCGGACACATGTGTAAAAAGCTCACTGAAGTCCCCGCTCTGTCAGCAGCCCCTCGTCTCTCCATCTGGTTCTGCCCTGGTGAAGAACTTGAATGTGAACATGGCTGGCCCACAGCCTGTACCCCTCTCCTGTCTGCCAGTGACCCACCATCCCATCAGGAGGCCGAGACACCCCCGACCGTAAGAGACAGCAGAGGGGAAATGCTGCCCCACCTCCGCCTTCCCTCCCTGCCTCCCTCCTCCACAGCTGCTGCCCCAGGCTGGAGCCCCAGGGCCTCCTCCTCCTCCTCTTGCAGGTCCTTCTCATGCTCTGCCTGCCCACGGCCACCTTGCAGCCCCGGGCCTAAGGAGCCCCTGCTTGTCCACCCTCCTGACTGAAGGTAAGGAGAGAGCCTGGAGACAGTCTGCGACACTGGGCAAATCTCTCAGACCCCCGTCCACAAAACAGCCCCCACCCAGCCTACCGGCTTGATGAGAAAAATTCTGTAGAAAGGCAATCCCGACTCACTTTCTGAGCGTGTGGCTCGGCTTGGACAGTTCTAAGTCTCCACTGCTTAGCTCTGGGGCCTGGGAACAGCCTGGAGCGGACCTCACAGGGCCTGCAAAAGGGTGAGATGGGACTCGGGACCTGCTAGAGAGAGCCCGTGTGCGAGGCCCGGGGGCTGCCGGAAGGAGCCACCACAAGCTCGGGGGCATAAAGCAAGTTGTGTGTATCCTCTCACAGTCTGGGGCCAGAAATCCAAACTCAAAGTGTCTTCAGGCCTGTGCTGCCTCCTGCGGCTCTAGGCTCCTTCCCGCCTTTGTGCTGACTCCTGAGGCTCTAGGCTCCTTCCAGCCTCTGGTGGCTCCCACATTCCTGCAGCCTCACGGCTCCAATCCCAGGCTCCGTCCCCTCCATGTGTCTGAGTCCCGAATCTCCGTCTCCATTCCCTGAAGAGGACACCTGGCATTGGACTTGGGGACCCACCCAGATATATCAGGGTGACCTTCTCATCTTGAATTCCTTAACTTAATCACATCTGCAAAAGCCCTTTTTCCAAATGAATCCAAAGTCACAGGTTCGGGGGTTAGGACGTGGACAGGTCTTTTGGGGCCAGCAACCCAGCCCACTGCGGCTAACAGGTGTCAGCGTGGACAAGCAGAGCTATCCCCAGCCTTCAGTTTGCAAGTAGACTCACCCCTTTCTCTCTCCTGCCAGTTCAAGTTGCCCCTTGCCCGAGAG
Organism: Rhinopithecus roxellana; assembly: GCF_007565055.1. Taxonomy (NCBI): domain Eukaryota; kingdom Metazoa; phylum Chordata; class Mammalia; order Primates; family Cercopithecidae; genus Rhinopithecus; species Rhinopithecus roxellana. Next base: position 25,942,020 of record NC_044561.1, read on the forward strand.
AAGCCTACAAAGACCACCGTGCCTTCTCTCCTACTCCCAAGCCCCCAGTTGGCCATGCCCCCCAGGGAGCGTTGCCAGCCACAGGGACGGAGGACTTTGTCCTGCCTCTAGGACATGTCTCTTCCAGGCCTCCACCTCTGTTCTACATCAGGAGTCTGCTCCATGCAGGGACCTGGCTTTGTGGCTCAGAAACGTGTGTGACATGAAAATCCGGCAAAACCAAGTAAAATAGGAGGAAGGCAAGGTAAACCCAACACAGCACCCTAGACGCCCACAGAGCAAGCTGAGCTGTTGCCCTGCCAGGCCTGAATGAGGGAAGAAAGCTGCAGACAGGGGCACTGGAGGGGAGAGGGTTGACCGCGGCCCGTGGGCCCTTTCTGCTCTGAGAGTTTGATAGAATGAGATTTTTGGTTTGGCTTCACTGGTTATTGTAGTTTTTCCATTATTTTATTGTGCAAATTCCTAGTAGAGTCAGCAGAATCAAGAGGCAAACTGAGCAGCTACTGTGAAGTGTGAAAAATTACCCTCAACTAATACAATCACACTATTTGCTTATGGGATTACGGCATGGAAATGAGGCCTCCAGGCTGGCAATTTGGCAGCGGACTCCGGTCACCTTCCTGGGCCGCAGCCCCGGCCCAGGAGTTGTGGTTCTCCTGACTACAGTAGCAGGATGAGCTTTCCATCTCCCGTGGGGCAGACACCCATCTTTTCTGCGGCATTGACAATACCTTTAATTGTATCACAGACAACACACCCCCAGGAGCTAAGCAGGGCACCCGCAGGGAGAAAATATGCCCATATCACATCCACCCAGCAAATAGTGAACCACGTCTCTCAAACACAAACATGGACCTAGCAAATAGTGACCCACGTCTCTCAAACACAAACATGGACCTTAAATCCAGGCAGCCTGGGAATAAGAAGTGAAAGCTTTTGAGTGCTGTAAGTGTCACCCCCCGGATTCTGGGATTCAGGAGGCAGGGGCCAAGCCTTGCTGCCTGTGTTTCTACAGCTGCAATCAGGATGTCCCCCTGATCCAGTAAGGGCTTCTGCCCTGACTCTACAAGATAATCACCTGAGGGATTCAAGAAACTCTAACGTCGAGGCCACGCGCCAAACCAATGAAATCCAAATGTCACACGGGGCCTGGGTTCCAGCGTTCTTCCAATGACTTCCAATTAGCTTCCTGAACAGCCACTGCTGAGAACCACCATCCTCACTAGAGGTCTGGCAAGGTCATATCGGAGACACCGAAGACTCACATCTTCATTAGAATTCATGCCTGAAAGACGGAAGCAAAGGCTCTGCACACACAGTGTGTTTCTCTGTCGAGCACGGAGGATACCCAGAGAGGCAAGCGTCTCCTCAGCTCAGGAAGTGTTTAAAAAGTAAGTGGTGAGTTGGCAGAGGGGATAATGAAATTTTAGATAGAGGCTTGGATGGATGGATGGATAGATAGATGGATGGATGGATGGATAGATGGTGGAGAAATGAGTAGGTAGATGGATCATGAATGGAGGAATGGGTGGGTGAGTGGATAGATGGAGGGAAGGATGGTGGATGAATGGATGAGTGAATAGATAGATGGTATGTGGACGGATGGATGGGGGATGAATGGATGGATAATGGATGGATGGTGGATGAGTGGGTGGATGGATGAATTGGTTGGTAAGTAGGTGGGTGGTTAGATGGTGGATAGATGATGGATAGATGAGTACATACGTGGGTGGATGAATGGATCAATGGGGATGGGTGGATGAATGGATCGATGGGGATGGATGGATGAATGATGGATGGATGGATGGTTGGATGGATGGATGGACAGATGGATAATGGATGGTGGATGAGTGGATGGATTGGTTGGTGGATAGGAGGGTGGTTAGATTATGCACAGATGATGGATAGATAAGTACACATGTGGATGGGTGGATGCTTGGATGGTGGCTGAATGGATAGATGGCTGGGGATGGATGGATGAATGGGTGGGTGGATGGATGGATGGCGGATGAGAGGATGGATTGGTTGGTGGATAGGTGGGTGGTTAGATGGTGGATAGATGATGAATAGATGAGTACATATGTGGGTGGCTGGATGCATGGATGGTGGATGAATGGATGGATGGATGGGGATGGATGGATGAATGGGTGGGTGGATGGATGAATGGTGGATGAGTGGATGGATTGGTTGGTGAATAGGTGGGTGGTTAGATGGTGGATAGATGATCAATAGATGAGTACATATGTGAGTGGATGCATGGATGGTGGATGTATGGATGGATAGATGAGGATGTATGGATGAATAATGGGGAATGGAAAACATGTGACAGACAGCTTTTGTGCTGAAGACTGCACAGAATTGTGAGACAGCCTCCCTGACCTGTTGGAACTTAGAAAGAAGGTGTTTTACTGAGGCAGAGTGTGACTCAGCCCCATAAGCGCGATTGCGGAGGGATGAGGAGACACAGTGATTGACACTTACTAAGCACTTCCTGTAGACCTGGCTGGGAGTATCCTACAGGAATCTCCACATTCTTCCCCTCAACAGCTCTCACAAATGAGGTTGCCAGGAGGTGGCAGGGCTGGACCCAAACCCCACTGTCCCTGGCTGCAGGACAAGTGATCCTCATCAAACAGGCTGCAAGGGCTCTGTGCCAGGCAGGTGCCAGCGACACAGGGGGCCTGCTTGTGAAACAAACAGGTGGGCAGATAGATAGGTGGGCAGGTTGGCAGGTGGGCTGAGCTCCCCACCGCCTGACCAGCTGTTCTTCAAGGGCTTCACGGTGATCAAGACAGAGCCCTTGATGTTGGAAGGCCACAGCCTGGTGTGGAGGAGGTCACCGGAATGGGACCTAGCCTGCTACAGGATGCACGCCTCTGGCCCTCGGTGTCCCCAGCACCTGAGAAGTGGCCACTAGATGAACAGGTGTCCTGCCTGGGACGGTTTTCCCAGTGCCCGCCTGCGGGACTCCAGCTCCTTGTTCTGGCTCCTGCTGCACCAGCCCCTGGTGACTGAGGCTTCTCCCTACCCCGTGTAAGTAGAACTCACCTCACCCCTGTCCTCCCTGCTCCCTGAATCTTCATGTCTCTGCCCTGCATTTCCTCACTTGCTGCGTCACATTTATGCTTCATATGTTTAATATTTGTTTCCTATCTGTCTTCCCCTGACCTCAATTTGAAGACAGGCTTCAGCAGAGCAAGGGCTGGATTTTCTGAGCATCGTAACTTCCTTCGTGCCCAGAACAGGAGAGTAATAGATGCTCCATAAACACTGTTTACATTATTGTGTGAATAAATATCATGTCCTTTTGCTCACTGAGGAATGCTGGTCAATAAAAGAGGAGTTCAGGAATTGCAGGGGCAGGGAGGGGGCTTCATAACAGGGGACAGGCAGATTGAGGAGTTCCAGGGCAGCTTAGCCTCCACTCTGACCCTCAGTCTCCTCCTCTGCTCAGCACAGGTGATACTAACTCCTCTGCCATGGAGCTGCCTCAAGGATTCACGAGATGAGGCCCATCAGGTGCTCAGCGCAATGCCGGCCTGGACCGTGCTCCATGCACTTCAGCTGCCGCTGGGTCTGCTGCTTTTATCTGCACCTGCCCCTCCTTCTGTACAATGTATGGGCCTCTATTCATCTCTCCTACTTCCCCATCTCCACGACAGCAGGTGTGCGCGGCCCGCACGTGTGTGTGATTTGCAGGAAGGAATGGGCTATTTGGAGATGGTGCTGGCTCAGAAGACCAGGAGGGAGGCGTGGGGGACAGAAACAGAGCGGACACAGCAGATGTGGACACAAGGCTGACTTGGGCTCAGGGCCCAGTTCCAAGGTGCCACTGAGTCAGGTGGCTGGAGCTCCAGGGAGCAGCAGCAGGTCCTGGGATGCCAACCCCCAGAATCCAACGTAGGCACCGCTCTCCACAGCCTGAATTTCCCTTTCACCAGGGACATGCTCACAGGGCCCTCGGCCTGCCCAGGACCCAAGGTCAGCCTTCCCTTCACACCCCACCTGCTGTCCTGGCAGAGAGAGGCCCCTCCACAGGGCAGCCATAGTGCCCAGAGCTTCCTCCCGGGCTGGGACTCCCTGGCCTGTCCCCCTCGGCAGGACCTGGCCACCTCCCTGTGGCCCCAGGGTCAGGCCCAGCTGTGGTGCCGGGCACCCACTAGGTGCTCAGTCAGTACTCCTGGGGGCACCTAAAGGAGAGGGTGGGACGAGGGGAGGAGGGAGGTAGGTGCTGGGCATTGTCTGTTGGGAGACAGGATCCTGTTTGGGAAGAGGATCCTGTCCCCTCAGGGCCTCCCCAGAAACCTGGAGAAGTGTTGGTTGCTTTAGTGGGGGGCAGGGAAAAGGCAGGTGATTGCAGAGATTTGAGGGTATTTTCTTCACGTTTCCCCGGACTCTTCAGTGAGGACGGGTCTGCAGGGAGCGGCATCCAGAAAGCGAGTTTCCCGCACCCACTTGAGCGAACCTTCTTGGGCTCCTGTTAGGTGTCCCTCTTGGTGGTTCAGAAGGCGAGTTTCCCGCGTGTGCTGGGAGAACCCTTCTCGGGGCTTGGGTTAGGTCTCCCTCTCGGTGGCTCAGGATCCTGCCTGCAGTTTCCCATCTTGGGAGGGAGGGGTTTCGTCGACCAAGGCTCCAGGGAACTGTGATGCCTCAGAGGAAAGCCCAGACCCACTGGTGTAGGCGCCGGGGCCCTGGCTGCAGGTCCTGACTTACGGGGGAGGAGGAGTTGAGTCATCACTGCTGCTTTGCCTATGGGGAGACTGGGCCGGGCCAGGCCAGGCCAGGGTGGATCGGCTCAACCATTCTTCCCACAAGCACTGTCACCGGGTCCCCTCGCGGTGCTGCTTTTATATCAAATCCCTTAGAAGTAAAGTAATTGTTACTAAAGGACAGTGAGTTTTTATTTATTTTATGTATTTTTAAAATTTTCCTATATACTTGTTTACTTTGGACACCTTCAGAATTTAGCATTCCCAAAATCTTGTTTTTTTAAGTCATTTGTGGAAAGCCTTGGGTCTCCTATTCCTTGACTTCCTCCACCCCAGGAATTCAGAACACCCTAATCCCATCCCAGAGTTGCCCACACACGTCCTCTAACCTCCGAGCGTGCACCTGCCTCCACAACACGCTGCCGCATGCATTACCATCCCTGTGACGGAAGCAGAGACTGGGGACCCAGCTTGGGTCCTGGCCAGACACTGGCCTGCATGCAGCCCTCACTCTGCCCTGCCTGCCCCAGGTGCGGTCCAGGGACGACGGACCCCTCACTCTGTGTGTTACCAATGAAGAGTCTCGACTAGGAGTCATCCAGGTGCTTGGTGTTTTGAACAAAGAATTGGACAAAATGCACAAGCAGAGCAATAAAACAACAAAGGAACAAAAGCATAGATTGATTGAAATGAAAGCACACCCCACAGAGTAGGAGCAGGCTTGAGCAAGAGGCTCAAGAGCGCCGGTTACAGAATTTTCTAGGGTTTAAATACCCTCTGGAGGTTTCTCATTGGTTACGTGGTTACACCCTATGTAAACGAGGACTTGGTCTGCGGCTAGTCTGATTGGTTGTGGGAAGCGGCCAATCAGAGGTGCTTTCCATTTTTCATCTGCCATGCGGTGGAAAGGGGGGCATTGTAAAGGGAGTAGCCTCTGATCCTTTTGTTACTTGGGTGTGGAGAGGTGGGGTTTTTCTTTTGATTCAGTTCTAGGAAGTCAGCGTGAATCTACCTTAGGTTCCCTACCTCCAGACCCTATTCTCCTGCCTCAGTGGGCTCCCCAAACCCACACCAACCATCGCCTCATTGAACCTGCATTGCGGACTGGCCCGCTGACTCAGTGTGTTGCCACAAGCAAACAAGGCACTGAGGCAAAGCTGGGTCCGCAATTTGTCCACTGCCCAGTGATGGAGCTGGGCTTAGACCAGCACTGGCCCAGGGGCTGAGCTGTGAGCACAGATGCCCTGCTAGGAGGAGCTCAGTGTACTCACGTTCATGGGAACTGATGTCACCTGGTGATGTGGGTGAAATGGAATAAGAAGGGCCACTTCCTCTCCTTCCTGGATGCTCCACTCCCTTCCTTCCCAGGCCCTGGGACTTGTTCTTGAAGCATCCTTGAAGAAGCAGTGAGTCTCACCCAATCCCTGGGCTCCAGGATGCTGGGAATCCCCGAAGGCATGGAAGGACGAACACAGGTCCAAGCACAGAGAGACCCCATGGTGGACACCGGCCAAGTTGGGAGGCCTGGGGCCGGGCAAGCGTTGGGCTCCTGTCTCCCACCACCAGCCGAGAGCCAGCAGCACGGAAGACCACCCGTAAAATTTCCAAGCTGAGCTGTTTAACGAAGCCCTCAGCTATTTGTACATAAATATCCATGTGGAGAACGCCAGTGTGGGCTTAGCTCCGAGTGTGGTTTCTACAACACCCCAATGACTCCATAAATCTCCAAAGCGTGCACCTTTGATCTGACATAATTAAAGACCGAGTTCCAAATGAAACGTTTGAACCGAGGAAGGCAGCTCCAAGTGTCCCAGGGCTGATGCTGGGCAGTGGGTCTTGGCAGCACCTCCTCCTGCCTGACTGTCCCTCAGGGACGGCCTTGGCTGGAGCAGGAGTGGGGACGGCAGGCCCAGGGCCCCTTCTCCTTGGGCATGGCCCTTGGACCCCAGCCTGCTCAGGAGGGATGGACGAGGGGCAGGGCCGCCGCTACTGGGCTGGGAGTGGGCCGGGCGCTTAGGCCAGACAGAGCCACGGATGCGGGGTGCTCACCCAGCTGTGTGTGGGAAAATAAACAGTGGCGTATTTCCAGTCCTGCTGCCTCCCACTAAGGAGGGAAACCCGGGTGCAGGGCAGTGCAGGGGCCATTGAAAACAATATGCTGAGAATGGATAAGGGCTCAAGGACAGTATCTCTAGCTAGTGGCACTTTCCATGAACTCCAGCAGTCAAGGACAGTATCTCTAGCTAGTGGCACTTTCCATGAACTCCAGCAGTCAAGGACAGTATCTCTAGCTAGTGGCACTTTCCATGAACTCCAGCAGTCAAGGACAGTATCTCTAGCTAGTGGCACTTTCCATGAACTCCAGCAGTCAAGGACAGTATCTCTAGTTGGACTTTTAATGAACTCTAGTAGGCGCCAAGAAGGCAGACAAATAAGAAAGAGCTTAGAGACAAGAAACTAAGCAGAAGGTTATGTCTGGGTGCAGAAAGTTTTTTTGCACTGTGTTATTTTTGCCGACGTGGGGTTTATGGAGTATAAATAAAGTGAGGCGGAGGCTCTAGGCGCAGCCGCCATGTTCTCTGTTTGTCTTTGTCTCTTGTGCCTGTTCATTCTCCACCACCCCCGGCACGGGCCCCATAGGCAGAGCTGAGGGCTGCCAGGTCAGCCCCAGGAAGGGCTGAGGACACAGCTGGCTCGGCTTCCCTGGGAGGTGATGGGGCCACCGTCCTGCCTCCCCCAGGCTGGGTCTGCGGTGCAGGATGTTAGTACAGGGTGTGGTGTGTGTGATGTGTTCTGCATGTGGTGATGTGTACCTGTGTGTTATGTGTGTGCTCTGTATCCTGTGTTTGTGGTATGGGGTATGTGTGGTGTCCGTGCAGTGGTGTGTGGTTTGGGGTTTGTGTACGTGTGTGATGTGTGTGGTGTGTCTGCTGTGTGTGTGATATGTGTATATGTGTAGGTTGCGTATGTGTGTGTAATGTGTTTGTGTGTATGTGGTGTGTGTGGTGTATGTGTTTGTGTTTGTACATGGGTTGTGTGGTGCATATCGTGTGTGTGGTAGTGAGTGGTTTGGGGTATGCGTAAGTGTGTATGTGTCGTGTGTATGTGTGTGGCGTGTGTCCGTGTGTGGTGTGTGTATGGTGTGTTGTGTGATTCAGGGTGTGTGCATGTGGTGTGTGTGCATGGGTTGGGTGGTGTGTGTGCAACACATGTGGTATATGTGTTGTGTGGTTTAGGGTGCGTGTGTGGTGTGTGTCCTACGCATGTGGTGTGTGGAGTTTGCACGTGGGTTGTGTGGTGCATGTCATGTGTGCATGGTGTGTGAGTGTGGTGTGTAGGGTGTGTGGTGTGTGTCCTGTGCGTGGTGTGTACGTTTTCACATTGGTTGTGTGGTGTGTGTTGTGTATATGGTGGTGTGTCATGCAGGTATGTGTGCATGTGTTTGGTGTGTGTCTTGTGTGTGTGGTTTGTGTGTGTGTAGCATGTGTGGTGTGTGTCCTGCATGTGTGGTGTATTTGTGTGTGGTGTGTGTCCTGCATGTGTGGTGTGTGTGTTTGTGTGTGGTGTGTAGTGTGTGCGGTGTGTGTCCTGCGTGTGTGGGGGCTGTGTGTGTGTGTGGTGTGTGTCCTGAGTGTGTGGTGTATTTGTGTGTGGTAGGTAGTGCGTGCGGTGTGTGTGCTGCATGTGTGGGGTGTGTGGTATGTGTGTTTGCACATGGATTGTGTGTTGTGTATGTGGTGGTGTGTGATGTGGGTATGTGTGCAGTGTGTGTGGTGCATATGGGTCGTGCGTGGGTTGTGTGGTGTGTGTGTCTACATGTGGGTTGTGTGGTGTGTGAGGCTGGAGGAGGAGCTGGGCCTGGACAGCAGCACACGAGACACGCAGCCTGGTGGGAAGGATGCGCGGAGCCATAGGCGGCCCCAGGAGGCCACGCTCGCCCGAAAAGCAGGCCAGGGTGGGCGCAGGACAAGCTGACGAGCAGGAGCGGGGCTCTGGGCGTTTCCCAGCAGATCCAGGCGGGTCCAGTCCGAGAGTTGGAGGAGCATCACCACCCACGGCCAGCAGGACAGGACGGATTCAGGCCGAATTCCCTGGCCGGAGCTCTGGTGCAAAAGAGGAGGGCGCAGCCCAAGGGACGGCCCCACAGGTGATCTCCTGATTCCGAGGGAGAAGGGGGAGAATCCACTGTGGAGAAGGCCTCGTGGTCAGCGTGGTCAGACCGCGCCATCGGGCTCGCAGCACCAGTGGCCGAGCAGCCCTCAAATCGTCCACCAAGAGGACTCAGCTTCACTTCACCGGTTTTCCTGCCAAAAAGAGGAGCAGGAGCAAACATTCCAGAAATACGAGTGAAGGAACGTTCTACAAAACAGTCGGGCTGTGATCCTCAAAAATGTCAATGTTGGGAAAAAAGGATGAGAAATTTTTCCAGAATAAGGGAGACGAACACGTGACAACGACATGCAATGCGTGATCTTGCGCGATTCCTGAGCCGTTGACTAATAACAACCCTAGTTGCTAACAAGGACATGATTTGAAGAGGGAGTGAAATGTGGGCATGGACTCCACACGGCACCGTAGGATCGTGTCAGTGATGGAGTCTGCTAAGACACTCGAGGTATGTGAATGTTCTTAGAAGATGTGGATGATGCATTTGTGGCAGGAAGTCACAATTCTGAAAGTTACCTTCCAATGGGGCATCAGCAACAACCACCGCCGTTACAACAGAGATAAAACGGGCAAGATAACTTTGCAGCCATGGCAGATCCAGCATATGGCGCGGGCATATGCTTTGTACTGTTGTAACTTCTCAATGTTTGAAATGTTTTCAGTGTGAATAAGTACAAATAGAGTGATTAAAATGATACACCAGCAAAAATATATGTGTGTATATATGTATATATGTATATATACACACACATATATTTTTGCTGGTGTATCACACACATATATACACATATACATATATACATATATACACACATATATATTTTGCTGGTGTATCACACACACATATATGTGTGTATATATGTATATGTATGTGTGTGTGTGTGTGTGTGTGTGTGTATGAGAGCCAAGAGATGAACCATTATGTAAAACACTTTGGAGTTCAAGGGCAAAACTGGAAGGATACAGAAGCCAGTTATGTATTGGTCAAGGGAGCAGGTGATGGAGGAGGCGTAATGACCATAAGCACGTAGGAGCAGCCTCAAGATACATCAACCGCCAGCGACCCACCTGCAGGGTAGGAAGATACGCTAGCAACACTGCCAAAGATTTTAACACATCACTACAAGTAAAGGACAGAACAAGTAGAAAAAAGTCAGCAAGTTTAGATAACCTAATTAAAGAGCTCACAGTAGAAGACTAGACAATCTTACACCAACAGTCAGAAAAGGCACATTCTGTGTAAACACCCTGGGAACAGCATGTGCTGAGAAATTAACCACGAGCAAAATTAGAGAAGCATTCCCCAAGTTCCGAAGAATCAACATCATACCGATGATCTTGCCGGCCAATGCATGACAAAATCAGGAGCTATTCATTGAAGAGTATTGTTTAAAATCTCATAGGAACCTAAGTAACAGACAATATGCCTTGGGAAAAATAAAATCATATAAATTATGAATACCTTAGAGTAGAGTGAAAATGAAAATATTATATTCATTGGTGAGATGTAGTAAAGCACTATGAGGAATTTATGAGTTCAAAATATATTTACCAGAAAAAAACAAGGTCTTGTAAGTCTTCTAAGCAGTAAAATTCAGGATAATTAATGGAAAAAAAGAGATGACTGTCTGAAAATGCTTGCAAAATAGTAAACTTAAGTCAAGACTAAGGGAGAAAAGAAAGAGAGACAATGGTAATAAAATTCTTAAGACTGAAAGTGATAAAAGCCAGACACAGATGAGACTGAAACGATGTTTCCTCAGACAGCTCAGTATTAATGAATTGGAAAATCTAGGTAAAATACTTTAAAAAAAAACCTGAAAATGACAAGCTTAAAACCAGGAAATGTTTGAAAATGTTACCTCCTCATATCTTTCTGAAGGGCTTTAATTAGATAATTTCTGTCAAAATCCTAGCAGAAATTTCTGTAGATACAGACAAGGGGATTCTAAAATGTATATGGAAAGTCTAAGGGGCCAAATTAATTAAAACAATTTTGAGAAAGAAAACAAAGTGGGAGAACTTACACCTCCTAATTTTAAGAATGACTAGTCCCAGCTGCTTGGGAGTCTGAGGCAGGAGAATCGCTGGAACCCAGGAGGCGGAGCTTGCAGTGAGTCAAGATCATGCCACTGCACTGCAGCCTGGGTGACAGAGCGAGACTCCATCTCAAAACACTGACTGTAAACCTATAGTAGTCAAGATAGGGTGACATGGGTAAAGGAAAAGACACATAAGTCAAGAAAAGAGAACAAAGAGTTCAAAATAAGGCACACAGATACAGCCAAATGATTTTTGACAAGTTACAAAGGCAATTCAACAGAAAAAAAGATAGTATTTTCATTAAATTGAACATCCATATGCTAAAAAAAAATGCAACTCAACCTAAACCTCACACCATATATAAAAATTACCTCGAAATGACTTATAGCTGTAATACCTCAAAATGTAAGGCTATAAATATTTTGTTTGTTTGTTTGTTTGTTTGAGATGGAGTCTCACTGTTACCCAGGCTAGAGTACAGTGGCATGATCTCGGCTCGCTGCAACCTCTGCCTCCGGGTTCAAGTGATTCTCTTGCCTCAGCCTTCCAAGTAGCACCCGCCACCACACCCAGCTAATTTTTGTGTTTTTAGTAGAGACGGGGTTTCACCGTGTTGGCCAGGCTGGTCTTGAACTCCTGACCTTAAGTGATCCTCCCATCCTCATCCTCCCAAAGTGCTGGGATTGCAGGCTTAAGCCACCACGCCCAGCCAGGCTGTAAATATTTTAGAATAAATATAGGAAGAAAACGTATGGCCCTTGATTAGGGAAAAGACATATAAAACCATAAGCACATTCCGTTTAAACAAAGATAAATTAAAACTTTAATTTTGCTTTACACTGAGAAAGAACCCGTTAATGTTATTGAATGCTAGAAATATTTACAAATCATATACCTGATGAAATACGCACAATATGTAAAACTCTCATGATTCATCCGTTTAAAAAAAAAAAAAACTGTTTCATTTAAAAAATGGGAAGATAATTGGAGTAGACACTTCACCAAATAAATTACCAAAGAATTACATGAAAGGGTGCTCAACATCGTTAGGCATTAAGGAATCCACAAGGAGAGATCACTGCACACCTGCTAGAATGGAGAATATATACATATACACACAACACTGTGTGCTAGTGAGAAAAGTGAGCAGCTGAACATCTCGTGTGTCATGACTAGTGGACATGCAGAAGTATACAGACACTCTAAAATTGGCTGTTTTTACTGAAGTTAAACACTTACCAGATGACAGGAATTTTATTTATAGGTATTTACCCCAAAGAAATGAAAACCTGTGTTTACACCCAAAACCGCATATGGATGTTGGTAGCAGCTCTATTCTGTTCATTAACTGGAAATACCGCACCTGTCTGACAACGGTAGAATGCATGGAGTAATAGGCATCCATACGGTGGGATTCATTTAGTCATAAAGGGAAATCAACTATTGATGCACACCACTTGGATGCATCTCTAAAGCATTATGCTAAGGGAAAAATAAGCCTCTCAAAAGTTGACACTCTTGACACTTGACACTTGACACTCTTGACACTTGAATCCTCTCAAAACTTGACACTCAAGACTATAAGTCTTGAGAATCAAACTTATATTGGTGGAGAAAAGCTCAGTGGTTACTAGAGGTTAGGATGTGGTGGGGTTTCAATACAGAGGGCAGCATGGGGGAGCTCTGCGGGGAGTGTAAGGACTCTCTACCTTCTGTGACGGTGGTTATAGGATTCTGTGCATGTATTAAAACTCATTATATTCTACCACAGAGGGAGAGGGAGAGGGGAAGGGGGAAGGGGAGGAGAGGAGAGACAGAGAAAGTGAAAAATGCTCTAACCCAAATTAAAGACAGATTGTAGATTTGGAAAATAACACTGTTGTAAAATCTGAACCAGACAGGAAATTAATATGTATTAAGTTCCAGTACATTTAAAAGGACTAAAAGCATAGATAGCGTGTTCTCTGACTAAAATGGAATTAAATTACAAACCAAGTAGGAAAACCTATCTGGAAAATCGCTAAATATTTTGAATTTTAAAATTACTCTTCTAAATACCCCATGGGTCAAAGAGGAAATCACATGAAAAATTATAAAACATTATAAACTGAATGAAAATTTGGTGGACTTTAGTTAAGCATAGAAAGAAATTTGTAGTTTTATAGGTTCACATGAAAAATGAAAAGTGTTTTGAAATCAATGATCTAATATTACACAAGGAAAGAAAAATCAAGCAAATGAAACTTAAAAGGTAGGGCATATTAAAGATAAGAACAGAAATCAATAAAATCGAAACACCTCAAACAATGGAAAAGATCAATAGAACCAAAAGCTGGTTCTTTCAATATTGTGCCTTTGTTTTTGGTTCTCTGCAGTTTGAACATGATATGCCTAGGTGTCGATTTTTTGGTGTTTATCCTGTTTGATGCTCTCTGAATTTCCTGGATCTGTGGTTTGGTGTCTGTCATTAATTTTCGAAAATTATGAGCTGTGATCCCTTCAAATATGTGCTGTGTTCTTGTCTCTTTAGATTTTCCTTTACTTTTCCCGTGATGAGTATGTTACCCCTTTTCTAATTGTCTCAGAGCTCTTGGATGTTCTGGTTCTTTTCTTTTTTCATCAGTTTTGGAAGTTTCTATTGACATCTCCAAGCCCACTGACTTTTTCTCAGCCTCGTCCAGTCTACAGATAAGCCCATCGAAGGCATTCTTCCTTTTAGTTACAGTGTTTTTTTATTTCCAGCCTTTCCTCCAGACTCTTTCGTAGAATTTCCATTTCTCTGCCGACATTATTCATCTGTTCTTGCATGTTGTCCACTTTTTTCATTATTTCCCTTAACAAAGTAATTATTTTTTACTTCTGGTTTGATAATTCCAAAATTTCTGCCATATCTGAGTCTGGTATTCATGCTGGGTCTTTCTATTCAAATTATATTTTTGTTTTGTAATATGCCTCGCAACATTTTTGTTTTTCTTTGAGATGGAGTCTCGCTCTGTCACTCAGGCTGGAGTGCAGTGGTGCTATCTTGGCTCACTGCAACCTCTGCCTCCTGGGTTCAAGCGATTCTCCTGCTTCAGCCTCACAAGTAGCTGGGACTACAAGCCTGAACCACCACACCTGGATAATTTTTTGTATTTTTAGTACAGACGGGGTTTCACCATGTTGATCAGGCTGGTCTCGAACTTCTGACCTCGGGTGATCCACCTGCCTGGGCCTCCCAAAGTGCCGGGATTACAGGTATGAGCCACTGCGCCCGGCCCTACATTTATTGCTGAGAGGTAAACGTATTGTAGTGGGTAAAAGAAATTGAGATAAAGAAGCCTTTCTTGTCAGTTTGAAGTTTCTCTGGCTGGGAATTAGCTATAGGTGCTGGAGGTTCAAGCTCCTCTGAGGCTCTTGCTTTGGTCTTCCCTACTGTCCCTAGGTCTCCCCTTCTTAAATAAGGTGCTGAGGTGTTGGAGGGTGTCCTCTGGTCCCTGATTAGTCTCAGCTTTTAGGCAGCCTGTGTCCTCTGGGTTGTGACCTTCACAAGTGCTGCTCAGCTTTGTTTTGATTTCCTCTCCCTTAGACAAGACAGGAAAGCTAGAGGGGCCTGGAGTTGGGTGTGTCTCATCCCTGGGTCATTAGGCTCTGATAAAACCCCAGGAGGTTAAGATCTGGTAACACTTTTTCTCTCGAGAGCAGCCCCTATTAAGGGCAGAGCTCCAGAGCTTTTCCCGCCCCTGCTGGAAGCAGAGGGGAGTTTTCTCTGATATTCACTGTGAGGTCCGGACAGCATGGAGCCTCCTAAGACTGAGGTCCTCTCCCGAGTGTTTGACATTCAGGCCTGTCCACGCTGAACCTCTGCAGTGCTTCTACCCGTCCTGGCTCTTGCTGCCAGCCTCTGCTCCTGAGCTTCTGTTCCTGGTAAGGTGCGATTCTCTGGACCCACATGCATTTCTCTGCAGCTGTGGAGGCAGTGTCTGCCTTGTGACCTGAATGCTCTGATAGGTCTGAGAAGGGTTGCTTTCAGTTTGTTCAGGAGAGACGTGGTGCCTGCCTGTGGCCTCAGCTACTCGGGAGGCTGAGGTGGGAAGATGGCTTCAGCCCAGCGGTTCAAGGCTACAGTAAGCCATGGTCGCCACTGCTCTCCAGCCTGGGTGACAGAGTGAGACCCTGCCTTTAAAAAAAATAAATAAAAATAAAAATAAAAAGAGCCAAAAAAGAGAGAAAATGAGAGAAACAAGATAAGACATAAATACCAATATCGTGAATGAAGGAAGGGACTCATTACAGGTACAATATAAATTAGAAGGATGAAAAGAAACATGAGTAAACTTATGCAATAGATTAGACAACATAGACAGAATGAAAATCATCCTTGAAAGGCACAAATTATCCATATTGATAAAAGGAGTACAAAATCTGAATAGACATTAAATGCATAATTTATAGTCTCTCCTCAAAGAAAACTCCAGACCTGGATGCATCCGGTAATGGATTCTGTCAAACACTCAGGAAGAAACAGAGCCAGTCCCAAGTAAGCTCTTCCAGAAAACAAAAGAAAAACCTTCCATCTTATTCTATGGGTCCAGCATCACGATTATGACGAGAGGAAACTCATACAATGTTAACTTTTAAAAATGTCATGAATATAGATGCAAATGTTTATAAATTATTAGCAAATTGAATATGGATGCATATGTATACAAAGACATAGACACATACCTATGCATATACATATATACCTATGTGTGTGTGTATCTGTGTGTGTGTGTGTGTATATTCTCAGGAATGTCAAGTGGATTTAGAAAATTGATCAATATAACACCCTGTATTAACATAATATAGAAGAAAGTCAATAAACTTGACATAGGCATCACAATATTCATTATTCATTGACAGAAACAAATCTGAACATGCAGATTGAAGGAATAACATTTTTATCTGAAGGTGACATGAACAAAAAATCCTACAGAATCTGAAAAACAGTTAAAGTGATGAGCTCAGCAAGACCACAAAGGTAACTGTATTTCTAAATACTAACAATGAACCAACGGAAAATTTAATTATAAACATTTACAGTAGCATGAAAAAAGCCTGAAATACTTAGGGATACTTTTTTGAAATAGCGTGAGATCTCTATACTTAGAACCACAAAATATTACTAAGAAAAATACGAAAGCCCTAAATAAATGGAATGATAGAGAATATTCGTGAAGTAGAAGAAACAATATTGTTAGCACAACAATTCTGTCCGACACGACTTATGCAATCAATGCCATCCCAATAAAATTCACAGCAGGATATTTTTTTCTAAGTAGAAATATGTAAGTTGATTCTAACATTTATAGGACAATGCAAAGGATCTGGAATGATGAGAATAATTTTCAAAAATAACCAATTGGAGTTTGGTGGTTGCATGGGTGTAAAATAGTCAATACTCATTACACTATACTGAAAAGAGCTGCATTCATTATATTGATATCATGTCTCAATAAAATGATTTTAAAAGAAAAACCACTCCCTTCACTATGCAGCTGTGATAATGGTCTGTTTGGGGAACAGCCCCTGTCTCTGTGCCTGTGATATTTCCAAAACTGAGACAGTCTCTGGGGAAGGGAAGGACCCAGTGATTTCTCTGTGGTTTTCATATGAGATTCCGCTGGCATGATTAGTACAAAATTCAGTGTTCTGGGTTAGGGAATGGGGAAATTAATGTGATTTGCATTTCACAGAAAAATTTCTGTGACATGTGGCAGCAGTGATGATTCCCACGCAGTCCATGGGAGCAAGGTCAGCCTCAGGCATGACGGAGTCTCAGGGACGGCACTTGCCGCTCCTCGGCCACCGGGCTGTGGTCCCCAGGAAGAGGCAGCTGCTGGGGTTCCACCCTTGCTCATTCCGAAAGTTGCGCCTCACTTAAAGGTTCATTTTGGAGTCAGGGGGATTTCTGAATTCAAGCCGGTGGAGACATCTGGCCCATCAGACAGGACAGCCAGCAGCCGCCCCAGGGAAGGTGTCCCAGCTGTCAGCCCCTGCTGCAGCAGCCCCACTATGCACGACACCCAGAGGTTCCTGAGCTTGAGTCTGGGAATCTCCCAGAAAAGGCACACATTTGGAAGCAGGTCCTGTGCCCTGGCAGTGGGATGCCTGAATCAGGTGAGAGAGAATAAGAAGCCTTTGGCAACTGGCTAACACATGTGTTGATTCATTCATTTGCTTAAGTCTTGAAAACATACCATATGCCAGGCACTGTACAAGATGCTTGGAATGTAATAGTGGGAAGGAAGGATGGAGGGAGGGAGGGAGGGAGGGAATCCCTGCCTTCATGGAGCTAATATTCTAGCAGAAGACAAGCAAGACAAACAAGAAATAAGTAAATTATTTATCATGTGTGTATTTGGGTAGGAAGCATATGCTAAATTCACTGGCCTGGAGGCTGCTCTGCCCACTGCCCACCTGGTGTTTCCCTTCCCCCATGGAGGCTCCCTGCTGGATGAACCTGGCATTTGCCCTGCTCTGGATGTGAGCCCTTTGCGGGGAGAGGGCTCCATCAGTGAAGGGGCTCGGGAAATGTTTACCCTGCGTCGCTGGAGGAGGAAGCGATGCGGGGGATGGGGATGCAGCATCAGGTTCCAGATCTCAGAGCACCCGGGACTGAGCTCTGAGCATCCCTGCCATGGGGAGGAAGGAGGGAGGAAGCGATGGGGGGATGGGGATGGAGCATCAGGCCCCAGATCTCAGAGCACCTAGGACAAGCTCCGGGTGTCCCTGCCATGGGGAGGCAGGAGAGACAGGGGCCTGACTTGTACCCCATGGCCTTGGTGGCACACACTGTCTTGGATGCCTGGAGGCTTATGTTGATTTCCCCAGTGCCTTACACGACAGCCGTGTTCCTCAGTGAAACGAACAAGGTGGACCTGGGCAAAGCCAGGGACGAGACCACAGAAGCCCCACAGCTGCTTCTCAGGGAGCCAGGGAGGGGGCTGGACCAGCCTAGCCTCCTGGACTTTATCAGGCCCTGAGCTCTGCAGAGGCTGAAGCTGTGGCTTTGGAGCCTTTGTTCTATGTTTCTGCTGTGGGGACCTCCAGGGCTCTCCAGACCAGGAAGAGCCTGAGGCCCCCAGGGTGCAGGTGCATGTGCACAGCCAGGGGCGGGGAGGCCATGTGGGGCCAGAGAGGCAGAGGAGAATGAACTCTAGCCTTCCCAGTAGCATCCAGAGAAGAAGCTGGGAGGGGCAGCAGGGTGGTGGGTGGGGGACAGGAGGACTTGGCCTCACAGGAGCCCAAGAGGAGCAGGACTGACAGCGGGGAGGCTGGCGGGGGGTGTGTAGAGACCCAACAGGGAACCAGACCAGAGCTGCTTCCTGGGGTGTTGGGGTGGATGCCCAGCGGGGGGAGGGCAGGGGGATGGCCACCTTTTAGAGTTCTGGTAAATGTGTGCCAAGTAAGAAAATGAACAGCGGGGCAGGCATCTGCTCACCGCCTCCATCGCTCCTCAAGCTCCAGCATTCAACCCGGCCCTCCCTTCTGAGCAGCTTCTGCTTCCCAGGAGCCCTGCTCTCAGCTGCAGAGTCAGAGGATGTGCTGCCACGGAGAAGCTTGAGCCCTGCTCAGAATAGGACACCCCCAGATGGATCTCAGGTCCCTGGAGAGACAGCTGGGGCTGCAGACTGGTTCGACCACGGGAGGGCCCCAGCTCGCCCCCTCACGCCGAGAACCCAGGGTGAGACTATGTCTTTCAAAATAAAAGCCACATCTTGACAAAACACCACCAGTGCATGGACCCTTGAGAGCCATTTAACCCACACCAGCAGGAAGCCCCCGGCACAGGGCATGTGCTCCCACCGCTGCTGGAGGAAGATCGCGCAGACACACGGGTGATGTGGAGGTGGCACGGCCTCCTGATTCTGGGGCACGCCGTTATGATGGAAATTTTGGCTGAAATGACTAATGGCCTGGTAACAGGTGACCCCTCTACGAGATTAGCGATAGTTAAGCCATCTGTTTTCCATCTCAAGTACACGTTCGATTTTATATGCATACCTGCATGGAAAAATGACTTCCAGCAAAAGAGCATTTTCATTATGTCCGCTGGCTTCTGGGCGCACATTTTGGACGGTCATTCAAAACACATTGGCAGATTTCCCCTGAAGGGAAATGTGCCACTTGGTGGCTCCGGCTGCTGAGGTGAGGAGGGACCAGCCTTCAGGGCCTGCCTCAGTGGCCTCAGCTGCTGAGGCGAGGAGGAGCCAAACTTCAGGGCCTGCCTCAGTGGCCTCAGGCTCAGGAGAGGAGGAGCCGACCTTCAGGGCCTGCCTCAGTGGCCTCAGCTGCTGAGGAAAGGAGGAGTCGACCTTCAGGGCCTGCCTCAGTGGCCTCAGCCTAGAGTCCCAGCCCCTGGCACAACCCTTGGCCCCGACCTTTCTTCCTCGCCCCCCACAGGCGTGCCCAGAACCTAGTGGTCTGGACTTATCTAGCTGCAGAGTAGGCCTGGAGATGACCTCTTCTAGATGAGTGTGTGGCCCTCCTGAGTAAGACCATGGCTCTCTGAAAAGGAAGGAAAAAATGATGCTGGAGTAGCCACTGTCAGGAGGCTGAATCATCATGGCCACCAAAGGCCCAGCTTAGAGGACAAGCCAGTTTCAAGTTTATAGGAGCAGGCAGCACAGGCTTTTGAGCATGAAGGTAAAGCGGTCAGGTCTGATTGTCAGCCCGGAGCCCTGGGGGCCAGGGTGGAAGGTGGACACAGGGCAGTCAAGCCAGGTATTTCCACACAGATATACTGAGTGCTATCGGGCCCAAATGCTGTGCCAGTCCAAATAATTAGACAAAAGAACATCTTGGCAAAGTCCGTTCCCTTCCCCGCTCCCTCCTAACCTGGGAAATAATGTCCCAACCCACCGGCTTTCCAGGACAACCAACTCCCCAACCGTATCCAAGCCACCTCCCAGTTCTGAGAGCTCCCTCCCCACGCCCTGAAGGTGTGACAGCCTCCCTTCGGCCCCACAGTCTCATCTGGTCCTGATCACTGGGACTACCATCGACCTTTTGTGGGCCCGTGCATTGCATACCCACAGGCCTGTACCCACCCCACAGTCAGGACACTGGGCAGCTCCACCACCCAGAGAGGTCCCTTTGTAACCTCAGCTGCACTGGAGGTAGATTGCCAGGTAAATTTCAGTACCCTAAGTCCCATTTGAATTTCAGGTCAACAACAAATAAATCTTGGTATAAGTTTAGCCCAAATATTGCATAGGACATACTTAGACTAAAAATAAGTGCCTTGTTTATCTATAATTCAAATGTAACTAATCCTGTATTTTTACTTGCTGAACCTAGCACACTGAATTTGAAAGGTGTTTCCTGAAACTATTTGAGCGCTCCTCAGCCACATTTGGTTTGGAACAAAGAGAGCCAAGGTCCAATTTCCAGGCAAAAACCAAATGGTGCCCTTGCTCCCACCCATGGACGGTGCCAGGAATACGCCAGCCATCCCTGGACCCGGGAGTCGCCAGGCACGGGCCCTGCTTAGGGGTTGATTGTCTCTAAACCTTCCAGGAAGGATCACTTTGGAGATGGCATCTGACCTCCGTTCCTGGGAAGCTGCGGGCCTGAAGCCATCTTCCAGAATTTCTCTCTGCAGCTGTAGAGCTAATTAACGCCAGGCCTCCAGGCCAGCAACTGGCAGAGGATTCTGAGGGCGTTTTAGCCTCAGGCAGAGCCTCCCTGGCCCCCCATCTGCAGGACTTGCAAATGGACACTGCTTCCAGCCCTCCTGATGAGGGTACGATGCCAAAAGCAAAGCAAAATGAAATTCCATTTGCTTTTTTGACACATTAAACAAGAACATTAGGAGTTCTGCAGGGGTGACCATATTTTAATATGCTTGGAAACTGTGGCAGGGGATGCTCATTCTCTTGCCTGTTTGTATAGGAGGAACAGTGAAAGAAATCTGAGTCAAGCAGCCTGCAGGGAGTAGAAGCCTGAGACTTTATCTTTTTTTTTTTTTTAACGCAAGGTGGTGCTTAAAAGAAATAAAGAGGTCACAGGGAAAATCTGTATCATGATGAATCCAGCTATTGCAAAAGAGCTGTTTCCTTCAATGTTGGAAAGCTGATAATACGCGTGCACAGGTGTCTGCTTCTAATTTCAGGGAAACTAAGCCCAGGAGTGACCGCTTTGGAGGCCATCAGCACAGAGCTGGCAGTCACCCCTGGTGCATGCGGGTGGTGGGGTCTGCACCCTGGAGGCCCTGCTCCGCCAGGCAGAACAAAGGAGAAAGCTGTCCTTCCCTTCTCCAGCACACTCTGTCCTTTGCATGCCCTCGGGGTCACACAGGTCATTCCTGCTTCCCGGAAAGACTCATGCCCTCAAACTGTTTTTTAAGCTCCTACTCAACCCTCAAGACCCATCTCACAGAGACCTTTAATGACCTAGGGTGGAGCTAGTCCTGTCTTCCCCAGCAGACGGCCCTGCTATGTTCCAGGCAGCTGCATTCACGTCGTCTCCTCCTCCAATGTGGCTTCCCCAGGAGCAGGGATCTGTTTAATTTGAATCCTGCCCCCAATGTGTACCGCACAGTGGGCAGAGTATGGTATTGGTTGAAGTAATTAATGTTTCTAAATATTTAATCCCTCCCACAGCCCCAGAGGAGATCCAATTCTGATGTCAGTGGAACAAAATGCAATTAAAGTTTAACTTGAATTGATTCCGATGGTTTTCAGCACAGCCACCCACCATTCCCAGGCCCCGGCCCTTGTTTGGCCTCGTCTGCTCCAAACCAGGGGCTTCTTCCTCCGGGAAGGTTCTTCAGGTAGCGAGGGTGCCAGGATGGAGGCCTGGAGGATTCTGTACTATGCAGCATGGGGCCACATTCTGTTGCTGGAAGCGAGTCACAGGCTTGTCCCGCTCAAGGGCAGGGTCAGTGAGAGTCTATCCTCAGACCGATGTCAGAGCCAGCTGGGCAGCGTGCCAGGGCAGCTGTCCTCCAGATGGGGACTCGGAAGCCATGTGCTTTAGCGTCATGACACCAGCATCTAAGCTCACAGCTCTGGGCCCCACGGTGGGCAGGGACTGGACTACAGGGTTGAGCCCTTGATCACAGTGCTTGTGCTTCCTGCTACGCCGTTGCAGCCCTCAGTTTCTCCAGCTCTTTTGCCTGCACGCCTGGGTCCCACGTCCCCAGCCTGAGACAGGGTCTCCTCATCACCGCAGCTCTGCCATGTCTGGAAGTTTCCTGACGGCACTCAGGCACCTCTCTCGGAACCGTTTCCCCATCAGCAAGGACAGGCGAGGCCAGGGAGGAGGAAGTTAACTCTCGTTAACAGAAAATCTTTACACAAATTAAATCTAACAGAGTTTAATTGAGCAAAGAATGGTTCGGGAATCAGGCAGCCTCCCGAACCAGAAAAGGTTCAGAGAGACTCCAGTGCTGCTGTGGGACCAAACAAGATTTATGAACAGAAAACGGAGGGTGACTTACGGAAGATGGAGCAAGGTCCAGAAGCAGCCATGTTGGCTCCAGCTTAGGATCTGCCTTACTTGAACAGGGTTTGAGCAGTGAGTGGGTCACCATCGGACAAAACTCGGCGATTGGCACAGGAGCAGGTTATAGACGATTTACATATCCGGCTCAGTACAGTTCACTGTGTACAGAGAGCCTTTCTATTTATTTATTTAATTTTTTTTGAGACAGAGTCTCACTCCGTCACCCAGGCTGGAGTGCAATGGCACGATCTCGGCTCACTGCAAGCTCTGCCTCCCGGGTTCATGCCATTTAGGCTGCACTTATGTGAGGAGGCAGCTTTAGGCTAAGCGTATCACTCTGAATTCTTAGTGGCGTATCGGTAGACTTTGCAAGAAAGGTGGATTTCCCATTCGTGCAAACTCCTCCAGCATGGCTAGGGCAGCCTCCGGGCGAGGGCCCCCAACATGAGGGCTTGCATGTAGGCTGCTCTGATCATGCCTCATCAACAACTCACAGGTTCCTCCCAGGTGTTACAGGCAGGACTCAGAACTGGAGGGCCGTGCACTGGCTCGTCTATGCTGCAGCCCAGAAATGTCCCCCAGGCATGGCCAGAGTCCTCCAGGCTGGAAAGCAGCAGAGGCCGGGCCATGCCAGATCTGTCGTCTAGGTTTAGCTTCATTGCAGTGAGAGTTTACAGCTGAGTCATGCTCTGGTGACCTTTGCTCTGCAGTGATCTTTCCGGCAGCTCCATGGAAAACAGCAATAGTTGTCCAGTTCAGGAGTGAGTTTCCACATCCATCCCCGCCGAGGGAGTGCACACTGTTGGGTGACTGAGAAGCTCCTCAGAGCCAGTTCTGAAGTCACACCCACTGGGTTTGGGACTGGGATCCAACAATTCCTTGTGGTGGGACAGTGTGCGGTCCTTGTCTGGTGACCCGATTTCCCGGTCTGCAAAACGGGATCCTGAGACCTGCCCCTCGTAGGGCTGGGAGGACCCAACCAGCAAGACCCACACGGCCTCAGGCCCAGGCAGGTCCCAGAGTGAAGGACGTGCCAGCATAATTGTTGCCCTGGGTGTTGTCACTGAGAGCTATTATTTCCCTTCTCCACCGCCACCTCCACGAAGACAGCACACATTTGCTTAAGCAACAGCAGCTAGAGCTTGGGCTGAACTGTGAACCACAGCAAGTGGAACAGACACTTCTCAAAAGAAGACATTTATGCAGCCAACAGACACATGAAAAAATGCTCATCATCACTGGCCATCAGAGAAATGCAAATCAAAACCACAATGAGATACCATCTCACACCAGTTAGAATGGAATGGTGATCATTAAAAAGTCAGGAAACAACAGGTTCTGGAGAGGGTGTGGAGAAATAGGATCACTTTTACACTGTTGGTGGGACTGTAAACTAGTTCAACCATTGTGGAAGACAGTGTGGCGATTCCTCAAGGATCTAGAACTAGAAATACCATGTGACCCAGCCATCCCAGTATATACTGGGTATATACCCAAAGGATTATAAATCATGCTGCTATAAAGACACATGCACACATATGTTTATTGCGGCACTATTCACAATAGCAAAGACTTGGAACTAACCCAAATATCCATCAATGACAAACTGGATTAAGAAAATGTGGCACATATACACCATGGAATACTATGCAGCCATGAAAAAGGTTGGGTTCATGTCCTTTGTAGGGACATGGATGCAGCTGGAAACCATCATTCTCAGCAAACTATCCCAAGAACAGAAAACCAAAAACCGCATGTTCTCACTCATAGGTGGGAATTGAACAATGAGATCACTTGGACACAGGAAGGGGAACATCACACACCAGGTCCTGTCATGGGGTGGGGGGAAGGTGGAGGGATAGCTTTAGGAGATATACCTAATGTAAATGATGAGTTAATGGGTGCAGCACACCAACATGGCACATATATACATATGTAACAAACCTGCATGTTGTGCACATGTACCCTAGAACATAAAGTATAATAAAAAACAAACTGTTAACAGTAAAAAAAAAAAAGTGTGCTATACCAATCAGAGAACACTTTTCCCCGACACCAGTGATTTCCTGGAGACCTGTGAGCCCAGGCATCAGCTGTGATTCCACTAGTGACGAAGGGTCAAGAAGCAGAATGACACCAAGGGGCCTTTTGCAAACACCCGCAGGAGCTCTCTGTGTCCACGACAAGGAAATAAAGACGCACACTCTTCTCTGAAATTAGGGAAAAGGAAATAGAGAAAGTATATGAATGCTTTAAGGAAATTTTTGAAGATAGAACATGAAAAAACTATTAATTTAAAATAAATTAAGTAAACAAGTTCTAAATAATGGCATCTTTTCCCCCAAACTGTCATAGATGAAAAGCTAATGTGTTATTTTAAAGGATGACTCTCAGATGACACTTTAAATTCCATTTATATCCTAGTGATTAAACAAAGTGATTTATTAGAGTTTTGTGGAGGCATTTTCTCCCTGTGTCTTATAACACAGATCACATCAAAAGCACCCATTTACTGCCATTATTTCAATATTGATTTTGTTTTATGATCTTGATTTGTGATGTATAACTTTGTTTTTCTTGAGATTCCTGTCTTCATGTTGTTGGACCTGGGTGTAAAGCAGGAAACAGCTCCCTCCCTTGGATGTGCTAAAATAGTTACCACTTCGCATCCGTGATGCTCCTGGTTGCCTTCCTGCCCCGATACAAGCCATGCCCAGGTGGGGAGGGGTCCGGCCCATGCATGCAGGGAGGGAAGCCTATGGTCTCCACACTGGCAGAGGAAAGGGGTGCAGACGCAGGCACCTGTCCCAAGAGGGAAGAAGGCAGATTCAGGATGGAATTCGCAAGACATGCTCCCCGACTGACTGTCACTTTCAAGAAAGCAGCTGGCCGCGCTGCCAGCTTTGATAATTGACTTTATTCTAGCATTGACTGATAAACTGATTGATTGATAGATGTCAGAGGGAGGCATGACCAAGGTGGGACCAGGTGTACGCAGAAAGAATGATCAGCTCTACTGATTCAGTAAAATTCATAGTTTCAATAAGCCACAGACACACACGCCCCAAGCACTAAACACACATGCACACATGCACACACACATGCACACGTACATGGGCGCGTGCACACACACACACACACACACGATAGTTTCAGGAAGGGCTGAGTTCATGATTCCAAAGCTGGAATAGTGGTTCAGATGCTTCCTTTTCAGACCTTGGATGACATCCAAATCACCTCAGATGACTGGTGTGGAGGCCGGGGCATGGGGGCAGCTGCTGGCCCATCAGAGTCAGGCCTGCCTATCAGGAACTTACATGGAAACCACAGTGTGGCCAGGCTGGACGTGGTGTCTTTGCCTTAATCCCCAGCATCATGTGCCCCAGATTCTACCATGACCAGGACTGGCCTCTCATACAGCACTCAGCCGAGCCCAGAGTGTCCCCAGCTGCGTCCAGGGTCACCAAAGTCCCTGCTCTCCTCTGTGCAGGGAAACACGCAGGCCCCGCAGGTGCCGATCTCTCAGGAATAGTCAGGAATAGCACAGGGACCTGCTCTGCGGCCTCAGCCTTGAGTGGTCCAGGGAGAGGAGGCGGTGCTGCCCTGCACACCATTCCCTTCTTCTGGATGCCGATTGCCAGGAGGCTCCACCTCAGCCTGCTGTCCGGACCCGTGCTCCACCCAGCAGCCCCCATGTGTCTTAGAACAAGGTCAAGAGAGATAGCCACGCCCATGCCACTGTGAAAATCCGTCTGCTTGTTCTCTTTAGTAATTTCAATTATTTTTTTTGTGTGTGAAAATTACACATGTGCATTAGGAAAATGTTTTTTAATACAGAAAGCAACATTATCACCCCAATCTCATCCCCCAACGGGAACTTGCCTTCATACGAGCAAACAACCCCAGACAGCCTCCGGCAGCCGAGCGGGAGGTCAGCGGGAGGAAGGGCAGGGAGGCTGGGAAGTCCTTCTACTCATGCTTTTAATTAGATGATTTATTTTAAGTTATGTTTAATATGAAAAATGAAGTGAAACAAAGGGAATGATGGATCTTCATTTCTTTACCATGGAAAAGTTCATTTCTAAAGATCTTTTTAAGGGAAAAAAATAGAAACATTGAGACGTTTGATAATGAGGGTGTGTGAGTGAGTGCGAATGCACGTGTGTTCAAATTTTATTTTATTTTATTTTACTATTTATTTTGAGACAGTCTCACTCTGTTGCCCAAGCTGGAGTAGAGTGGTGCAATCTCCGCTCACTGCAACCTCTGCCTCCCAGGTTCAAGCAATTCTCCTGCCTCAGCCTCCCGAGTAGCTGGGATTACAGGCACTCGCCACCATGCCTGCCTAATTTTTGTGTTCTTAGTAGAGACGGGGTTTCACCATGTTGGCCAGGCTGGTCTCGAACTCCTGACCTCACGTGATCTACCCACCTCGGCCTCCCAACGTGCTGGGATTACAGGTGTGAGCCACTGCGCCCGGCCGTGTGTTCACATTTTAGTTGCTCTCTATTCACTGAATTTGCTGTGAAAGAGGAAGAAACCAGCCAGTTTTCCCTTCCTCTCACATGTCTGTGCTTCTTTCAGATTGTGTTAGTTATATTATTTTTATTTGTACTGTTTTTTAAGGCCTGTCGTTGCCAAGGTTGTTTCATCTTCATTCTACATTTAGATGCGTGTTAGTAAGTGCACACGATGGACACAGCTGGCATTTTTACCAAACCTTTGTTCATCCCTTTACTGTTCTAATTAAGCCTTTGACTAACTCACTGACTATTGTTATAGAGGATGTTTTCTTCCAGTTTGTTCTTTAATGTTCACTTATGTTTCTTTCTTTTTTTGCCGCTGTCCCTTTCCTTCTTTTTCTCTTCCATTTCCTTCTGTGCCATCACGAGACCCTTTCTCTCTCCATGTGATCTTCCTGACAGCGCTGGTCTCTCTGGCCATCCTGTGGATGGATGGATGGGTGGATGGGTGGGTGGACGATGGATGGATGGGTAAATGAACAATGGATATATGGATGAATGGATAGGCAAATGGGTGGATGGATGATGCGTGGATGCATGGATGGATGGATAGCTGAGTGGAGGATGACTGGGTGGACAGATAGATGGGTGGATGGGTGGATGGATGATGGATGGATGGGTGGATGAGTGTGTGGATGGATGGGTGGATAAGTGGATGGATGTGTAGATGGATTAATAGATGAATGGATGGATAGCTGAGTGGATGGATGGATGGATGGACGGATGGATGGATGATAGATGGATGGATGGATGGATGGATAGATGGATGGATGATGGATGGATGGATGGATGGATGGATGGATGCATGGATGGATGGATGGATGGATGATAGATGGATGGATGGATAGCTGGTTCTCCTTGATGCAGAGAACTATGGCATCTTTCTCCCTGGAGGATCTTGTAGGGAGCAGAATATGGGGCCTTTGCTCCAGCCAAGACCATTCCCACATTGTTCCCCCTTCCACACTTTATCCTCAAGTTTCTCACTCACCAGAGTGATCTTTCATGAAGACCTGCTTCTCATTTCACTCCACCACAGACCACTTCTCAGGCTCTGACTCACAACTAACCAAGGTCACCTTCCATGCAAAGCCTCAAAGCTTTGAATGAGCTGATGCTTCCTTTCTCACTCATCTCACCTCCTGCTGCTCCCCCTTTGCTGCCATTGCTGGTGGTCCCTGGGTTCTTGGTGGTTCCTCCCTCTCAAATGCATTTCCCTTCCTCTTCACTTGATGCATATTCATCCTTCAGCTCCCAGATTAAGCAATGTTGGTGGAAAGGCACAATTTAAAAACCTAACATGCACACAGGCTCAAAGGTACGCACAAACATGTTTGGTCCTGAGATGGCTCTTCCAACCTTTGCTGTGGCGAGAGGTGCTCCTCATGACCAGGGCAGCAGAACCAGTTCTTGGAAGTGATGGGGGAAGTGCCAAGTACTCCCTGATCCCTTCTGTTCCTCGGTGGCTCCTCACCTCAAGCTCCTCTTGCCTCTGCTCCTACAGGTGCTGTGGCTGAACCTGTCATGGCAGAGGGCAACCCCAGGCTCCTGCTCTCCACCACCCTCCCCACCCCCAAGTGGCGAAATCTCAACCCACCTTTGGTAGTGAGGGAGACTCAAGGCAGTCCATAATTCTGTCAGAGCAAAAAGGGGACTGTCAGCCCACACAGCCCTGCCAGCTCAGCTCGGCCTCTGTGCCCCTCCCTCCATGCACTCTCATTTCTGTGTCTCTGTTCAGGGATTTATTTTTCTCCACTGCACCTGCTTTTCTCCATAAGACCATATTCATGCTTTCCAACCTCTGGCCAGGGAGAGGCCAGGGAGCCTCACTCTCTGGGAAGGGGTCCAGCTGGCCAGGCTTAAGCCACCTCTATCTTCTTGTTGTCCAGAGGGGCCGTGTGCTATTAGGGGAGGAAAGGCCAGCACAGTGGGGTGACTGGGATATGGTCCCAGTGGGAAGCTGTCCACGTTCCTCGCTACTGGGCTGTGTCATATATCTGTGCTGGCTAGTTAACAGTTGGACAGGGTCGTTCTTAACAGCTTGTTCCCTTTCTTTCAGAGCAGATCCAGGTCCTGGGTTATGTGGGCCCCATGATCATCCCCATAGGCCCAGCTTAAGCTGGAAGACAAACTCCTCCATGTTCACACAGCAGTGGTGGGAACATGAGGACTTGATGAGACCCAGACCCATGAGCCTCACCTCCCTTTGGCATTTGTGTTAGTCCCTTTTCATACATCTATAAAGAACTGCCCAGACTGAATAATTTATAAAGGAAAGAGGTTGAACTGACTCAGAGCTCCGGGGAGGCCTCAGGAAACTTACAGTCACGGTGGAAGGTGAAGGGGAAGCAAGGCACCTTCTTCACAAGGCGGCAGGAAGGAGAAGTGCTAAGTGGGGGAAGCAAGGCACCTTCTTCACAAGGCGGCAGGAAGGAGAAGTGCTAAGTGGGGGAAGCAAGGCACGTTCTTCACAAGGCGGCAGGAAGGAGAAGCGCTAAGTGGGGGAAGCAAGGCACCTTCTTCACAAGGCGGCAGGAAGGAGAAGTGCTAAGTGAAGGGGGAAGAGCCCCTTATAAAACCATCAGGTCTCAGGAGGACTCACTCCCTATCAGGAGAACAGCATGGGGGAACCACCCCCAGGATTCAGTTCCCTCCACCTGGTCTCTCCCTTGACACGTGGAGATTACGGAGATTATAATTCAAGATGAGATTTGGATGAGACACGAAACCCAACCATATCAGCGCTAGAGGAGTTCTGGCTGCACAAGTCTCTGGTTAAAGTCATGGAAATTCCTTGGGCTTCAGAGGTGCATGGCTGGGAGGACAACCTCTGCCTTCAGTGAACTCATCTGACAAAGCGGCTGGCCAGCAGGATCTAGAGCTGCTCAGACAGGAGTGGGAGAGGAAGGGCTATTTTCAAATATGAGGGATGTGTTTAAGGACCACAAACCCACACTCCAGGAACTCCAGGGCTCCTCAACTTCCTTCTTGGTGATGCTCGAACTCCAGCCAGGCTGTTCCGAGTCCCAGAACCCCCCGAGTGACCTGTATCCCTCCCGCTGTATCCTGGGGGCTCTGGTCTTCAGCTTCTGGGCTGTGCTAGGGGAGGCTCTGCAGATGGAGCTGGGGGATCATTCCGGGAGGAGAGGGGACCCTCTGGCCTTCCACAGTGAAGGTTTGTCTTATTCCTCAAAGTTCCCTCAAAGGATGGGTCAAGTCACCTGCCTGGCAGACAAGAGGGATTCTGTCCCAGGCAGGGCACAGTGTGTGGCTTTTCCATTGTTCTCTCCCCATGCTGTTCCCGTAGGCAGGAGGTGGGTTAGGGGTGGGCCCAGTGGGCTATGAATAGTTGGGGGGTGCTGTCAGCACCCTCCGAGGGGAGGAGTCTTTAGTCATCTCAATCAGGAGGGTCTGATGAAGCTTTGAGGCTAAACCACCCTCTGATCACTGGCGCAGGCCCCGGGCCTGCTCCCGCCCAGCATTCCAGGCAAGTAACAACAGTGAGGTGCATGGATTTCTGTTGAAAGGAACATTAAGATTTATTGACTCGAGAGGTTTCTATCGATTCCCATGGAAGCAAGGTCAGCGTGTGCCTGCGAAAGGAACGTCGGCCCCTTTCCTGAGGTGAGGAGTCAATATTTGCTCTGTCCTGGCTGTCAATCAGCGGCCAGGCCACCACTGTCCATCCTCAAGGTTAATCCAGTCTGCAACTGCAGGGGGACCCAAGGACAGAGGGAGAAGGCCACAGCCGTGGCCGGGAGCTGTGAGTCTCCAGGATGCCCAGGAGGACGCCCGGGACAGACCACAGATCTGGCTCTGGGATGGGCCCTCTGCTCCTGCGGACACCCATGCACCGAGATTAAACATCGCTCCAGGCTCTGCCAAGCTTTCGTCCCTAACTCAAGGGGTGCCTCTGGTGCACGCCTCACACCTCCCCTGGCTCCTTGCTTCCCTTGGCCAATACCAGATGAGACCTGAGTCTGTCTCCACAGAGCAGGGAAGGAGCTCAGCGTCCCGTCGGACTCTGCAGGGTGTCCATTCCATTTCCCACCTCCTGAAGCCACGTGCCTCCACAATCTCACACAAAGCTGGGAGGCACTTGGGGCGAGCACCGTGATGAAAACCTTAGGGCCCTTCTGGCTCCTGTGTCTCAGTAAGATGCAGGAAGCTGATACGTCTATGTCGGAGTGGACAGGTGCTGAGGACCAAAGATCTGAGATGAAAACAGTGTCCACCTGGGCTCCAGAACCCATTTTCCAGCATGTCTATGGGGCCTGGGGTCCACAGATACCTCGGTGAGTTCAGAATGACACTGTCTGTGGCCATTTCTGGAGCAGTGATGCTCTCAACTAAGATCTCCGGACCTGAAACCCTCCCCTAGGCTGGTCCATACTTCACGGTGGCCACACATGAGGGCTGCACGGAGTCCCATCAACTCAACCCTCCCCTGGGCTGGTCCATACTTCACGGTGGCCACACATGAGGGCTGCACGGAGTCCCATCAACTCAACCCTCCCCTGGGCTGGTCCATACTTCACGGTGGCCACACATGAGGGCTGCACGGACTCCCATCAACTCAACCCTCCCCTGGGCTGGTCCATACTTCACGGTGGCCACGCGAGATGGCTGCACAGAGTCCCATCAACCAACCTGCTGGGCTTCTTGTTGCCATTTTGCTCCTGCAGCAGAGCCTGCACCTTTCCACGGAGAGATCCGTGTCTTTCTTCATGGAACAGGTCCATGATAGCTCTGCCGGGGCCACCAGCCACTGACCTCCTCTAAGTCCTCCTGCTTAGAGCTTGTTCATCTTCACAAAACTAGAATCTGTTAGAGCACCCATGTGTCATCCTACCACTGAGCGCTGTCCCTTCTTGGTGGGCCCAAGGCGTAGCTGAGCCAGGCTTCCTCGTTAGCTGTCTGCTGCGAGGCTGTGGGGGGCACTGGCTGGGCCTCAGCCACCTCCTTCTGTCTGCAAGGTGGGCACCCTGGGAGAGAAGGGATGTGTGAAGATCTCCTGAGCCCAGGGAGCCGCCAGCCCTCTGTCTGCAGCTGGGGATTCCTGGCGGTGCCCTCTTGGGAGGCTTGGAGGGTTACTAGAGAGAAAGCAGGAAAAGCGACCAAGCCGTCACCTGGTGCACAGAGCCCAGAAACACCATCTCTCCTCCTTTTCCCATCTAAAGAGGAGGAAGAATGGAATGGATGCAGAAACCCCAAGGGGGCTCTGGGACCCCCTGGCCCTTCCCTCCCAGGTGGGCCTCCCCTCCCAGGTGGGCCTCTCATGTGTCCCTCTGCCCAGGGTGGGGCTCTGGAAGCAGATGAAGAACCCCTGTGGGGACAGCTCCTCTGTGGCTCTCCCTGGACAGGGGACGCTCTATGGTGCCAGCGATGGCCCTCGCCCCCTGGCTCCTCAGGTGCTCCCGGCGAGTCTCCTCTGCAGCTCCTCCTCACCTCTCTCCTCTTCGGGTGCTCCCAGTGAGTCTCTGCAGCTCCTCCTCACCTCCCTCCTCTTCGGGTGCTCCCGGCGAATCTCCTTGCAGATCCTCCTCACCTTCCTCCTTTGCACATAGTTGGGGTCTCTGAGGCTCCTTTCCCTGCCCACGAGTCCCTAAGTGGCTTTGAGCTTCCCTGTGGTTTTAAGCACCACTCACTCCCCTGACTCCCAGAGGTACCTATGGAGCCCACACCCTACCCAGAGCCCAGGCAGCTGGCAGGACTGTCTGCTCTGAAGGTGCTGTCGCTGTGGCTACAGCTCCTCTCTTCTCCCACCTCCGATTTTCCATTCTTCCATCTTCCCTGTCCCATTAATGACACTGCCACCCACAGCTGCTCCTGTTACTGACCAGGAGACAGTGTCCCTCCCCAGGTTCACCTCAGGGCCACCGTTTCCTCCTCTCTATCCTCTCTCTCCCTCCCCACTCTCTTCCTTTCTCCCTTTATCTCTCTATTTCTCTCTCTCTTCTTCTCTCCCCTTTCTCCCTTTCTGTCCCCACCTCTTTTCCTCTGGCTCTCTCCCTCTCTCTCCCTCTCTCCCTCTATCCATTTCCCTTTGTCCTTTCTCCCTCTCTATCTGCTTTCTCCATCCCTGTCTCCTTCTATCCCTTTCTGTCTCTCTCTTTACCCTTTCTCTTTCTCTCTGCCCTTTCTTCCTCTCTCCCCACTTTCTTCCTCTCTCTCCATCTCCCTTTCTCTCTGCCCCCACCCCACTGAGCACTCTCCACTCTCCTATCCCTACTCCTCTCGCACATGCCCATCTGCCCTCCCAGCTCCCTCTCTCTGCACACTCCTCAGGACCTTTAGATGCCAGCATCATTGAAACCACTCTGAAGTCATGGACACATTCTCACTGAAAGCAACTCCATGTCACCTCATTGCACTGTTGCTCTGGGCACAAAATCCAGACTTGTCAACCTGTCTCATGGGGGCAGCTGCTCAGCCCAGTCCCGGATAGCCTGGAGGCTCAGGTTTCACAACCAGCACTTCCTAGGGACTGAGGGAGGCCAGCAGCTCTGCCATGGGCGTGCATTTCTGGAAGGGAGCGGAGCCCGCCAGTCACTCAGCTCTGCCACCAATGGAATCAGTGCATACACCACAGCCTGCTAATGTCAGCCTGAACACAGAACTTCCTGGAAAAAAAAAATAGATACAGAAATGC
This sequence comes from Rhinopithecus roxellana, assembly GCF_007565055.1. Classification (NCBI taxonomy): domain Eukaryota; kingdom Metazoa; phylum Chordata; class Mammalia; order Primates; family Cercopithecidae; genus Rhinopithecus; species Rhinopithecus roxellana. Next base: position 25,975,586 of record NC_044561.1, read on the forward strand.
CTCCACAGGCCGGCTTCTGCGAGGGACCTGCCACCTCCCAGAGATGGCGGTGAGCAGCGGCATCCACCAACGGAGTCGGTACACGGAGGCCTTCCATGCTGCCGCCAGTCCCCGTGAGTTCATTAGAGGTTCATGGACCGGACTAGCTGGTCAGCTCACAGGGGACAGCTCTGGTGTGTTTCTCTATTTGTTTATTTTAAGTATATCTTGTTTGTTGTTTTGTTTTTTGTTTTTTTTTTTAGATGGAGTCTTGCTGTTTTGCCCAGGCTGAGTGCAATGGCAGGATCTCAGCTCACTGCAACCTCCGTCTCCTGGGTTCCAGCAATTCTCCTGCCTCAGCCTCCCGAGTAGCTGAGATTACAGGCACCCACCACCATGCCCAGCTAATTTTTGTATTTTTAGTAGAGATGGGGTTTCACCGTGTTGGCCAGGCCAGTCTCGAACTCCTGATCTCAGGTGATCGGCCCATCTCAGCCTCCCAAAGTGCTGGGATTATAGGCATGAGCCACCATGCCTGGGCAAGTCTATCTTTTAGAACAGTTTTAGGTTCAGAACAGCAAAATTGAGCAAAGGTACAGAGATATTCCATGCACCCCCTGGCCCCACAAATGCATAGGCTCCCCCATTATTGACTCATCCCATGAGAAGGTGTATTTGGTGGAACTGATGAGCAAACATCCACGCATCATTATGGCCCAACGCCCCGGCTGACAGCAGGGCTCACTCTATGCCTGAGTGTCACAGCAGGGCTCGCTGTCACAGTGATGTGGGCTCTGACAAGGTGCGTGGACTGAATCCAGCACTGCAGCCTCATCTGGGGCCCCCAGACCCTCCATGCGACCCCTCTGCATCCCTCCTTCACCGCCAGCCCTTAGCAACTATTGATTTCTGTACTAGCCCCGTAGTTACGCCTTTTCCAGCATGTCATGCACAGCAGATCTTCAAACAACATCTTTTTGTCCAATGCTGTCTTGTTATAATGTTGATGAGAAAAAGAACATTGATTCCCTGTCATCTCCTCTGTGTGTGTGGAACTCGCATGTTCTCCTCTTGTCTGCGAGGGTTTTTCCAGGTGCTCCGGCTTTCTCCCACCTCCCACAGATGTGCACACTCAGTGAGCTGGTGCATCTACATGGGCCTGGTGTGAGTGAGTGAGGGTGTGTGGGGGTCGCCTGGCGAGGAGGGCGTCCTGTTCAGGGCTGGTTCCTGCCTGTGCTGTCACCTGGAATAAGCATGCTGGAAAATGAATGAATGAATGAATACAAATTATTGTAAAATAAAAATTTGTAAAGTCTACGATAATCATACAAACGCGTGACAGTAAAGGACGTGGAGGGAAAAGAGTCGGCGAGCCGCCGTGTCTGTGCTGGTTTGTGAGCTGTGTGGGGACGGGAGGTGCTTCTTACAATTTTCCCTTTGCAAACATTTGTTCTTTGGTTTAACCCACCAGCACATGACCACCGCCACTCACCAACTCACCAACAATTAAATAGTCATCTTGCTTGTTTTCATTGATCTTTCTTAAATGTATGTATAGCTTAAATTTATTTCAATGTTTAATACTAGAAGTATTCTGGGTCTTCATTTAGAAGTTTGATGAAGTGTTTGTGACCAGAAATACACCACTGGAACTTAATTCTTGTTAAAATCAAGTTATAAAATTGGTTTTGTTCTGCTTTGTTTGGGTTAAAGTCACACTTTCCAAGAACCTATCACCTGATAGGTTTATGAGCTGCATGGTGGCTCACAAACCATCACAGATAAAGCAGCTCACTGAGCGCTTCCTATGACAATCTTTGTTGTCATGCATTTGTAGGATTGTCATAGACTTTACACATTTCTATGTTACTATAAGGGAGGACTTACCTTATATTACGTGTTTTTGTTTGTTTGGTTGGTTGGTTTTTGTACCTGATAGCTGAGATGGCTACTCAGGGACTAGTGAGTGAGTAGTGGGCAGAGACTGGAAACCCTGGACAGAGAAGTGAGTCATGTCCTGGGCAGGACAGAATGGGATGGTACAAAATCCCATTGCACTACGCAGAATGGCATGCCATTTCAATGTATGAGTTTTTATTTCTGAAATGTTCCATTTAATATTTTTGGACCATGGTTGGCCTCAGATAACTGAAACCATCAATACCTGAAACTGTGGAAGCAAAACCTTGGATCACGGGGAGCTGCTGCTCATGTCGTCTACAAGAACCCACTTTAAAACTAAAGGCACACAGGCCAGGCATGGTGGCTCACACCTGTAATCCCAGAACTTTGGGAGGCCAAGGCAAGTGGATCACTTGCAGTCAGGAGTTCAAGACCAGCCTGGCCAACATGGCAAAAGTCAGTCTCTACTAAAAGTACAAAAAAAAAAAAAAGTTAGCCAGATGTGGTGGTATGTGCCTGTAGTACCAGTTACTAGGGAGGTGGAGGCAGGAGAATCTCTTGAACCTGGGAGCTGGAGGTCGCAGTGAGCCAAGATCATGCCATTGACTCCAGCCTGGGTGACAGTGTGAGACTCCATCTCAAAAAAAATTTTAAAAATAAAAATAAAGGCACACAACACATAGGTGACAAGTAGAGAAGTGAAGACATATCGCGCTAGCACTAATCGAAAGAAATCAGGAGCAGGTGATATTATCTCAGACAGACTGCAGAGGACCATCATCTGGAACATGATCAAGGAGGGCAAGGGCCATGACTTAGTGATAAAAGGTCAATGACCCAGGAAGACATAACAAGTCAATGACCCAGGAAGACATAACAAGTCAATGACCGAGGAAGACATAATAAGCCAATGACTGAGGAAGACATAACAAGTCAATGACCCAAGAAGACATAACAAGTCAATGACCAAGGAAGACATAACAAGTCAATGACCGAGGAAGACATAACAAGTCAATGACCCAGGAAGACATAACAAGTCAGTGACCAAAGAAGACATAACAAACTATAACATGGATGCACCCAACAACAGAGCATCTGATTCCGTCAGGCAAAAACTGTAGAACTCCAGGGAGAGAGAGATGGATCCACTGTTACATTTGGGGGCTTCAATATCCCCCTATCAGAAATAAGCAGATTCAGCAGGAAGGGAATCAGTAAAGCCAGGTGGAACTCAACACCATTTATCAACAGGCTATAACTGACATTTGTAGAATACTCCATCCAGTAATAACAGAAGTCACATTCTTCTCAGACTCACATGAAAAGTCAAACAAGATAGACCATATTCTGGGCCACAAAACACATCTTAACAAATTTAAAAGAATAGTAATTATACAATGTCTGCTCTCAGATCACACTGGAATTAAGCTAAGAATCAATAACTGAATGAAGGCTGGAAATCCTTAAATATTTAGAAATTAAACAACATGCTTCCAAATAATACATAGATCAAAGAAGAAATCTCAAAAGAAATGTAAAAACATTTCCATTAAACAAAAATGAAAACACAGCTTAGCAAAATTTATGGGATGCAGGAAAAGCAGTGCTTACAGGTAAATTGATAGCATTGAATGCCCATGCTAGAAAAGAAAGATCTAGAACCTACTGTCTAATATCCCCCTTAGGAAAAAGAAGAGCAACTTAAATTCTGAGTAAGCAGAATAGAATAAATAATAAAAATTGGAACAGAAATCAATGAAATTTAAAAAAGAAATCAATAGAGACAACTGATAAAACCAAAAGCTGGCTCTTTGAAAATATTGATGAAACTGATAAGCTTCTAAACTGGAGAGAGGACAGAAATTCCTAACATCAGAAATGCAAGATGGAACGTCACTACAAACCCCACAGACATTAAAAGGACAATAAATAAATATTACGAGCAGCTCTATGACCACAAATTTGATAACCTGATTGAAATAAACCAATTCCTTGAAAAACACAATTCTTCCAAAACTCGCACAAGATAAAGCAGACAATCTGAATAGGCCTATATCTAGCAAAGAAATTATATCATTAATTAGTTATCTTCAAGGGTTAACTGATGAATTCTACCAAACATTTAAGAAAGAAATGATATCAATTCTCTACAATCTCTTTCAGAGGATGAGAGCAGAGAGGCTACTTCCTCTGCTTCGGCTGCATCAGGTGGGCAGGGCCTCTGGGGGCTGAACTCCCTGAGGACCCAGGGAGTTGGATGTGAGGCCAGTGTGGACAGGACTTGGCATCAAGGGTAGACATCTGGCTCTTCTTCCCTCAGCCAGGCTCTGCTACTTACCAGCTTTGGGCCAGTCTGAAAGTAATGTCACCTCTCTGAACAGCTGATGGCCCTAGAATCAGATGCTGCTGTGCTTCCTGTACAGCCTGCAGAACCGAGAGCCAATTAAACCTCTTTTCCTTATAAATTACTCAGTCTCCTTATAAATTACTCAGTCTCAGGTATTTCCTTTTTTCTTTTTTCTTTTTCTTTTTTTTTTGAGATAGAGTTTCACTCTTGTTGCCCAGGCTGGAGTACAGTGGCGTGATCTCAGCTCACCACAACCTCTGCCTCCTGAGTTCAAGCAATTCTCCTGCCTCAGCCTCCTGAATAACTGGGCCTACAGACGCCCGCCACCATGCCTGGCTAATTTTTTTTTGTATTTTTAGTAGAGATGGGGCTTCATCATGTTAGCCAGGATGCTCTTGGTCTCCTGACCTTGTGATCTGCCTGCCTCGGCCTCTCAAAGTGCTGGGATTACAGGTGTGAGCCACTGAGCCCGGCTGGCCCTGGCATCTCAAACACTCCATACAAGTCTCCAGTGCCAGTCAAACTGGTGCCAGAGAGAGTCTAGCAGCAGCATCCGGACCACATGCCCCCTGTGGCCTGGACCCGTGACCATGGGCCACCACCTTCCTCCCACCCTTCAGGCCAACCTAATGCCTGGCTTCTGCACCAGCTCCCCACAGCCCAGACCTGGAGGTGCTGCAGGTGCTGTATAATGAGCCCGGCTGAGTGTAGCAAGGTAGTGACATGTCCTGCAAAGCTGGCTTCCTCCACCCTCCTGAAGTTCACCTCCCTGGACATGGGATCATCAGGGCCCTGAATATCTACTCGGAAGCCACACCTACCCGTGCTCACTGCCTGCTGGTTCAGCGGGCTTTTGCTCCCTCATTTCAACGGCCAGGTTTATTTTAAAAATTATTTTAATATTCATGTCAAGGTTGCAATTCAATAGAGAACATCTAATGGAAAAAAAATGAGATAATGTAAATTAAGAAAACAAAATTGAAATCACCAGCACCAGAGATTACAGTCATACACATTTTGGCATAGACGTTTCTATCAGGCCTGATCCACACAGACCCCGAGGCCCGCCTGTCTTGGAACAATGCGCCTGTTTTATGGGCAGGAGGTGGGTGGTGGCCTCACGAGTGGGCAAGTGTCCCTGACCGACTGGGGAATGCCGGCCTTAGGGAGTGGCCGTGGCCTGTTGAGGGCTGAGCTAAGGCAGAGGCACCAGCCTGGGGGGCCGAGGTCCCAGCCTCTGCGCTGCTTTAACCAGGGGTTGATGTGATGCTCCATCCTCAGAGACAGAGCTCTTGGATTGAGCACCAGGAACAGAAACAGGCGTGGCCCCTCCTCATCACCCCTGGAGACCCCTGGGCCGAAGTGTGCCCCGACTTTACGCACACTGAGATGGAGACCTGGGTCCTTCAGGCCCTCGCTCCAGGGAAACTAGAAGGCTCCCAGCTGACCTCTCCACTCCTCCTCTGCGACCAGCAGGCTGAATAAAATAAAATAATAAAATATAAAATAATAAAGCAAAATAAAATGTGAAAGGCGGTGATGTCCCAAAATGCTTGTGGACAGAAGGAGTACCGAGAAGTGGGGGGAGAGGGGAAGGAGGAAAGGAAGAGAGAGGCTGGAGGGAGGGAGGTTCCTTGACGCTGGGTACTGGGGAAGGAAGTGACTCCTGCCTCAGCAGCCCCCCTTAGCCCTTGGCGAGTTGGAGACCCCGAGCATGAAGAGCGAGTGGGACTTTCCAACAACAAGGGCGGGTCAGGGGTCGCAGGACAGTAGTGCCAGGGGCATGGAAGCCCAGGGTGGGAGCTCCTCCTCCTCGCACATGGAAGCCCTGGAGGTCTCCAAACTGGGCATGGGACAGGGAGACTGGGTGGGGAAGGCTACCCCATGTCCCTAAGGAGAAGAGGCTGGAAGCAGTGGACTGAGAACAGTGAGGCCAGGTTTCCAGGGGGTCCAGGCTCCCCGGTGCTAACGTCCACCCCGATGAAGTCTCCACCAGAGGGGCTGCCCTGCCCTCACCCTGCTCACTGGAGGGGAACCCTGGAACCTCTCGGGGTTCTCCCAGCAGGAGGGAGGGTGACTGCTCCCCACCTCGCCCCCGGGGAAGAGCTGTCACCATGGAAACCTCCCTGTTGTCTGAATGAATTTCAGAACAGGGAATATTTTAGTCAATCAAGAAATTCAATTAGCTGAATGACATTTATTAATGCACCGCTGTGCAGCACTAATTCCTGCTTTTGGGGAGATAATTGGTGTATTTGTGAAGAAGTGCAATTCAATATTTATCAGCTGCTGGTTTTCAGTAAATGAATAATCTGTTAAAAATATTCTCCTCAGGAATGTCATTTTTACTGAAACCCGCTGACAAGTGTGTCCTGTCTATGACATGCCCGCTCACCTGGAGGTGGGGCGCGTCGAGGTGCTGTGGGGTGCAGGCCTATGCGCTGGGCCTCTGCCCTCAGTAGAGGCTGCACGTCCTCAATGTGAGGCCCCAGGCGGCTCCGTGGCACACATTCCTGTCCCTGCACGAAGGTGCCCCCCTGCCCTGCACAAAGATGACCCCTGTCAGCTGCTGCCCCGAGGGCTCAGGCCTGGGGACGCAGGAGCCTGCAAGAGCCCAGTGCCTGTGCTGCGGGCATCCTGGGACAGGGCTGCATCAGGGACATTCTGTGGCTCCTTCCGGCCCCTCTTTCCCTTTTCTCATTCCCACCTCCTTCTCCCAGCTCAGAGGTGTGTCAGTCTCAGCCACTCCCCACAGCAAAACCCTCACAGTCAGCCAGGGACCCAGGCAGGGGTCTGGCAAGGCCCCCCTCCCACCTCTCAGACTCTTCTGTCTCCAGAGGCAGAACGTGCGCATGGGCTTGGCACGGACTTTGGGAACTTGCCGTCACCCCAGGGCGCTCCAGTCTGGTGGATGCTGACTTTGACCACACCTGGGAACTAGTCTACACCTGGGTCTCAGCTCGTGGTGAGAGTCTCTGCCAGCCCTGAGCTTTCCAGGGCAGCACCACCCGAGGTACATGGACCCCACCGCCGTCCACACAGCACACACCCACACGTGTATCCAAATCTGTGAGCAGCATAAGTGCTGTGGGCACAGGTGCCACAACCTTAGCTGACGGATTATGAAACTGAGGACCTGCAGATCCAAGCCGGTTGTCTGAGATCCGTGCTCTCATTTCCTAATCCACTTCCAAAAGCCATTTTCCCCTCCTAAGGGGCAAGACTTTCAGCCAGACACTAGGAGGATTTGAAGAGAAAGGAGCTACAGTCTTTGCCTTTTAAAGGAATCCAATCTTGAAGCCTGAATGAGGCACAGGCAGCGGAACGCAGGCTACAAGACAAAATGCGATAATGCACAACAACCGGTTAGAAGACACAATGAAAGGCAAAGCTCCATTTACGACAGCAACAAAAGAGATAAAATACCTATGAATAAATTTAACAAGAAATGGGCGAGACCCGCATGAGAACAACTTCACAATATTCATGAAAAAAACAAAAATGGAAATTCACATGGTCAGGAAAACTTAGTATGACAATGATGTCTATTCTCCTAAGTTAATTTGCAAATTAATGCAATCGCAATCAAAATACTAATGTGTTGCTTTCCCTGGGATTAGTCAAGGGACTTTAACTTCATATGGAAAAATAAAAGCAAAAATACCCAAGAAAAATGAGGGGAAGGAAGGAGTGGCTAGCTCTAGCAGGTATTAGTAATCGATGAGTAATCAGCTGTGATCCTGGAGTAGAGTGAGGGCACACAGGACGGAGGCACAGGTAGGAAGTCCAGAAACAGCTGAGTCAGGTAAGTCCTTGCTGGGAGTGTGACCAGGACACGGCGGGATAGGATGGTCAAGACGAGGTGCAGCCCTGGGGACAGCCCCATCTTGTAACCTGTGTGTATGTACATGTGTGCATGTGAGGACACGTGTGCATGTGTGTGAGGACACTTGTGTGTGCATGTGTGTGAGGGCATGTGTGTGTGCACGTATGTGAGAACACGTGTGTGCGTGTGTGAGGAGACATGTGAGTGTGCACGTGTGTGAGGACACTTGTGTGTGCATGTGAGGGCACATGTGAGTGTGCATGTGAGGCCACCTGCATGTCCATGTGTGTGATGGCACGTGTGTGCGTGTGTGGCTACTTGGGGGCGTGTGTGAGGGCACGTGTGTGCATGTGTGAGAGGACGTGTATGTGCATGTGAGGACACATGTGCATGTGTGATATGACGTGTGCACGCATGTGCGTGTGTGAAGACGTGTGTGCATGTGTGTCCACATGTGTGGGGACATGGGCGTGCCGGTGCCTGTGTGCACATGTATGTACATATGTGCATGCACACGTGTGTCCCAGGCTGCCCCAAAGTTCGGACAAGCTTTCCCCCAGGAGCTGCCATTTTCCTCCAGAAACAGGATTTCCTCCCCAAAACCAGGAGTTGCCGACCCCCAACCCAGCAGGAGACTCCGACAAAATGCAGCCTTGCCCCGCCCTCCCCACCTGCCACCCAACATCACAGCAGAGGCACCTCCTACCCCCACACTCTGCAGAGGATGGTCCCGACTGCAGTGGTCCTAGGGCAGCCCAGTGAGTTCAGTCATGGAAACCCGAAGAAGAAACACAAGGTGACCTCAACGTGGCTCCACTGTCATCTTTTATGGCAGCCCCGTCACCCCTGGTTTCCCTCCAGCAATGAAGCTGGCAGGTGCCTGGGCATCTGGAACGGGGCTCTGAGTCATGGAAACAGTGATAGAGCAGGTTGCTCAGGGCAGATTGGTCAGGGGTGCTTGGCGCTGGTGGTGTTATCCTGTGTTGATGGGGGACCCCAGGGCAGCACCCCATGATCTGGGACCGGGCTAGGGCTCCAGTTTGAAACTGGGCAGGCAGGGGGAGCTGGGCCTGGATGACAAACGTGGAGGGCACAGCCACAGATCTGGGTGAGTGCTCAGTGCCCACAGGTAGGACAGGTGTGCAGGTGTCTGCCCAGGTCACAGAGGGGAGCACATTACCTGCCCTGCAGCCTCTGCTTTCCCACCTGAGATTTGGAGCCCACTCCCAGGAGTGCGCACCTGCGCGTGGCTCCACAGACCTGATGGCTGTGGCGACAGGCTGCAAATGCCACTGTGGCAGAAAGCAGAATCAGGCGTCAGTGTCAGACCTGTCATGGGCACCCAGTACGTGGCTGACGATGAATGGGGTCAGGCTTGATAAGCAGGTCCCCCCATGCTGGCAGGCAGCAGAGGCTGCAGGGAGCGATCAGGACAACAGGCAGGCTGGAGGAGCCTGCAAAGCCTGGAGTTGCCTTTGGGATGCCTGGGCGTGGCACCTGCAGCCTTCTCCAACCTTGAGAACATGCTGTGCTGGGCAGGGGATGGTCTGGCAAGAGGACGACTGTCTCCTAAGGGCTTTGATCAATGCAGGTGGGAGAACTAAGCCAGAGCCCGCCCAGTAAGTCCTGGAGGGAGCCAGAAGGACGGCGGTGCTGGCCTGGCGCTGAATGGGGGCCTGACCATGTGCAAGTCAACTAACAGTCAGGCAAACCTCCATCTAGTGTGCAGGGTCCCGCACAGCTCCCAGAGGCGACACCGGGGGTCTCAGTGTCCAGAAGGAGACAGATCACAGGTGCTGCAGGCAAACCTAAAATGAACCATGTTAATGTGCAGTGTTTAGCAGCTGGCAGCACATGCACTTGGTTGCTATCTGTATTTCTGAAATATTTCCATCACTCCGAAAGGAAACCCCAGCGCCAAACCCCATGCATAGGCAGCTGCTGATCTGTGCCTGTCTGTGGATTGATCTATTCTGGATCTTTCATATGAATGGGGTCACACAGTTTGCTACCTTTGTTACTGGCCTCTTCCCCTCCGCACCCTGTCTTGAGGTCCATCCACATCACAGCTGTGTCAGGCTTCATTCCTCTTTGTGGCTACATAATACTCCACCACATGGCTCTCCTGCAAATGCACCATCTCTCTCCATTCTAATTTTTAATGTTTAATTTTTTCTTTGAGAGGTGGTATCACTCTATTGCCCAGGCCGGAGTGCAGTGGCGTGATCTTGGCTCACTCCAACATCCATCTCCCGGGTTCAAGCGATTGTCCTGCCTCAGTCTCCTGAGTAGTTGGGACTATAGGCGCCCACCACCACATCCAGCTAATTTATATATATATTTACATATATATATATATACACACACACACACACACACGCACTTTTTTTTTTTTTTTTGAGACAGAGTCTCTCACTCTGTCACCCAGGCTGGAGTGCAGTGGCACGATCTTGGCTCACTGCAAGCTCCGCCTCCCAGGCTCACGTCATTCTTCTGCCTCAGCCTCCTAAGTAGCTGGGAATACAGGTGCCAGCCACCACACCTGGCTAATTTTTTGTATTTTTTAGTAGAGACGGGGTTTCACCGTGTTAACCAGGATGGTCTTGAACTCCTGACCTCATGATCCGCCTGCCTCAGCCTCCCAGTGCTGAGATTACAGGCATGAGCCACTGCACCCAGCCTCTCTCCCCATTCTAAATATGACTTTCCTGTCACCATTACTACATTGAAGAAATTATCCCTTTTTTTAATTGACAATCTTTTGTCCATTATTGCAAAAATGACCCTCAATGACTACAGTGGATTTATGTTATAGATAGCCCCTTAATACATGTAAAGGATGGTCAAATGTTGGAAATGTTGTTTGCTTGCAAGTTTTTACTATTTCAAACAAGGCAGAGATGGACATATTTATAGCTAATTCTTTGCATATATCTTTATATATTTTTTTAGGACAAAATCCTAGAAATGAAATTTCTAGGTCACATCTTACCCATTTAAAGGCTTTTTATACAGCCTGAGAAATTGCTGTCCTTAAAGGTAGAGGAAGCCGTTGATGCCTCCTCCCTGGAGCTGCGTGTGAGTTTCCTCTCCGGGCGGTGCTTACCCTGGTGCAGATGTGGCCTTTGGGGAGGATGGACACAGCTTTGCAGATGTTCTGATAGCAATTGGCAATGGCAGTAGGCTCAGGGATACAGAACCACGAGCTAGGAGGAGAGACAGGAGAGAGAGGAGAGAGAGGAGAGAGAGGAGAGGGAGGGAGAGAGGAAGGGGGGGGCAGGAGAGGGAGGGGGGCTGGAGAGAGGAAGAGAGGGAGAAGATGAGGAAGAGAGGGAGGAGAGAGGCAGAGGAGAGAGGAGGCGGGGAGGGAGGGAGAGAGGGAGAGGAGGAGGAGAGAGGGAGGAGAGGGAGAGAGAGGAATGGGGAGAGGGGAGGAGGGAGGGAGGGAGAGGTGAGAGGGGGAGCGCGGGATTGAGGGGGGGGGGGAGGGGGAGAGGGTGAGGAGGGAGGGAGAGGGGAGAGAGAGAAAGAAAGAAAGAAAGAAAGAGAGAGAGAGAGAGAGAGAGAGAGAGAGAGAGAGAGAGAGAGAGAGAGAGAGAGAGAGAGAGAGAGAGAGAGAGAGAGAGAGAGAGAGAGAATGAGAATGAGAATGTGTCTGTTGCCTCTGTGACCACCTCCCTTTCCCCCAGGTTTAACTGCAGACCTTTTGCTCGAATTAGGTGGTTTCCACGAGAGATCCACATCCCCAATCTGCCTCCCTTCCTGGGCCACTGTGTCCACACCAGATGATATCCTGGCTGCCACGTCTGGATGCATTTTTGCTCTGAGAGGAGTTAATTCACAGCAACTGTCAATCAGGCTCCCGCGGGTCTGACCCTGGGCGGGCTCCTCTGCAGGGCCGAGCTCTAACCAGGAGCCGCCAACCTTGTCCTGGCAGTTCCCCCTTGAAACCCTGCCAGTGTCCTAACTGCGGGACTCTGTCTCTGTTCTCACCGCCCCTGCTTGCCGGCTGGACCATTCCTTCCTTAGCTTAGTTCTTTCTGTAGGATCTGGTTAAACGCAGCCGCTTTGACCACCAATCCATCTCTGTGGCCCCTCAGACCCTCAGTCTGGCTGAGGCTGCCTGGAGATCTTGAGTTTGTGGAGACACATCAGCCCCACACAGACCACAACTTGCAGCCCCTGTTTTAAGCCCAAATTCCTAGCATGGGCGGCAGGACAGGCAGGCCTGAGTGAGCCATCCCATCAATACCACGTGGCCGAGGACAGGATCGAGCTGCACCCACGGCTCTCCGGGGCGCCATCCCTGGGATGAGGCATCTGCAGGCAAGAGGATTTGCTGGGAAAAACGTTCCAGGAATGGAAGTCTCAGGGGCCCCAGCTCCACACCCCCAGACTGGGGGCTAAGTGCACGGGCGCTGGGTGGAACTTTTGGCAAGAGCCACCAGGTGTCCCCAGGACTTCAAGAGAGAGATGGGGTCCTTGCAAATGTGGCCCAGTGAGCAGCTTGGATCCAGGCTAGGTATCCATTCTGCATCCGCAAAGATCCCGCCCAGCACTCTGCAGAGCCCCCACCTGCCCCAGCTGCAGTCACTGGGATTAGACGCCCATCTGGAGAGGAAAGCACTGGGGAGGAGATGGGGGTGGTCATGGAAGGGGAGCTGTGAGCAGCAGACCAAGGGATGCTCTCACCCAGGCAGGGTCCAGAGCTGCAGACCCAGGGATGCCCTCCACCTGGGCGGGGTCCAGAGCTGCAGACCCAGGGATGCCCTCCACCTGGGCGGGGTCCAGAGCACCTGAGAGCTAGGGTCCCAGCCTGACCACCTGGGGCCTTGTTCCTGACTCACGGCCCAAGGCCCCTTCCGTGCCCAGTTTTTCTCCTAATATTTGTTTTTTATGCTGCTATCCACTAAATTGAAGCTTCCCCAAAGTCATTAGCCTCTGCTTAAAATTGCCCTAAATGAGCTCCGTCTCACAGCCGTGTCAGCACTGCCTGCCCTGGGATGGGCTGATTACTCACTCCTCACAGCTGAGGCACAAGCAGCCTCCTGGGAGATGCTTCCAGAATGAGCCTCATGGGAGAGAGCAGGACCACTGAGGCAGGCACTGAGTGGGGAGGAAGAGCAGGAGGGGGAAGAAAAGGAGGAGGGGAAGGAGGAGAAGAGGGAGGAAGAGGAGAGGGTGGGGGAGAAGAGAGAAGAAGAGGGAAGGAGGAGAGGGAGAGGATGAGGAGAAAAAGAAAGAGGGGTGAGGAGGAAGAGGAGAGGGAGGAGAAAAAAAAGGGTGGAGAAGGGAGAAGGGAAAACAATGCACATTTGAAACAAACAAAACCCAGGTCACCGTTTCTCGTCTGCCGCCTGTGGGATCTGATCCCCACACCAACCTCAGGGTTCAGCATTGCTGAGTTGGGAGTTGGTCCTGCAGGGCAGCACCAGCCACACGGAGCTGTAACTCAGCCTAGCAGACAGTGTGGCCGTGGGGCCTGCCCAACTCCTTGAGTAGACAGCAGGCCCCAGACAAGGCCTCTCTGGGGAGCTGTGCAGGAGAGGCTCCGGCAAGGAAGGTCCTGCTGCCTGGGTGGGAGGTCCCCAGGCCTCAGGGAAGGCACTGACCCTCCCGAGGGGTGAGGGGGTTAGAAGGCAAAGAGTGGCCAAGGAGGGAAGAGGGAGAGTGCAGAGGGCCCGTGTGGGGACTTTGGTAAAATGCTGATTCCTGGGCCTTGCATGTGGTGGGAAGGGCGCAGGGACCTGCGTTTTAGCCTGGCCCTGTGTTTCCTAGGGTCACCACCACATAGCACCACAAACTGGGTGTCTGAAACCTCAGCAATTCATCTCTGGCACGGAGGCCAGATTCCGAAACCATGGTGTCCACGAGCCTGCTCCAAGGGTGCTAGGGGACAGTCCTTCCTGCCTGTTTCGGCTCTCGGTGGCCTCCAGCGTCCTTGGCTTGTGGAACCACCTCTCTCCCTGCTCCCATCGTTCCTCGGCCCTCTCCTGTGTGTGACTGGGCCCCGCTGTGCTCCCATGAGGACACATGGTCTTACATTCAAGGCTCACAGGGCTCATCCAGGCTGATCTCATCCCGACCTCCTGACTTACATCTGCAAAGACCCTTTGTCCAAACCAGTTCACACTTCCAGGTTTCCAGTTAGGTCGCGGGAAGATCTTTTCTGGGGGCCACTTGACTCCACCTCAAGGGCCATGCTTTGAGAATTGCTGTAAGGGGGTGGGGGGGGGCGCGTCTGTCCCAGGGGAGGTGAGTTGGAGCCTTGATGCCACATGGCGTAAAGGGTTGAACACATGGCAGCAGGTGAGCTCAGGGACTGTGAGAGGAGGGGGGCCCAGGGCGCAGGCGGGCTGTCCCAGGGAAACATGGGGACAAGGGCAGTCAGTGGAGAGGGGCCTGCGAGAGTCGAGGAGGAGTTGTGGCCAAGGGGAGAGGGGCAGGGAGAGGCAAGGCCACTGAACCAGGGGACGTGGTGTGAAAGGCAGGGGGGTCGGAGGGGTGGTGAGGACCTTCAGCAGCTCGGACCCCTGGGCCTAGGAAGAGCAGGTGCGAGAACGCCACCCTTGCCCAGGGATGGGGGTCATGTCACCAGCACAGCTGTCATGGAAAACAGGTGGAGACTCCTCAGAAAGCTGGAAAGGGAACCCCCTAGGATGGAGCAGTCCCACCCCGGGTGTGCGTCCGAAAGAAATGAAACCTTTGGGGGCCCAGAGAGAAAACCACCACATGATCTCCCTTAGACGTGGAATCTAACGTCCTCAGCCTTGTAGACCCAGAGAGCAGCACGATGCTGTCAGTGGTTGGAGCATGGGAAACGGGATCTCTTATGGTATAAGGTTTCAATAATGCAAGAACGAGCCCCGGAGATCTGCCCGATAACACAGAGCCTCGAGTTAACACTGCAGCCTCGTCCACCCAAAACGTCTTGGGGGCAGAGCTCACGTTAAGTGTTCTTGCCACAAAAAATAAACAACAAAAATAGAGAAACCAAAAAAAAAAAGGGGGACACAGCGACTCTGGGAGGTGCTGGATGTGCCTGCGGCTGCTGTATTACTAAAGTCCCAGGTTTGTGTCCTGACTCCCCCACCTCTGCATGTTTAACACGGACAGCTCTTTGCATATCCATAGATAGCAGCTCAATAAAGCTGTTCACAAACACAGATGCCACCCTCACCCTCCAGAAGTCGGAGCAGAGAAGGGGACATGAATTTAATCTGGAAACCAGCGGAACTCCAGGAGCCACCAGCAAGCAAAAGCTGGAAGACGTGGCCCTGGCTCTGTCCTCAGGAGGAACCTGAGACCTCGGCAAACTTGAACCCCTGGTAGGAGCAAAGGACCAGCGTGCTAGCGCCCTGGGCTTACAGGTGAGTTCATTCCCCGTGAGACAATGTATTGTGTGACCAAGAGACGAATCTTTGGGGTGGACACAAAGGGCCCTGGGACTTTGTGGCTATTAAGCAAGAAGCATTTGGGAGGTGGTTGGGCATGGTGGCTCACGCCTGTAATCCCAGCTCTTTGGGAGGCCAAGGTGGGTAGATCACGAGGTCAGGATTCGAGACCAGCCTGGCCAATATGGCGAAACCCTGTCTCTACTGAAAATACAAAAATTGGCCAGGTGTCGTGGTGCATGTCTGTAGTCCCAGCTGCTCAGGAGGCTGAGGCAGGAGAATTGCTTGAACCTGGGAGGCAGCTGTTGCAGTGAGCCGAGATCACGCCACTGCACTCCACTCCAGCCTGGTGACAGAGTGAGACTCCATCTCAAAAAAAAAAAAAAAAAAAAGAAAGAATAAAGAAGTGGTTGTGGTTGGGAAGCGATGGGGATCCTGCAGAGCCTCCAGGGTGAGGCGTGACTGAGGCAATGGGAGGTGGGAAAAGCCACTGACTCAGGAGACCCCAGACACGGCCGGGCTGGGCTGATGCTGCTGGATCTAGCCAGCGTGAGCCCAGGCAGGACACCCATTCTGGGAGGGGTAAACAGGAGAAGCCCCGCACCTGGCTGCTCAGCAGGGACCACAGTGAGTCCACTGTCCCCGATGCTCACAGAGGCTTCTGCCCTGGCTTTGCAACCGAAGAAGTCCTGAGCCCTGGAGAACGTGCTTCACCCCAAGTCGGGTCACGGTCACCCCGGGCTGGCTCATGGGTTTCCCCCAGTAACTGCGGAGGGCCTCCCGCTGGACCCGACAGCACGTTCCTGTCACCAACCTCCCTGGGTCGTTCACATGTGCCAGGGGGTGACGCAGGTCCCTCCCCCCAGGACCATGCAGGAACAGGCTCTGGGAGCTCTAACGTGTGGCCGGGTGGGGGCCTCACTGAGTGCTTCCTTCCAGTGCCACTCCAGGTTCACGGGAAGACTGGGCATGGCCCCAACCCTTCACTTGTTCACTCCAGCAACCATTCCAGTCTCCTTCACTGCAAAAAGGAAACAAAGAAAAAATAAAAAAAATAAAACCCAGAATCCTGGGAGCTGGTAGAGAGGAGCAGGTGCAAGCCCTGGCCTTCTAGAAGCTCATGCTGGCCCCACTCAAAGCTTCCCTGGAATTTGGAAGCATGGCCAGCTTTGGGAGCTGGTGGCCTCAGCAAGGAGCACCACAAGACTCCCCCATCCCCTGACCCTGATGGGAGGCCCCCTCCCCTCTGCCAAGGCTTTTGCCCCGTCACCGCTTGCTGCTGCCCTCACCTGAGCACCCAGCCAGAAAATGGGCAGGGGCAGAGGAATTCAGCTCCCTCCACACGTTTCAAATAAACCCAATGAGAAGTGCTTTAAATGAATGTGTACATTCCTGATAATTGGCCAGTACGTTTTGTCCTTCAATATCCACATGAAGATTGGGGTACAGGGTTGATAAAGAAAAACTTTCTCTTTGAAAGTATTCAAGGGTGGGACATAATATCTTTGTTTGTGGAGTGGAATTAATATCTCGTTGATAGCATTTGCTATTACATATCTGTCTCTCTCAATCTAGCCACAGGAGGTGACCTCCAAAAACATTAATTTAATCTGCAGAAATAACCCTGCAATTGTCTTTCCCGAAACTGACACTGGATGAAATCTCTGTTGCGCTGAGCCTGCCTGTCGTTAGCTGTTCCCCATGAAAGGCCTAATGTACAGCATTTAAAACTCTTTTTTCTCTGGCTACTTTTAAAGTTTTGTTTGACCTTGCTGTCCTTCAGGTTGATTTTCTATGATGTATCTCAGCATGGAGCTCTTATGCTCTGGTATTTATAACACTTGCTGAATATGAGGATTCACGTCTTTCACCAATTTAAGAACATTTCCAGCGCTTACCTCACGGCCATTGCCTGTGCCCAATCTTCTCGCATCTCTTATTCTGGAACGAAAATTGAACTATGGTGCACTGTTGAATTTGTTCATGTTTTCTCCTGCTTCTACCAGGAAATTTACCCAGCTCTAGCTTCCATTTTTGACAATTCTCTCTTTAGAAATAAATAGGGCCAGGCAAGGTGACTTGAGCCTGTAATCTCAGCACTTTGGGAGGCTGAGGCAGGAGAATCACTTGAGCCCAGGAGCTTGAGACAAGCCTGGACAACATAGCAAGACACCCTCTCCACTAAAAAATACAAAAAATTAGACAGGTGTAGTGGTATGCACCTGTAGTGTCAGCTAATTGGGAAGCTGAGGTGGAAGGATTGTTTGGGCCAGAGACAGAGGCTGTAGTGAGCCAAGATTAGGCCACCACACTCCAGCCTGGGTGACAGTGAGATTCTGTTCCAAAAAGAAAAAAAATGTATGATTATTTTTCCACTTCTTAAGGTGTCATGTCTTTGTTTTTCAGACATTCTTGTAGGATTTTTTTTAAATGTTTTACTGATATGTGGTTATTTTTCTAAATCCTATTTTACTAAATATTGAAAACATTTTATATTCAGCCTTTCGCACTTCATGTGTCCAGCATCTTGGTGGTCAGCCTCTGCTGTCTGTTCTTCCTCCTGGTGCTCAGGAAGGCATGTGTCCTGGTGAGTTTTGTGATTTGAGATTGTGGGCTCATGTTGAGTGGGGATTGGGCTGTCAGAATCTGCAGGCCCTGGGATGAGGCTGTGTCCTGCTGGGGGCTCTTTTCTTTGCTTCAGTGGGATGGCCCAGAGCATTAAGCATCTGATGCACTTTAACCTAATTCCTTGTCATTTTGGTTTCACAAAATCTGCAGGTAGTGTGCATTTAAAACCCGGAGGATGACAGTACATGCCTGTGGCCATGATTTCCCTCTACCCCTGGGTGATGTTTTTTCCTTCGAGCCTCTCATTCAGGCAATGCCCCTTTGAGGGGCACCTGGAGGTGTCCTGGGAGAGACCGATCTCAGCTCCATGCAGCTTAAGGCAAGGTGGGTGTGGGGTTTGTCTTCTCCTCCATCGGGATGGCCCCCAGGAGGTGGCTTAACCTGACCACCTTGCTCAGCCCGGGGTGTTGTCTGACCCTGCACTGCCCTCGGGCCTCCCTTCCCAGGACCTCAACCCTCATCCCATCACCCATCTTGGCTTCTTTCCTCTGGACCTGCCTGCAGACGTCAGAGTTGGGAACAGGCCCCTGGGCAAGCAGAGGTGATGGCTCCCTCTGTCCCTTGAAGCCTCTCCTGGCCCTTGCACTGGCTTTGGCCGTGGCCTCGACACTCAGACACTCCCAGGGGTGGGGGCCCCCTGACAAGACACCTTCTTATTTATTTATGCAGGAGTCTACACAAAGGGGCACCTACCCCAACGATGCCACGCATTAACCCCCTACCTCAACCATGCCACGCATTAACCCCCTACCCCAACCATGCCACACCTTAGCCCCCTACCCCAACAATGCCACGCGTTAACCCCCTACCTCAGCCATGCCGCACACTAACCCCCTACCCCATGATGTCTGTCACACACTAACCCTTTCCTCCTGTTTCACTGAAGTCTTTGAAAACCAGGCCCCTTGGTGCCTGAGGTTGGCAGGCAGCTCTCAAGCCATCCCGGCTCCCATGGAAGCCCAGCACTTCTGCTTCCGGGTTCCTCTTCATTTTTGGTTCTTAGGGATTTCTTTTACTTCATTTGGAGGTTAGCTGCCCATTTTTAAAAATATTTAATGTCTTTATCTTTTCTACGTTTTTTGATGGATAGTATATCTAATTCCATTGCTATAAATGGAAGCTCCCCACGATCCCTCAGAGTCCATGGCTGGCCCACGCTTCCTCCCAGCAGAGGTTCCATTACCAGGACAGTCCCCAGAGAAGAGGGTGTGGGCACGGGGTAGCGAATCACCCACCTGGAGTTCTATCGTCTGGAGGAGACACACCTGCCGAGCACCTGCTGGATGCCATCATGACGGCAAAGAACTGAGAAGCCAAGAGTGTGAATAAGCAAAGCATGTTCTACATCCAGCAGCAATGAGTCCTTCCACGATGCCGATCACTGCTTCCCAGTTCAAACATTTGCCCCATGGTCTTCAACTGCTTGTTTCTGGTCTGTCTACCGGATGAGACACGAGAATCCACGTCCCCAGTGTGTGAGACTGCATTTCATCGATGTCTGTATTTTTAGCACCCAACTCAGTACCCAGCATAAAGCCAGGGTTCCATAATTTGATGAATGAGTCACTGAGTTTGGCAAGTGCAGTGGTGACTTTTAAAGCAAAAATGAAGGACTGAGTGACTTTCATCCCCATCATCCCAACTCTTTCCTCCCTCATGCCTCCAGCGTGAGTCCTGATACAGTGTGGCATGAGGCCCCATCACCCCACATGGGCACCATCACAGACACCACAGGAGCCCAGAGTGGGCCACATCCCCACACTTGCCTCCCCACCCGGGGCCTGGGGCTGGGCCACTCTTCAGTCCCACCAAGGTAACCTGGTGCTTTAATGCACCCCCACAGCGCACCCCTACAGAGCCCAGCTGAAGACAAGCAGGTTGCATTTCAGAAGTACGGTGCTGTGCTCTGAGGGGCGAGGGGCCTGGGGATGAGGCGGCTGTATAAGGAAGCCTGCCTGGGGTCTGGTATGGATCCCGGAGGACTGGCTGGGACATGGGCATCCTGACCCTTCCAGAATGCAAGATGGGGTACATCCAGAGGCTCAGGGGGCCCATGATCAGAGCTGCAATCACCCACAGAGAAGGGCATTAGGTTTCCAGGTGGGTTCCAGTGGGGACCACTTCCCTCCAGGGCCTTTCATTCAAAATGATGACATCCTCCTCTGGCAATGCCCCCTGACCCCAGGATTCTGTCCTCAACTCCTGAAGCTCCCATTCCTTCCCCTCTGTGTGCCCAATGGGGTGTCAGTCACCTTATCCAGGCCACCTGTGCCCTGGGGGTCCTCACTCCATGGAGGCTGGGATGCAATGGGGCGGGGACCCCAGCCAAGAGCTCACCTCGTACCCTCCCATGAGGTACCCCCTTGGCTGAACACAGCTGATGAGACCCGTTCCCTTTTGGAGCCGAGTCCCCAGTGCTCTCCCCAGGGCAGGGCCCCCAACCCTAGGGGTGTCTACGTGTCAGGGCCATGACCACAGCCAGTGCAGGGGCAGGGAGAGGCTGCAAGGGACAGAAGGAGCTGCCACCCCGCCTGCCAGGGGCCTCCTCCCAACTCCGATGTCTGCTGGCAGGTCCAGAGGGAAGAGGAAAGCAGCCAAGACCGGCGGTGACAGCCCTTGACAGGCGGTGGGCTGATGGGATGAGGGCTGAGGTCCCCGGAAGGGAGGCCTGAGGGCAGTGCAGGGTCAGACAATCCCTTGGGCTGACCAAGGCCCCACAGGTTAAACCACCTTCCCTGGGCAGGGGCTTTCGATGGAGCAGAGAGCGGGTGAAGGAGAAGGCAAACCCCGCACGCACCCCCTCCGCCTGAAGCTGCATGGTGCCAAGATCTGGCTCTCCCAGGACACCTCCAGGAAAAACAAAGACAGCTATTAAGGAAAACAAATCTACCTTCTAATTCCTCCGTGTTCTTAGAGGCACTCAGAGGGCAGTTTTTCACTCCGCAGTAAATAATTCACCCAGACTCCGAAAAACAACAGTCAGTGTTCTTCTAACCACCAAAAAAGAACGGGTGAAATCACCACAGCGAAGGTGAGCGGGCCGGAGACCCTTTGTTCCTTCTCAGGATCCCCTGCCTCCACCGTCTCCATAAACACCATCAGTTTCCACGGCCTGCGGGCTCGCCGGGGCAGCCATTCAGAAGAAGAAATTTCTGAGGTCATCAAGGGGTTAATAAAACTGCCTGCACAAACCTTTCTCTGGCGACCCCATCCCCACCCCTTTCTTTGACTTCAAGGCCCAATTCTAGGAATATGATTGTTTATCCATTAATCACCGGGAGTTTAGGCTCAGAGCCAGCCTGGTTCTCACTGGGTAGAAACCGCAGGTGCAGGCTGAGAAGCCGGAAACCCAGGGATTGCACTGGCGGTCAGCTTTAAAATAATTATGAGCTATGCCATGATTCGCTCACAGACTCCTAAGCACACAGAATTTTGAGTTCAAGGGGCCTAGGTGGTCCTAGAGCGGGGTCTTTTTTTTTTTTTTTTGAGACAGAGTCTCGCTCTGTCACCCAGGCTGGAGTGCAGTGGTGTGATCCCAGCTCACTGCAACCTCTGCCTCCCGGATTCACTCCATTCTCCTGCCTCAGCCTCCCAAGTAGCTGGGACTACAGGCGGGCGCAACCACACCCGGCTAATTTTTTGTATTTTAGTACAGACAGGGTTTCACTGTATTGCCCAGGCTGGTCTTGAACTCCTGAGCTCAGGCAATCCACCCGCCTCGGCCTCTCAAAGTGCTGGGATTATAGGCGTGAGCCACTGCACCTGGCCGGGGCTCCTCTTTAGTGGTTGAAGAAAAGGTCTCCCAGCCAGCCCAGGACCCAGCTTCCCGGTCCAACCTTCCATCTCAGGACATGGGTCAGCCTGAGGGCAGATCCTGCATTTCCACAGCCCAGACTGTCCTTCCTGCAACAAAAGCTCGCTGAACACTGATTGTGCCAGATGCTGGGAAGCCAGGTGGGCAGAGCTGCTGCCTGCAGGGGCACCTGGTCAACGGGACAGTCGTGGTACAGCCAGACCCAGGCCCTGGTTGGTCGCTCAGGAACCAGGCGGCCTCCTGGGAGGAGCAGCTGCCCTTGTCCTGGAGAGCACACACTCCACAGAGTATGGGGGCAGGGAGCAGCTTCTGCAAGGGCTGGGAGACAAGGGGCCTAGGACAGTGAGTCAGGACCCCAGCATGGAAGGAGGCTTGTGATGGGGAGAAGGGAAGGATAGGACGGGCTGTTGGTGGGAGGCTCCCGGGATTTCTGGGAAGGTCAGGTCTGGAGGCAGGAGTATGGGGTCATCAGCGCCAGAGCATGGAGAGGAGAGCCCTGACAGTGGAGCCTGGCGTCCCCCGGGGGAAGGAGCAAGCAGAGGAGATGGGGAGGACACAGGGAGCCGGGAGGGACAGCAAGGGCACGGCGGGGACAGGCCGCTAGGTCACAGGACTCTGGCCTCAGCCTGGTGGGGGCTGAGCTCTTCAGACCTGAGGTTGCACAGCCCAGTTAGGTGGAAACATCTCTGATAAATTGTGAGGAGGGCCCTGGAATTCACAACCAAAAGCAACGGCCCAAAGACCACCAGAGCAGGGAGAGGCTGGGGGACTCAACTCCATGAGCTCCACCTGGACACCTAAAGGCAGCTGGATCTCAACTCACCTGCTCGTGATCTTCCCGTCGGCGGCTACCCCGGCCAACTTTCCCATCTCACGTCAGGCGTCGTTGCATGCCCAGCAGCTGGACCCAGTGTGGCGTCACCATGGAGTTCCCTCTCTCCTGAGACCTGTCGCCAGCCTACAGAAAAGCTGCCCACTTGGCCAGCCTTCGAGATATGCCCGGAATCCAGCGCTTCTCAAAGTGCTCTCCCCCAGGCTGCTGTCTCCTGCCCATTTTCTGTATCCGGTCTCTGGATTTTCTGCACAGAAACCAACAGGAAACCTGGGGCCGACGTGACCTCCCCGATTCAGGACTCTCCAACGCCTTTGCCTCACCAAGAAAGAGGCCCAGCATCTGCTTAGTGCAGTCCCAGGACCCTCCTCTCTGCTCACTCCGCTCCAGCTGGGCTGGGCTTCTCACACCCCTCCAAAAACAGCAAGGCCCCCAGAGCCTGAGGCTCAATGCCTGAAGTCTTTTCTGTTCAGGATTCTCTCCTCCCACCCACCCCGCGTGACTCCTCGATTCTCTCCTCCCACCCACCCCACGTGACTCACTCCACTGTTTCCTTCTGGACTTTTCTCAACCATCACCTCCTCAGAGAGGCCTTCCGTGATTGCAGCAATTAGGCCGGCTGCCCAGCTGTGCCCGATTCCCATCTGCTTTGTGTTTCTTATAGGATAAGGCTTCATTCTGGCCTTTATTTGTCCCTCCCTTGCTGGTTCCAGCCTCCCCCTCACCCCCAGATGCTGTGAGAGTCCACGCCCTGCCTCTCACTCCCTTCTCTCGGGAGCCTGTCAGAGGCGCTGCCTACGTGATTGTTGAATGACTGAACTGAGCCCCCACAGGGGGCTGGCATGGGGCCACACAGGGCACATCTCATCATTGTACCAGCAAACTGGAGCCGGCCACTGCCCTCCATCTCTCCAGGGAGACCTCAGGCCCCGAGCCCCTGCCCCACCTCAGAACCCTGGGAGGAAGGAGGCGAGAAACCCTGCAATCGTGTCTGCCGAGGGCCCCAGTGACACCTCCGCCTTCCTCTCACTTTGTCCGTGCCAGCAGCTCCCCGGATCCTGTGCCCGCGATGTAAATACCACTCCGAATGCAAACAAATGCCAGACTGTAATTGCTCCATGAAATCTGCATCCTCTCCCTGACATGCGTTTTACCACTCAACTAATCATTAACCGATAGTTTGCTGCATGGAGATAATATTTCTAATATGTAATGCAATTTTCAGAGTATAGAAAGTGCTTACAGTACAAAGCTGTTATTAGAGGTCGTGGACCTGTACGGAATTGATGAAGACGCAGCCTCCAGAAGCCCCGAAAAGAGCGGGACGTGCCAACAGTCCTAATGCGTGGTGTTTATCTATGCAGAAGGCGTATTTGTAAATCAAGGAGAAAGGAAAATCAATGAATTTGCATCTTTTCTCCCTCAAAAGCCCATTAGATGTACTTTATTTAATGTGACGTTCGTTTGTCGCCCATCACTTAGGGTGATGCATACAGGTCAGGACCTACCAATAATTTTAATCTCCTAAAAGCACATTTCTATGCTAATTTTTAATTACAGTTAGTGCAAATGTCAGCTGTTAGCTTTGGTGACTGACTTAATGATCTGCCTGTGTTATGCCTCTGATGTGAGATTCTAAGGCAGAGGTCACTGGGAGCAAACAGTGATTTGGACGTTAAGTGAAAGAACTTGAAATTCACGGGCCTTGGAGCTCACACACCTGATGTGGATACTTCTGTCTCAAGACCTGGCTGGCTCAGCTCAAGCCTGAAGAGCACCTGCTTGGCACCAAGGAGGCTCTGTTCTCCACAGGTCTCCCCTGCCTTGGACTGGTATGCACCTGCCTGTCTGCAAGGAGCTGAGAGCCCGCCCTTCTTTGCAGAGAGCACCTTGTCTTGGCCTGGGCCTTGAACAGCTTTGTGCTGGAGTTGGGCCAAACCCCCAAAGACCTTCATGCCACCCTGGGTTGAAGCCGTGACCAGCTCATGGGCCTTCCAGTCCAGCGTTGGGAAACACAGAGGACTTCAGCACACTGCAACCTTCCCAAAAATCCAGAAACAGAGTCCATGCGTAGCCCCTCAAAGACTGCTGGAAGCCACAGAC
The DNA here is from genome assembly GCF_007565055.1 of Rhinopithecus roxellana. Taxonomy (NCBI): domain Eukaryota; kingdom Metazoa; phylum Chordata; class Mammalia; order Primates; family Cercopithecidae; genus Rhinopithecus; species Rhinopithecus roxellana. The sequence continues at coordinate 26,000,411 of NC_044561.1, forward strand.
CCCGAGAACTTCGAGGCTTTCCAGATGTTGCATGTGGTTGGCTGTCTTTACAAGCCTCTAAGGCTTCTTGTTAAACATACAGAGTTACAGCTTGTCCAACCCACCTGGTCCGCAGGCTGCATGTGGCCCGGGATGCCTTTGAATGCAGTCTGACACAAATTTGTAAACTTTCTTTAAACAGTATGAGTTTTTTTTGCCTTTTTTTTTTTTTTTTTTTTTTTTTTTGCTATTGCTAGCATTCGTGTGTATTTTATGTGTGGCTCAAGACAATTCTTCTTCCAACGTGGCCCAGGGAAGCCCAAAGATTGGACAGCCCTGAGTTAGAGCCTCTGAGTTAGGAGAGAAAAGGTGCATCCTAAGAACGGTGACTTTTCCTGAAGCAGCATGACCTGTTCACAGCAGGGAGGGCTCTGCCTCGGGAGGAAAGGAGGATGTGGCTTTGAGCCCGTGGGGTGAACCCTGTGAGAGTCACTTTTTAGAAAACTCATAGTTGAAGAGAATTATTTCAGAGCAAGTGTCACTAGCTTGGACTAGAGGGAAGACAGTTCAGAGTGAGGAGCAGCCGAGAGGCCTCTGAGCTCTTGAGGGCAGGGCACAGCTGAGGAGGCAACACCACCAGACATGCAGCCCACTTCTGACAAAGGGAGACGTCTCCATGGGTGGTGCCCAGAGCCCAGGGGGCAGAGCCTCCAGCTGAGAACAGCCAGGGAGGACAGCAGGGATGGGCAGGCTTTCTCTGAAGGCCCAGACAACAAATTGCCCAGGCCTTGCCAGTCCTCGGGTCTCTGGAGCTATAGACACTACCACTGGGGCACAAAAGCAACCCTAAATGAATTAGCATTGTCGTGTTCCAATAAAACTTTATTTACAATGCAAGCAGTGGGCCAGATTTGGATTAAGGATTAAGGAACAGTCCCAAGAGGAGAGCACTGGGCATGGGTCAGGAGCTATTTCTCGGCCTTGAGTCTGGGGGCAATGCATGTGCCTGGCTGGATGTCAGCACTGCTCTGCCCAGCCCCTTCCGGGTCCTCCTGTCCTGGCTGGAACACCCGTCACAGGGCTGTCCTCCCATCATCACCACACGGCTGGTGTTGCAGGCTCCAGGCCAGGAGAAGCCACAGCTGGACCTGAAGCTGCTCCTGCAATGGAAGGAGTTTTGGGGTCTTGGGTGAAGGGGAGACATCTCACCAGCCACTTCGACAGGTGAGAAGGGCTCTGGCTCCCTGTGGCCTCATGTGGACTGACACTTGGTCTTTGAAGATGGTGGCCACCCATGTCCCACCTCTTTCCCATTCCTCAAGGGTGGGTCTTCATGGATGGTGAGTCCCCTGGGTGGGTCCTCTGGATGAGTCCGGTGGGTGGGTCCCATGAATGGGCCGTGTGAGTGGACCCCGTGGGTGGGTCCTGTGGGTGGGTCCTGTGGGTGAGGCTCACGAGGCCAGCTCAGCAGAAAAACAGCCCAGTCAAAATGCAGGGTGGTGAGGAAGGACCACTGTTGTCTTAAGCCACAAAGTTTGAGGGTGATTTTTCACCCAGCCAAAGAAAATAGTGCAGGAGGGCGCCCACCTGCCCATGCCCATTCCCATACTGGAGGCTTTGTGCCTGCTCAGACCCCTGTGCAGGGAAGTTTAAGCAGGGAAGACGCTCGGCTTCTGGATTTTGCTCCAGGACAGCGAGGAAGGGAGAAGAGGAAGGTATATCTCACCCCCGCCCCAGGAGGATGGGGTGGGGCAATGTGCAGGTGAGGAGGGCAGCCCCAGTGCCTCCGTGGGGCCAGCAGCAGAAACCCCAGGGAGCTGGGAGGGCCTGGCCTCCCTGCCACAGACTGCACCAGCCCCAGGCCAGGCCAGAGGGACCCCCCCGCCCACATCCCACCATATCTGCACTTCCCTTTCATAATGAAAGCTGACAGAATGCAAATGAGTTTCTAAAGGAACCAGCAAACGTGGCAATTTTTCTCATTTAATGTTCAGATGAGCTGTCTGTCTCCTGAGTGCACAGTCTCATTAGAATTCAGAGACTAATTTCGTCCATCAACATGAGATGATTGGTTTGAGAAAGGTTTGGGGTGTCCTAGAGCGAGGCTGAGGTCCAGTGGCAGAGCTGCCGGCTGGGGCTGGCCAGGGGAGGAAGGCGAACCCCCGCCCCCGAGGGGCTCTTAGAGCAGCCCCTCCCCCACAGCAGGGAGAAGCCAGGGCTGGGGCCTCAGAGCCCGCAGACCCGACAGCTCGGACCGCTGAATGCAGAGGGCTCTGTCCCAGGCCTGGACTCCTCCCACCAAGGACTGAGCTCTCAGCCCTACATGTCTCCAACAAGTTCTTACGGCTCAATACCCACCATGGTCGAAGCACCAGCGAAGCCAGGCTTGTGGAGCGGCCGAAAAGAGCCAAGCCCCACATTCCCTTCTCCTCGCAGAGGCCGCATCTCCCAGGGAGCCACAGAGACCCTAGGGGCCAAGGGCAGGGAGCACTGGGGCTTGCTGGTCCCACCTGGCCCGTCGCTCACTGGGCATGTGGCTTCCATCCTCTCACCGAATCCTCACAGACCTTCGCAAGGCCATGTCAACTCCATTTACAGAGGAGGAAATATTGACTCGGAAAGAAGTGACCATCAAGGGCACACAGCCAGCCCTGCAGGTGGAGCCAGGATGGGAACACAGACCTCATGTAGCCCTAAGATCCATGTCTGTTGTCACTGTTGCCAACACCTCGTAGCCAGAACTCCAGAGATCAACGCTCAATCCCAAGGAACTCCCAGGAGGGCATTGTCAGGGAGAACCAGGATGACTGAGCATGGAGATGGGTCTTGGCGGGCGAGCGGGTCTGAGTGAACACGTCTGGGGGTGCAGAGGCTCAAGGCTGGTGTTGGGACGGGCAGTGGCTCTGCAGACAAGCCAGCGCCCCCCTGCACCTTCTGTGCTCCTCCCACATCTCAGTTATCCCCGGGGTCCCCAACCCACGGGCGACTCAGCCATGTCATGGAGCCAGGCTGCAGGTGTGGTGCCGAGAGAGGGGTTGAAACCCCCCACCACGGTGCAGGCAGCCCACAGCGCAGCCACACCTGGCAGTTAACCTCCAGGCCTCTTCTTTCCCACCCACTCACCCGCCGGAGCCCACCCTCCCCCGTAAGCGGATGGCGGCTTCCACCTGCACCACGACACACATGCACATGCAGGGCCCATAGGCGAAGCGTGGCACTGACCAGGTGTCTCCCACTTGCAACTATGCAGGTGCTTATCAACACAACTAGTGAAAACTTACTGAGATCGAAGGAAAGCACACAGCACTGCCAAGTCTCAAAAAGGTGTGCTTGGCGCAATTAGAATTAAAGTTTAGAAAGCTGGTGGACCCTGTGATACACTGTTATTTGCTGAACACTTGCGGCGTGCCTGACACGGTCCACTATTGGGGGAATTATCAAATCCTCACAATCCTGCTACGGAAAATGCGCCAGGATCAGCCCAAGGTTATGGAGGGGGCCGTGGAGTTGTGGGGAGTTTACTTACCCTGCCCCGTGCTGCACGGCTAACGAGCGGCAGCACAGAGATGGATGTAGGCAGAATGACTGAGTGTCCGCACGCTCAGCCACTGGCTTAAGCTGCTTCCTCAGTAACACAAAGAGACGAACTCCTGACATGTTGTAGAAAGGCAGCCAGCGACAGACAAAGACAAGAACTTCCATTTTCATGAATGTGACAAAATGGAATAACCTGACGATTCTCCCCTGTAGGCCCCTAGAAACACGGGCAGAGTGCAGCTATCACAACAACAACTGTGAAAATAACAACAGCTTGGCTCAGGCGAGATCACCGTGGCCGTGCTGTTTATTAATCTCCCAAATTCCCTGAGGACGCAAACAAAAGTGGGGACAAATTAGCCGGGCGTCGTGGTGGGCACCTGCAGTCCCAGCTAGTTAGGACGCTGAGGCAGGAGAATCGCTTGAACCTGGGAAGTGGAGGTTGCAGTGAGCCAAGATCATGCCCCTGCACTCCAGCCTGGGTGACAGAGTGAGACTCTATCTCGGGGGGAGAAAAAAAACTGGGATAAAACCAGGACAGGTGCTAACGGAGGCCCTAAACAGCATCAGTAGGAATGCTCCTTTCCCCAGCAGCCCTGCTCAGCTGGGAACAGAGATTGCAGCAGGGCCACGTGAGCACACCTCGGGATGGAGGGATGTGAGCGCCCACCTCTGCTAAGAGCCCCTGACACAGGAACCCGATCAGAGGCCCCCCCAAGCCAGAGCTTCACATTCCGAACAGGTGTCTCCTCAAGAAGAACCACGACACACAGAGAGGTCTCCGGGGCCCCTTTCTGAGGTGGCCACACAAGACTGTGGGGGACCATGGGAAGACGGGGGGGGGTTCTGGGGCAGCCGAAGCCTTCAAGGATGCAGAAAATCCCCAACAGGGTCACCCTTCAGAAGGACAGGCCCCACCTTGCGAAACCTTCTGGCATAGATTCCAAATTGTGAAGGGTGGGATACGGTGGGAAAAGAGGGTGTGGCTCAGGTCTAGGGCCAGGCGCTGGCCAACGGCCCTTGTTGTCACAGAGGTGGCTGTACCAAGATGCTGTGGCTTCAACACTTTTGATGATAACAGAGGAAGAATCCTTGGGTGGTGAGGGTAAGGAAATCACCTTGGCCCACGCCCCTCCCCTTGCACACGGACACCCTCTAAAATACAGGAACGTAAATCTTATTCAAAAGTAAGCGAGAGAAAAGGGCTATGAGAAATTCCACACAAAGACACCTTTGTGCAAATAAAAAGTAAACAGGAACTGAATAACAAGCTAGTTAAGACCATGCGCTGGAAAATACGGCGTCTGAGCAGATGCAGCCCAACTCTTTGAAGCAATAGATGAACTGAGCAAAATTAGGGAAATGCCAGATGCATGAGAGAACACAAGAAATTAAAATAGAAAAGCTCAGAAATACGCTGGCTAAACAAGGAGGGGAAGTCAAAAGACTGAAAGGGTGCGGAAGAATTTTTTTGAAAGAAAAAGGCACATTTTAGAAACGAGAATTGAAACAGTACGTACACAGAGTGAACAGACACCAAGAGATCACAGTCAAATCAGTGAGAGGTAGAAAGGAGAAATGGGGGGCAGGGGAGAATCTCAAAGTAAAGATGATAGAAAAACATCACAGTTATGGGATAGAAGCAAAGAAGATCCGGATACAGGTGGACAGAAACGCCCAAAAGTGGAGAGGAAGAAGATGGAAGAGACGCCAGGCTCGCCACGTCCTGAAAGCCATCGTTGCTGAACTTGAGGAAGATGTGACCAGGGAGTGCCTTCTTGTACCCAGGACCCTAAAGCACCCAGAATGGTCAACACTGAACAATATTCTAATAAAACACTGGGCTTTGAAGATAGAGAAGGCGTCTGCTGGACAATGTGAGGAAATCAGTAGGGTGACGTTAGAATTTCTCAGCCAATCGGGAATTTCTGAGCTAAAAGGAAACGATGTTTGCATGGACAACAGCCATAAACCGGGACTGTTTTGAGCAAATAGGGACACACAGCCACTGTGCGTGCAAGAGAAGAGTAATGAGATTGTCATTCAATTTCTCAACAGCAACACTTTGTACGGAAGACAATGGGGAAACGTTTAAGAAACTCAAGAAGCAGAATGCAAGTCAAGTTTGTTTTTGTTTTATGTTTTTTGTTTTTGTTTTTTTGAGACGGAATCTTGCTCAGTCACCCAGGCTGGAGCGCAGTGGTGCAATCTCGGCTCACTGCAACCGCTGCCTCCCGGGTTCAAGTGATTCTCGTGCCTCAGTCTCCCAAGTAGCTGGATTACAGGCATACACCACCACACCTGGCTAATATTTGTACTTTCAGTAGAGATGGGGTTTCACCATGTTGGCCAGGTTGGTCTTGAACACCTGACCTCAAGCGATCTACCTGACTCGGCCTCCCAATGTGCTGAGGTTACAGGCATGACCCACCGTGCCCAGTCAAGTCAAGGGTTTTGTACCCTACCTAACTGACCTTCAGATATAGACCACAGACAATTATGAACAAGTAAGAACTCAAGCCCCACATACCCTATGGGTCCTTCCTGGGAACCAGCTCCAGAAGGACCTGCAGGTAAACCCAGAGGTTACAGCAGAAGCCTCAGCATAAGACCCAGGCTGAGCACACACAGCAGTGTGGGGTTGTTGTACGCTGAGAAAACACAATTACAACTAATCTGCAGGAAAACCAGGATATGTGGAAGGTGGGAGAACTCTCTGATTGCCTCCTAGATCTTGACTGAGAGCAGCAAGACACGACTTTGTTTAAATGCTGAAGAAAAGGGTGGGAAGGGAGAAGAGGTTGCTGGCTCATTTCACAACTGCTTATTATGGAAACGAATGCAGAGCAGCCATGCATGAGAAGAGCAGAGATTAAAAAAAAAAAAGCAAGGATAACTGTATCAGAACAAACACACAAATATTCCCAAACACCAGATACAGCCAAAAAAGCCAAGAATTTTAAGAAATCATAAGCCACACATGAGCGTGCTGAGGCCAGACATATAGGCTGTGTCAGTGCATGTACAAAGGCTTAACTCCCCCACTCAAAGCTATGTGAGCCAAAAAGACCTGCCTCTGTGATACATGCATGAGATCTGTGTGAGACAAAGAGGTTTACCAGGGCAAAAATAACAACATGAGCAAAGAAATGCTAAGAAAGCACAATTAGAAAGGAAGCAGGGTCCATGTGATTGGTCTCTGGCAAGAAGGGTTCAGACCGAAGCATTCAACAGGACGGAGACAGAATTCACAACAAAAGTAGAATTGATCCTTGAACTGCATGGGGATAGGGGATGCTGCCTGCTGTGCAGTTAAAGATCTGCATTTCAATTTTGACTCCCCAAAAACTTCACTACTACTAGTAGCCTAATGTTGACTGGAAGCCTGATTGATAACATACAAAAATCAATTAACACATATTTTTTATGTTGTCTGTATTATATGCCATATTCTTACAACGAAGCAAGCTAGAGAAAAGAAAAGGTTATTAAGAAAATCATAAGGCAGAGAAAATGTGTTTAGTATTCATAAAGTGGAAGTGGATCATCGCAAAGCTTTCCATCCTCGTGGCCTTCATGTTGAGTGGGCTGAGGGGGAGGAAGAGGAGGAGGAAGAGGTGGAGGAGGAGGGGCTGGTCTTGCTCTCTCAGGGGTGGCAGAGGCAGAAGAAAATTCATGTAAAAGTGACTCATGCAGTTCAAACCCATGTTATTCAAGTGCCAACTGAATAATTTTTTTTTATTTTGGCGCATTCAGTAACAAGCAAAAGTTTGATAAAGAGAAACTACAAAATATAACAAATTCTGATGAATACAAAATTTTGACAGACACTGCTAAAAACAGTAAAATACACCTAAGGGTGGAAAAAATAGATGAAATGGACAAAGCATCAGGTTACGGTTAGTCCTGAACAACACGTAGATGCCACCTACAGATTCTGAATTTTATTTTATTTTATTTTATTTTATTTTATTTTATTTTATTTTATTTTATTTTTTTTTTTTTTTTGAGGCGGAGTCTCGCTCTGTCGCCCGGACTGGAGTGCAGTGGCCAGATCTCAGCTCACTGCAAGCTCCGCCTCCCGGGTTTACGCCATTCTCCTGCCTCAGCCTCCCGAGTAGCTGGGACTACAGGCGCCCGCCACCTCGCCCGGCTAGTTTTTTGTATTTTTAGTAGAGACGGGGTTTCACCATGTTAGCCAGGATGGTCTCGATCTCCTGACCTCGTGATCCGCCCGTCTCGGCCTCCCAAAGTGCTGGGATTACAGGCTTGAGCCACCGCGCCCGGCCGATTCTGAATTTTAAACTGTGAACTACTTTTTTAAGTGCACGTGATGTATCTATAAACACCGACCACATTATTAGGCCTAAATAAAAGCAATTAGTATTCTGAGCATGGTATCACCATGAATCAAAGAGGAAATTTAAAACAAAATGATAGAATGCAGGTATACCTCAGAGATATTGTGGGTTCAGCTCCAGGCCACTGCAATAAAGTGAATATCACAATAAGGTGAGTTACACACATATTTTAGTTTCCTAGTGCATATATGTTAGGTTTACACTATATTGTAGTCTATTAAGTATAAAATAGCATTACATCTAAAAATGTAATGAGCATACCTTATTTTAAAATACTTTAGTGCTAAAAAAAATAGTAACAATCCTCCAAGCCTTCAGCAAGCCATAATCTTTTTGTTGGTGGAGGGCCTTGCCTGGATGTTGGTGGCTGATGACTGATCAGGGTGGTGGTTGCTGAAGGTTGGGGTGGCTGTGGCAATTTTGTAAAATGACACAACGGTGAAGTCTGCCCCGTCAATGGACTCTTCCTTCCATATAAGATGTTTCTGTAGCATGCAATTCTGTTTGATAATATTTTACTCGCAGAGCTTCTTTCAAAATTAGACTCAATCCACTCAAACCCTGCTGCTGCTTTATCAACAAAGTATAAAGAATATTCCAAAACCTTTGCTGTGTTTTCAACAATGTTCACATTGTTTTCACCACGAGAAGTTTCCATCTCAATAAACTGCTTTCTGTGATCATCCCTAAGAAGCTGCCCCTCATTCGTTCAAGCTTTATCAAGACATTGCAGCAATGTAGCCACAGAGGTGCCACCTCTAATTCTAGTTCTCTTGCTGTTTCCACCACATCTGCAGTGACTCCCTCCACTGAAACCTTCAGCTCCTCAAAGCCATTCCTGAGGGCTGGAATCAACTTCTTCTAAACTCCTATCAGTGTTGATATTTTGACCTCCTCTCATGAATCACAAATGCTCTTAATGATGTCTAGAATGGTGAATCCTTTCCACAATGTTTGCAATTGACTTTGCCCAGGTCCATCAGAGGAATCATAATCTATGGCAGTTATAGCCTTATAAAATGTATTTCTTAAAGAATAAGACATTAACATTGAAATTACTCCTTGATCCATGGGCTGCAGAATGGATGTTGTGTTAGCAGCATGAAAACAACATTCATTCCCTTGAACATCTCCATCACAGCTCTTGGGTGACGAGATACCTTATCAATGAGCAGTGATATAGTGAAAGGAATCTTTTTTCTGAGCAGTAGGTCTCAATAGTGGACTTAAATATTCAGTAGACCATGCCATACACAGGTGGGCTGTCATCCGTGCTTTGCTCTCCTACTTACAGAGTCATGGGCAGAATAGATTTTGCATAATCCTTAAGGGCCCTAGGATTTTCTGAATGATCAATAAATGTTGACTTGCACTTAAAGTCAGGAGCTGCATGAACCCCTCACAGGAGAGTCAGCCTGTCCTTGAAGCCAGGAATTGACTTCTCCTCTCTAGCTATGGAAGTCTTAGATGGCATCTTCTTCCAGTAGAAGGTTGTTTTATCTTCATTGAAAATCTGTTTAGAGTAGCCACCTGCATCAACAGTCTCAGCTGGATCTCCGGGAGAACTTGCTGCAGCTTCTCCATCAGCACTTGCTGCTTCTCCTTGCACTTTTATGGAGACGACTTCTTTCCTTCAGCCTCATGAACAAAGCTCTGCTTGCTTCCAACTTTTCTTCTGCAGCTTCCTCTCTTCTCTCACCCTTCCCAGGACTGAAGAGAGTTAGGGTCTTCCTCCGGATTAGGCTTTGGCTTAAGGGAATATTGTGGCTGGTTTGATCTTCTATTCAGAACACTCAAACTTTCTCCATATCAGCAACAAGCCTGTTTGCTTTCTTGCCATTCGTGTGTTCACTGGAGGAGCACTTTTCATTACCTTCAAGAACTTTTCCTTTTCACTCACACCGTGGCTGACCATTTGGCACAAGAGCCTCGCTTTCTGCCCATCTTGGCATTGGACCTGCCTTCCCGACCAAGCCCCATCGCTTCTAGCTTCTGATTTAAATCAAGAGACTTGTGGCTCTTCTCTTCACTTGAACCCTTAGAGGACACTGTAGGGTTATTAATTGACCTGATTTCAATGCTGTTGTGTCTCAGGGAATAGGAAGGCCGGAGGAGAGGGAAAGAGATGGGGAATAGATGGTCAGTGAAGCAATCAGAACACACACATTTGTCTGTTAAGTTTGCCATCAGATATGGGTGCAGTCTGTGGTGTCCCCAAAACAATTACAATGGTAACATCGAAGATCACAGATCACCATAACAGATAGAATAACAATGAAAGAAACTGAAACGCTGTGAAAATTATCCAGATGTGACACTGAGACACAAAGTGAGCACACGCTCTTGGAAAAATGGTGGCAATAGACTTTCTCAATGCAGGGTTGCCACAGACCTTCAATTTGCAGAAAATGCCATTTCCGCAAAGTGCAATAAAGCAAAGTGTAATAAAACAAGGTATGCCTGACTCTGGCGAATTACAATAATTAAAAAAATGAATCCCAGATCTATGAAATGCATCTATAGCTGAGCTTTGAAAAATTCATAATAAGTATTTTCATTAAAATGAACAAAATAAATACTCAATTTAAAAATGGGAAAAAATATCCATATAGTACCTGGAAAGAAATAGAAGGAAGTAATTCACAATGAGAAAAGAAAAAAAAGACAAGAATGACATAATGCAGAAAATCTCTGTGTTATGACGACATTAATCAAGCGGGTGCCTTTGGAAAGGACAAGCTGCTGAACCCCTTGTTTTGGTCATGTTTGAACAGGATGCCTTTCCCATTACTTTCACCCTACAGGTTCCCTCCACTCCGTCCTTTTCCTTACAGTTAAACGGTTGAAAAACTTGGGCCGTGCTGTTCATTCAACCGGTCCCTCTGTCCTTTGTCCTGGGAAATGGCAACTGGATTCCAATAACCAACTTCATTTTTTTAAAAGGAAAAGCACAAATGTACAAAGGAGGAAATGACAAGGAGGAAATAGCTGTCAAAATGAAAGAATTTTTAATTTAAAAATTGTTACAAACAAATTGAAGACCTAATTGAAATTGACAACTTCCAAGAAAAAAAAGTTTACTGAAAAATGACTCAAGTCACAGTAGGAAATCTAAAAAGGCCAATTTTCTACCAGAAGTGAAACTATAGTTATTTTCAATGAAACAAGCCAAAAAAAAAAAAAAAAAAGCCAAAGTGATTTCACAAGGGAATTTTAGCAAATATCTAAACTCTTATTGCTACTTTGAGTATTTAGAAGCATAGATAAAGGGGGACAATTTCCAAATCCTATTTGTGAAGCAAGAAAGGCACTCATCTGAATCTTTTTCAAGCACAATAAAAATACAGATTAGTATCACTTACGAACACTAATGCAAAATGTCAAATATGATATTTAGAAATTTTCAAATAATAGAGTAGATAATTTGTAAACAAAATCCTAATCACATTAAAAATTAAATATAACATGACAATTGGGGCTTATTCCAGGAATGCAGGGATAATTCAATATTAAGAAAAACATTCATATAATACATTCATTATATTAATTGGTCTAGATGAAAAAATCCAGTCATATTTATAAAAGTTAAAAGGTCATTTAACAAAATTCAACACTCATTCCATACACAAAATAATATTTAGTAAAATAATAATTGATGGATTTTTTAACCTGATAAACGTTATAGACTTTAATTCCAAAGCCAGCATTTACTTAATGGAGAAATGGCATAAGCATTTCCACTAAATGCACAAACAAGACTATGATGGCCACTCTTCCCACTAGTGCTTAACATTCTAGTGGAAGTCACAGCCAACGCAGTTAGACAAGAGAATTTGATTCAAGGGTTAATAACCAAAAAGGGAGATAAGCTATCTCAGTTTGCAGGTGTTATGACTGCATGTTTAGAAAGCACAAAAGAATAAGTGGAAACTGTGACCAAAAAAATCATAGAATATAGAAAAGTAGCAGGTCAGCATGCCCACCTTTAAGGATCTATTCCAAAGATGCACCTGTCAACACATGAAGTGGCGTGTGCATGCACTGGTTCATTGTGTCATCACTTTTCCCAGCAAAACTCAGTGTGGGGCACTGACTCTCCAATAGCAGGGAGTGGAGGAAGAGATGAGAACATACATAACGGAGTAGGGCAGGTGCACCCGTATGCACAGCAGGCTCCCTCCAGCCCCTGAGAGCAAGATATTCATTTCCAGGAGCAGGTGAAGACGTGCCACACATCTCACTGTTACAGTTTCATGGTACCCATTAAGGCAAATGGAAACATCAACCGCTATCCCTATCAGAACTACACTCATGTGCCAGGGACAGAGATGGCTTCTTTGCTGTATTGGGTAACAACAAACTTTGATTCATAGACTGATTTTGTCAACTCAGGGTTAAATTGCAACCATATGTGGGCTACAGGTTCTAGAGTTTGGCCAAAATCAACAGAAACATTCTATGAGAATTGTTCACGTGGATTAACAATAAAGACTACTATTGCACATTTCATTAGAGTTTGTAAACAATGCTCACCATCCTTTATATCATAAGATGGCTAGAAAGCAAGATAGGTAGCTACACAGGTAGATAGATAGACACATAGATAGATACATACACACATAGATAGATACACAGACACATAGATGGATTAGATACATAGATAAATAGACAATACAGATGGATAGATAGATAGATAGATAATAGATAGATAGATAGATATAGATAGATAGATAGATATAGATAGATAGATGATAGATAAAAATCTAATCACAGTTTTCCACAGAGCCAGTTCTAAATATTTGCTAGCACTCACCACTGTCCACCGTGGTAAAAGAAAGTGTGGAAATGAGGAAACTATTAATATTTTAGTACAGAGTGATATATATATATATACACACACACACATATATATTTTATATGTATATATTTATATATAAATTTTAATATTTATATTTTAAGACAGGGTCTCATTCTCTCACCCATGCTAGAGTGCAGTGGCATGATCTTGGCTCACTGCCGCCTCAACCTCCCAGGCTTAAGCTACCCTCTTGCCTCAGCCTCTAGAGTGGCTGGGACCCCAGGTGCACACCACCATGCCCAGCTAAATTTTGGGTGCACACCACCATGCCCAGCTAAATTTTGGGTGCACACCACCATGCCCAGCTAAATTTTGTATTTTTCTGTAGAGAAGAGGTCTTGCCATGTTACCCATGCTAGTTTCAAACTCCTGGGTTTAAGTGATCTGCCCACCTCAGCGTTCTAAAGTGCTGGGATTACAGGCATGAGCCACCACCCCAGCCTACAATATATTAAATATATTTTTAAATTAGTAAAGCAAGGCTCAGAACAGTATTCACAAAATGTTAATTATTGTGCACCTAAAAAGATAATACAAATCTACGTACACATGTGCTTATATTTTCAAAAAGAAGCAATGCAATAATAAAGTAAAAGCTAATTGTAAAGGAGTTCCCTACGAGAAAGGGAGGCATCAGGGTAGAAGAGAACAGAATGGAAGGGGGAACTCTGACTGTGCCTTATTTTTTGTTTTGACTACAGAACCAGATAAATGTTCTATATAATAACAGACAATATTAAAGCAAAAGAGGAAAATGTCACCAATCATTTGGAAGCAAGCTGGAAAAAAAAAAAAGAGTCTAACTGTATGACAAGTAGGTGGCACACCCACATAAATTAGATCAGTTTCACATAAATTCAAAAACACAAGGTTTGGACCACATGTTCCTAATGGAAACTGCAAAGGATACCAGGCAGAGCAACCATGAACCGCCTTTAGTGTCGGTGTGCTGAGCAGTGCAATGGGTACTGGGATTTTGAACTATTATATGTGTGTTGTAGAAACAAGCAAATATATTCAACCTAAGTAGTGAAAAGAGGCAGATATAACCATGCATTTAAATTGGAAGTCTCAGCATGATGGTCTTACCTTATGAATGTCCAGCATCGACAGGCGTCCTGATGCCCAGACACTTACCACTTCCTTCTGAAAGGAACAGGACTCCATAGAGCAATGGCTAGCTCTAGGGGAAAATGGACAGTGGAAGGTCAGAAAGCAAGGCAGCTATTAAAGCTTAATGAGATGGCATTGAAAGATGCAGGAGTCGGGCCAGGCATGGTGGCTCATGCCTGTAATCCCAGCGCTTTGGAAGACTGAGTTGGGTGGATCACCTGAGGTCGGGAGTTCGAGACCATCCAGACCAACATGGTGAAAATCCGTCTCTACTAAAAATACAAAATTAGCCAGGCATGGTTGTGTGCACCTGTAATCCTAGCTACTCGGGAGGCTGGCATAGGAGAATCACTTGAACCTGGGAGGCGGAGGTTGCAGTGAGCTAGATCACGCCACTGCACTCCAACCTGGGAGACAGAGTGAGATTCCGTCTTAAAAAAAGAAAGACACAGGAGTCAACTTAAGGGTTTCCACCAACCTGACACAACATAATTTGGACATCAACAGAAAGTGACTGCCATGGACTGACATACATCAAATATGTAAACCCCATGAGTTAATGACATTACTTAAAAATAACAAAGCCCATGGTCATTTTGGAGGTTGCCAGGGTATTGACTCATTGCTTCTAAAAATTGATAAATGGGCTGGGTGCAGTGGCTCACGCCTGTAATCCCAGCACTTTGGGAGGCCAAGGCGGGCGGATCACGAGGTCAGGAGATCGAGACCATCCCGGCAAACACAGTGAAACCCTGTCTCTACCAAAAATACAAAAAACATTAGCCGGACGCGGTGGCGGGCGCCTGTAGTCCCAGCTACTCAGGATGCTGAGGCAGGAGAATGGTGTGAACCTGGGAAGCGGAGCTTGCAGTGAGCCAAGATCGGGCCACTGCACTCCAGCCTGGGCGACAGAGCGAGACTCCATCTCAAAAAAAAAAAAAAAAAAAAAAAAAAAAATTGATAAATGAAACAATCCAAATAGTTTTGCTGCCTTTTCTGCAAAATCTCAATTTCAGAGTGACCAAATGGTTGAAGAGCAAAGTGTCTTAGTATTATTAAATGTGGGATGAGACATTGTGTCTCCCAAGATACAATAAACTCGAACATCAGGTGTACTTCTAGATCTACCTGCAGGGAACAGAAGAACATGCAAAACATCACCACAAGAAAGTCACCAGTCAACGCTGGAATGTGAGGCATCGGACACGATAAATCACCACGTTGCTCTAACAAATCAACTGCCAGTAAAAAGCAGTTAATAACAGAAAAGAACTTTAGAGGCGAGAAAACTCTGTCTGCTTTTGCTGTGTAACAGACAACCAAAAATTGCAATCGCTTATAGCAACAAAAATGTTTCTGTTATTCAAGCATCTGAAAGTCACCTAGGGTGGGTGTGCTTCAGGTTGCAGATCTGATCTGCAGGTCAGCGGGGGTGACCCTATCCTGCCTGCCTTGTTCTGGGGCACCGGCAGGAGCAGCAACAGCCACCCAGGTATGTTCTCCTGATGCTGAGGGCAGAACCTCGGGAAGCCCAGCCTAGCCACACAAACACCTCCACGTCTGCTCACATCACACTTCCTATCATCTCATTGTCCCAAGTCAGTCACAGGCCCAAGCCCAATGGCAAGAGGCAGAAAAGCTCACTCTGCCCAGAGGGAGACCAGGGCACAGGTGGCTGGGTGATTGTACAGCGGGGGAAATGGAGATGTAGGAATGATAATCCAACCTTCATCATTCAGAGGAAAATGACAAAGCCAAGAGCCATGACAGATGAAAGCAGTCCCAGATGGCTCCAGAGAAGCCCTGGCCCGAGACCTAGCTGAGGAGAACATGCTGGGGTTCTGGCCAAGGAGGCTGGCAAGGCTGGTGGAAGGGCCCTGCCTCCCCACGGATGTGGATTCTCCTCCTGGGCTTCCCAGCTAGGGCTTTCCCACCCCGCTGGACCTGGAATAGGATGGAAGCCCTGCCATCCCACGTCTCCCTGGCCCATGTGTCAGGGAGAGGCCACTGGGCGAGACACATGTGCACCCTCACCCCGTTTGAAGCAGAGGTTCAGCAACCTCTTCTCTCCTGTCCCCAGCCCCCCTCCCTCTCCCCACTCCCTGAGTGTACGAACAAGGAATTTCCAGAGGAGAGAGGGAAAAGGCGGGGTTTATGGACCAAGTTGTCTGCCCAGACCAGAGACTCCCGCTGTTCTCTGAACCTCTGGGAGGCCTGAGCCCAGTTGCTGCCTCCTGGCAGGTCTAGGCCAACACCCAGCCATCTCCAAGGTTTCTGCAGCTTCATTGAGCAATGGCCAAGGCGTTCCCACTGGAGTCTTTGGCAAACCACCCCCAGAGCCAGAGGAACAAAATTGAAGTCCTGCTTCCTCCATTGGGCCTCTAGATTCTAGAGTGTTCTGCTACAGCCAACCTCCTGCTTTTCCTCTGCTCTTAGGAGGACGAACCCCCATTGGACCTACCATGCTGCTGAGACCCCAGCTGGAGTCACGGAAGCCATGTCTGTGTGGCCGAGTCTAAAACCCCCACTGTTCTGGTCTTGTGACACTGCCTGGATCCTCCTGATAGCCTGTCCCTTGTCCCCAGGGGTACGACGCCAGCTCCTAGAACATTCCTCCCTGCACAGAGCAGGCAGAGCAGCTCTGTAGCACAGTTGGTGCCTGGTCAACAGCCGGGGACTGAATTTGTGAGATGAGTCTGGGTCTGCTTCCTCATTTTGCTAAGGACAGAAGCCACAGCCATAGGCAGCCGTTCCCAGTGGCAGGTTCATGCACACACCTGCTCATGCACACACCTTGTGTCTGTGCCCCCCACAGATCTTCCCCACACTGCGTGGTCCCTCATCTAACTCACCCCTGTGTGCAGGGGCCAGCCTCACCCCAGCCCTCCGAGGCCCCTGCATTCGACCCAAATATCTAAACCCACCTCCTAGTCTATCCCTGAAAGAGGGTCCTGGACAGGTATACCAGGGTTTGTCCTCCAGCATGAACGCGGTCCCTTGACCCGTCCCTCTGCTCCAGGTGGAAACCAGAGGCCCTTCTACGCTAGTTGGAGCAGTGGGCTGAAGGACAGGCGGCCAGGCAGACCCCCGGGCCACACCGGGCTATGTGACAGTGACCTGTGAGGATACGCCGGCACAGCGCAGGGGTGTGTGTGTCTGGCTTCAAGGCTTTGCGGGCCCTGTTCTTGGCGGCCACTGAGGCACTTTCCAGACAATCTGGTGCGTCAGAGCCCTTTATTTTTCCACTTCTGATTCTACAAGCGCCGTTGTTTCCTGGCTCAGGGCTGCAGCCGGGAGTCCTGATGGATGTTAATGGGCATCTCGAGGAGCAGATAATCTTTTAATGTTTTCCGAGAGGCCTCCACGGAAACCACTCTTTATTAACACACCTGAGGAGTCAAATCCCTGCTTATCCTCCATTTAGAAGGATGTCTGATTACACGGTTTTGCGGTGGACACCGAAGGGGGGCCCAGCAGGCCTAAATCCGGCATTTGGAGACGAGGACAAGACAGGCTTGACTCTCAGGGTGCGGAGCCTGCAGCCATACGTGGCTCTCAGGGTCCTGATGGGCCTCAGCGTGTCCTTAGCTGGAGTGGAGGAAAGAATTATGGGTCGGGAGCAGAAAAGTTCCTCTGCAGAAAAGCAAGAAATCCAGATACCAAGAGCCCGGGTCTGACAGAGGATAACTGGCCAGGACCACTGTGCCCCAAGGCAGGGTCTCACCAGCCGAGGCCATGAGGGGCCCCTCCCAAGAAGTCCAGGCTCTCTCCTCACGGTGTGGACAGGGAAATGAGCTTCAGTCCGTTCAGCGAGCGGGCATTCAAGCTGGGGCCTGCCTCTTTCCTACCCAGTATCCTGCCGCTCCAGCCAGGGAGGGCCTAGAGCTCGGGACAGGTCCCAGAGCTGAGGGCTGAGAAAAAAGAGCTTTCTGTGGGTCGTGAACTCCCCAGACCAGCGTCCTCCATCAGTCCTTCCTCTGGGAAGTGGCTCTCGGGGTCCTGCCTCCCAGATGCCCTCCTGGGCTCTCTCCCACCCCTCCTCTTTTAGGTCATTGAGGGGTTCATGCATCCACTTTTTTGTGAATGCATAGTAGGCATATTTAAGTATGGGGTACCAGAGACGTTTAGATACAGAGATGCAATATGAACTAAGCAAATCACGGAGAATGGGGTGTTTTGAGTTAAAACCAACCCAACTACACTCTTTAAATTATTTCAGAATATACTATGTGTCCCTTTGTTCACCGGGCAGCTGTGTGGGTTCACCCACTGAGGGGAGCCCAGGATGCCAGGATGACCAATGTGGTGACTGCCCTGGGGGGCCCCCGGCTGGGTGGTAAGGGAGACCAGCCTTGCAGATACCAACCAAGAGTGTGACTCCAAGGACAGCGGCGAGGGCTGAGGCTTAAAGCCACTGCATTTTTTTTCTAACTTAACATAAAATGGCAGATTTAAACATTTTTGTTGTAATGTTTTAAACGGCTGATGTGTTGTACTTGTCCATATTTCTGGGGTGTTTGTGACCTCTTGCTGCGTGTCTGGACTGTGTCATGATGGAATTGGAGTGTTGAGGGTCTGCGGTGCCCGAGTATTTACTGTTTCCACGAGTGTGTAGGTTTCAGGTCCGCTCTCTGTTTCGGAAGATGTGCTGCTATTTTTTCGTTTGGTTGTTTGTTTTTGAGACGGAGACTCTCTCTGTCGCCAAGCTGGAGTTTGCTCTGTTGCTCACTCTCGTCACCCAGCTCTGCTCGCGAACGTTTCTAGCCCAGAAACGCTGGCTGCTACGTGACCCTAGGCCCCTCCCCTTGTCTCTGAGCCCCCATTTTCTCCTTGCTAACCTGCCTTGAGCACGGCTGTCCTGAGCGTCCAGGTGCCGCTGGCCATCACTGCTCTCATGGGGGCTGGGCACCCACAGGCCTGGGACACAGGCTGCCCCTCCCTGAGAGGCCAGCAACGCAGTTCAGGAGGCCCGGAGACCCCGTCTCCCCACATCCACTGGCTAGAGAGCTGCATGTACTTGGCCTTTGCCCAGGAGAAGACGCCAGCCCGCCCGCCCTGCCCAGGAAGCAGGCCAGCGCGGTGGGCCGCGGCCATCCATCTCCTTAATGAGCCCATTTGTCACGGGGGCTGGCATTGTTCACCTGCCCAACCGAATGGGCCTGTTCCGGGCCGGATGAGAGCCAGCCAGGCCCTGATTGTCTGGGGGTCACTTTGCAGGCTGGTCAAAGCGGATGGGACGAGGCTGTGCAGATCCCCCCCACTCGCTGTAGACAACAGCCTTCCTGAAGGTGCCCGGAGTGTTTTGAGGATCTATTTGTCTAGGAACAATGTGGTCTGAGTGGCAGTCATCCTTTCCTGTCACCAGGGAGGGGACCTCTGCCATGTCCCAGAGTCGAGCCTGTGCTTGGCTGCCCCAGCCTGTGGTCCTCCAGGACAATCGTCAGCCTGGGCCAAAGAGGGGACCGTCGCCCTGGTGACCAGACAGGTGGCTGTGAGGGAGCAGGGGCCGGCCCTGTCCTGGGAAGGGGACAGGCCCTGAGGATGTGGCCACAGTCCCTCTGCATGACTCTGTGGCTGAGCAGCTTTGGAAAAGCCTCCCAATCTCCTTGAGTCCTCCAGATGCTCCCAAAGGGCACAGGAGGCCCCGGCCTGTACCGTGCCGAGATCATCGTGCCCGGCTCTTGTGCTGCTGAGGCGCCAGCTGACAGGGGGGCTGTGTCGTCCTCATGGCGCTGTGAGCCACTCCGGGCCAGAGGCCTGCTGGACACTGCGGGTGAGGCTGGGGAATACAGGAGTCTCCATTTCCTGAGCCCCAGCATTGGACACAGTCCCCAGGGCCCTGGGAGGAGCAAGGAGTCACCTGTGGGCCAGATCTACCTGGGACAGGTGAGACAAAGCAGGGCTGGTGCACTTGGAGAGAGCAAGAGCTGGGGTGACGGTGCTGGGGTGATGTGGTGGAGGCAGAGGTGATCTCACTCAGGAGAGCTGGGCCAGCAGGGTGGGTGACCAAAAGAAGGAAGGGCCTGTGCTGTGGTCCACAGCCCTGCACCTACACCCTGGAGGAGGCCTCCCAGCTGTCTGTGGCGTCCCATCCCTGGGGACGGCCCAGCCTTCCATGGGGAGGCTCTAGCAAGGCAGAAAAGAGGCATCGAGAGGAAAAGAAATGCAAATACAGGAGCACAGACAGCCCTGCAAGGAGGACTCCAGGTCTCCAGCTGGTCCCCGTCTGCCTTGCGTCCAAGGAGCAGGACGCGCTCTCCCACACGGTCAGGTTTGGCCAGGGTGTCCCAGGCTGGCCTCAGAGCTGTGGAGCCCAGCACTCAGGTCTCAACTCAGACCTGGCCAGTGCCTGGACATGTTCCGGCCAGTGGCCAGTGTGCTGGTCAGGACCCGCTCCCCCAGGACTGCCTCAAGGGTGCAGAATCACCTCCCTCCACCGCCTTCCCAGGTGCCCTCCTTAAAGAGTCTCCCACCTGAGGAGGCCCCTGGCCCTGAACAGCGGGGGCTCTCCTGGGGCTGCACACCTGAGACCCTGCAGGATTTGTTTAAAGGGGACCCTCTGATCCCAAGGGCCCACCTGTCCCTTCTCAGGGCAGCACCTCAGCAGTTTCAAGGTGCTTTCTGCATCATAAAGGGGGTCTCTGCAATCTCCATCCCCGTGAGGCTGGAAGCAGTGATGGGTGGAAGTCCCGCTGCATCCCAGGCAGCCCAGACCGTCAGGGGCTGGCCGGTCCCCAAGCTGCCCCTCCCTTATCCATGATCCCACGGCTCCCTTCCATGGGACTTCTCCTTAAAGTGCCATTACATTCACTTTCCCCCAACATGAATGTCTCTGGGAGCAAATGCAGAATGATTGATGAAGGCCAGTGAGCTGAGGGGGTGGCTGCAGGCTCAGGGAGGGAGGACGTCTCCCCAAGCAGTGGCACCCTGCACCAGCTTCCTGTCTCCAGCCAGGAGAACAGAGGCCCTGCCCAGGAGTAGAGCGTGAGGGGACCATGACCGCTGAGCTCGAGTGGCCATCGGCAGCCTGCAGCCTTGCTTCCCCACAGGCACCTGCAGTCCTGAAGCCCCACAGAGGGCCCCGGCCTGGGGCAGGGTGGCGCGACCACAGACAGGCAAGCCAGGCAGACCTGGCATTGTGCTCCTCCATCCTCCTCCCC
The DNA here is from genome assembly GCF_007565055.1 of Rhinopithecus roxellana. NCBI lineage: Eukaryota > Metazoa > Chordata > Mammalia > Primates > Cercopithecidae > Rhinopithecus > Rhinopithecus roxellana. The sequence goes on from NC_044561.1 coordinate 26,021,419, forward strand.
TGCAAGGCAGGCTGCAGTGGGAATGAGAGGAGCTCAGGTAATCATCGTGATTATGGAGGCTTCCTTGAAACGTGACGCATGTGGGCACAGAGGGAGCACGCGGTGACTGCCCGATGGGGGAGGAAGGGACGATCAAGGGCTCTGCTGATAAAACCACAAATCCCCCAGAGCCCACCTTCAACTAGAGGGTAAACTGAGGCCCAGAGCAGCTCAGTGACAGCCAAGGCCGCAAGCCCAGGTGTCCACCCTAGAGATGGACCTCCCTTAACACCTTTTTTTTTGCAGTGGGGCCTGACATGGAGGGCAGAGCCCAGCTCTGTGCACTGGGGGAGGTCTCTGCCTCAACATGAACCATTATGGAGAGAGAGAGTGTGTGTGTGTGTGGCGACTGTGTGGGGTGTGTGGGGTGTGACAAGTTGTGTATGGAGTGGTGTGTGATGAGTGGTGTGTGATGACTGGTTTGTGGTTTGTGTATGGTGTGTGCTTGGCATGTGTGATGTGTGCCGGTCTGTGTGGTTTGTGAGTGTGACACGTGGAATTATGTTGTGTGTGTCTCTATGTGTGTGTAATGCAGGGTTAGAGTTGGGGAGTGTGAACCCTGAACATCTGAGATGGGTCTCAGTTAATGTAGAAATTTTATTTTGCCAAGGTTGAGGACGCGCACCCGCGACACAGACTCACAAGGTTCTGGTGCCCAAGGTGCTCGGAGCACAGTTTGGTTTTAGGCAGGGAGACGTGAGCCGTCAATCAGCGTATGCAAGATGAACAACAGTTCCCCCGGGGAAAGGGAGAACAACTTGAGGTGAAGGAGGGACAACTGGAGGTGGGGAGGGGGTTCTAGGTCACAGGGAAGTGAGAGACAATCGGTTGCATTCTTTTGAGTTTGCATAGCCTCTCCAAAGGAAGCAATCAGATAGGCATTTATCTCTGAGCAGACGGTGACTTTACATAGAAGGGGAGGCAGGTTTGCCCTGAGCAGCTCCAGCTTGACTTTTCCCTTTAGCTTAGTGATTTGGGGAGACCCAAGATTTATTTTCTTTTACGGGGTGGGGTGTAGCATGGGGCTGTGTGTGCCTGTATGTATGCGTGTCTGTGTGGTTTGTGTGATGTGTGGAAGCGTAGTGTGTGTGTCTGTGACATGGGGTAGAGTTGGAGGTGTGGTGTCACGTGGGGCTACATGCATATGTGCGTGTGTGCATGTGTGTGTGTGTGTCTGTGTGGCTTTTGAATGTGATGTGTGGAAGCATGGTGTATATATATGTGTTGGTGATATGGGCGTGGAATTGGGGGGTGTGGTGTTGCATGGGGCTACATGCCAGTGTGCTGTGTGCATGTGTGTATGTGTGTATGTATGTGTGATGTGTGGAAGCATGGTGTGTATGAGTGTGGGCGTGGAGTTGGGGGTTGTGGTGTCACATGGGGCTACATGCCTGTGTGCTGTGTGCATGTATGTATGTGTGTATGTCTGTGTGATGTGTGGAGACGTGGTATGTATGAGTGTGGGCGTGGAGTTTGAGGGTTGTGGTGTCACATGGGGCTACATGCCTGTGTGCCTGTGTGCATGTGAGTGTGTGTATGGGCTTGTGTGCATGTGTGTGCTGGGGATGATATGAGGCATGCGGATGCGTGTTGGGATCCACTGCTCCAGGAGGCTGTGCCTCAGGTCCTGGCTCCCTCCTTGGCTCCCAGCCCACTGACCCGATTCTGCTGTGGAGGGACGTGCCAGCTCCGCCCCGTGGCCTGGCTGAGGGATGCCCAGCCCTATGCCACTCTCCCCTATCCTTCCCTGCACTGTTCCTGCTTCCTTTGCTTCTTGCTCCATTTGGAAGTGCATGTCCTGCTCTGGGCCCTTAGCCCCGACGGAGACCCTCCTCAAGATGGCCGCTAGGACGGATGGCTCCAGGCCACTCCCGTGAGTGGGGCCAGTGCCACGTGGAGCCTCCTTCACCTCCACGCCAAGGCTCAGGGGGTCTCTGCCAGAGGGGGCTCCTCTCACCCTTTTGAGGCTGGGCACCCCACCCTCCCCGTTCAGCCAAGACGCTGCCCTCCAGGCACCTGTGTCTGCTGGCACTGACCACCATGAGGCATCTCTGTTGTGCCAGTTCTAGGCAGGTACCATGGCCACACAGCTCACCTGGCTTCACCTGGATTGGAACTCTGAGGGGTCCGCAAGGTGAAGGCGCAGGGGAAATGGGAACACCCCATGGTTCAGCACCAGACATCAGGTGCGCCCTGAGCCTGCCTGCCTCAGGTGGGTTCCCCAGCAGACAGATTTTCATCTGAGGAGTTTGCAGGGCTTGCCCTGGGGGTCTTACCTGTGCGGAAGCACAGGAGGCAGGCCAGGGCTGAGGGGGGCACTGAGCTGTGATTCAGGAGCCAGGGAAGCTGTGAGTCGCATAGGGAATGCTGGAACTGGATCCCTGCAGAGCTGGCCTACCCTGAGGCGTGAAGGTCTGGCCCTTACCCAGGTCAACCAGCCACTGGATGCGCGGGCTGCCCTGGGACAGGGCACACACCTGGATGCGGCAACCATCTCTTCCCAGGAGGGCAATTCCCAAAGAGCAGTTCGGCTGGGAACCGTCACCACCACTGCTCCCGGCTGCTGCAGGCAAGAAGGGCCTCCGTCCCCACAGGAGTCCCTGGGCTTGCACCCTCCACCCACAGAGCCTCTCAGGGTCTCCTGTTGCAATTAACGGGTCTGGGGCAGCTCCCCATGTGGCATCAAACCTGGAAGGGAGGAAGGAGTCAGAGAGACTTGGGTGGGCAACCTGGGATCCTACTAGGAATGGAATGTTTGTGCCCCCTCAAAATTCTTCCCTTGTCACCTAATTCCCGGTATGATGGTGTTTGGAGATGGGGACTTTGAGAGGTGATGAAGCCAAGAGATTAGTGTCCTAACACAGGAGACCCCAGAGAGCTGCAGTCCCCCCAACACACGGAACCCCAGAGAGCTGCAGTCCCCCCAACACATGGAACCCCAGAGAGCTGCAGTCCCCCCAACACACGGAACCCCAGAGAACTGCAGTCCCCACTAACACATGAGGACACAGGGAGGCGGCACCGTCTCTGAGAAAGGATCCCTGGCCAGCGCCTTGACCTGAACTTCCCAGCCTCCAGAACTTTGAGAAGCAACTTTCTGTTGTTTACAAGCCCCCAGTTCGTGTTATCTTGTTATAGCAGCCCAGAGAGGCTAAGACCACACCCAACCTGTTCTTCCTGGAGGCCAGGGTCTCCAGCACCCACCTCCTCCAGGAGCAGGGTCAGCCACCCCTGCCATGAGCCAAACTCTTATCCTTGCCTGCTGGGCCCTGGGAGCAGGGCGCCTGAAGAGACGGGTGAAAGTTGATTGGGACATCTGCGGTACTGTTTATTCTTAGAAACGGGACCTCCAACCTGCCAAGCATGTATCTGTGGGAACAGAAAGCAAAATCACCCCAAGCAGACCACTGAGCGGGATCATAAGTGGGAATCCTCTTCTAGCCATGCCTGGGGCCCCGGGCCCGTTATTCTACGCAGGAGAGGAGCGGTGGTGACTCATGGTTCATGTGGGCACCATCATCAGGACCAATCACAGCGCTGCTTTCAATGCCAACCTGTGATCCCTTCCCAAGCACCTCTAGGCCGGTTCTCACGCTGGCAGCCAAGCCTGCAGCACTGTCAGCTCCTTGACCCCAGCGATCAGCACCTGTGACATTTGACAAACACCGATGCTCCACAGAGGAGTTGTCCCACAGAGACAGGAGTGCAGCCAAGAGACAAAGACACCAGGCGTGAACTTATGCGGAGCTGCAGGAGAAACAGCTGGGCATGGGGTCCCAGGCTCATTCTGGCCACATCAGCCCTGTTTCCAGGAGTCCTGGCTCCAGTAAACGCTGCACACGGAATTGTGCCTCCATGTGGACAAGCTCTGTATCCGACCACGTCCCTCTCGTGGACCCGCCCCCTCGGGATGCAGCCCCACACAGGGCCCCTGGCCCCTGAGGTCTGCGTCCTGGCCCTGCAGCTCCTCCGGGGAGAGCTCCCTCCCTCCCTTTAGGATCTGCACTCGTCCAGCCGGCTGGCTTCCTGGGGTGTCCAAGTGGGGAGAGGCTTCATCCTTGGAGGGGGGTGTGCCACTGCCTTATTGAGGCTGATGCCTCTGTTCCCCACTTCAGTATAACTGCAGGGAAGACAGTTCCATGATCCCCCAGTTCCCTGGATGGGTCGATGCTCCCATGGGGAACAGTGTCTCTCCTGGTGGAAGCCAAGAGGGAAGAAGCTGAGCTCCATGGTCTCTTTCTCACCAGCTACCCAGGGTTACCCTGCAGTGTCCCTCCTCTGCCTCAAAACCTTCCCCAAGGCACGGTCCTGCCTTATCCATTGCAGTTTCCCTGTATCCATAGAGGTCAGTGTCCCTCCTCTGGGCAGGGAAGCCCCTTCCCTTCACCCCTGGGGATGCCCACAGGGGGTGGTGCCCACCACTGCCTGGGAACCCCCTGCAATCTCTCCCTGAAGCCTCTCTCCCTGCCCTAGGTTCTGCCCCGGCCTCTGATAAGTATTCCAAGCAAACCTTCTGGAATCCTCTTCCCACAGTTGTCTGACCTTCCAAAGCAGGATGTCGCCATTTTCTCCCACTCAGCAGCCAGAGCCCAGAGCCTCTCTTTCGCCCAGTCCTCCCCATGGAATCCCAAGCAGAGCCCTGCATAGATACACACACCGTCATCTGTTAGTGGCTGGCAAGTGTGGAGAAGCGATTTCTGAGAACAATTCAAAACAAAAAGAGAGCCCAGCTCTCTCCCTAATAGCATTAGTGAGGCTGAGAAGGGAAGTTTCCCATCCCCAGGGGCAGCACAGCCTCCAACGTCTCACCACTTGCTCCTGTCTTGCCGCAGGGGTCCCATGGGTGACCTGAAGGGCCCAGGCCCTCTGGTGTCTATGGGTCACCCTGGCATGCCCACCCAGCCCCTCCTTCCCCTGGCAATAAATCTTTTACACGTCCAGGGAGCATTTTCAACAATGGGTACACATGACCTCTCAACCCTCCCAGTGTCCCTCAAACAACTGACCCCATCTCCCCCAGCCCAGTTCCCAGAACTACAGCTTCACCACCTGAGGGTGTTCTTGGCTCCTTTTTCCTCACCCCATCCAGTCCACCAGCCCTGGAGACCCTCCCTCCAAAACAGACGGAGTCCCTGTGTCCCCGCCAGCCCCTTGGCCTCTTCCTCCCAGCACCACGGACAGTGCCTCGAACACAGGCAGCTCCCTGAGCGGCGATGGAGGAGAGGGGCCTCGCTGGGGAGGTGGGAATGGAAGTGGGGGCAGGGCAGAAAGCAGGGACTCGGACCCTGGAGGGAACTTCAGGTGTGAGGAAGAAAGCGTCCTATCAAGGGACATCTCCCTGGTGCGTGTGGCACCTGCGAGACCATCTGCCAGGGTGAGGGAAGGATGCATCCAAGTTCTAACTTCATTGTTTATCTCATGCTCCTTTCACATTACTTTGGGGTACAATTTCCCAGAATAAAATGCCCAAGTCTTCAGCTGTCCCCTCAAATTCACACCCATGTATGTGGCATGAGCCCAGCACCTGCCAAGACCCGAGAGGAGCTGCCAGTCTTCACAGAGTCCATCTCGGTGCAGGAGGGACGCTCTCCCATCTATCACCGAAGCTTAGTTTTGCTTATTCTTGAATGAAACAGCAACATCACGGAGCTGCCGGCGGCTCTTTGCCCATTGGCCCAGACCCAGCAACAACCAGGGTGGTCAGGGCAGGACAACCCAGAGGAGATGGTGGTGGGCGCAGCTCGGCGAGCGCTCAGGTGGGGATCCGGGGTGCTGAATCGGAAGTCCTGCCCCCCGGGCACTACTCCTGAAAGGAGACTGGGAACCACGCAGCTCAGCACCAATAGCCCAGGTGGCATGCAGGGAGAGAAGGGAGGCATGCAGGGGCCCAGAATGACCTCAGAGGAGAGGGAATCCAGGCGGAGGCTCCATCAGGGTCAGGGGGTGCTGTAGGCGTCATTCAGGGAGAGACAGGAGGCTCACAGGAGTCTGGACAGACCTCACTGGAGGGAATCTGGGCAGGGGTTCCAGCAGGGTCACCGGGGTGCCACAGGATCTCCGTGGCTCTCAGCACAGCTCCACAGCACACCAGCCTTTTCTTGTTCCAATGCAAAGCTCAGGCAAGGAATCTGGTCAGCCCAGGATCTTCCCTGCAGGGAAGGTGGCAGAGCAGCCTGGGGTGGATGGTGGCCTGGGGACAGGGACTTAAGGCTGTGGACAGAGGCACCAGGGGCTGTGGAGGTGAACAATGACCAGCCCCCAGGGCTGCTGGCTTTTCTCAGGAGCTTCCCAGTATCCCACCCAGGTCCCAGGCTGCCCGGGTGGTGCAGGTTCCCATGAAGGCTGCATGGTTTCTGCCTTCAGCAGAGAGCAGGGTATAATCTGCCTCCCCCGGCAGGACCCAGGAAAGCTCTGGCTTCCATCGTGATCGTGAGATCCTGTGACGAGCGTTTTTTTGGAAGGGAGCCCTGAGTCATCTCTGAGTGATGATGCAGCCCCTGGGCCTGGCCGTGCCTGGCGTTGAATCTGGACATTTTACCCAGCAGTGGCTCCCAGGGCCACAGAGTCACACTCAGTCGGCTGGGTGAGTCCCAGACCCCTACAGAATGCTTCCTTCAAAGAGAAATTCACCAGCCAAGAGCCCCATTCTGGGTCCTGCTCACCGACATTTCACCAGGGGTTCAAAGAAAACCCTGTGGCCACCGCTGGTTCATGAGGGGAGCCCTGGAGTTAGTCTTCAGGATGCACTGCAGTATGGCGCGCAGGAGCAGCGAAGGCTGGGATGTGGCAGCTCACACTAGGGCTAGAGGACTTCTACCCCCTGGCCTGGGCAGTGCTCTGTTCGGCAGATGCCCCTCCATTCCTGTCCACAGGGCACTTCCTGCCTGCCAGAGGCATGAACTCAGGCCCAGGGGCCAGCGGACAGACAGCAGGCCCCCAGGGCTGACAGTACCTCCTGTGTGCACACGCATGTCCCCTGCAGAAAGGCGGTGTCCTGGAGTGGCTTCACCAGGGTTAATCACTTGCCATCCACATCTCTTTAATACATCACTGTTTTCCCGAAGAGAAAGATCAACATCTGCCCGACTTCCCGGAGTGCGTCTGAGGCAACAAAAGCAGAGCAGGCGCCCTTTGTGGTCACGAGGTCAGCACACCTGCTCCTAATATTCGAGGCATCGGCTTCCACCTGTGAGCGCGGGAGGCACGCTCAGTGTTCCTCCCAGCACACGTGTCATCCCTTCTCCGGATAGTGGAGATGGAGGAGAAGTCCTCTCCCTCCTCCTCTGGCCCAATCAAGGTGAGCTCCGTGTGTCTCCATCAGGTCCTGCCAGAGATCCTGTTGTTGGCTCCCTAATTCCCCCAGTCCTCTCCCCCAGAGCCCAGGCAGACCCCGCACAGATGGACTTGAGACCCTGCCTGGAGAATGCACGGTCCTCCCTTGCATGATGTCAGACTCGCCCCCCACGGGATGAACTCCAGCGTTAGGCAGCTCCCGTGACGTCAGATCTGCTCCTCACAGGATAAAGCCCAGCGTTAGGCAGTCCCGGGGCGTCAGACCTGCCCCCCAAGGGATGAATCCCAGCGTTAGGCAGCTCCCATGATGTCAGACCCGCCCCCCACGGGATGAACCCCAGCATTAGGCAGCTCATGTGATGTCAGACCCTCCCACCACAGGATGAACCCCAGGGTTAGGCAGCTCCTGCGACAGCAGACCCGCTCCTCACAGGATGAACCCCAGGGTTAGGCAGCTCCTGGTTGTGCAGCCTTTGGGGCCTCCTCTTCATCCCCGGGGCCCCACAGAAGCCAAGAGGGTCCCTCTGGTGCCTCCTGGGACTAGGTGACTCTTGCTGGGGGTCTCGCTCTGATTCCAAATGTGGTGGGTTGAGTTGCATCCCCTCCCAAAAATCACGTTAAACTCCCAGCTCCTAGAACCTCAGAAGAGGGGCCACATTCGGAACGACGACAGTGGCACAGAAGCAATATTGGAACAAAAATAAAGGCCAATATTTTTTGGAAGTGTGCAAACTTTGGAATCAAGTAATAGATTCAAGAATCTCTGCAGACTCCAAGCAGAACAAATGTGAAAAGGCACCCACGAGGTAAGAATGTGATCTTTATTTGGAAGCAGAGTAGCTGCAGACGTAACTGGTTAAGATCCCAGGGGAGGGTGGGCGCTAATTCAATACGAGTGATGTCCTCACACAAAGGGGACATTTGGGCACATACAGATGTCCACATATGGGAAAGGCCATGTGAAGACGGAGACTGAGAGGGGATGATGCTTCTATATAGGCAAGGAGCCTCAGAGATCACCAGCAAACCCCAAAATCTAAAGAGAGGCCAGGCACAGATCTCCCCTCACCGCTGCAGGAGGACCCAGCCCTGCCAACACCTCGATCTCAGAGCCTGGAACTGCAAGATAATCAATTCCTGTTGTTGAAACTGTCCAGCTTGTGGGTTTTTTTTAATAGACACTGATGGACCAAATTTCTTTCCAGATAACAGAGAAGTGCCCACGTGTGTCTCATCCTGGGAGGAGCACGTGGCTGTGTGAGAGTGCTGTCCTTGAACGAACCCACCCACTGGAAGTGCAAAGCATCCGTTCCCTATGAAGCTCTCTGAATTCCTACTGCAACGCCTCAGCATACCACGCAGGTGAGTACAGAACACACAACCACCCATGCCTGCTAGGCAGCCTCTTGGCTCACTGTTCAGAGTGTCCTGGAGCCAGCAGCTCCACAGTGCCAGGGCTCCGGAACCCATGAAAGAAAGAACAACCATTAGGCCAGGTGCAGTGGCTCATGCCTGTAATCCCAGCACTTTGGGATCCCGAGACGGATGGATCACCTGAGGTCAGGAGTTCAAGACCAGCATGGCCAACATGGTGCAACCCTGTCTCTACTAAAAATACAAAAATTAGCCAGGCGTGGTGGCGTGCACCTGTAGTCCCAGCTACTCGGGAGGCTGAAGCAGGAGAATCGCTTGAACCTGCAAGGAGGAGTTTGCTGTAAGCCGAGATCGTGCCACAGAACTCCAGCCTGGGTGACAGAGCGAGACTCTAGGAAAGTAAGAAAGGAAAAGAAAATGGAAAAGGGAGGGAGGGAAAGAGCAACCATTAAAATAGATAATTAAATAGGTAAATAGATAAATAAAATAGATAAAAATAGATAAAATAAATAAGATACCTTGATGTAACATTTAATTCCCGAGGCATGTACACTCCATCAGCCAATTGACCCAAGCACAGCTGTCTCCTACAAAGCTCTCATCCTATAGATGCCCAGGCCACTCCCGTCCCTGCCCCAATTCCGAGGCCCCAAACCCCTGCGCCTGGAATGCAGACCAGGTATTTGTATTTCTTTGTAAGAGCCCAGGTGATTCTGAGGCCGCGGGGCTGCAAGGCACCATTCAGAGACCTAGGTGGCTCCTGACAGTTACAACCAAGAGACGAGAAGGCCCCGGTGGAATGGGGCAGCTTCACCCTGTCTGCCGCAGGCTTGTCCCCTGTTGAGGCTGTCTCAGGTGCGGTTGCATCATTCTGAGGAATGCATTTCTCTATCCAAATATGTTTCCATGAGAATAAGTTTCTGGGGGAGACTTTGCACAAATGAACAAGGCAATAGCCCTACAGTGTCATTTTGCTGAAAAGATGGTGGCCTCTGCTTAGCCCTCAGTGCAGTGAGTGAATTCACATGGCCTTAGTTTCAGGGTCCAGATCTCACAGGAGGCTCCACTCCAGCTCCCTCCCCAGCAGGATGAATCAGCTTGAGTCACTCCCACCCAGCGCCCACCCTGTGTCTCTGGCATGGTCCTCTCCAGGCATTAAGAGAAGGCAGATGGACATTCACACTCCAATGGCCAGGCACACCGGGATGGAGGGGCTCTGGATTCCATGCAATTAGGGGGATGTGGCATATTTCTGGCACAGGCTTTTCCAACCCCTACTCAACTAAGGACAGCCCAGAGCTCCCTCCCGAGCTCCTGAGAAAAGTTTTTAATTATTTGCTGGGCATCTCCACCTGGTGTCTCATAGGCTCTCATACCGCACAGGTGTGAGAGGAAAAATATCAGCGTCTGCTCACAAAGCAGGCATCCTGTTCCGGCGTTTCAGCTCCTGGCCTGGTCATGGTATCACTTGGCCTCAAATTCTTCCATCCAGAGACTTGTTCCTAAAGACATATTTGCAGAGTTCCTGCTATTTGCAGGCACTGTTCTAGGAACTGGGGCCACCATGAACAAAAGCACACATTTCAGAAACCCGAGCTCACACATCTGTGTCTATGTTGAGGCAGCTTATGTCAGACTCACCCTCCTGCCAAGAACAACTGTGATAGCATGATGAAATTTCAAAAAGAAAAAAAAAACACTACTTGAAGACATCAGAGAGCAGCCCAGGCAGCCAGGATCTGAGAAGTTGAGAGCCTCCCCAGATTCTCCCCAGAAACGGGCACAGCTTGTGGGGGCAGCCCCCCTCCCCCTGCAACTGGCCACTGCTTTTTCTCCTTGGGGCAGCCTCTGTCCCACCCACAAGGGCAGAACGATGACAGAGTGAAGCCCAGGGCCTTGCCAGAGTCTCCCTGGGCTGGGAAGAGAAAGTTGGCACTCAGGATGCCAGGGTTGGGGGTTTAAAAATGCCAGCGAAGAGTGCTGCAGTGAACATGCAGGTGCAGGTGCATGTTGCTTTTTGGTAGAAGGAGGAAGGGGCAGGGGTTGAAAAGCTAACTGTCGCATACTGTGCTCAGTAATTGTGTGACAGGATCATTCATCCCTAACCTCAGCATCACACAATATACCCAGATAATAAACCTGCATATGTAGCCCCTGAATCTAAAAGTTGAAAAATAAATAAATACAAATAAAATAAAAATCCCAGTGAAGTGAGAACTGGAGGAAGTAGGCCTGGCATTCCACACACAGCATCCCCTCAAGGATCCTGATCTTGAACTTAGATGCACCTGGATTCAAGGCTAAGAAAGTAAACGGAGTCAACAGTGAAGGAGGCTGGGAAGTTGAGCAGCGGTTTCAGCTGCCCTGCAAGGCTAAGGAAAAGAAGACTAGAGTTCCTGTACCTTACAGAGGGGGGCCCTGCAAACAAGCCAGGCTGCTAGCAGAGCTCTGGTGAGGCTGAGCCCCAAGACTAGGCATAGGGAAGAAATGGGTCAGTCCTGCAGTTGCCGCCAAGGTGTCTGCTCCTATCTGACTCCCATGCTGGGTAGGCGTGGATTCCATCCTTTCCCAGGAAGAAGGTTGCGGGGCAGCCTCTGTGTAGTCTCTCATGCAACATGTTCGACGCTCCATAAAATAATTATCAGGCATTCTTGGAGACTGAATCAAATGAGCAGAAACTAAGAGCAAAACAAAAACGGACGTAGGAGCGGTTCAGAGTTTGGAGTCATTCGGTATCTCAGTTAAAATAACTACAAATAATACAGACCAGAAAATCGCTGAAAATGAAAACTTAATGAGAGAACTGGAAATGAACCAAAATTATCAAACGGAAACTCCAAAATGTTAAAGTAAAATAATTAAAATTAAGAATTCACTCTATGGGTTTAGCAGCAGATCACGTAGAGCAGAAGAGAGAATTATTGAAATGGGAGATAAGGCAGTAGAACGTATTGAGATTAACACACGGGCAGGTAAAAGGATAGAAAGGCAGAAAAAAATGCAAGAGATATGTGGGGTGATGGTGAAAAATCTACATATGCGTAAATGCACCCATATGAGGGCAGAGAATGACAGTGGCAGAGAAGCAGTCTTGGAAAAAAATAAAGGCCAGTTCATTTTATTAGAAGTGTAGAAACTTTGGAATCAAGTTATAGATTCAAAAATCCCTGCAGATTCCAAGCAAAACAAATGTGAAAAGGCACCCACAAGGACCGAAAAGACAGAGCAAAAAAATTCTAAAAGCAGCTAGAAATGTAAAAAGCACATACCACATACACACACACACACCACACACACACACATACACACCACACACATACACACACCACATACCACACACACACACACACACACCACACACATACCACATACACACACACACACACACCACACACATACACACACACCACACACACACACACCACACACATACACACACACCACACACACACACCACACACATACACACACACCACATACACACACACATACACACACCCACCACACACCACACACACATACCACATACCACATACACACACATACACACACACCACACACATACACACACACACCACACATACACACACACCACATACACACACCACACCCACACCACATACACACACACACACACCACACAATACACACACACCACATACACACACACACCACACACCACACACATACACACACCACACACCACACACATACACACACCACACACACATACACACACACCACACACATACACACACACACCACACACATACACACACACACCACACACATACACACACCCACACATACACACACACCACATACACACATACCACACACCACACACATACACACACCACACACATACACACCACATACACACCACACAATACACCACACACCACACACATACACACACATACACACACCACACAGATACACACCACACATACACACACACCACACACATACACACACACCACATACACACCACCACATACACACACACCACACACATACACACACCACACACCACACACATACACACACACACACCACACACATACACACACACCACATACATACACACACACCACATACACACCACACAATACACACACCACACACATACACACACACCACATACACACACACACACCACACACATACACACACACCACATACACACCACAAAATACACACACACACACCACATACCACATACACACACACCATACACATACACACACACCACACACACACACACCACACCATACACACATACACACACACCACACAATACACACACACACACACATACACACCACATACCACATACACACACACACCACACACATACACACACACCACACACATACACACACATACACACACACCACACAATACACACACCACACACATACACACCACATACCACATACACACACACACCACACACATACACACACACCACACACATACACACACACACACACCACACACCACACAATACACACACACCATACACACACACCACATACACACCACACAATACACACACCACACACATACACACACACCACATACACACACACCACACACACACCACACACATACACACACACCACACACATACACATACACACACACACACCACACACATACACACACACCACATACCACACAATACACACACCACACACATACACACACACCACATACCACATACACACACACCACACAATACACACACCACACAATACACACACCACACATATACACACACACACACCACATACCACATACACACACACACCACACACATACACACACCACACACATACACACACACCATACACACACCACACACATACACACACACACATACACACACACACACACATACCACACAATACACACACCACACACATACACATACACCACACACATACACACACCACATACACAACACACAATACACACACACACACACCACATACACACACACACAAACACACAACACCCACACACATACCACACACACCACACAATACACACACCACATACCACATACACACACACCACACACATACACACACACCACCCACATACACACACACCACATACACACCACACAATACACACACCACACACATACACACACATACACCACATACCACATACACACACACCACACACATACACACACACACCACACACATACACACACACACCACACACATACACCCACACACACACACACACACATACACACACACCACATACACACCACACAATACACACACCACACACATACACACACATGCACACACACACACACCACACACATACACACCACATACACACCACACAATACACACACCACACACATACACACACACCACATACCACATACACACACACACACCACACACACACACACCACATACCACATACACACACACCACATACACACCACACAATACACACACCACACACATACACACCACATTCCACATACACACACACACACCACACACATACACACACACCACACACATACACACACACACACCACACACCACACAATACACACACCACACACATACACACACACCACATACACACCACACAATACACACACCACACACATACACACCACATACCACATACACGCACACACACCACACACATACACACACACCACATACACACCACACAATACACACACCACACACATACACACACACCACACACACACCACACACACACCCCCACATAACACATACACACACACACACACACCACACATACACACACACCACATACACACCACACAATACACACACCACACACATACACACACACCACATACCACATACACACACACACACACCACACAATACACACACCACACACATACACAACACACACTACACACACACACACACCACACATACACACACACCACACACATACACACACACCACACACACACCACACACATACACACACACACAACACACACCACACACATACACACACACACATACCACACAATACACACACCACACACATACACACACCACATACACAACACACAATACACACACATACACACACACCACATACACACACACACCACACAATACACACACCACACACATACACACACCACACAATACACACACCACACACATACACACACACCACACACCACATACACACACATACACACACACACACATACACACACACCACACACATACACACACACCACATACACACCACACAATACACACACCACACACATACACACACCACACCACACACACACAACACACACACACACCACACAATACACACACCACACACATACACACACCACCCACATACCACATACAACACCACACACCACACACATACACACACACCACACACATACACACATACCACACACATACACACACCACACACATACCACATACCACATACACACACACACACCACACACATACACACATACACACACACCACCCACATACACACACACATACACACACACCACCCACATACACACACACCACACACATACACACACACCACATACACACCAACAATCCACACCACACACATACACCCACACACCACACACATCACACACACCACCACAACCCACACACACACCACACACACACACATACCACATACACACACACACACCACACACATACACACCACACATACACACACACACACCACACACATACACACCACACACCACCACACACACATACACACACCACACACCACACACACACATACACACCACACAATACACACACACACACATACACACACCCACACACCACATACCACATACAACACACACACCGAACACATACACAACACAACAACCATAACACACACACATACACACCACACAATCACCTCACACAGACACACACACCACATACCACATACACACACCACACACCACACACACACACCACACACATACACACACACCACATACACACCACACAATACACACACCACACACATACACACACACCACATACCACATACACACACACACACATACACACACCACACACACACACACACTATATTTAAGGAATCAACAGTGAAACAGGGCTTACTTTAAAAGGAAATGAAAAACAAGATAAAAAGACGTAAGGCAGTAGAACGGTGTCTTTAGAATTCTGAGAGAAAAATAATTGCCAACTTGGAACTCCATAGTAAAATATCTGTAATAAAGTGAAAAAAGTTTTTTTTGATAAAGAAAAACTGAGAAGATGGATTCATTGCAAGCAGAGGCATCCTATAAGAAGGTGTCCAGGTGTTGCTAGATGCATGGTGATACGGGAGGAACGCTGCACAGAGACGTGAGAATATATGAGTCTATCTAAATAAACATCATTTTTTTTTCCCAAAATAATAGTAATGTGTAGCTGGGTTAAATTTTTGGTAAATGTAACAAGACTATCAGAAAGGGTAAAGGAAGAGAGTAAATGTCAAGGAAGGGTTTTAAAATCCTTGCACTAACTTGGTAAGTGGCAAAAGAAATAAATGTAGACACAAAATGTAGCAAAGGCAATTTTTTAATCTCTGGGGTAACTAAAAGAATACTTAAAGATATAAAATTGAGACTGATGGGAGAGAAATAGAAAATACAATTATTAATTAATCAAAAGGAAGCCAAACATGAGAAAAAAAATATATCAGAATGGACAAATAAAAAGCTAGAGGAAAGAATACATTTGAAGAGAAATACATCAATATGTCTTTTCAAAGAGACAAAGATACCCCCTCTCTGCATGCTGTTCAATGTTGCCCTGGAGCTCCCCAGCCAGGGCAGGCTGTCCCCCATGTGTGGGTATACATGTATATTTTACATATATGATTAGAGAGGATAAGTAACATTTTAGTTTTGCACTATAAACATTATTATATATGTGGAAGAAAAATAATCTGTAAACTAGAGGAACTATTAACTAAATCTATGTTCAATATGAATACTATTACTATCTACCAGCAAAAAAAAAAAAAAAAAAAGATAAATAATGAAAATGTTAAATGATTCTATTTACATGGGCACTGGGTGTGTACAGGATCACTGGAGGCTCAGAGTGAGCACGACAGCATTATGAGAATGGGAGGGGACACTCGGAGACACAGACGCAGACACACATGGAGGGCACTGTGTGAAGACACAGAATACACAGAGGGGAGATGACCAGAGGCAGAGGCAAAGCGATGCTCCCACCAGCCAAGGCATGTTGGAGGCTGCTAGAAGTTGGAAGAGGCAAGGAGTGCTCCCACCCCGGAGGCTTCAGAGGGTGCTTGGCCCTGCTGATGACTTGATTCTGGACACCTGGCCTTCCAAAACTGAGAGAATCGATGTCTGTTATTTTAACCCATCAGGTGATTCATTCCTGCAGCCCTAGGAAACGCCCTGTCCACCTAAGTTTTGTGCAGAGCACGCGGCCCGGCAATTCAACTCCTAGAAACAGATGCAAAAGAAATGCGGGAAGTGTTGACAAAAGAATTCATCCAGGATCATGCCTAGCAGCACTGATATCAACACAATCTCAACAGAATGAATGAAAACTTCAGTATGCCCTGAAATGTGACCTTGTAAGGAACAGGACTAGAGCTGCACACACGCGGATGAACTTCACACAGGGTTGAGCAGAAGGAGCCAGACATGAAAGAGAAGCTGCTTTATAATTGCACGTAAACAATGTTTAGGAGGAGGCAGAACTAAACAAGGCGTTTGAGATCAGGACAGTGCTGACCTACATGGGAGGTGCCATCTGGGAAGGAAGGAGAGCAGCCATGGGGGGCCGGACATGGTCACTCCCATTCAACCATTCCATGGGTGTTTCTCCCAGAAATTCATCCAGCCAGGACCTATTATCGAGGCCTAGGAATGGGTCATTCCATTGACTGTGTTACTCTTGGGTTATTTTCACACAAAATAAACAGAGGCCCCAAAAGCTCCTCAAACCTACCTCACTCCACTCTCCACAGGGTCCACCTCTTGCTTACGATACCTCTCAGAAATCTAACCTACAGGTAAAATGAAGAACATCGCAAAGCTTCTAGACAGAAACAGGAGGAAATCAAGATGGCTTTGTGCTTGGCGATGAGTTTTTAAATACAACACTCATGACACAGACCGTGAAGGCACAAAAGCCTTAGACTTTATTCAGTTGAAACCTCTGCTCTGTGAACCGTGTTGTGAGGATGCCGAAGACAAGCCACACGCTGGGAGGAAACATCTGCAAAACATGTCTCTGGTAAAGAGCTCGTACCAAAATACATGAAGAATTCTTGAAACTCAACAACAAGGGAACAACCCAGTTAAAAAGTGGGTCAAAGAACTGAAGAGCGGTCTCATGGAAGAATACAGACGGAGGGCAAATAAGCACACAAAGGAATCCTCAAGATCATTCATCATTAAGATATGGCCAATTTAAACAGCAATGCGATCCCACTGCACACCTGTTAGAATGGTGAACAGCCAAAACTCTGACAACACCAAACGCAGGCAAGAAGGCAGAGCCAGGCGACCTCTGGTCCGTTGCTGGAGCACACGCAAAATGGCACGGCCATTCAAGAAGAGAGCCTGACAGTTTCTTAGGAAGTTAAATATAGTCTCACCATATGATCCACCAATCACACTCCTACATATTTATCCAACTGATTTGAATACTTATGTCTACACAAAAAACCTACATGCAAATATTTATAGCCGTCTCATCCGTAATCTCCAAAAACTGAAAGCCACCAAAATGTCCTTCAAAAGGTAACTAGATAAACAAATGGCAGGGCTTTTATACAATGGAACACAATTGGAGACAGAGATGAGCTACCAAGCCATGCAGAGAGAGGAAGGAAATCACCAATGCTTGCACCTTGAGTGCGTATTTTTCATGTGAAAAAAGTCAGTCCAGAAAAGGCTGCTCACACTCTGTGATACCGATATTTTCAAGTATGTGAGGAAAAGCAAAACTATAAAGATAGTAAAGAGACCAGCAGTCACCAGAGATTGGAGGGGAGGGAGGAGGGCTGGACGACGAGACAACAAGGACTCTTACAGCAGTGAAACTCTTCTGCGTGATGCTGTCATGGGGGGCATACGACACTGCATATCTGTTATAAGAGAGTTGGATCATAATCCCAAAAGATGCAACCCCAAACTCCAAAATCCTGAACGTTGAAATCCCAAAAGATCAAAATCCCTCAACGAAAGTTGGGAAAATTTAGTAGGGAACACTCATGTCATTGTTTATCAGGTCACAGAACAATTTCAAAAGAGGAGCAGTGATACCATTTAGAAAATTAATGTAGGCCGGGCACAGTGGCTCATACCTGTGATCTCAACACTGCGGGAGGCTGAGGCAGGTGGATCGCTTGAGCTCAGGAGTTCAAGACCAGCCTGGCCAAACATGGGGAAACCCCGTCTCTACTAAAAATACAAAAATTCGTCAGGTGTGGTGGTGGCGCCCGTAGTCCCAGCTACGCAGGAGGCTGAGGCAGGAGAATTGCTTGAACCCAAGAGATGGAGGTTGCAGTGAGCCGAGATCCAGTCACTGCATTCTAGCCTGGGGGACAGAATGAGACTCTGTCTCAGAAAAAAAAAAAAAAAAAAAAAAAAAAAAAAAAAAAAAAAAAAAAAAAAAGAATGTGAACTCTCTTGACAGAGAGAGTCATATCCTGAGAGAAAAAAAAAAAAGCAGCTTTTCATTATGATCCATGACTCCAAAATATAGTTAATGGTTGTGAACAAGGGCCATCTCTTATGCCCACCTTTGTGCAATTGCCTGTAATCCATCCCTGTAATACATGTTTTCATATATCAGATTTTCTTGTTAGTTTTATTTTAACTTGCTTGTTTGTTTTTACTATTTTAAGTGGTCAGATTTTTTTTTTTTTTTTTTTTTTACAATTTCCTGTGCTATGAATTTTATCATTTCTGCATCATTTCCAATACTGGAGGTGTAAATTGTGCTGAGACTTTAGAGTTCTAATTCGTTTTATGCCTTTTGTTTGTTTGTTTGTTTGTTTGCAAATTTGACTCTACAAGAGCACACTATCACAATATTACATTTTGCATACGTATTGCCCATGTATGTACAAACATTGAAACTTCCTCAGTAAATGGAGAGATGTCCTTTTTGTACATCTGCACGTATGAAAAACGAAATTTTCCACGATCTCGGTTCTTTGGTAACCATCATGGTGACCCCATCACAGTTTCTGACAGGACTTCTCAAAATACTGAGGTTGTTCATTACAGTATCTCAGATGACCGCAGCTAGTAAGCTCGGTGCTAACAGTCACCAGCCATTCTGCTATGTGTTGATACATTTCCCTTTTTCACCAGTTTCTTTTCTTTCCTTTTTTTTTTTTTTTAAAGGTGAGGTTTTACTCGGTCACTCAGGCTGGAGTGCAGTGGTGTGATCATAGCTCAATGGACCCTCCTGCCTCCGTTTCCTGAGTGGCTGGACAACGAGTGTGAGCCACCTGTCCTGTTTCATCACAGACACAGCTCATCTTTTCTTTCTTTCAGTGTTTTCCTTTTCTTTCCTTTTCTTTTCTTTTGAGATGGAGTCTTTCTCTTGTCACCCAGGCTGGAGTGCAGTGGCACAATCTCAGCTCACTGCAGCCTCCACCTCCTGGGTTCAAGCGATTCTCCTGCCTCAGCTTCCCGAGTAGCTGGGATTATAGGCACCCACCGCCACACCCAGCTAATTTGTGTATTTTTAGTAGAGACGGGTTTTGCCATGTTGGCCAAGCTGGTCTCAAACTTCTGACTTTGTGATCCACCCTCCTCAGCCTCCCAAAGTGCTGGGATGACAGGCATGAGCCACCGTGCCCGACCAGCTCATCTTCTCATGACTGTTATGCCCATATGGCTGTCCTTAGTTTACTGAGTGTTTATGCTTGCAAAAATATGTATGTGATTATTGCCTATTTTATTTTGTATTGTTTTCCAATTCCACTCCTAAGTGAGAAAATGTGGCCGGGCGCGGTGGCTCACGCCTGGAATCCCAGCACTTTGCGAGGCCGAGGCGGGCAGATCACGAGGTCAGGAAATGGAGACCATCCTGGCTAACATGGTGAAACCTCGTCTCTACTAAAAATACAAAAAACTAGCCACGTGTGGTGGCAGGAGCCTGTAGTCCCAGCTACTCGGGAGGCTGAGGCAGGAGAATGGGGTGAACCCGGGAGGCAGAGCTTGCGGTGAGCTGAGATTGCACCACTGCACTCCAGCCCGGGCGACAGAGTGAGACTCCGTCTCAAAAAAATAATAATAATAATAAATGAGAAAATGTGGTATTTGTCCTTCTGTGCTTGGCTTTTTTCATTTAGCATAATGTCTTCCAGATCAGTCCATGTTGTCACAAAATACAGAACACTTTTCTCTTTTAAGGCTTAATAGTATTCTATTTTATGTGTCTCTCTGTGTGTATATATATAAAATATATATGTGTGTGTGTCTATATATAATATATATGTGTGTATATATGTGCATGTATAATATATGCGTGTATATATGTTATATGTGTGTGTATGTGTGTATAATATGTGTGTATATGTGTGTATATATGTGTGTATATGTGTATATATGTGTGTATATATGTGTATATATGTGTGTATATATAATATATATGTGTATATATAATGTGTGTATATATATGTATATATAGAATATGTGTGTGTATATATACATATATAAAAAACGTTTTTTAATCCATTCATTCATTGAGAAACTTAGGTTGATGCTATAACTTGTTTATTGTAAATAAGGCTGCCAAAACAAAACAACAACAAAAAAATAGACAAATGGGATTATATCAAACTCTAAGGCTTCTGCACAACCACAGAAACAATTAACGGTCAAAAGACAACCTGTGGATAGGGCGAAAATATTTTCAAGCCGTACATCTAAATACAGGGTTAATACCCAAAATATATAAGGGACTCAAACAACTCAATAGCAAGAAAACAAATGAACCAATTTTAAAAACTGGCATAGGATCTGATAGAGATTTATTAAAAGCCAACATACCAATGACCAACACACATAGGAAAAAATGCTCAACATCACTAATCATTAAGGAAAAGTAACTTACAATCACAATGAGATATCCACTCACACCTGTCAGAATGACACTATTATCAAGAGGATGAAGGATGCTAAGTGTTGGTGAGGCAATGCAGTAAAGGGGGCCTTTACGAAACTGTACTAACTGTGCACAGTTGGTGGGAATGTAAATTAGCACAGCTATTATGGACGACTGTATGGGGCTTCCTCAAAAACCTAGAACTAGAACGACTGTATGATCCAGCAATCTTAGCTTTAGTGTGTATCCAGAGGAGTTGAAATCAGCATGTCAAATAAAGATATGCCTCTCTGAATCTCCGGCACACACAGAACCCAAGCCGGATCTGGGAACCCGGGCCCAGAGGATGCAGGCTCAGCCCTGCCCTCCAGGAGCTTCAGATAAAGGGAGATGGGGTATGTTTAGGGACAGCACGCCACAGGGTGGACCCCAAAGGGGCCAGGGCTGGGGGAGCGTGGCAGCTGGAAACCCACAGGGTCCCTGGTCTCACTCAGTGGTGCCCAGAACAACTGAAACCCCATGACTACCCAGGCCACCTGCCCTTGCATGTAAGTCTTGCTGAGTGAGCAGCCAGAAAAGCCACAGGTGGAAAGGACCTTGCCAGCCCCGAGGCTGTCAGTCTGTTTGGAGGAAACTCAAATCCCTTGTCCGTAGTGAGGAAGGAGCAGGTGCTGCTTCAGGGACAGCGCTTGGGACCTGTGGTCAGTGAGCCCTTCCTCCCTCCTGGGACCTTACTCTCAACCAGCCAGAGCCCTGGGGCCTCAGCCTGGCTCACAAGTGGCGGCTCCTGCACCCCCAGCCCCCGCCTGGCTCACTGTCCCCTCTTTGCCAGTGGCCTGCTGTTTCTGAGCCTTCGCCTGGGAGGGGCTTCCTTCCAGAGGCCTCCCCCATCTGCTAGGCGGCCCTGCCCTCCCTGCAGACCAGCCCTCACTATAACTGTGTCCCCCCAGAGAGTGGCTCTGTGAGGATAGGACAGATGCTGAGTGGATGTCACATGGTGACCCAGACGCAGGGATCCCTCAGCAGACAGGACAGAGGAAAGAAGGCTGGGCTGAGGCCCATCTCTCAGGAGCATCTCAGGGAGGGCACACGCTGGGTGCCGATAAGCTCCGAAAAGGCTCACCGTGGCTCCAGCACCCAGCCTGGGACATGGGATCGCAGCTGGCAGGGCGAGGGTAGGGTAAGCGGGGAGCTATCTGGAATTCCTTGGAACCAAGCTGAGGCTCCCTTGGGTCTGTGATGCTTGCAGCAGGAGAGTGACGTCCCTGAGAGGCTGGCCTTCGGGTGTGGGGCGAAGGGGCCTGAAGAATGTGGCAAACGCCGTCAGCTCCACGCCTTGACACCCCCATTTTGTTTACACTTTCAGGGGATCCCTGGCCCATCTGTTTGTACTGCTGCAACAAAATGCCACAGACTGGGTACTTTTTATTTATTTATTTAATTTTATTTCTTTTTTTTGAGGCAGAGTCTCGCTCTGTTGTGGAGGCTGGAGTGCAGTGCCACACCCTCTGCCTCCCTGGTTCAAACGAATCTTCTGCCTCAGCCTCCCAAGTAGCTGAGATTACAGGTGTCCACCACCATGCCGGGCTAATTTTTGTATTTTTAGTAGAGATGGGGTTTCGCCACGTTGGCCAGGCTGGTCTCAAACTCCTGACCTCAGGTGATCCGCCCGCCTCAGCCTCCCAAAGTGCTGGGATTCCAGGTGTGAGCCTCCATGCCCAGCCAATTTTTAATAAACAGAAATGTATTAGGTCACAAAAGCCCCACCTCACAGCATGGCCACACTGGGGGTCGGGTTTCCAACTCAGGCTTTTGCGGGGACACCTTCAAACCACTGCAGGCCCTTCATGCTCCTGCCGTCCATGCTCCAGGGTGAGAATTGGGGAGCAGAGTGAGAAAGGAAAGGGACCCAGGACTAAATCCCAAGGGGGCTCATGGGCACCATCGCCATTAGCTGGGCCACATTCAGCTTTAATGGAACCCACAGCCCACGAGGCTGACACAGCGGCCCTGAGGTCCACACAGCCCTGGAGGCTGGGAGTCCGAGAGTAAGGTGTTGGCAGGGCTGGTGCCCGGGCAGGGCTCTTCCTGGGGGCAGACGGCCACCTTCTCGCGGTGTCCTCATGCGGCAGAGAGGGAGCCCTCTGGGGCCTCTTCTCATGAGGCCACCAGTCCTGTGGGATCAGGCCCTCTCTCCTACAACCTCATTTAATCCTAATCACCTCCTCACAGGCCCCATCTCCAAATACAGTCACACCAGGAGCTAGGGCTTCAACCTATGAATTTGGGGGCATGTCATTCAGTCCATAGCACGCTGCAGAGAGCAGGAGGGGGCTGCAGATGTCAACTGAGAAGGGTCCTTCTGCAGACCACCCAGGGGGAAGTTCCCAGTCAGAGGGAGAGGAGTTCTGGGGGTCAAGGGGACCATCAGTCCTGTACTGGGAGGGACCTGGAAGCTAAACTGTGTGGCCACCCCACGTCCCACGTCTTCCCAGCACAAAATGTGCCCTGCCGAGTTGATTTGCTCAACTCATTCTTATTTTGAAACAATTTGAAGCATGAAGAAGAGTTGCACAAATAATGCCAATAACTCTGGTGCCGCCTTCCTGGGGGTTACGGTGGTTCCAGTGCACTCCACGTGTCCCCCCTCTCTCTGTCCCTCTGCCTCCTGTGCACACACACACTGTTTCCTGATCCACGAGTGAACTACCCTTGAATTCTTCATGGTGTGAAGATAAAAAGTTTCAAAAATCAGGAAATCCTGTCTCTTAAGCAAGTCACAGTTAGCACCTTGGGACATCCCACATGGCCCCGGGTTCTCTTCTGATCTGTGGTCTGTGGTGGAGCCACTCCGCGCCCCAAAGGAGGCCAGGGAGACGGTGCCATGGGTCGACTGGGACACAGGCCCTGGTCTGCTGTCCCTTCCTGGCTGTGATCTGCTTGATTATTTGCGTTTTCTAGATATTTTCACAACATCAAAAATTGTATTAATCATTTACATTCCCCACCCCATCTTTTCCAAAAATCCAGGCCACAGACGGACCACCCGCATGGTCACGACCTGGAGGCCCCTTGCAGATGCAGAGTTCCAGGCCCCTGCAGGCTCAGGGAATGGGAGGTACTGGGGTCAGGGCCTTGGGCTTGCTGTTTTATCAGACTTCCTGTTGATTCTCCAGCACAGGGAATTTTGAGAACCACCCGCTACGCCTGCATTTTGGTCTGAAGCTGGATGTTGGTTTCACCAGGGTGCTGTGAACTGCTGCTCATGACCGATGTCCCTGGAAATATCTCAGTGGAGCTAGTAGGGTCTGACTTGTACCTGGAGCCTTCAAGTTCCCTTATCTAGAGCAAGGTCCACAAGCCAGCGATGGCCCAGCCCCAGAACGGCCCAAGGGCTCAGCAGGCCAGTCGCCGTCAGTTCCAGAGAGACCTGTCCTCTGGGTCCCCTCTGTTGCAAACCTTCCATCCTTGGACACTTGACGAGTTTTATGAACAGACAGTGCATTTCATTGCCGGGATTATTATTTTTTTAATTTTGAAATTAATAATCCAAGATTCCTCTACATATTTTATGAAAAGCTCTGTCTTCCATTTAATGAGCTCCGTGTGACTAATCAGAAAATAAAACGTATAAAGTAGAAAGATTTAGCCTGTAAAATGAGAAAGGAAGAAAAAGGGTAGCACATTAAACTCAGACGGGCTAGATTTTTCTGGAGTTGACCTTGGAGAGGGTTTGGGGCCAGGGAATCTTTGGGGAGGGCAAAAGGTGGCCTGGAGCAGTGGGGCACGTCCAGAGGTGGACACCTGGAAGGCATGGTCCTGCTGGCCGGGAGCTGGCCAGTACCCGCAGCCCTGCAGCCTCCAAGAGTGGGGCAGGAGGTGACAGGCCATAGGCACCTTGGGGGTTTCACTTATGGGTCCATCCCCTTGTCAAATGTGTGCAGCGTGTCCTGCCCAGGAGGGAATTCCAGGGTTGGGCAGAGTCTCCACGCTTCCACCCCAAAAGTGTGCCCTCTAGTGGAAGAGAGTGGGTGGAGGCATATTCCAAGGAGTTGACCAAGCTGTTGGCCTCCACATTTGTTGATGGTCGGCTTGGCTGTAAAGGCCGAGCTGTTCAGGTTGCAGTCCTTAATTCTCTGGTCTGGAGCAGAGTTCCCTTTTGAAATGCAAATTTCCTGGAGTCGAGATCTTGCCAAGCCACCGTCCTGCATCCTGAGGACTGTGTACCCCAGAGGGAGGCCTGTCTGAGAGCACAGAGGAAGTGGGGAACCCAGGGGCCAGAGGCATCCTGCAGGGGCTGCCTGGCCACAGCCCTGGGCTGGAGCCTCTCTCTTCCTCCCACCCCTGCCCTCTGTTCTCAATGCCTGGCATTCAAACTCAATAGTAATCAAAGACATGCAAATTAAAGCAACAAAGAGGTTGATACCTTTCTCTGTTTAGCAAATTGGCAAAGATTAAAAAGAACGATAATCCCTGGTTTGGGTACCAGTGTGGGAAAAGTTGGGCACTCTCCCCTCCAGCTGGTGGGCTTGTCAAAAGCTTCCGCTTTCCTGGAGGGGGATTTAGCAGCCTGCAGCACATGCTAAAATGTGGAAACTTTTTATATCTCTTCACCTAACAATGCTGCTGCCACGCATTTGTCATAAAGAAATGATTAAGTGAGATGGCAAGGGTGACACGCTAGTGTACTCATCACGGCATCAGTCATCACAACAAGAAAGGGGCCCATCAGTGTGAGCAAGAGGAGGGCATGCCATTCTTGGAGGGCCTCCTCCTCTGCCATACCCTAAAGAACAGGGCACATTGCTATTTATCGACATGGAGCAAAGGCTTAGTAATACAGGGTTCATGAAGAGAGCAGGGTCCAGAACCCTCTGCATAGAACTCCCCATTCATACAAGTGTTAGTGGAATGACTACTATGTGCCTAGAAAATTCTAGGTGCTGAAGCTTCCAGCAGAAATAAGCCAACTAAGGTTTTTGCCCATAAGAAGCAAGTACAGAAAGACAATGTATTAATCTCCAACGATCACTGTAACAAGTTCCCACAAACCAGGTGACCTGACACCAGAGATCCTGTGTCTGGCGATGGGCAGGGCCTTCCTCTCGCTGAAGGTTCTGGATAGGATCTCTCTTCCTCTCGAAGCTCCTGGTGGCTGCAGGCCTTTCTTGGCGTGTGGCTGTGCCACTCCGATCTCTGTCTCCGTCGTCAAGCCTCCTTCTACGAGGCTGTTTTTCCAAATTTTCCTCTTCGTGTAAGGACATCAGTCATTGGGTTTAGGAACCAACCTAATCCAGAATGATTGCATGTTAACTTGATCACATCTGCAAATACTCGATTTCCAGAGAAGGTCCCATTCACAGGTACTGGGGGGTCAGGACGTGGACATATCTTTCAGGGGATGGAATTCAACTCACACTCCATGGCCATTACAGGTAACAGTCATCCTGCTACGCACCCAGCCCTGAACGCGGAGAATCCCTTCAGCCTCCAGAGCAAACCCATGAGTGACACAGCACTACAGCGCCACTTCACAGACAGGGGTGCCGGGACTCACCCAACCCTGGGGCCCACAGTGAGCAGGTGGGTCTGGGTCCTAACCCCCAGTCCCCGGGGACCCCAGAGCTCAGAGCAGCCCTGAAGACATCCTCAGGCTGCTGTGTGGCTTCAGGAGGGTGCACTTTGGGGGTGAGGATACCCGCATCCCCATCACGCATCTCTCCTCCCCCGCCCCAAGCATGGCCCCTTCCTGCTCCTAGAGATAACCAGTCTCTGTCATTTTCTGACCATACATTCCTTGTTTTCCTTTTTCGTTTCACTGCCATGTCTACATCCCTGAAAAGCAAAGCACAGGTTGGTCTCTGTGAACTTTATAAAAAGGGAAGCATATTTCACGTACCTGTCCGCTGCCTGCCTTCCTCCACGCAGCATCACAGGTTTAGGGATTCATCCTGCTTTTCCTAGATCTGGGATTCCTTCATTCCTGTCACTGAACTTACCACAGTCTGTTGATTCGTTTTGCTGCTGAGGTGCCTTTGGCTTGCTCCCACTGGGGGCTGTAATGAGACGTGTTGCTGAGGCCGTTGTGCTGTGGGTCCCACAGGATGGGGGTGAGCTGCTGGGGTGCACCCCAGGTTACGGGGGGTCCCACCCACACCGTGAGCACAGCCCCCCCTCCCTGGAAAAGGTCAGACCAGTTCCCAATGGAGATGCATCAGGCTTAACTCAGTTTTCCCCTCTGCACTTTATAGAACGCTTACACATTCGAACATGTATTGTTTAAATAATTAGATTATTTTGGAATGGTGTAAGCCAGTGGGAGAGAGACAGCAGCGTGGTCTCATGTTGGAAAGCTTGGCCCAACAGCCACAGCCACTGTCCCGTCCCCAGGGAACTCTGGGCCTGGGGTCCTCACAGGGGATTCAATGAGCCGCTTCCATTACGGGGCTCAGCCGGGCCTGGTGTGAGTTCAGTACTGGATGCAGGCTTGCTATGATTGCTGTTGTCATCAAAACAAAACCACTTTCATTTTGGAAACATACTAAAGCCACGACAAAGGGCGGACGGATAGAGGCCTGTTCACAGGGCTCCACTCTCTTCATAGAGTCCAAGGCAGGCACTTTTCCCCAGCGCAGTGGCGCAGGTCGGAGCCACCACCCTGGGTTCCAGAACTGGGTGTCTTGCTCTGTTCCAACCCCCAGTGTATGTGATTTCTGCCTGCATGGGGCCAGCCTCTTAAGAGAGAACTGTGCCCTCTCATCTCAGTGACCCAGAGCCAGCCTAGGACAGAAGCCATCCAGGGAATTAAGCTGCTCAAGCCATACTGTCTCAGCCAGGTCCATGTGTCAGAAACCAGCTGAAGATTGGGACCCAGTTTCAGCTCAGGACTCAGTGGAGAGCCCGTGCCCCTGGGTCCCGCCACCTCCAGGTCAGCAGTGTTGGTGACTGTGGCCCTCCTTTCACAAACCCACTGTCGGGGCTGGACTGCACCCCCAAAGTCCACGTGTGGAAGCCCTAACCCCCAATGCCTCAGAAGGAGGCTGTATTCGGAGAGAAGGCCTCTACAGAAATGATGAAGTTAAAAGGAAGTTACACGGGCGGGCCCTAATCCAACAGGACCCTGGAGAAAGAGTCATTCTAGAAGACAGGAGGACGCAGACAGGCACAGAGTGACGCCCAAGAGAGGACTCAGGGAGAAGACACCACCTTAAACCCAAGCAGAGGCCTCAGGAGGAACCAGCCCAGGCCACACCTTGATCTGGAACTTCCAGCCTGCAGAGCCTGCAAGAACCAACGTCTGCTGTGTTTGCCGCCGGTGTGGGCTACGGTGCTTTGTTTCGGGAGTCTGGGCCGGCCTGCAAACCTGCACTGTATCTCCTTCAAGCTCAGCCTAACCCTCAGTAAAGTGATTCTGCTTTGGCTCAAAAAGGTTGATTTTTTCATATTTTCTTCTTTCTTTTGCTCCTCAAATCCAAGTGGGTCCTGGTGGCTACTTGGTCATTCAGGTCAATGTGTTTTTTTCATTCAGGCAATGAGTTTTGCCACCAGCTCCTGTTCCCTCGGGTGACGGTATGGGCTGCACCCGCTATGTGAAAGCTCTGTGGGTGTAAAGACCCAGTCCCTGCAGTCGGGCAGCCTGGCAGCAGATCCGCCGGTGCTCCCTGCCGCTGCAGGGCTCTGTGAGGATCGGGGCATCTCTTGAAAGCTGTTTCTCCTCTCAAACACTGGGATCTCAGCGGGGCCTGCTGGGAAGGGTGTCATAGGGTTTAAGTGAAATGAGCAATGAGTCCAGCCACGCTGTGCACGGCCAGGCAGGCAGGATGGGATCTCCTCTGTTGTCTTAGAAGCGAGAAGGGAAGGTGGTGGCTACAATGGTCCTGGCTGTGGGTCTTGCAGGACTTGACAGCAAGGGCTGAATGGGCCAGTCCGGACTCGCGGGGCCAGCGGCAACTGTCGAGTCAGACTCTCTGCTGATGTTCAGTTAAATTTCAA
Source organism: Rhinopithecus roxellana (assembly GCF_007565055.1). Taxonomy (NCBI): domain Eukaryota; kingdom Metazoa; phylum Chordata; class Mammalia; order Primates; family Cercopithecidae; genus Rhinopithecus; species Rhinopithecus roxellana. The sequence continues at coordinate 26,051,277 of NC_044561.1, forward strand.
GTAAGTTGCTCAGAGTTTTGCAAAGTCCGAGGTTACAGGAAAATAAAGGCAAATGGTCCATTTAATGATTTTACATCAGTTACCCACGTGTGGGAAGTGGACACCTCACCGCAGAAATGGATGGATTAATCTCCCGTGTGTAGCTTCCTGGCTCAGGGAGCGGCTCCCTTCATCTGTCTTTCATGGGCTTTGCGCCCCTGGTGAGCCGGTGTCCCTGGCAAGGTCCGGTCTCAGGGAATAGGCTTCCAGGACATTTGACAAGTATGTGTTAGCCCCTCCCGTTGCCACCATGCTGGTCCCAGGTCCCCCTGCCTCCCTACTTCTGCCCTTGCCTCCCCAAAGGCCGATGACCCCACAGCAGCCAGGGGAGCTGCATCTTCTGGGATGCAGCATGTCCTTCTCTGCTCAGGCCCTGCAGTGGCCCTGCTCCTGGAGGAACAGCAGAGTCCCTCAGGGCCTGAACCCTCCAGAGTCTCCACTCCCATTGCTCTCTGACCCTACCTCCCACCACTCCTCCCTAGGGCCCTGCACCCTCCACTTCCCTCTCCTCCTGTGCCTGGAGCATGAAGAAGGCCCACTGCTGAGGCCTCTGCAGCTGCGGCCACCTCCTTCCCCAGCTACACTCAGGGCTCTTCCTCGCCTCCTCCAGGTCTTTGTTTGAGCACCCATAACCTGTGTGGCCTTCCCTGGCCTCCCACTAGAAACAGAACCCTCGACCCAGCACCCCCAAACCCAGCACTCCACCCTGACACCCCTCCTTGCCTGTTTCACTTTTCCCCATGGTGCCTTTGGCATCTAACCTAGTTCACACGGTAACTTCAGGAAGGGGCTTGTTTGGGTCTGTGTAATGAGTGCTACATCCTTGGTACCCATAACAGGCATGGGAAGGGCAGCTCTGGGTTCTCAGCTCCCTAATCCCGAGCTCCGTGAGACCCTGCTCAGGTAGCTTCACCTCCCTGAGACACAGAAGAGCTTGTCAGAAATTTGCTGTGCTGTGAACCACCATGACAACGTGCTGTCTGTCCTCTCCTGATGCCAGTCAAAACCAGGAGAATGAAAAGCTGGAAACAGCAGCTGCCTGCAGTGAGGGGCATTTCTTACTCTGGACTTTAATATACTTGTAAAATCAAAATTCTAAGGGGTCACGATTAGATGGGGCAGAGAAGCCGGGGTCACTTCCACAGGCCTCAAGAGAATCAGCCAAACTCACTTGGTTTCCAAAGCAGCTGGCTCACTCTGGGGGCTGGAACCAACAGCTGTATGTGTAAAACAACAGGAAGAGGTGTGGGCACAGGCTACAGGGGACTCCTGAAAACCAGTGACACTGCGAAGGGTCATGAAGCTGGGAGGGAACGAAGAATGCATGACCTGCCATCTTTGTAGGAGACAGTGGGTCCCATGTGTGATGGAAAAAAGGAGTAGTGTGGGGAGGAAGCAGCTTTGAACTGCTGATACAACGTGTGGAAGCTAGGACCAGACCAGTCTCATATGGAATACAACATGTCTGTCAGCACAGACACAGACACACACCCTGTATCACTCAGTGCTGAACTGGGAGCCACAGAGAAGACGTGTGGATGTGTGGACCAAGTACGCACTTTGGGCCCCTTCTCCGCACTGTCTTTCTACAGATACCTGGCCTGAAAATAGCTCTCCTCATTCAGACACAAGTAAAAATAACAAGAAAAATAGGAATAATGCAGAGGAGGAAACTAAAAATATACTACAGAAAAATTTGGCCAGGGAGAGGACTGAAAAATATTATGAAGAAAAAAAATGGTATCACATGGACTTGAAGATGATGGTTTTTTTTTTAAAGTCAGGAAATCAAAGCCTTAAAAGCAGAGACACAAGAGCTCATGGAGGCAATACTATAACAGAAGAAAAGGGTAAAAATAATTTGCCAGACCTTGGGAGGAAATGACAAAGATCAAGAAAGCCATCACAGAGAAGGCTGTATTTGAAGCAACATAAGGCTGGAACAGCCATACCCAGGGGAAAAATAGGCTTAAAAATCTTGAGCAAATGAAATAACTTTAGTTTTCAAATATAAGAAAAATACAATAGCGATAAAAGACAAGAAAGATTTCCAAAATATATATAACTGTTAGCCCTGAAGAAGAGGAAATGAAATGACTGGTCTTGAAAGATACAGAAATAATACTAAGGGAATTCACACCCTCTAAAGCTGTCAAATGACTTTTCCATAGGAGACCTCCGATATCAGAAGTGCGTGAAGCAGTATCCATAAAGACTTCAATGAAAAAAAGTCATTCAATAATTTTATACCTTGCTAAACTATTATTTCAGTATAAAGAGATTAATTTATTTATATATATATATGGGCAAGAAGTCCCATAAACTTTCTTGAAGACATTGCTAACAGACAAAAGTCACCCAGCTAAGAGCTTAAGAAAGAGTCTATGGAAAATAAATTGGTAGTGAGGTTTATATGAAGATTTGTAAGTTAATACTAAGGTTAAGACTGCGGAGATGATAGTTATGGAGTAACAACTATTCTAAGCCCTAGCAATGTAGAATTACATAACTAAGCAGTGGGTGGATGACAAAGGCAAGCTGGAGGCTGAATAAGCAGATTTCATCATCATTCTTAGTACAGGAGGTCAGCAGTTGTGGTGTAAAGTGCACAAGTCACATAAAAGATGGATGATTGTATTGTATAAGAACATAAAGATGGCCAGTAACGTATGTGAGGATCATGATGGAGCTAGCAGTGCCGCACAGTGCATGTTGATCCCAGGCCCTCCAGCCCCCTGGTTTGTAGCAAGGTTTGGCCAAGGGGGAGACCCAATGAGAGATCAAAGAGATGGAAGAGAGTGAGGTGAGGGATTTCACTCCCCAGGTTCACTCCCATAATGTCCCTGGAGCTGCTGTGTCCACTGACAGAAGGTCGCTGCCCTCTCTCAAGGTGGCTGCTTTATCCATCACTTTTATTTTCCCGCTTCCAGTAACCCCTCTGTCCTAGTAGTCATTTGGCCTAAGTGCTGGCTCTTCCCACATTAAATTCACTCAGACAGAGAGAGAAAGAGAGAGAGAGGAAGAGAGAGACAGAGAAAACCTGCTTTTGATAAAAAGCAAGAAAGGAGGGGGAGAAAGCAAAGAAACTCAGATAAGGCAGAAAAAATATCATAAAGCTGTGTATACATAGATAATATTCAAATATAACTAGTTATAGCAAGTATAAAGATTTCCTTTTTTAAAAAATGGTCATATACTAAGTATGTAACATACCTAAAATATACCAAAAAAATATTGAAAGTAAAGAGGACAGAGCCTTGGAAGCAAATGAAAACCAAAGCTGCCTTGGTGTAGCTATATTCAAAGCCGAATGAAAGTTCTAGGGGTGAGGAAGGCTATTTTGCAACAAAAAAGATGAATACATCAGGAGAACATTTTGCATGCACATGGTATAGTTTCAAACTTTGTAATGCCAAAGTTAATAGAACTGCAAGGAGAAGCAGATAAATCCATCCCCATACTGGAAGATTTTCATAGCGCTTTCTTAGTAAATCAAGACAGCAAAACTATTTATAAGCATATAAAAGATGGAAACAATACAACTAACAAATAGATCAGATGAAAATATAGACTATAGAATCCTGTACCTCAAAATTGCAGGATATTCTTTCTATATATACATAGAACACTCATGAATATTTACCTGTATTAGAACATAAGTCATATCTCAACATAGTTCCAAATAAACCATCCAAATTACCATTAAACAGAATGTATTTTATGAACACAACTACATTGTAAGCTAATGACACACAGATAAGTTAGCAACACACACAGTTATTAATGAAATGGTTAAACAGACTGTGGTACATCCATACCATGGAATGCCACTCAGTAATATAAAGAAACATGCTGTTAATACAGGCAACAGACTGGGTGAATCTCCAGGAAATTGTGTGATGCACAGAAAATCAATCTCTAAAGGTTACATAGTGGATGATTCTACTTATGTACAATTTTGTAAATGACAGAGTTTTAGAAATAGAGAAGAGAATAATCATGGTTGCCCAGGTTGAAGGGGAGGAGGAGTGGGAAGGGGAGTAGCTATGACAGAGGAGGGTCATCGATGGGATCTCTGTGGGGTTGGAATTGTTTGGTATCTTGACTCTGGTGGTGGGTACACGAACCTACAAAGAGGATAAAATGGTATCAAACTCACTGCACACACACACACACACACACACGTGCACACACAAATGAGCACAGGTAAAACTGAGGAAAACTTAATCAGCTCAGCGGCTTCTGTCACTGGGTTGGGTTGTGCTACTGTATTAGAGTTTTACACAGCATTTGTACTGGGGACGGGGGGAGGGTACGTGGGCTCTCTCTGTATAATTTCCTACAACCTCATGTCAATCTACAATCATCTCATAGAAATTTCAACTAAACATCCTCTACGTTAAAACATTTAAAACAAACTTGAAAATTAACTTTGGTTTAAAGAATGCACAGTAGTGGGAGCTGTATGATACTTGTATTTAGATAATCAGACAAAGCTGCAGATGAAAGCTCTAAAAAAAATGCCGGGCGCAGTGGCTCACACCTGTAATCCCAGCACTTTGGGAGGCCAAGGTGGGCAGATTGCCTGAGCTCAAGAGTTCGAGACCAGCCTGGGCAACATGGTGAAACCCCATCTCTACTAAAATACAAAAAAAAAATTAGCCGGGCAGTGGTGGCATGTGCCTGTAGTCCCAGCTATGCGGGAGCCTGAGGCAGAAGAACTGCTTTCACCCAGGAGGTAGAGGTTTGCAGTGATCCGAGATCATACCACTGTACTCCAGACGGGGCAACAGAGCGATGCTCCATCTCCAAAAAAAGAAAAGAAAGCTATAAAAGAAAAACTGACAAGCTGGGGATTTCCCAGTTCCTGCAAACCACCTGGCAGTAAAATCAAAAGTCAATGCATTTTGCCCACAGACAAAGAGCTTCCAAACAGCTTTGAGGACCACTGCTCTCAACCAGCCAGGATGGTCAAGCGTAAGGAAGGCCTGCAACGTGAAGATGGAGGCCACAGCCCAGAATCAAAGTAGACTTACTGGGAGAAAACAGGGACTTGACAGAGTGAAGAAACTTTCCAGAAAGGTATCCAATACTCCAGAGAAATAAGAAAAATATTGCAATAATAAAGGAGAACAAGAAGCTATCTACACATGAGGAACAATGAGAGAACAGTAGCAAAATAGCTGTTGGAAATTAAAAACATGGCAGCCCCAGTGAAAACTCTATAGGAAGTCTGGAAGATAAAGCTGAGGCTATTTCACAATCTTACTAAAGGTTAGCAGAGATAAAGAGAAAAAGATGAAAAACTAACAAATGAAATTACACCAGTTTAGAAGGCCCAACATCCAAATAAGGAAAGTTACAGGGGAGAAGGCTAAGAAAGGACATGAGATGATAGATCAAGAAGCCTCAGTAAGGGCTGGGCACAGTAGCACAGGCCTGTAATCCCAGCACTTTGGGAGGGCGAGGCAGGTGGATCATCTGAGGTCAGGAGTTCGAGACCAGCCTGGCCAACATGGTGAAACCGTGTCACTACTAAAAATACAAAACTTAGCCAGGTGTGGTGGTGCATGCCTGTAGTCCCAGCTACTCGGCAGGCTGAGGCAGGAGAATCACTTGAACCCAGGAGGCGGAGGTTGCCGTGAGCCGAGATCCTGCCATTGCACTCTAGCCTGGGTGACAGAATGAGACTCCATCTCAAAAAAAAAAAAAAAGAAAAAAGAAAAAAGAAAAAAGAAAAAAAGAAAAAAAAAAAAGAGAGAGCTCAATAAGAATCCAGCATGAGGGGCCCATACACTGGCTCATACCTGTAATCCCAGCAGGTTGGTAGGTCAAGGTGGCCAGATCACTTGAGCCCAGGAGTTTGAGACCAGCCTGAGAGATATATTGAGACCCTGTCTCTACAAAAAATCAAAAAAGATTAGTCAGGCATGGTGGTACATCAGCTACTCAGGAGGCTGAGGTGGGAGGATCACTTGACTAGCCCAGGTCAAGGCTGCAGTGACCTAGGATCGCACCACTGCACTCCAGCCTGGGCAATACAGTGAGACCCTGCTTTAAAAAAAAAAAAAAAAAGAATCTAGCACATGAATGAAAGTAGACCCACACCAAGATTCATTGTGGTGAAATTTCAAACCAGAACACAGACTGTATTCCACAATCTTGCATGTAGACAAGAGTTGGATAAAGGGACTGGGAATCAAAAAGACTTAGGGCTTCTCAATAGCAACACGGAAGTCAGTGACCCAATGGAGCACCACGTTCAAAAGCTGAAAGGAAGGTGGCTTCCAAATGCAAATCCTTCACCCAGCCAGACCCATCAGTATGTATTTGAGGAACATGCAACCCACTGTGGATGGGTGGGATCCCAAATGCTTGCCTCCTTTGAACTCTTTCTCTCAAAGCTCCAGAGGAAGCACCCCACTGAGTGAAGAGTAACCCATGGGGAGGCTGCCCCAGGACCCAGGGGACACCTGGCCTGATGCAGGACAGTGAGAGATGTTGGTAGTGACAGGGACAGCTGTTCACCACATGCAGGAGTTCACCCGCCCAGATGGGCACGTACCCCCAGAAACAGCACCTTCAGGTGAACCCCAGCCTCATCGCCATTGTGCCATGGACTCTTTGCTATGGCTTCCCTTGGCCATGTGCCAGTGAGTTCTCCACTCTTCTCTCCATGACCTGAATTTCGGGCCAGCAGAGGGCCTGTGTCCCACCCTGCACTCTTGTTCTGCTTTGATCCAATCCTGAGAGCTGGAGGACCCGGCAAGCCAGAGACGGTGTTTCCCTGCCTGTGTTCCTCTGGGACACGCAGCCCTGAGTCAGGACATGGTCCTCATCTCCACCCCTGCCCCCCTCCCGAGCCAGCTGCAGAGGTCTTCAGGTTCCACGGAATTCCACAGGAGCCTCCGGTAAACTCTCCAAGAGGCTGAGACTGTGCTTCGGCCTACCAGCTCTTTTAACTTGCCTTCCTCCAGTGCCTTCATCTAAACAGCTGTAATATGACTCTTTCCTTGGGAAGCTAGTTTTGTCCTTAATACTCACATTTTAAACTAAATAATATAATGTTTGTGGATGCACAAAGAAATATAAGAACATACTTGTACAAATTCAGAACAACGGCCACTCTGGGGACAGAAAATTATGAGATGGGTGGTCTGAGGACATGGAGACTTCGAAAGTCTTGTCAGGATCTGATTCTTAATACAGGTGTTGGAGGAGTGTTTCATTTTTGCTGTTGTTTAAACCATTCATATATAATCTGAATGCGTGATAAGTTTCACAGTAAAGACATCAAACATAAGAGACCTTTACAAATACACATGTGAAGACTGATAAAGGTGAAGACTTAGTTAACCTGAAAACGTTCCTGGAAAAATTACAACTTCAAAAGATGACCCAAAGAGAAATAGCAAGCATAAAGAGACCTATAGCACCGAGGAAACTGGCTCTGTACTTTAAAGCCTACCCATAGTACATGTTCGATTTTAAAAAGAGGCATGGGTGGTTTTATGGGTGACTTCTACCAGCCAGTCGATGAATAGATCATTCCAATTTCATAAAGAATTTTCCAGACAATAAAAAATGAAAGAACTCATTTTATGAGGTGAGTTGAATTTTGATTCCAAGCCAGGGAAGGACAGTATAAAAAGGGAAAATTGTAGGTTGATATAATTTATGAGATAGATTTTTAAAAATCATTCAAAATATTAACAATTCAAATGTGGTAACCCACTAAAAAAATCACTCATGACCAAACTGGATTTTGTTAGGAGTAAAAGAATACATTAACACCATATGCCATAATTCACTACATAAAAATCATACAATTATTGAAATAGATACAAAAAAGGACATTTCAAAAATTTAACTCAATTTTTAATGAAAGCTCTGAGAAAGCTATAAATGGGAAAGAACTTTTAAAACTTGATATAGGTTATCTACAAAAATTCGAAGCAAACACAATACTTCAGGACACAACCTCTAGACACTCAGCCTTTAAAATCTGGAACAAGCCAAGAAAATACTTGAATCCAGTAGAGTAAAACAAGAGAAATAAATAAAAGGTATAAAAAGGAAAAAAATGACATTATTGCCAGTTTCATTGCATCGACAGCCATATTATTCAAATTAATAAAAGTTTCCCAAAGTCTCTGTGTGCAAAAACACAAGAAACAAAAATTTACGGTACAAAAGTCTGTTAAAGAGAAAATAATAAAGTGTTGCTGAAGGACAGTGAGAAGACCTAAATAAAGGCAAAGATCTATTATGTTCATTTATGTGAAGGCATAAATGAAGGCAGAGATCTATTATGTTCAATATCTTTAAAATGTCAGTTGTCCCACTTTAATTCATACATTCAATGCAATTCTCATCAGAATTCTTACATGACTTTTTATGGAACTCGACAAACTGAAATTAAAATGTATATGTTCAGTATGTGCTAATTAGAAGAGTCATTCCTCAAACTTACAGACCTGCAAAGACTAAAAGTTGAAAGATGGAAAAATGACCTTTCAGAAAAATGCTTACCAAGAGAAACCTGGGATGACTACCCTAATGACATTCCATAAACCTCAAGACAAAAAGATTCTTTTTCATGAAGAGGGTTATAACACAGATATAAATATTTTAATTTAATAATAAGATATAGAAATATTGACCATGCCTCCTCTTAGTAAAATAGCCCCCAAACCTATACAGAAAGAAATTAATAGACTGACAGGGAAAAAGTAATCCAATATCTATATTCTAATCCATAAACTAGATGTAAACAATAATACTCTAGGGGATATTTTAACACATTCTATGTATAGGTCAAGAAGAGGAAGAACCTGCAAGGGTAACTTACAGGGACATAATTAGAGTTAGGCAACCAACAGATAAAGAATATTTTTTCCAAGTATACACATAAAAATGTACAAAAATTAATGGTGCATGTGGCCATAAAGAGAGTCTCTGTGTATGTCTAAATACAGACCCTCCCTGACTTACCATGCTTCCATCGAATGATTTTGTTGACTTTACGATGGAGCAAAAGCTGTTCCATTTTCACTTTCAGTACAGCATTTAATAAAGTACATAAGACACACAATACTTAATTACAAAAATGGGCTTTCTTTTAGATGAGTTAGCACAACTGTAGGCTAATGTAAGTATTCCGACCATATTTAAGGTAGGCTAGGCTAAGCTACAATGTTCAGTAAATTAGGTGTATGTACTATTAAATATATTTTTGACTCACAATATTTTCAATTTTTAATGGGTTTATTGAGACATAACTCCATCTTAAGTTGAAGAGCATCTCTTTGTGTGTTTGTGTGTGTGTGCAGAACAAGATCTCTGACCGCCATGCAATCAAGATTTTAAAACAAAAAGACAAGTTAAAAATCACCCATATATTTAGAAATTGAAACACCATTACTAAATAACTCCTGGGTTCAAAATAATTAAAACAATTAAAATGTAAAAGGATCCATAACTGATTTACAATATAGACACTACATATCAAAACTTTGTGGGTTTACTCTTCTGGTATGGCAGTGTGAGCCTCCACAGAACGGTCCTATTGCTTATAATAACTACAAACAACGGACGGAGTGCAAAACCCAACTACCTAAGTAAACTAATGAGTACCCAAAAGAAGGCAGACTGTGGAGTGGCACCAAAACCTGGAGAAGCAATTGACCAGGGAGTGAGTTTCTGCTTGGTGGCTTTGCTGAGTGTGGACCACAGTAAAGGAAAGGTGCACAGCAATCAGCTGGAACTCTGTCTGGTCTGAGATGGTGGAAAGGAGTTCTGGGAGATTTCCACTGGTGAAGAGTAAAACAAAAAGAAACATTAAAATGAAACAATATTATTTGCATGTATGTATACACAAACACCAGGGCCTCAAATAATATTGTTTGATGTTGATTGATATTGGTCAATTCCTGAGTTTTTATTGGAGTGTTCTTTCTATTTACTTATTATTCTATTTATTCTTTTTTAAAATAAAACTCAACTTTCATCTGGAAAGATATATCATTATATTTAATAGCTATGTAAATATATGCAATTATATATATTATTAATCATATATTATAATATATACTATATAACAATTATATAGTATATATTCTTATATATTATATATAACATAATTTATATATTATTATATGTATCTCCAGATTAGAAAGTTGAGTTTTACAAAATAAGAAAAGTATAAAATGAAACACAAAAGTTTTCACCTTAGTGAGCTAGAAAAAGGGTAGAGTAAACCCAAAGTATTACAGAAAGAAGAAAATAATAAAGGTAAGAACATAGATCAATGAAATAGAAAAGAGGCAGGTGTGGGGTGAGGAGGGTTAGGAGGATATTCTGAGGAGTGTTAGATATGTTCATTATATTGATTACTGCTATTATGGATGAAATGTTTATGTGCCCCCACAATTCATATGTAGAAGCCCAAACCCCCAATGTGATTGTGTCTGGAGATGGGGTTTTGGGAGGTTATTAGGGTTAGATGAGGTCATGAGGGTGGGGCCCTGGTTTGATGGGATTAGTGCCTTTATAAAAAGATATTAGAGAGCTTGCTCTCATGCTGTGTGCACACATCAAGGACAGCCATGTGAGCACACAGCAAGGAGGCTGCCATCTGTAAGCCAGCAAGAGCGCCCTCATCAGGAGCCAAGTTGGCCAGCACCTTGATCTTGGACTTCCCAGCCTCCAGAACTATGAGAAACGAATTCCTGTTGTTTAAATCACCCAGTCTAGTATTTTATTACAGCCCAAGCAAATCAAGATAGTGGTGATGGTTTCAAGGGTGTATATATATCAGACTTACCATGTTGTACACTTTAAATGTGTGCAGTTAGTTACATGTTAACCATACCCCTAAAAAGCCACTTTTTAGATTTTTTTTTAGTGGGCTTTTGGTTTCATTGATTTTCTCCATTACTTATGTATTTTCTATCTCATTGGTGTCTGCTCTTTGTGATTTGGGTTCATTCTGCTTTTCATCTTCTAGCTCCTTAAAGTGGAAGCTTCCATTCTAGACTTTTTCATCCTTTCTGATAGAAGCTTCTAAAGCGATACATTTTCTTTAAGCACTTCATTAGCAGCATTGCAGAGATTTTCATAAATTGTCCTTTTGTTATCATTCAAATAAAAATATTTAAATGTTTTCAATTAGATATATAAAATTTAAATTTCCCTTTTTTTTTGGTTTGGTTATTCTGACCAAGTTGGGTATTTCCAAATTTGGGAATTTTTCAGATATTCTTATTGATTGCTAATTTAATTATCTTGTAATCAGAGAACATATACTGTTTGATTTTCAGTCTTTGAAATTTTTTACAGATTTGCTTGATTGTCTAATATTTGGTCTATTTTGGTTCATCCTCAGTATGTCTTGGAAAGATCTTGTGTAGAGTTCACACCTTACATCTATTACGATGGCTAAAATTAATGAACACTGATCAGATCTATTACAACCACTTTGGAATACAGTTTGGCAATTTTAAAAAATATAAGCATACCCACACATGATTCAGCTGTCCCATTCCTAGGGTGCTCTATTTGCTGTTTCTGTGAGTGTTGATTAGATATTGACTGATATTGTCCAAGTCTTCTACATACTTAACGATTTTCTATCTGTTTGTCCTATTGATTACTAACAGAGAAGAAATAAAATCTCCATTTATCATGGTTAAATTGTCGATTTTTCCTCTCAGTTCTGTCAGCTTTTGCTTCATGTATTTTGGACCGTTATTATCAGGCACATAGGCATTTATGATTTTTTTCCTGCTATCTTGACGCTTTATTGTAGTTAAATGTTCTTTTTGTCTATAGTAATATTCCTCGTCTAAAAGTATATTGCATCTAATATCAACAAATCCACTCCAGATTTCTTATGCTTACTGCTTTCATGACATGTCTTTTCTATCCTTTTACTTTCTTTTTTTGAAATGGAATTTCGCTCCTGTTGCCCAGGATGGAGTGCAATGGCAACATCTTGGCTCACTGCAACCTCCACCTCCTGGGTTCAAGCGATTCTCCTGCCTCAGCCTCCTGAGTAGCTGGGATTACAGGCATGCACCACCATGACTGGCTAATTTTGTATTTTTAGTATAGACAGGGTTTCTCCATATTGGTCAGGCTGGTCTCGAACTCCCAACCTTAGGTGACTGGCCTGCCTCAGCCTCCCAAAGTGCTGGGATTACAGGTGTGAGCCACCGTGCCTGGCTATCCTTTTACTTTCAACTTATGTGTTGAATTTATCTGTAGTAAAGTTTTTTGTGTTTAAAGCACATATTTTGTTCTTTTTATTTTAGCCCATTGATCATTTCTTGAGTTTTTATTGGAGTGTTTATCTATTTATTTATTTGTTTATTTATTGAGATGGAGTCTCGCACTGTCGCCCAGGCTGGAGTGCAGTGGTGCGATCTCAGCTCACTGCAAGCTCCACCTCCCGGGTTCACGCCATTCTCCTGCCTCAGCCTCCCGAGTAGCTGGGACTACAGGTGCCGCCACCACGCCCGGCTAAATTTTTGTATTTTTAGTAGAGTTATTTCTAATTTAACTATTGATATGTTTGGATTTAAGTGCCACTTTGCCATTTCTTTTCTATTTTCTCATTTTCCTTCCTATATTATTCCTTTTATTACTTTGCTTGTGGCCATCAAATGTTTCAAGCATATCACTCAATTCCATTTTTAGGTAAAATTTCTTTGCAGTATTTTCTAGTGGTTCTGCTATGAATTATATCATGACATCACAACCACCTTAAACTTAATTAATATTAAATGATTTCTAAACAAAGTAGAACACTTTCAAGGGACTATGTTCTATTGTACCATCTATCCTTTGGGCTACACACTGTTATACAGAGATATATTAAACCTGTGTCCATTTTAAACCCTACAATACAGTGTTATAATTTTTGTTTTAAATAGCCATATGTATTCTATAGAAATTATAAGATTATGTACACATATATCTATCTTTATATCATACTCGAGCATTTCTTGCAGTAAAATCCTATTAATAATAATTTTTTCTCACTTTTATTTTATTTCGTCTTTATTTCACCTTCATCTTTGAAGAATAGTTTTTCTAGATATAGAATCTTTGGATGATGGATATTTCCCTTCCTCCACACTTTCATGTCTCCTCGACATCTCTGGTCTCCACTGTTTTGGATGAAAAGTCAGCCATTAATCATATCATTGTTCCTCTCTATGAAATGGGCCATTTTTCTCTTGCTGCTTTCAAGAATTTCTCCTCTCCTCACTTTGTCTTTCAGAGATTTGACTATCATATTATCTAGTTGTGGTTTCTTATGGTTATCCTACTTTGGTTTGTTGATCTGAAGAGTTCTGTAAATATTCTCGCCGGTTTGGGAAGTGTTGGCCTTATTTCCTCAATTTTTTAAAATTGTCTATTGTAGTTTCTCTTTTCTCTTTCTGGGGCTTTGATTTCACCCATGTTGCACTCCCTGATGTTGTTCCAAAGGTCGCTGAAGCTTTTACATTTTTTCTCAATCAGTTTCTATCTGTTCCTCAGATTGGACAATTTCTATGGATCTATCTTCAGGTTCACTGATTCTTTCTTCTGCTGTTTCTGATCTGCTAATTGAATCCATCTGGTACATTTTTCAGTTTATTTTCTGATACTGTATTTTTCACCTCTAGAACTTCAGTTTTTAAAAACTAGTTTTCATTTCTCTGTTGAAATGTTCTACCTATTAACTCATTAATACCACACATTTCTGTAATGATTTATACATATTTATATTAGCTCCTTTGACGTCTTTGCCAAATCCAGCATAAAAGCTGTCTCAGAGTTGGTTTCCATGCCTGATTTTTTTCTTCTGAGTACAGACCACATTTGACTATTTCTCTGCATGTCTAGTACACGTTGGAGGGAGGCTTGCCAATGGAAGTAATGTTTCGTAGATGCTCTGAAATGTCTTTTATTCTTCTAAGCGTTGTTTCTTTGTTACCATAGGCAGCTAATCCTCCTGCTTTCAAAGCTGTCTTCCCTAAAAAATGCAGCAGGTGGCCTCGGTTTGGCTTCCTTGTTGCTGTTTTGTGAGAGAGAGGGAGGGTGTGACTGTGTTTATTTTTCATCTTGGTCCTATGTATTAATCCTATAGCTGTGTGGTTTAGTGATCAGCTATGTATCTGGGCAGTGTACGTACTCAGATTTGGGGGCTCACCCCCTCTCTAGGTGTCTTGCTGCTGAAACTACCCCTTAATTCTTAGTTGCTCTGGCATCGCCAGTTTCTTCCTTCTTTAAGGCAGAACAACTTCCTCTTTCAGTCACAGGGACCATGTAGGCTGGGAATGAACTCTGCCAAGGACACAGAATCCTTCTGAATATCATCAGAAGCCCTTTCTGCCTAATTTCCGCTTCATTCCTCCAGGTCCCCCAAGCTCGTTCCTTTGGGGAGTCAGCCAGGGATTTGGGCAAAGTTTGACTCCGACTTGAGGTCTCAGCCCATCTGTGCTTTCTTGCTTACAGATCTCTGTGCGCTTCCAGCTGCTCTGTGTCGCCTGTCCCCTGAAGCTGCAGAGCCGGTGGTTTTCCTGTCACTACAGGTGGGGTTTCAGGAGCTGCCTGCAGCAAGAAGCCACAAACCAGCAGACCTTACCCAACGCGGCTGCATCCCTTCCAAAATCACTTCGCTGTGTCTTCCTGCCCTTGTTCGAGTTCCAGTGCTTCCAAATGGCGGCTTTGGATAATCGTGTTGGGATGTTACTGTCGTTGCCCATGAGTGGAATCTCCTGCCCCATCGTCCACACCTTCCCCTGCTCATTCCTTCCTGAACCTCCAAGAGTCCACCTAGGACATACTGTTTTTTCTGTCCCGTTTTTCAGTATTTCCTTGAGTAAGACCCTTTTGGGAATCTTTTTCTCTCCATTGTCATGTTTTTGCAAGTATCTTTATTTTATCGTCACGTTAAAAGTATATCTTTGCAGATGTAAAGTTTTAACTCGGAAAAGGTTGATGTTTTTCTACCCGGAACTTTCCAACTGCTCTGCTGCTGTCTGGCTCTCGGTGCCCATCAGTCATCTGGAAACACTGCTGTGCTCAGTGTTTGTTCCCTGAGTCCGCAACTGGGGCTGAGCTTGACTGGGAGTTTCTTTGGTTGATCCTGGGGAGCTCCCTGACGGCCGTCTACTGGTGGGTGGGCTGGGAACTGGCTGGTTTTTGACAGCCCCGCTGGGAGGGCGGGGGTGGCTGGCCCCTTCCTGGGTTCCTTCCTCATGCAGCCTCACCCCAGCTGGTTCACTGGGTGGCAGGGCCTGAGGGCCATCCAGCGGGAGGACACTCTAATGAGCCAGGACGGTAAAAATGTCTGCCCGCATCACATTTGCTATTGTTTGATTGGACCGAGGAAGCCATGCAAGCTCACAGGCGGTGTGGGACGACACAGGGAGGTGTGAGCCAAAGCGGCTGTCACAAGGACAATCTGCGCGGAACACTTGGCACCAGACACTCACATCTCCAAACACTCCTCCAATTAGGCCCTCACCTTCTGGTCTGTGGTCCCACCTTGTCTCCTCACATGCCTGGCTCATTGTCTGCAAGGGTCCAGGGTGGTGCTGCCATGCTATATGGCTCCATCACTCATGCCAGTCTGCCCCACGGTACATGCACCCATGGAACCTCCCGGATCCCACACACTGGGCAGGCAGGAGACCATCTGATTGCAGAGGAGCTCATCGTGCTGCACACACAGCTGACCGTCCTTCACCCAGAGCCCTGTCAGTGGGCTGCTGCCACCCCTCCAGGGAGACACAGCTCTGAGATTTTGGGACACAGAACCCAGTTGTCCTATGGCTCTTCAAATGGAACCTTCCTGAAAACCTAGCACCCCACCCATCGTGCACAAAGTCACAACGCCTAAGTCCTCGCCTGTTGAAAGTTTATTCCAATAAACATTGGAGCATCCCCTTAACAAATCAACGTCAGGCTCTGGCAAGACAAAGGCGCTGCAGTGCCTTCTCGCAAGGACTTTATCTCCTGGTGAAGAAGAAAGACTTGAGGACATAACGCCTCTCTGAAGCTGGACAGAGAGAGATGAGGAAGGAGAAGAGAATCCTCATGGCATCAACATTCAAGAGGCTGGAGCAAGAGCCATTCCCTGAAAAGCCAAAAATGGAATTTACACCAAGAAATCGGGTTGAATTTAGACCATGAGATAAGGAGGGTTGTAATGTCCAGGGAGCGTTTGAAGAGAGAGATGAAGTAGGAGGGAATTAATCCGAGACGTTTGAGGGAAGATGGGTGTACACGAAGCTGATATTCACTGGGTCCGGTGTTGGGCCTGAGTCCTCCTGCTCTGCTGGGGTTGCATTTCCCGGCTCTCTTGTTCTCTGGGAGCTCCCCCTTGTTCTCGTTCTTAAAGGCTCCTTTGCAATTTTTTTAAAATTTATTTTTATTGTGTATATTTAAGTTGTACAATATGATGTTTGTTTTGATATACAGAAACACAGAGAAATGCTTACTACATAGGAATTAACATACTCATCACCTCCACAGTCACACTTCCTGTGCACCTGTGTGTGCTTGTGTGTGTGTGTGTGTGTGTGTGGCAAGAGGACCTAAAATCGACTGTCTCAGCACATTTTCAGTATGCAGGACAATGTTATTAACTCGGTTGTTCCTCCTGCTGTACATCAGATTTCTAGGCTTAGAATGGACAGGACACAGGCTGACTCACACAGACCCCGCTACACCACACACCTTCCTCAGAAGGTGGGCCCTTGGCCCGGGGCCCTCCAAGGTCTGTGTTCACTGTGCACTATTCTCATTTGCCATCCTCCCCTCTTCCTCCTCCCTTTCCTCCTCCTCCTCCCTCTCCTCCTCCCTTCCTCTTCCTCCTCCCCTCCTCCTCCCTCTCCT
This sequence comes from Rhinopithecus roxellana, assembly GCF_007565055.1. Classification (NCBI taxonomy): domain Eukaryota; kingdom Metazoa; phylum Chordata; class Mammalia; order Primates; family Cercopithecidae; genus Rhinopithecus; species Rhinopithecus roxellana. Next base: position 26,068,209 of record NC_044561.1, read on the forward strand.
CCTCCCCTCCTCCTCCTCCTCCTCTCCTTGTCCTCCCTCTCCTCCTCCATCCTCCCCTCTTCCTCCCTCTGCTTCCCTCTTCCCTCCCCCCTCCTCCCTCTCCTCCCTAAACTCCCCTCCTCCTCCCCCTGCTTCCCTCTTCCCTCCTCCCCCCTCCCCCTCTCCTCCTCCTCCCTCTCCTCACATCCTCTTCCCTCTCCTCCCCTCCTCCTCCTCCCTCCTCCCCTCCTCCTTCTCTCCCTTCCTCCCTTGTCTTCCCCTCCTCTTCCCCCTCCTCCCCTTCTCCTTCATCCTCCTCTCCTCCCCATCTTCTCCCCTCCTCCTCCCCCTTCTTCCTCCTCCTCCTCCTTCCCACCCTCTATCCCTCCTCCTTCCTTCTCCTTCTTGCCTCTCTCCAAAGAATCCTCCAAGCCCTGCTATGACCACACCCAGCCAGGGCTGTACCAAAGCCTTCCAGTTTCCTCACAAAGCGAGAGGCGTGTCACCTACCGGGGAGTTTCTTTCTCCTTTTCTGTTGCTGCGGAGCTGAGCCCATTGCTGCTATCCTGGGAGAGGTCACCACCTGCAGTGCAGTGGTTTGGTCGGGAGGCTCAGGACCAAGACTCTCCTGGCCAAGCTTTGGCTGGGTGCCTCTGAACCTTCATCTCCACAAGGCCTCGACCTGGGGCTTCTGCTCGTCCTTGCCGAGTCCAGCGTTAGCAAAACTTCTGCTGGGTCAGTGTAGGGAGGAGCCTACCCTTGTAGCTGCAGGGCAGGTTCCTCCTCTCCCACCTTCCACGTCTGTCCTCTGCCTGCTTTCCTCGAGAATCTCGCCAGCCCACTAAGCCTCTGGGCTGGTCACTGTGTCTCCAGATCCCTGCGTCTCCGGGTCCCTGTGTCTCTGATTAGTCATTTCCCATCCACGTAGCCCCACTCTGTGAAGCACAGCTCCCGCCGTGGCTGGTGGATTGCAGCTGCGCCCATCTCACGCCACGTCCTCAGTCCTGGCCCCGTGGCAGCGGTGCTGATGAGGTCCTCCTTGCCGATTTCACAGGTGTCAGAATGGCCTTTTCCTCAGCACCTTTCCAAGGGCGGGATCAGATGCTCCTTCCTCAACCTTCGTCTTCCCCCTTTGAGACGGGACTGGGTGGCGCTGGCCTGCAGGAGCCAGGTTCCCGCTCCCTTTACCCCAGAAGGAAGCCCTCCGAGTGAGTGTCCACGGAGCAAGAGGGTCTGTATCCCAAGCTGACCCACCTCGTGCTGGCCTGGCCACCTCACCGCCCACCCAAGAAAGAGACTAATCCCCTCCCTGAAGCGTTGGTGGGAGGAACAAATGAGGTGACATTTGTAAAAGGAGAAAGTAAATGTGGCTATTATTTCAGAGTAATTCTATGAGTCTGGGTGCAGAGGGAAGAAATAAGATGTTTAAGACGCAGGACGTCCTCTAAGGAAGCCAACAGCCCCATAGAGAAGGCACACGGGGCCACAGCGCAAGACAGGCCAGCGCGCGGAAGGAGCAGAGGACTGCCCCCGGGAACTGAGAGATCCCCCGGTGTGAGGGCTGAGCAGAGCAGTGCTGTGGAAGGGGAGACCCCCTCGAACTGGGGACCTGCCGGAGCGGGGATGAAGTGCCGCGTGGTCATAGGCTGCACCTGAGGCCTGGGGTGGCTAAGATACCAAAGGGCCTAGACTTCTGGAAGCAGCCCCAGGGCTCTGAGTGCCCACCTCACCCAGACCTCACTGAGAACCTGGGGAGGCCACCAATACAGGCAGCACCTGCAGAGGGCCGGACACAGGGTGTGCGGAGTTGCCAGGCCTGGCCACGCCCCCACATCCATGTCTCCCGTCTCCCCAGGGCAGGCAGCCTCCGAGGAACTGGGAGACGGGGAGGCAGCCCTGGGCAGTTGGGACAGATGCTGGTGGAGACGGCAGCTGGGACAGATGCTCAAATGAGGGCACTGGCACCCGGGGTGTAGGGAAGGCTGCTGTCCTTGCTGTCCCTGCTGTCCTGAGATCCTGGCTCCCCACTGATCAGCCTGGTGCCCACCCAGCCCCATTCCTCATCCCGACAAGGTGGACACATGGCCCACTTCCCCTGGACCCTCCTCCGGCCCAGTGTGGCTTCTCCTGGGACAGGCCCACCTGGGCCATCTAAGGCAGCAGGGCAGTGGCCCATGAGGCTCTCTCAGGCTCCCAGGGGAGAGTCTAGGCTGGGGCTGGGGGCTGCTGGGGGCCTCGGCCCAGTTTCTGCCTAGTGACCTCCTACCCAGGAGCAAGAGCAGAGACCCCACCTCTGCCTGCTGAGGGGACCACCAGGGTCTCTGAGATTTTGGTTCCTTAAATTCTATGGGGGCGCTGACTTCTCAAGCTGACGGTCAGCTCAGGATCAGAACAGCAGAGCGGTCATGCTCTGGATGTCAAGGCTACAGATCACTGTGGCATCTAAAACACTAGGCAGGGGAGGACGCAGGCAGTGCAGGACCCTTAGGGGGAACTCAGGCAGTGAAGGAGGCCCCGAGGGGGTACGCGGGCAATGCAGGACCTGGGCAGGGGACATGGGCAGTTCAGAACCTCTGGCGTGGGGGGACATGAGCAGTGCAGGAGGACCTGACGGGGCATGCAGGCAGTGCAGTTCAGGACCCAGTGGTGAACGCAGGCAATGCAGGACCCTGGGTCGGGGGAACGTGGGCAGTACAGGACCCTGGGGGAAAACTCGGTAAGTGCGGAAGGACCTGAGGGGGGATGCAGGCAGTGCAGGACCCGGGCTGGGGGAACTCGGGCAGTGTAGAACCCGAGGTGGGATGGGGGCAATGCAGGACTGGGGGCATTGGGTGGGCTCCAAAAGTCCCAGAATAGCCTGTTTCAGCTGCCGTCTGACAGACGCTCTGGGCACAACCTTGGGGGCTGCTTGACCTTGGGGACCACTCCCCATTCCTGAGGGATCTTTGAATTCAGGAATCCTGCAGGGCTCCTCCCTGGACCCTTGACTCAGAAAGTGCTCAGTACATGAGGGTGCTGGTGAAAATAAGCACACATATGCACACACACACGTGCACACACAAATATGCACACACGTGCACACATGCACACACATATATGCACAGACATGCACACACATATGCACACACACATGCACAGTCGTACACATGCGCACACACTGCACATGCACAATACACACACACCACACACACCACAGGCACACACACACATTCACACGCACACACTCGCACTCCAACAGGCCCTTCTGCTTCCCGCTGCTGCTGGGCCACTGCCACCCACACCAGCCTGCTGCCTCCTGCCTTGTTCTTAGCCACACGGGTCCCCATGTGGATCCATGTCCCTGGGACGTGGACCTCATCCACAGTCTGAACTGGCCAGTCTGGAGGGGCAGCTCACGTCTGAGACAGGGAGGGCAGCAGGAGGACCCGCACAGGAGGCGCCTACCCTGGCCCCAGGCCTCAGGACGGCAGAGGCTCATGGGGTCCCCACTTCGTGATCGAGCAGCTGAGGCTCAGAGAAGCATGTGTCCCGGTCACAGACCTCACTAGAGGGAGAGACAGAGCTTGGCCCAGACAGCATCTCTGAAGATCAGCACTGAACAGGGAGCTGGGAGGCGGGAGTGGCAGGCAAACACCAGTGCCCAGGGTCACCCCTCGAGGGTGACACGGGGCCTGGGGAGGAAGTGCAAGGCTTCAGTCAGGACCATGAGCACCTTTGCCTCGAGTGCTGGTCACCTTCCACCTCCTGACACCTTGTGAGCTTGGCAAGGTTCTCTTTATTCTATCAATGGGGAAACTGAGGCTCGGAGAGGAAGCATGGCCAGCCTCAGGCCATCGTGAGGAACACCGCGCAGTGTGGCTTCCAGCCAGGTCTTCGTGACTCTGCTCCACTGCCTGGGACAGAAAGGATGGAGACCCCTAGCCCTGCCCCTTAGACAACAGTGGCCAGGGCTGCCCCTAACCAAGGTCGTGCCCTTGAGGTGTGGCCTCTGCCTGCTCTTGTTGTCCTGCTGGAGCTGCACAGGGTGGCCAGCAGGGGCCCTGGGCAGAGGGTCCCGGGAGGCTGAGGACTATCTCTGAGTGTCTCATTTGCAGACTCTGCTGGTGGCTCAACTGGCCCGGGGCCCTAGGAGGGCAGCTCTCGGGCACAGAGGAGGCTGCGACCATCCCCAGAGCCCATCTGTGGGCATCCACGCCTGCAAAGGGCTTCCCCCGGACCCCTCACCTTGGGGACGGAGCCTGTTCTCCCCTCAGACGGGGCAGGCACTGCTCCCAGCAGCCTGAGTTAGGCGAGTCATGACCACCTTCCCTCAGTCCACAGGGAGCAGAGGCAGCTTGTGCAGCCAGCGCTGGGAGTCCCGGTGCCTCCTGACCCAGGCAGCAGGGAGCTTCCTGGGAGACGCACCCCCAGGAGACTGCGCAGGGCTCACAGCAGGAGGACAGGCCCAGGTTCAGGCCCCCGTGCTCAGCCTCTGGGTGTGGGGCTGCTCCTCAGGGATTGATGGCAGGGGCTGCTTTCCTCCCAGCACACCGACACCTCTCCTCCCAGCTCTCACTGTGATACAGGAACAGGCTGGTGGCACCTCTCCTGGTCAGGCTGCCCCATCCTGTCTGACTGTGCTGACCACAGAGTCCCAGAGCCACACTCCAGGTGGTGCCTCACCTCTGTGGGAGGGAACCGAAGACTCTCCAGCCCAGGCACCAGGGCGGCTGATGGGGAAGAAGCTGGCCCGGGGCTCCTGCAGCCACTGTAGCTCTGCCTCCTGCCCTCCCTCCCAGAACAAGCCTGGCCCCTTGCAGAAAAAAAGTTGAGGCTTTGTCCACCTTGATGGCACCAAAGACCAGTGACGTCTCCTAAGAAGGAAGCGCAGACCCCCAGCCCAGCCGTCCGGGCCGGGGTGCCCTGTGAATAGCAGCTGGGGAGTAGCCAGTGGCCCCCCCAGGTGGCCTCAGGTGTGGGCAGCAAGGAGGCTCTGGGCTCCAGCACTGCTCTTTGGGGATCTGAGTGGACATCTCTGCAAAGGGGGTGCTTCAGACTGGGTCTCCTTGGGGAGTTCTGTGTCTGGCACCTGTGTGGGGCCAGCTCACGAGAACCTGGGGCCAGCCTCCCTACTGACAGCCTGGGCTTCCGCACTGGCCAGGGCAGGAATGAAGGAGAGCCGATGCCTGCCGCACTCAGGCAGCCGCACGTCAGACCCATGGAGGGACTGAGGGCACAGTGTCTGTGTGGGGCAGCGATATTCAGGCAGGGATGACAGCACCCCAGAGGGCTGTGGCCAGGCCCTGCCCACTTGTCTGCGGCTGGGCTTCAGAGGCCATCCTTGCGGGTGCAGAAGAACCCAGGGGTTCACAGGCGGTGCCGGCTATGCCGTGAGGGCCACAGGCACTGTCTGCTCTGACCCTGGGGGTCCCTGTGCTGGCCCCCACCTGCCATCCCCACCAGCCACACCAGCCACAGCCCCTCTCCCAGGACACCATGCCCAGGGAACAAAAGCCATGCTTATCAAAGGAGTTTTTCTTTATTTTTCATAATTTAGCTGAATCAACACAAAATTGAATACTGTAAAACAAGAAAAAAAAAATGCTGTAACATCTTAAATCTCCCGATCTCTGCCCTCGACGGTGTCTACACTTGCTTTCAAAAGGAACAGGCGAGGGGGAGGCCGTGAGGACGCTAGCTGGCAGAGGCTGCGGCCCGGGCCGCCGGAGCCGGGGCAGCTCGGGAAGGGTGGGCCCCCTCTGTGATGACAAACCCAACCTCAGCCCCTTCTTTTAGTCCAGGATACTAATGCCTATAAATTTGTGGTGACTGAAAGGTAAATTAAGTCCTCATGGATACTGGAACCGGTCTTAAATAAATGGATTTTCTTTCGTATCTTTAGTCTATGGTTGCTGGAACAGCTTCTATATAGTTATCTTTTTACGTTTTTTTTAGTAGGATAGAACTAGCATAATACTCATGTTAATTGGACTTGTAGGTAGTATATACTTCAGCGGGAACTCAGGAAAATGAAGGAGGCTGGCGTACGACGGCCAGGAGAGAAAAAACACAACTGTCCCTTATTCCTCGGCCCTGCTGGCCCCGCCTGTGCCTCTGCCCAGCGCGGCTTTCTGGACCTACTGACACAAAGACGGAGGACTTCTCAGAATGCGGGGACACAGACGTGGGGAGAAGGGCCGCCAACTGGCCTCAAGGTCCGTGAGTGGCGAAAAGGGCAGGAAACGGGAAACAAAACCCATTGGAAGAAGCATGTTCAAAATATTGTACACTCAGTGTTGACCAACACAGAGACCAAAGGGGGAATCAAGAGCCACCAAACCTGGCCCGCAGCAAAGGGAACCCGGCCTCCCCGGGCACGACCGATGCCCCTGGGACACCGATGCCACGGTCCTCCGCACGCTTCTCCCAGAGGCCCGCCTTCCCCGCCTGGCACCCCAGGGTCTGAGGGGCGCCACCTCCCCGCCATGTCCCACCCCCAGAGTCTTCAGAAACACACGGGGCTCGGCCCGACTCTCAGGACGGCCGGGACTGCCACGTATTGTTAAATAGGATTTTCTACAAATATACAACATATAAAAACTGTTAAATATATAACTTTAGGCTTTGCAAAATACATTTAATGATCTCTTTCAAACAAGTGTTACTCGAGTTTTCTTTGCTTTCTGGAGCTAAATGGAGTATCGATGAGGCAGCAGTCACGGGAGACTCAACATGCTCTTGGCAGATACTGGATTATCCAACTATCAAAAATGGAGCTGTAGAAGAGGCATGTTTAACTGGTTAAAACAGAAAGTGATTTTAGTACGGTAAAGTCGATCTAAGTACAGAGGAATCAAGCGGCCTGTGTTCCCGGGGGCTCTCGGCGTCTGCGTGGGGGCCATCGCCGGTCGCGCCCCGGCTGCCTCCCGCGAGTGTGCCATGGCCTCCGCGCAGCCAAAGCCCATCCTCCTAGGGTGCGCCGGGGTGCTCCTGGGGTGGAGGCCTCCACCACGGCCGCCCTCTCCGCTCCGCCAGGGCCACCAGCATGTATCTGCCACCATGCCCTCCCGTCCCCACAAGCGACCCCAGGGATCCTGACAGTGAGGGTGCGTCCACGTTCAGATAGATTTTGCTCTTTGGTCTATGGAGTATACTGAAAGTATAAGAAAATAAAAGCAATTCGGACAGTCTGGGGCACGGGAGGAGGCCACTTCTACGCCTGACAGTCCCCTGGGGCGGGCGTCGTGTCTCAGGCGGGCTGGGCTGCTGGAGCCTCCTCCTCCTCCTCCTCCTCCAAGGACAGCAGGGCCAACGCCACGGTCGGCGGGGGCTGGGCGCGGCCGGGCTCCCACAGACTGCGTATTGCTGATGCCCGGTGCCGCCCCGCGCCTGTGTGTCCAGTCCGGCCTCCTCAGGTCGGCTGGACAGACCGAAGCTCAGGATGCTGAGGCCTGAGGCCGTCCTTCACGGACCACAGGGAAACGGAGTGGGCGGGCGGCAGAGAATGGGCGAAGTCCGAGGCGGGCAGAGAACTGTGGCTGAGGCGTGGGCTCTCCAGGGGAGCCAAGGCCACTCCCGGGGCCCCTCAGGGGCTGTGTTTGTCAGGAGACCTGAGGAGCAAAGAGAGAGAGACAGTGAGCCTCCTGCAGACGCTGCCCAAGGCCACAGGGAACACAGGCTCCTCTTCTTCCCCGGCTCCCGCCAGCCGAACTCCTGGAGGGCCTGAAACTAAGAGCTCATCCTCAGTGCTGTGGGGGACATCCAGGCCACCAGACAGCGCCCCCAAATCACCCACCCTTCCTTGTGTCTCGAGAGGGTGGGGCGCCGTCTGTGCATGACCTGGAGGGGTTGTTGGCCTCAGGCAGAGCCCTTCCCATCCCTACTTGCTGGCTTCTTTCCTCTAAGCGGCCATATCACTTTGCCACTCCCCAGCTCAAGAACCATCTGTGGCTCCCGATTCCCTGTATCCAATTCAAACCCCTCCCAGCTTCCTGTGCCTCTGAGGCCACAGACTACAGAGCTCACCCAGAACGGCCGCTGCAGGCTGGGGGACCTGGCCGCATCCCCACCACAGAGCCACCCTCCCCTGGCCATCCACGCTGGGCCTCTACAGGTCTGTGCCATTCCTGTGGCTGCCCAATCAAAGGACCACACACTGGGGGACGGGAATCTGAAACAGCAGTTAGTTCTTGCCCAGACTCAAGGTGTGGACAGGGCCAGTTCCTGCTGGAAGATCTGAGGGAGGGTCCACTCCAGGCCCCCTGGGGGTTTCTGGTGCTCCCAGCAATCCTCAGTGCTCCTTGCCGGGAGATGCATCGTCCTGATCTCTGCCTCCATCCTCACACGGTCCCCGTGTCGATGTTCCCCTGCCCCATCTGGCCCCCGGAGGATTCTCTTCAACAGGAGGCAGAGGCCCTGGGGCTCAGCTTCCCCCCGACACCCTTTCCCTGGGCCCCAGGCAGCCCTGAGAATCTGCCCTTGAACCGACTGTGGCCAGAAAACTCATCATGGGACCCTGGCCCTACTGAAATTTCGGAGCCCACCCTGATGCTGTCCCCGCGCGGGCACCTCCAGGCACCTGCCCACCTGGGTTAGGCCTTGTCTGCCTTGCACTAAATCCCTTACTCAGCCAGAGGCGGTGATGAGGAGGGTCTCGCAGCTGCAGGGCCTCCCCAAACCCCAGGTTCCGTCAGGGTCAGGGGTCATCTCTAGCATCCTGACCAGCTGCGGTTCCTGAGCTCCTGGGTGCCAGTCACCGCTCTGGGAATGACCTTGCCGTCACCTTGTCACAGCCTCGTCTACCCAATGGGGCCGTGGGAATTAGAACCCGCACTCAACGAGACCTGAGGCTCAGGAGTGAAGGGACCTGCCCCGGGGACAGAGCAGCCTCACACTCACACTTTTGAGACAGGGAGCCTCAGATGCCTCCCCTCCTGGCCTCCTGGAGCTGCCAGCATGGCCAACCTGCGGACAGGCCCAGCCAGCCCTCTCTGCCTGTAGACACTTGTGGCCTGGGTCGCAGCTGGTGCGCCTCCTCACTACACCCCTGGGGCCTGGAAAGGAAGTTGGCTCTGAGCTCCCCTCTGCTGGGTCCGCGAGCGCCCAGTCATCCACAGCCCAAGGCCAAGGTCTGCATCCTCCAGTCTGTAGCCATTGTTCCAGATCCCAGTCCCCAGAGGGCTCAGAACTGGCCCCAGAGTGAGCTTGCCATCACACTGGGCTGTGGACGCCCAACAAACCGACATGAATGGTGTGGTCCCGAGCTGCCCGCTGCACCTGCAGGCACCTGATGCTTGGCCCACACAAGCCTTTCCATCAGGAGTGATGAGAAGGCGTGGTCCTGAGCCTGTGGAGCGTGTGCTCGGCTTACATAAGAAGTTTACCCCGTGTTCAGACACAAACAACAAAACCAAACCTCCCAGCCCCATTCATCCAGGTAAATGATACTTTCTCTTCCTCATTAGAAGTTTCCATCTGACATTAAGGTCAGGAGGAGCCTACTGTATGAAGGAACATGCTATTCTTTTAATTGTTTTTAGACAGAGTCTTGCTCTGCCACCCAGGCTGAAGTGCAGTGGCGCGATCTCGGCTCACCTCAACCTCTGCCTCCCGGGTTCAAGCGATTCTCCTGCCTCAGCCTCCTGAGTAGCTGGGACTACAGGCACGCACCAACATGCCTAGCTAATTTTTATATTTTTAGTAGAAACGGGGTTTCACCATATTGGCCAGGCTGGTCTCAAACTCCTGACCTCAGGTGATCCGCTCACCTCGGCCTCCCAAAGTGCTGGGATTACAGGCGTAAGCCACGGTGCCCGGCCTGAACACGCTGTCTCGAATGGAGCCTATGCAAAAGGTTCCAGTAAACAGCAGGAGAGAAGAAAGTGGCAGGACAGCGTGATGACCGTGGTGCCACCTCCACAGACACCTGGGACGAGGGACACTGTACCTTGGGCAAAACCCAAGTGGACTCAGGGAAGAAATACACACCGCACCCCACCCATGTCCAGGAAGCCTTTGGCTTCTCTCCTGGGGCTGCTCCCTGAAGGTGCAGAGCCAGGTCACAACCAAGGCCCCAACCCTTCCTGCGCCCCAAGGCCAGGTCCACAAGAAGGGCTGGAGTGGCTGTGGTTGGTTGCTGCTGTTCAAATCACCACGCAGAGCATCGGGAATTCGGACTACAGTGCATTCATTCTAGCAACCCTAGCAGGCGTCCTGAGCCACAGGAGGTCATCTTCACAGGGAACCTTCTCGAGTCCCAGGACCCTTTAGTTCTTAGGCTGAGCAGCAAAGTGCATCAGGGCAGGGGCCGGACGGGGCTGGTGACACCATGGTGGCCTCCAGTCCTGTTGGCTTATGGTGTCCACTCCCCTGCCCTCCACCCTCCTAGCCGGTGAGCCACTGCTTCCCGGGTTCCAGGGCATCGAGCCCATTCTATAGGGTACAGGCGAGGGGCCTAATGGAAGGGGGGTGCCGGCCACCAGCCTCCTGAGGACATGGGGCTCCAGTACCCGTCAGGCTGGTGAGCTGCATGAGGACGGCTGCTGGGGTGGGACAGGGAGCTCGGCGGGCACTAGGCCCCAGGGGTGCGGAGAGCAGGCCCACCCTCTGCCAAGGGAGCAGGCTGCCATCCCACTCCACTCTGATGACAGGTTAGGAGGCCCCTCGGGCTTCTGTCCTGGAACAAGGCTGGACTAGGCTGCCACCTGGGAGGAAGTCAAGCTGGAATCCCTCTTCCCAGGGTGGCCACACCTCCTGGGCCTGAATGCTGCAGCAGCAATGACTATCTGAACATCCACTTTCTGAATGTCCCCGCTCTGTGCCTCAGTTTCTCCACGTGTAAACACATACCCACTTCATGAGTTAGTGCTATGGCTTGAAGAGATCTAATACAGCCAGCACCATGTGAGTGTTTTTCTCTCTCTTTTTCTTTAACAAGACAGGGTGTGGCCCTGTCACCCAGGCTGGAGTGCAGTGGTGCAATCACAGCTCACTGCAGCCTTGAACTCCTGGGCTCAAGCCATCCTCCCACCTCCGCCTCCTGAGCAGCTGGGACCACAGGCACGTGCCACCATGTCCAGCTGATGTCAATGTCTCTTACGTGGAAAATGGGAGTGTCGGGTGACTGGGCTGTCTGTGCCTGCCTGATGATTGGGGTGCTTCCCGAACGGCACGGGGTGGAGGCCAGCCTGAAAGCCCAGAGTGCCTTGGGTGACTTCACCCAGGGCAGAAAGGCGTCACCGAGAACGGCCAGGTCCAGTGCCAGCCAGAAACCACAAAGACAGGGGCCAGAGGTGACCAAGCGAAACAGCCCAGGCGTATCCTGGGGACACTCGCCCTTGCCTTGAGTGGACGCTGAATGTGCCCCAGTGAGGGACACAAGGACCCCAGCCCATCGCACCATCACACACTGCCTCCTGGAGGCTGCATCCTGTGTGTGCAGCTCACACACCTCTCTCCTCGGGACAGCATGCCCCTGCGGGCTTCACCGGTGGCAGCCCCCGCTCTCACGCAGGAGCTCAGCTCACCGGCCCACCCTCCTCCAGTGCGTGTGCAGTGAAACGATGCCTCTCTGGACCCTCCTTCCCGTGGTGCTGCCAGGAGAGGTGCCTGACACCAAGCCCCGGCCTGTGGGCCCAGGGGCAGAAGAGCCACCATGTATATGAAATATTTGGGCCGGTGCTGACGCCTCCCAGGCCCCCTCCAAGCACCCAGGTGGACCCGGTGGACAGAAGCGCGTCTGACAAGAGGCACCGCGGCTGCCCCAGATGAACAGTCGTCAGTTGAGACTGAAGACAGCGAATTCTAGGACCTGAGACTGAAGACAGAGCAAATTCTAGGACCTCAGGTCAGTTCTGCAGTGTCAAAATACAGGGTCGAGCCACTGAAGACTATGTCATGTATGTGCTCAGGGTGGATGCTGGACAGACCAGCTGCCGATGACAAAGCCATGCCCTGTGTAATGAGCCGGCTCCACCAAAGAGCCAGGACTGGGTAGCAGACTCGGGTTCAGGGGTCAGGGGTCAGTGGTCAGGGCTGCTGAGACACCCTCACAGGCTGATAGTCCCAGGGACGAGACAGAACCCACCCCTGCTAGGCGCAGTGCCTCACGCCTGTAATCCCAGCACTTTGGGAGCCCAAGGTGGGCAGATCACCTGAGGTCAGGAGTTCGAGACCAGCCTGCCCAACATGGCGAAACCCCATCTCTACTAAAAATACACAAAATTAGCTGGGCGTGGTGGCAGGCGCCTGTAATCCCAGCTACTTGGGAGGCGGAGGCAGGAGAATCGCTTGAACCCAGGAGGCGGAGGCTGCAGTGAGCCAAGATCGCACCACTGCACTCCAGCCTGGGTGACAAGAGCCAACATTCCATCTCAAAAAAAAAAAAAAAAAAAAAAAAAAGGAACCCGCCCCTGCCTCCGAAGGCTGCGGAAACACGGAGGAAAAGATGTTGGTAAAGGTGCCCTGGAAATGTACGAAACCACCCAAGTTACGACTGTGTTGCCAGAAATGTACGAAACCACCCAAGTTAGGACCGCATCGCCGGAAGAGCATGCAGGTTTAGCACTGCTCTCTAACGAGGACGCTGTGCCTAGTGCCCTGCAAAGCCCCCTTTCCCAAGGCTGTGGGGCTGAGGGAATCAGTGTGGGCTCTACAACTTGACTGGGACTCGGCTCTGACCCTGCAAACCACACAGGTCATGGTCTGGGGAAGGCCACCAGGTATTGATGCCTCCAGGCCTTCCCTGCTGGCTGCACCACACCAGGCTTCATCTCATGAGACTCCAAAAACATCTTCTTTTCAGGAGGTGAAGCTACCCAGGGGTGGCCTTCATCTGGGGTCACCAGAGAACCACAGTCTGTGGCCCCCACCTTGGGGCCGGAGTCAGCCACCCCCTACAGAGCAACGCTCAACACACAGTGCCCGGAGCTCCCCTCGGTCTCCCTGACCCCACAAAGAAGTGTCAGGGACTAAGGGCTGTCATGGCGCCACCATTGTCCTCAGGACCAGCCCCTTCCTCATGGCTGAAGATGTGCGTTCTGGGAACGAGGCCCACCCTGTACCGCCGGGCTGTCTGGGAACGAGGCCACCCCCGTACCGCTGGGCTGCACGGGCGCAGGGTTCAGGGATGACTCCATCTTGGCAGAACAGCCTTGGCAGGTGCGACTTGGAGCATCCCCGGTGGCAAACCAAACCCTGGGAATAAAATTACGCAGAAAAACTAACAAGTAAAATCCCCCAAACTCATCAAGACTGGTGTGATCACTCAAGCCAGACACAGTGTCCCAGGCCACAGAGCAACACTCAGCTGCTGTAGGGAAGGCGGGGGCGTCGGCTGAGGAATGTGCAGACAGATCATTTGCTCATCCGTCAAACAGTTATCCATCTGCCATAAACAAGGCTCCTGACTCAGGAGGGCGGCAAAGATGAATGCAGGCAGGTTCCTTCCCTCAGGATAGAGGAGCTCCCCCAACACAGCTGGGCTGGCAGACAGGACATCAGAGACGTCAGCGCCTCGGCTGCCCACAGCGGGGCCAACTCCCCTGCAGTCCGCTCCTGGCCGTGGTACGCCGGAATAAGGATGCCCCTGGCAGCCCTCCCCCTCCTCCATGAGCTCAGGAGTGAAGACTGTGCTGTACTGGATTCAGTCCTCTGTTGAAGCTGAACTATGTTCTGCAGTAACAGACACGAAGATCCTGACCCCATACCTGTGCATGGGGTTTTACTCGGCAGCAGGTTCTAGCAGATGTGATCGAGTTAGAATGGGGTCATTATCGGATTAGGGTGGGCACCACTCCCTCACAGGGAGAAGGAAATCTGGACTCAGGGCAGACACACAAAGCAGCAGGCCCCATGCAGACAGCGACAGAGACTGGAGCCACGCGGCCACAGCGGCTGCAAGAGGCAGGGAGGACCCTCCGCTGCAGCCTCCCGAGGGAGCACGGCCCAGCAGACACCGTGACCACAGACGTCTGGACTCAGAACCATGAGAACAGGTTTCTGTGGTTTGAAGCCACCGAGTGTGTGGTATTTTGTTCCAGCAGCTCCCGGAGACTCATACAGCCTGGACACTGTGCCTGACCCGCCTGGGGACCTTGACTGGAACCCAGGGGCTGCTGAGCCTATGTCCCAGGGCTGGGCTGAGGGCGGGACCAGGCAGCACCGCTCCAACATCTCCGGACTGCTGGGGCCCCGCGTGTGGGCTGTGCGGAAGCAGCAGAGGGCTCTGCTCACACCATCAGGCCCTTGGGCTTCACTGCACCTGAGCTCCTGGCTGGGGACTCGGCCCCGCTGAGCATCCCAGGCCATCTCTCCTCTTCTAATCCACCACGCTGCCCAGTCCACTGTAAGGCCTGCTCCACTGTGCTGCTGGCTCCACCACACCACCTGGCCCACCACGTCACCCGGTCCATCACACTGCCTGGTCCACCACGCCACCTGGTCCACCACGTCACCCGGTCCACCACGCCGCCTGGTCCGCCACGCCACCTGGTCCACCATGTCCTCCAGTCCATCACATCACCTGGTCTGCCACGCCACCTGGTCCGCCATGCCACCTGGTCCACCACAATGCCTGCTCCAGTGCGCTGCCAGCTCCACCACCCCTCCACCCATTTCCTGCTCCACCTGCTCTGGCTGGGCTCTTGCTGGGTGGGGCCTTCCCTGTCCCCTCCATGTCCCTGTGTTAAGCTGGGCTCTGACTAAAACTGTGCTTGACTCTGCTGTCCGTGTCCTCTGCTGTCCATGTCTTCCACTGTGAAACAGGTTTCTCCACACCAGGACCATCCTCGTAGGGGTCAGTTCTTTTCCCAAACCCGGCAGGGGCCCCGTGCACCTGTGTCTGGTGAAGGATGAGGGGGCCTGTGGGGTGGGACAGGACAGCCGGTGCAGCCAGACGCCTCCAGAGCCTAGCGGGTGCCTCGACCTCCCACAGCCTCCCAGCTGGAGCCTCTGGGAGTCCGTTTCCCCGTCCGTAACATGGGATAGGAACAGTGTTTACCCCCATCCATGGGGTTCTTAACAACAAAAAAGAGTTCAGCATAAGAGAGAATGCAGGGCACCTTTTCTATTGCAGATTACAACTCAGAATAAAGAAAAAAAGCCACAGCGACCTTCCTCACCAGCTTCTAGAAGCGTTCATCCAGAAGGCTGCCATGTTATTGCCAGGGCTGCTGTAACCGAGTACCCGGACTGGACAGCTTGAACAAAGGACATTCGCTGTCTACAGCCCACGAGGTTGGACGTCTGGGATCCACAGGTGTGGCAGGGCTGACTTCTGAGGTCCTTCTCCTCGGTGTGCAGATGGCATCTCCGTGAGTCTGCACAGGCTCAGCCCTGTGTGCGTCTGTGTCCTCACCTCCTCTTTTTAGAAAGACAGGATCCTCTTGATTCAGGGCCCTGGACCCCAAGGACCCCACTTAAGCTTCTCTCCTTTAAGGCCCTATCTCCAAATATGTTAAGACTGGGGGGCAGCACTTACACGTATAGATTTGGTGGATGAAGTTCAGTCCATAAGAGCTGCTTTCTGAGGGGCTCCAGTTCCCACCCTCAGGGGTGAGGGCGGGAGGTCACTGAGCTCCACTGAGAACAGGCCTGCTGGGGGACACGTCGTCAACATAGTGTCTACAGACCCTGCAAGGCCACATCACTGCCACCTCTTCTCTGTGAACAGCCCCCAACACCAGGACTGGGATCTCGTGTGCGAATCTCCATCCAGGGGTGGACACAGGACACGCTGAGCCCACCCGCGGTCTCTGGAGTCTGTCCCTGGCTGAGAGCATGGGCCAGTGATAGTGCTGGACCTTCACTGAGAGGCTTCTGAAGCCATGGCGCTGTGACGTGCCACCACGTTAGGAAGGAGGCAGCACCAGGCAGATCCGCCAACCGAGGCCAGGGGCACAGCTCCATCCCTGCCCCCTTAGTAAGCAGATCCCCTTGTGCTTACTAAGCAGTGGGAAATGGTTACTATTCCTCGTAACCAGACAGTGAAGGATATTGCTGTGTCTTATCTGCAAACACACAGGGAGGGGCCCGAGTCTGGAGGCTCCGTGAATCCCCAAAGCCACGAAGCCAATGCGGAAAGGCTGGCTCTGGGGACCAGCTCCTCTGCCCCAGGACCCCCGCTCCTGCAGCCACCTCCTGCCCTGCTGTCCTCCCAGCCAGGGAGGCCACATGCAGCGGTGCCGGGGGAGGTGGGCTTCTCCTCGGGGCTCCTAGTTAGTGAAGTCACTGTTGGGTCCTGTTAGGGAAAAGCATCCGTTCACACTCTCCAGCGTTGGAGGAGAGGGGCCTGCAGCGGGAGCTCCTCCCTGTGCTAATTAAGAACAAGCCAGCTGGGGTGGGCATGGGCAGCAGCATCCAGGAAGACGGGCACTTGGTGGGTTCTAAGGAATCGGCACATCCGGGCACCGACCAGACTCCCACTAAAAAGCAGACCTGCAGTCCCGGACAGTCGAGGAGGCAGGGCCCCCAGGCTTCTGCTGACTCAGCGCGCCGACGGCCACATTGCTGCCATAGATCACGGAGTCATTGTGCCTCGCGCCGGGGAATAAAGGGAGCTATGCACAGCAAATGCACAGGAGGTACTGTCAGCTCTGAGAGGGAAGGATGGCACCGGGAGACCCAGTCCGCAGGTAATGAAAGCAAGCCCACGACAAACACAGAGAGGCAGATGGAGCCATCACATGTTCCTCCCCAGATCTGCTCAACACTTCATCCTTTATTGGTCATTACTGACCTGAATAGTGAGCTTGAAGATCAGTTGTCACCTCTGGACACATCTTGGCTGCTACAGATGTCTAACCCTGTCTCAGCAATTACAGTGCTGGCCACTCACCTGCCCCAGAGGACACAGCACCTGCATGCACGTGTCCTCGGGCTGAAGGCAGCAGACCGCCCTAACCAAGGCTGGGATTAGTGTGCATAGGCATTCACTACGCAGCCCTTCTGTGCCATGAGGCGGAGAGCTGGGGAAGGAGGCAGGGTGGGCAGTGCCAGGGCCCTGGAAAGAAAGCTGTGTACTCTTTTGCTTAGCTTTGACAGAAGCAGACTGCAGTCTCAACATTTTCTGCAAGCTGCCAAGCTGTAAGAACACATATTTCTTGGTTGGTTAAATAGTCTAGCTTACTTCTCTGGGGAAAAATAAAATCTTTAATTTAAATATGGAAAAATTATATTTCTGTCTTTCTGATGGTATTTTTCCTCTCTTTGCCTCATAGCTATCTTCTCTGAGAAGTTCCTAGAAGCTTCCAGAAACTGGGCCCTGGTGCGGGGGAGGGTTCTCAGCAGTGCTGGGGTAGTGGTGGGCTGCCGTTTGCTATTTCTATGGAGCTGCTGCTTTCGTAGATAGGCTGTGATTTTTCCTTTTTGGAGAAGGGAGCAAAGCATCCCTTTGGCAGGGATCATGAATACCAGAATCCAGGTGTGATACTCACACGAGGGGTGGCTTGGTTATAACCCAGTGGTAAAAGGAGGAGCTGGTGACAATGAATTTGTGTCATCAAGGCAGAGTCCCATTTTGGCACTGAATTCTGAGCAGCGGCAAGGTCAAGGTGCCATGTCAGGCTGCCTGCGACGGCCGATCAATCCTTGGCACTGAAGGTAGAGCCACAAGTGGTGAAAAACATGGAGCTCCTGGCAGCTGACCCAGCAGCTGTGTGGTTATGCACCCTGGAAACTAACATACCCTGCCTGGTGAATGTCAGCTTTTTATACATCTTAAATTAAAATAACCCGTTTAGGACTGTGCACATCATGGCCTCTCTCACTTAACCCGATTACTGGCACAGACAGTCTCACGGGGGAGGCTGTGGTGCAGTCACCCCTCACTGGGGTGAGCAGAGGGTCCTGGAGAGACTGAGCTGGGGGGCTCTGTGCCAGGAGCTAGGGGAGGCCAGAGGCAGTGAGATGAGGCTCAGGAGCACAGGCGTGGCTTTGACCTTCCCTTGCTGTGTGCCCGGAGGCCCAGGAGTGGCTGCTCCGGGAGCGGTGCTGACTGGGACACTTGTTGGGCTGCAGGGCACATTCCGTGTCTGACCTGGGGGCCGCCCACAGGTTTGGTGTCATCACAATCCATGCAGTGGTACATTTAAGATGTGTGTGTTTCACTGCTGAGAGCTATACTTCAATTTAAAAAATAACGTAGACATCACGGGCACCTCCTTCCTTCCCCGCAGTGACAATACGGCCCTCCCCGTGCTGGGCTCTAAGTGGTGCTCCCAGTTCTGCAGGTTCAAGAAGGAAATTTCACACTTGGCCCCGGCAGCCGGGGTGGAGGCCTGCACCAGCCCCGCCCATCCCAGGCTCACTGCAGTGGGTCACCCATTCTGTCCACTCTGAAGGTTGGTTCCTGGACTCAGCCTTGCTGAATTGTAAATGAGAGGGCCCAGGATCTCCCTCATGTCCGAGGGAGGCTGGAGGACCCCTGCCACAGCATCCCCCAATGAAGGCCCCACGCAGGTGACCACAGGAGGCACAGCAGGGCTGCACAGTGACTGCAGCCCTCACTCATCACTCGGCATCTCACGCCCGGTCCAGCTCAACCCCACCTCTAACCTCAGAGGCTGCAGCCCCCTGTGCTGGCCACAGGGAGGGGAAGTGGATGGCCGCAAGGCTGTCCATCTGCCCTGCGGAAGCCCGGGGGCCGGTGCTCACACCTGCAGCCACAGTCACATCCAGTGCCAGGGAACAGGGCTGGCATCCCCATCCCTGGGGCTGCACCGGCCCTGGGAATCGCCCGCCTCTCAGGCATGTGAAGGACATGGCTCTGCCACTTCCAACCTTTCCCTTTCATCCCAAGCCGTACTGCAGCCAGCTCTGAAGCTCCCATCCCCGTGCCCAGGCTCACCCAGCACAGTGTGTGGTGCCCTCTCCCAGTCCCAGGAGAAGACCCCGGCCAGCGTCAGGGGCGACCACAGTGTCTCGGCGACTGCAGCTCCACAGCCTCATTCAGTTGTGAGTTTGTGGGCGGACGGCATTGAGGGGACCAAGGACAGCAGGGCAGGCTCAGAGGCATCCCTCCGAGGCAGCTTCAGAAACGCCTCCCACTAGGGCAGCTCAGGGTCCCTAAGGCCAGGCGCTGCTCTCCGAGCTGTGAGGACCAAGTAGCTTCTGAAGCTCAAGGTCAAAGCCTGGCCACGTTCTCAGGCTCCCTGTCTCACGGTCTTCGCCCTCTGTCCAAGTTCAGGACAAATGGCCACCTGGGGTGGGACAGGCCTGTGTGGCCAGGTGCCTGGCCTCTGAGCTGGCCATGGGGCAGAGTCCTCACATCAACAGAGGTCAGGAGACGGGCGTGGTGGTCTTGCCAGGGCAGCCCCCACCTGTGGCTGCTGTGCTGCCAGAGCAGAGCCCCAGGGGACCAGGGGAGAGACTGGTCAGAGCCTTTCTGCCTCAAATACCAGGCTATGCCTAGGTACCTGCATGCTGCAGTTTTATTGAGATACGATTCACACACAATACAATTCGCCACTTAAAGTGTCAATTCAATGATTTTCAGCATATCCCAGAGTTGGGCAACCATCTTGATAGCCAACTTTAGGACACCTTCATCTGCCCAGAAGAAACGTCATTCCCATCAGCAGCTACTCCCTGTCTCCCTCCTGGGCCCTGGCAGCCACGGGCCTGCTTTCAGGCGACGTGACCTGGCCCGTTCTGGGCGTTTCACGTCACTGGGCTCCGACAGGGCAGACTTGTGACTGGCTCCTTCACTCAGCGTCATGTTTCCGAGGTTCATCCGGGTTGTTGGTTCATCAGGAATGCCACTCCTTTTTACGGCTGAATAATGTTCCAGTCACGGCTGTGTATGAAGGTGTTTTTCCGCAAGTCTGCTGACGAACACCTGGGCGCTTTCCGCTTTCTGGCTGCTGGGAACGGTGCTGCCAAGAACAGGCGTGCACAGGTTTGTGTGTGGACGTGCTCTCATTTCTCCTGGGGGGATAGACTAGGAGTACGATTGCTGGGTCCCTTGGTAACTCCATCATTTTCAGCCACTGCCAAACTGTCTTCCAAAGCAGCCTGAGTACAAATTTCAGATTCTCTCGACAGAGAGTGCCTAACTGCTTTCTGCTTTCCAGAGAGACTGGTGGATCTTCATTCCTATTAGCATCCTTTAAGTCAGCTCAAAAGGAGATCAGATAAAAAACCAAACCATGAGTGAACCCGAGCAGCCTCTATGCGCGTTTTGGTCGCCTGAGCGGCCTCCGTGTGCGTGTTTTGGCCACCTGAGCGGCCTCCGTGTGCGTGTTTTGGTCGCCTGAGCGGCCTCCGTGTGCGTGTTTTGGTCGCCTGAGCGGCCTCCGTGTGCGTGTTTTGGTCGCCTGAGCGGCCTCCGTGTGCGTGTTTTGGTCGCCTGAGCGGCCTCCGTGTGCGTGTTTTGGTCGCCTGAGCGGCCTCCGTGTGCGTGTTTTGGTCGCCCTTCTTGACAGTGACTGTCTCTGCCATTTTTTCTGGCTGCTTCAATTTCGTATTTTGGGAATTCTCTATTTGCGGACTTTGCACATCTTCCTGTGGACTGTGCGTCTATCACAAGGTTATGAGACACGCTCGCCAGCTGTGATCCACCTCCTTCTCCCCACGCTGTGATCTGCCTGCCTCCTTCTCCCCACGCTGTGATCCGTTTCCGAGCGTCATACATGTGACTGGACTGTCCTATGTTTGGGGTTCTGAGGTCAGTCAGGTGGCTAGAGGAGAACAGGGGCTCCAGCTCCCGGCTCCTGGGTGGGATCCCAGCTCTGCGGTTCGCGGGTGGCTTCAGGACGTTACTCAGCACCTCCGTGCCTCCATTTTCTCATCTGTAAAACAGGATGAGAACAGTCTGCAGCCCATGGGCAGATGTCAGAATGAATGAGTTAATCTACCTGAGTGCCTAGGTGCACAGGGTCAGGTGTTTGCTGTCATCACGGATTTCTCCGACTGAGTTTACAACTGCAGCGTTCCTCCTCACGCCCCACGCAGATCAGTATTCCCCTCCACTTCCTCCTGGTCATCTCAGAGTTTCCCTGTTATCGTTTACTCTGCAATCCTGGTTGCGTTTAGTTTTGAACATGGTGGGAAGTAGGAGTCCAACTTGGGTTTTTCCCCAAATCCAAAGCTGATTTTCCCAGCAGCTGCTGCTGGGGACCCTGTCCCATCCTCACTGATTTGAGATGCTCACTGCATCCATATTCACCTCTCAGGAACACCTGGGTTCATTTCAGGGCTGGGCTGTTCACTTAGTCTCTTCTGTGCATCAGAAAACAGCAGTCAGAAGAGCTAACATTTTAGCATTTAATTATGTGCTGAGACTTTGCCACACATGGTCCTTGTGTTAACTCCTGAGGCGGGTCAGTGGCGGGACCCAGGCTTAGGCCAGGCAGGTGGCCCCCAAAGCCCAGAGTCGCTGACACACTGCCCAGAGCCCAGACGGCTCCTCTCCTGCTGTTCACACACGTGTCTACACCAGCAGGACGAGGACACCCAGGTGAGTCTTCCGTTACAAAATCTTCTTAGACGCCCGAGACTGAATTACACTCTGGGATACAGCGTAAAATCATTTGTGAAATTCTGAAAACTCATGGGAAACTGGATTCAAATCTTACTAAATATAAACATTAACTTTTGAAAGAACAGCCGGCCTCGTGACATCTCGGCCTCCCCTCCTCATGTCAGCGTCTATGGCATCTTTCATTTGTTCCAGACTTTTCCCATTTCTCATGGGAAGGGCTTTGCACTTCACCAAGGTGCATTTCTTACTCATGTTCTTTCAAGTTACTTTCTGTTTTCTGCTGTGATCAATAGTCCTCCCCTCTCATTTATTTCATGTATTTATTGGAATTAAATCATTATCATTTGAAACACGTGTGCTTGGAAAGTCAGCAGCAACTGGTTTTTGTATATAGTAGCTCCCTTTTTGGCATATGCAAAGCGGATTTCTCCTAAAGGTGACCAGCAGATTCACCAGTTTCCCATCCTGACCAACACTGGGCAGGCGGCGGCCGATTCCAGCTCTTGGCAAGTGGGGCTGAAGAGCTTTGATTAGTCTGGTCCGGAGGTTGGCAAACTTGTGCTGCAAAGAGTCAGACAGTCTATGCATTTGCAGCTCTGGGGCCATAGGTTCTCCTCTGCCACTGCTCAACTCTGCTGCTGTGGCTCCCACCCATCTGTAGACAATGTGTGAATGAACAAACGGATGGGCCTGATTTGGCCTGAAGGCTGGAGTTTGCTGAACACAGATCTCCACCGCAGACTGGGTCTGTGAAAACTTTAACACTGGATACAAGCAGATACAACTTTCTAGACTCATACTCGGGCCAGTTTACTGAAATCTTATTAGTTTCCAAGACATTTCAGCCAATCTCTAGAGTTTCTGAAGCACCTGCTTACCTCGCCTGCAAGTAACAAGGATCGTATTTTCTCATATCACACACTGATGTGACTGCATTCGCCGGAACGTCTAAAAAGTCATCATGCAGGACTCCTCTGAAGGTTCCATTTGAAGAGACATAGGGCAACTGGGTTCTGTGTCCCAAAATCTCAGAACTGGAGGCTCCCTGGAGGGGTGACAGCTGGGGCCCGGCCGAAGCACATGTTGGCTTGGGTTTCAGATGGATGCTGGGTACTGGGTGGGCCTGCCCTACCCTCCAGGCTGACTGGAGGTCTGTGGCTTTTGGTGCTTTTGCTCATTTGATTTGTTTTTTAATGAGTAAGACTGTGTCCCCCTAGTGACTTTTCCAGCATCTACTGAATTAGAAAACTTATTAAAAGATTCAATCTGGTGATATAGTTTGTCATTCTACCTGATTTTGAAATACAGGCATACCTCAGAGATATGGTGGGTTCAGTTCCAGACCACCGCAATAAAGCAAATATTGCGATCCAGTGAGTCACACAAATTTTTGGTTTCCCAGTGCGTATAAAAGCTATGTTTATACTATACTGCAGTCTACTAAGTGTGCAAAAACATTGTCTAAAAAAAGTACCTACCTTAAAAATAAGTTAGTGCTAAAAATGCTAATGATCATCTGAGCCTTCAGGGAGTCGTCATCTCTTTGCTGGAGGAGGGTCTTGCCGCAATGCTGATGGCTGCTGACTGATCAGGGCGGTGGTTGCTGAAGGTTGAGGAGGATGTGGCAATTTCTTAAAATGAGACAACATTAAAGTTGCTGCATCAATTGACTCTCCTTTCATGAAAGAGTTCTCCGTAGCATGCGATGCTGTTTGAGAGCATGTTAACCAGAGAAGAACTTCTTTCAAAATTGGAGTCAATTCTCTCATACCCTGCCACTGTACTGTCAACTAGGCTTATGGAATATTCGAAATTCTATGTCATCATTTCCACGATGTTCACAAGCATCTTCACCAGGGGCAGATTCCACGTCAAGAAACCACTTTCTGGCTGGGTGTGGTGGCTCATGCCTGTAATCCCAGCACTTTGGGAGGCCGAGGTGGGGGATTACAAGGTCAGGAGATCAAGACCATCTTGGCTAACACGGTGAAACCCCATCTCTACTAAAAACACACAAAATTAGCCTGGCATGGTGGTGGGTGCCTGTAGTCCCAGCTACTTGGGAGGCTGAGGCAGGAGAATGCCGTGAACCTGGGAGGTGGAGCTTGCAGTGAACCAAGATTGCGCCACTGCACTCCAGCCTGGGTAACAGAGCAAGACTCTGTCTCAAAAAAAAAAGAAAAAAAAAACTTTCTTTGCTTATCCCCAAGAAGTACCTCTCCATCTGTTTAAGTTCTATCCTGAGATTGCAGCAGTCCAGTCCCCTCTTCAGACTCCACTTCCAAATCGAGTTCTCTTCCTACTTCCACCACATCTGCAGTGATTTACGTCACTGAAATCTTGAACTCTCTCAAAGCCATGCATGAGAACTGGAATCAACTTCTTCCAAACTCACATTTATTCTGATGATTTTGATCTCCTCCCATGAATCACAAATGCTCTTAATGACGTCTAGAATGGTGAATCCTTTCCACAAGGTTTGCAATTGACTTTGCCCAGGTCCATCAGAGGAATCATGATCTAAGACAGCTACAGCCTTATCCAATATATTTCTTAATGAACAAGACTTTAATGTCAAAATTACTCCTTGATCCACGGGCTGTGGAATGGATGTTGTGTTAGCAGTGTGAACACAGCATTTATCTCCCTGAATATCTCCATCCAAGATCTTGGGTGACCAAGAGCATCGTCAATGAGCAGCAATATCTTGAAAGGAATCTTTTGTTCTGAGCCGTAAGTCTCATCAATGGGCTTAAAAGATTGAGTCAACCATGCCATACACAGATGTGCTGCCATCCAGGCCGTGTTGTATGTTGTATGGAGGACAGGCGGAGTAGGTTTGCTTAATTCTTCAAGGACCTGGGGTTTGCAGAATGGAAAATGAGCTCCAGCTTCAACTTCAAGTCACCAGCTGCATTAGCCTCTAACAAGAGAGTCAGCCTGTCCTCTGGTGCTTCAAAACCACGCACTGACTTCTCTCTAGTGTAAAATCTCACAGTTGGCATCTTTTTGCAATAGAAGGCTGTTTCATCTACATTGAAAATCTATTGTCTAATGGAATCACCTTCATCAATGGTCCTAGCTAGATCTTCTGGGAACTTACTGCAGCTTCTCCATCAGAACTTGCTGCTTCATCTTGCACTTTTATGCAGTGGAGAGAGCTTCTTTCCTTAACCCTCAGGAATCAACGTCTGCTGGCTCCAACTTTTCTTCTGCAGCCTCCTCCCTTCTCTCAGCCTTCACAGAATTCGAGAGACTTGGGGCTTGGTCTGGATTAGGCTTTGGCTTAAGAGAAAGTTGTGGCTAGTTGGATCTTGTCTCCAGACCATTAAAACTTTCCATCTCTTTCTTATCATTCATATATTCACTGGAGTACTTGTAATTATCTCCAACAATTTTTCCTTTGCTCTACAACTTGGCTGACTGGTGCAAGAGGCCTAGCGTTCAGCCTGTCTCAGCTTTCAACACGCCTTCCTCACGAAGCTTGATCATGTCTAGCTTTCGATTTAAGGTGACAGATGGACGCCTCTTCCTTTCACTTGAATACTTAGAGGCCGCTGTAGGGTTATTAATTAGCCTAATTTCAATATTGTTGATTCAGAGAACAGAGAAACCCATGGAGAGGAGAGACGGGACTGGCCGGTCAGTGGAGCAGTCAGAATGCAGAAAACATCCATCCATTAAGTGTGCCATCTTACACGGGCATGGTTTGTGGTGCCCCAAAACAATTGCAATAGTAACAACAGACCTCAATGATCACAGATCACCATAACAGATATAGTAATAAAGATTGAAATATGGGGAAAATTACCAAAATGTGACACAGAGATACAAAGTGAGTGTATGCTGTTGAAAATACGGTGCTGTTAGACTGGTTCAAGGCAGGGCTGCCACAAACCTTCAATTTGTGAAAACGGCAATATTTGCAAGGGGCAATAAAGCAGAGCACAATAAAACAAGGTGGGCCTGTAGCAAAACGTACTTTCGTTGCTCATGTAAGTTCCACTACATTGCACGTGGCCTTTTCCTTTTTCTTTTTTTTTTTTTACAGTCTTGCTCCGTCGCCCAGGCTGGAGTGCAGTGGCGCGATCTCAGCTCACTGCAACCTCCATCTCCTGGGTTCAAGTGATTCCTCTGCCTCAGCCTCCTGAAAGGAGCTGGGACTACAGGCACACGCCACCACGTCCAGCTAATTTTTTTGTATTTTAGTAGAGATGAGGTTTCACCATGTTGGCCAGGATGGTTTCGATCTCCTGACCTCGTGATTTGCCCACGTCGGCCTCCCAAAGTGCTGGGATTACAGGCATGAGTCACCGCGCCCAGCCTCTTTTTTTCTTTTAAAGGACTCAGAATTCAGTGTGCTGTTCTTTTACACAGGTGTGAGCAATGTGTGTGCCACGCAGTACTGACACCAGAGGACGTGCATTCCAGGGACACGGATTCCCAGATGCGGCTGCTGCCCCCAGGATAATGCTGGGTGGGTGTACGCAGCCTCGAGGCTGCTTACCGGAGGAATCGTGTGCCTGACACGGTGCCTGGCCCACATCACAGGCTCAAAATCTTTGTGGAAGGAAGTGACTATTAGCACTTTTTAATCTTTTGGGACACTTTCTAAAATATTTCAGTTCCTAAATGTATATTTGTATATTTTATATTTAAATTTATATTTACATTTTAAAATATATAAACTTAAATATAAACTTATACATTTATATTTATTTATATTTTATATAATTAAAAATTATATAAACAAAATTTCCAGATTTAGTGATCAATACACTAGCTACACATACACTTGTGAATAATTTAATTTTTTCTTTGTTCTACAACTTGGCTGACTGGTGTAAGAGGCATAGCTTTCAGCCTATCTTAGCCTAGTAATCTAATTCTTCCTTTCAGATTTATAGTTATGAATTTATATTTTATACAGATTTATATTTATGAATTTATATTTTACAATTTATATTAATAGTTATATTTATACGACTATTATATATTTATATAAATATATATTTATAAATTATATTATATATTAATTACAATATATATTTACAAATAAATAATAAAATATTATTTATAAATATATATTATATATTATAAATATAAAATATATATTCATAAATATAAAATATTATATATTCATAAATATAAAATATATATTCATAAATAAATATAAAATATTATATATTTATAAATAAATATAAAATATTTTAGTTTCTAAAATAAACTACATGATTTTCCATATTTTCCAGTATTTGGGAAAAGAAACTTGAACACTAAATATTTGAAGCAGTGTGCCTATTAAAGTATTTCTGTCTGAAAATTTTACTGAAGAATATTAACATTTATCCATTCCTTCATTACGTTTGGTAGTTTTTCCCTTATAAAAAATATATATTTAATCAAAATTTCCAGACTTACTGATCGATACACTAGTTATGCATACACTTGTGAATAAATTTTCCTTTGCTCTTCAACTTGGCTGACTGGTGCAACAGGTGTAGCTTTCAGCCTGTCTCAGCCTAGTAATCTGATTCCTCCTTTCAGATCTATTTTCTGATATAAAATAATTTATGTAAAGAAGTAAAACCACATTTTTATAGGTTTGTTGAAGGTGTAATGATACACTCTATGGCTTTCCTTTAAAACTTCATTAATATTTCTTTTCAGCTTTACCAGCTGTCTTCTCCTCTTTGAGAGGGGGGTGATCTTTTCTCCCGCTTAAGTTCTTTGTGTTCATTCTTTCTGATTTGAAGATAAAGGCATTTAAAGACATACATACACTGATGAATAGCTCTTTCACTGGATCTGCAAAAGTACTGTGTGTTATTGCTATGACATTCTAAATGGGATATCAATAACTCAAATGCATATTATGATATTGTTCAGTAGTGCTGGTCCTGCTCAAATCATTTTAACATACGAATTCATCCAATGCTTACAAGAGCCCTAGGAAGTGGTATTTTGTCCATATTATAAATGTAGACACTGAGGCATAGAAAGGGAAGTTTGCTCCAAGTTAAACGGCTGGCAGTTGCTCCATCCAGCACTGGATATCAGCAGATGGACTTCAGACACTGCACATGACCTTTTGTGAGTGTGGTTGCTTCTTTTATTACAACTTTCAATCAACAAATTATAAGAAAGTCCTGGTTAATAAGGCTCTTATTTTTTGGTGTAAGGCTCAATTTTGAATACAGTGTGTTCTCACTGGAAAAGAGGGCTGGTGCATTTCTTCTCCTAGTGTGATTTAACTCATGACTTGGTTTATTGCTCTTTTTGTAGAGATTTCAAAAATGATTGAAAATTGCAAGCAGCCTTGTTTGTATACTATAATTTAGATATGTGGGGCTCAAATTCAATTTTAGTTAACTGTAGTATTCAAAAGATCTAGGCACTGCTGCTTTTTATTGCTGTTATTGGTGGTGTTTTCTTGACCTTAATATAGATTGGAAAGTTAGTTAAATCTCAGCTAAAAATTGTGTTTCTGATCATATAATTTGTAATTGTGTTTACATCATCTATTCTTCTGTATGCTAATCAATGCATAATGATTTCTAAAGTGACACTTTCATTAGTCTGAACTGGTAAGACATAAACGTGTCAATAAGTAAATGTATCAATATATGACAATATTGTTCCAATTTAATGTTTTACCTCTCAACTTTCTTTCAACTGCATTTGCCTGATTTATCTTTGTTTACTTATTTTTTGCTTTTAACCTTATTTTTTTGGGGTAGGAGTGCCCTTAGAAGGCAACACATATTTGGCTATTTTCAACACTTGATTTGATAGTCTTTGTTTTTTAATAGAGGAGACCAATCCATTTACATTGATTGTCTTCACTGATAATGAAATTCTATCCGAACACTATGATCCAAGTTGATTTCTGCTTATGTTCCTTTCATGATTGGTCTCATCTTTACACACATGCACAAGTATCACTTGCTTTTTACTCTCAGTGGTTTAGTTGAAATTATATTTTTGTGTATATTTGTGATAGCCTTTATGTTAAGCAAATTCACTCTTAATGACTACATTATTTCTCTAACGATGGAAATCATCATGGCTCCTTCTATCCCATGAGTGACTCCAGCCTGCCACTGCCTGCTTCCCACAGCCTGTAAAAAAATAATAATAATAAGCACTATCTATGGAAAGCAATCCTGTCCTAAAGATTTAAGGGCAGAGGTAGCTCTGAAAATAGATCTCTGTTAGTTTAATTAGAGGTTACAGTCCAGGTTACTTTCAGGTACCAATTGTTTTTCATAATATACAGAGTATATTAAATAATAGTGCTATGAATCTTATGTTCAATTTTATAACCATAGTTACAGCAATTATTTATATCTAGCCCCATGTATTCAACTGATACCAGTGGTCACCATTAATCATCTTCTATGTGACCTTTTCATTGTTTCTGATGCTTCTCTCTTTCCTGATTGACTTGAGTGCATCTTTTCCTCACTTACTCAGGAAAGGTGTGTGGGTGGTATGATAAATGTACCTGACAGCAATAATTTAAGCGTACCCTGAGAATGACCCTGTATGGCAGATACACCTGAATGTGTGCTTTGAGCTAGGGAATCCAGGAGTGGCCAACCCAGAGATTCATTCTTTGTCTATGAGGAACATCTGAGCCCCCAACCCATCCTATGGAATATCTGTTCTAAGGAACATGGCCTACACAGGGGATTGAGGCTCCAGATTTGGGGTTGAATGAAGATTGCCAGGTGGAGCCTGCTTGGGGAAGGTGCTATTTGAAAATGCTACACAAACTGCAAGCTTTTTGCACGTGGTTGTGGTTTTCCTGTCCAGCCTGCCGCCACTGGGCCATGCAGTTATTCCGTCCAGCCCACCACCACTGGACCAGTGGTTGTCCTGTCCAGACTGCCACGACTGGATTGTTTCTGAATGTAAGGCAGTTCATCTGTCCATCCCACCGCCACTAGCCTCTCTCCACTGTATGTAAGTGCCCCCCTCCAAACCCCCATGTCTCATTTGCTGGCTCTGGGTCTCTTCTTCCACCTCTTGAACCCGGTGCCATCCCCACTGGGGTCAGTAGGGGTTCAGCATAACTGGAAAGCTTTCTGAATCCTCGCAAATCTAAAGCTGTCTTATTTATTTACTTTGTCCAAAAACAACAAAACAAATAGAAATGAGAACAAATTCATAGGTAAAATGATTTTTCAATCAAATTCTTTACATACTTCTCCCTCCTGTTTCCTGGTTCTAAGTCTCACTGAGTTCAGAGGACAGCTTGCGTGTGTGTTTGTGGGGATTACTGGTCTCTTGTCTTTTTATTTGCTTAATATCCCCTGGATGGTTATCACAAGGGTTCCCTTTGTTCTTGAAATTCAAAGATATCACCATAAAATGGCTAGGTTCAGGGTGCTTTTGTTTGGTTTTTCATTGGCGGTTTCCTCCAGCTCAGGTAACTTTCTTTCCGACACTATGTTTTTCACTCTAATGCGATTCTCCCTTCTGTTGGTGCCATTGAAGTTCCCCTCAGAAGTGTACATGACTCTTCGGTTAGATATTCATCCTCTGTCCTCCAGATCTACCAACCTCTCTTGCTGTTTGGTGAATTATCTCTCGGTTTTAAGATTAGTCCCCTTATCACTGTTTTGATTTTCTGCAGTTATATTTATGTTATTGCAGCTCCCAATACACAACGAAACTCTACGTTTACATCTTTGGTGTCTCTGTATCCATCCTCTATTTCATTCAGCAAAGCCTTGGACGTCTGCCTTCATTCTAGGTTCCTCCTCGCCTTTGGGTTCCCAGTTCCTGGGTCACAGCTATGCAGTCCATCTCTGTGACACCAACAAGCAGATGCTTTCTATAAAAGTCTCGTCTGTTTACTGCAGAGATCTATTTTCAGAGCTACCTCTGACCGTAAATCTTTAGGACAGGATTGCTTTCCACAGATAGTGCTTATTATTATTATTATTATTATTATTATTATTATTTTTACAGGCTCATGCTTGAGTTTTGACTTTGAGGCTTAAAAATAAATGCCCTTTTGAACAGGCAGAGGTCAATCAATCCTGGTCTAGAATTAGCCATGGGGCATGGCGGGGAGCTAGTCTTCAGTCTTGCTCTGGTTCCTGCAGGTGTGGGAAGGCCTGCCCACTCTGGGATGGCCTGAAAGGTCTGGGTGATGTGCAGCAGGCCCTGATCTTCACAGGACGCCCAGCAGGCTTCTGGCCAGCTGGAGGCGGCTCCTCAGGGCTGGGCTCTGCTCCCTTTTGGGAGGTCAGACTTCTGTCTAAGCTGCAGAGTTTTCTGCTCCTTTGGGAATGAGAGCTGAATGGAAGAACACAGGTCCCAGTGCGCTCCTGGCCCTCTTGCTTGCTGCTGCCCTAGCTAAGAGGCTCTTCTGCCATCTCTGTGCCTCTTCTCTGAAACTTACCTCCACCCACTGCCTCTCCTCCCTGGCGTGCTGCAGGCTGGGAGCTGAGTCTCTGTAGGACTGAGCAGGGGATGCCCCCCGGGTGGGTAGGATTCCACCTCTTCCTGCCTATGAACCCTCTGATCACCACAGTTTCTAGGTCCTATGGTTAGGCCCAGGCCTGAGAAGGAGGCCCAGGGCTTTTTCCGCATTACAGGAGGTCACTGTCATAGCTGGGGCTCAGAGGACAAGGTACGGTCTTCCACTCCTGTGAGCCCAGGGGGCTTTTCCCAGAGCTCAGCACTTACTTCTTTCTTTCTTTAGGTCATGACAGTTTTTCTTATTTCCAAAGCATATGTAAAACTGGACGCTGGGCAGAGGTTGTGCAAGGATTGAGTGTATGGCTGCATTAATCCAGAAAGCCACCAAGGCTTCTATGGACTTGCAGGGAAGCCCATCTTCTCTCTCCTCCAAAGGCTGGAGAAGCTCGTTGTCTCTGTGAGTGGAGGGTCCCGGGCATGGGCAGGAGGGAAGCTGCAATCCCCCACTCATCCGGTTCTCCTCTCTTGAAATCTCATCAGTCACATGTCCCTGTGTCCTATGAGAACCTGAAGCCACATGGCCATGACTACACAGGGCCAGATCCAACCAACAACAAAATGAAGCTTTTGAGAGATGCAGCAATGCAAGCAGCACCCCAGGTCTCTCCTGCTGCAGCAATGCAACCAGAACCCGAGTCTCTCCTGCGGCAGCAATGCAACCAGAACCCGAGTCTCTCCTGCTGCACAGCACCAATGACCAGATGGGCAGGGGTTTCCCAAAGAAGAGGCTGAGAGTCTGACTTCATTCTAATGCTGGATTCTAATCAGGCATGTGGACATTCCAGAACACTCTGGAAGATGCTACATGTGGAAAACAATTCTTTTCCTACACAGAGAACTTGTCTGTGCCTTAGGTAGGGCAGAAGCAAGCAAGAGGGCCAGGAGCACAGCAGGGCCTTAGAAACCTTTCTTGTCCATCATTTTCCTTTCTTACCATCCCATGAACCTGAAGGGTCAACCCTGGGGGCATCCTTACCCCCTTCTACAGATAAGGAAACTGAAGCTCTAAAGATAAACTGACTTCCACAGGGTCTCCCACCCTAGCATGCAGAAGGGCTGTCACTCTTCCAGGCAGGGGGAGGATGGTGGGATCTGACCCACAAAGTCCTATTGGTACAACGGCCACGTCTCCGGAAGGGGCTTGTCAGTCCCGGAGGCGCACAGCGGCTTGATCGTGCCCAACGCCTGTGGAGGCTGAGATTTCTATTCCAGTTCAGGAAGAGGCGACGTGCGAAGGGACCCAGTGACAGAGCCGCAGTGATGAGGACACCGGCGTTGACGAACGCGATGGGGTAGAGGTGTCATCCAAGGACCCGTGCCACCTGCCACATCTTGGGTTTAACGGGGAGTTGACATTTAAAGTAATTTGGATGCAGACGCAAATCCTTCTATTTCATTTTTAAAGACTGATCTTTAACAAACGGACATGCCACAGGTCATATTTCATTCCCACGGCAGCATGCAGAAGTCATTTGGGAGGGGGTGGCTGGCAGAGCCCGGGTCTCCTGTGTGCTGCTATCTGGGTCCGAAGAGCTGGGCTGAGAATGAGGCACATCTGGACACAGCAGCCAAGAAGACAGTACACACAGGTGCTGTGACAAAGGGACCGGTCCAGCATGACTGGAACCTGGGGCTCAGGGGACAGGCTGGGCACAGGCAGAGGGTAGCCTTGGGGCTAGAGATAGCACCTCACTATTAGGATGGGAGGCCCAGCTATGACTGCCCCTGCGGCATGCACCCCAGCTGATTGGAGGCGGCACCTCACTGTTAGGATGGAACCCCGGCCATGACTGCCCCTGCGGTGTGCACCCCAGCTGACTGGAGGCAGCACCTCACTGTTAGGATGGAACCCCGGCCATGACTGTTCCTGCGGTGTGCACTCCAGCTGATTGGAGGTACCACCTCACTGTTAGGATTGAACCCTGGCCATGACTGCCCCTGTGGCATGTACCCAGCTGATTTCCCACCTTGCATGTTGATCTTACTTTCTTTTTTAAATTTTTGTTTTTCTGTACTTTAAGTTCTGGGGTACATGTGCAGAACGTGCCATTTTGTTACATAGGTATACATGTGCCATGGTGGTTTGCTGCACCCATCAACCCATCACCTACATTAGGTATTTCTCCTAATGCTATCCCTCTCCTAGCCCCCCATCCCACGACACACCCTGGTGTGTGATGTTCCCCTCCCTGTGTCCCTGTGTTCTCATTGTTCAACTTCCACTTATGAGTGAGAACATGCGGTGTTTGGTTTTCTGTTCCTGTGTTAGTTTGCTGAGAATGATGGTTTCCAGTTTCATCCATGTCCCTGCAAAGGACATGAACTCATCCTTTTATTATGACTGTATAGTATTCTGTGGTGTATATGTGCCGTATTTTCTTTATCCAGTCTATCACTGATGGACATTTGGGTTGGTTCAAAGTCTTTGCTATTGAGAACAGTGCCGCAATAAACAATGAGATACCACCTCATGCCAGTTAGAATTGCGATCATTAAAAAGTCAGGAAACAACAGATGCTGGCCAGGATGTGGAGAAACAGGAACGCTTTTACACTGTTGGTGAGAGTGTAAATTAGTTCAACCATTGTGGAACTCAGTGTGGCAATTCCTCAAGGATCTAGAACTAGAAATACCATTTGACCCCTGCAATCCCATTACTGGGTATATACCCAAAGGATTATAAATCATTCTACTATAAAGACATATGCACACGTATGTTTATTAAATTTTTTTTGAGACAGAGTTTTGCTTTGTCAC
Organism: Rhinopithecus roxellana; assembly: GCF_007565055.1. Classification (NCBI taxonomy): domain Eukaryota; kingdom Metazoa; phylum Chordata; class Mammalia; order Primates; family Cercopithecidae; genus Rhinopithecus; species Rhinopithecus roxellana. The sequence goes on from NC_044561.1 coordinate 26,101,897, forward strand.
CTGGGCTGGAGTGCAGTGGTGTGATTTCAGCTCACTGCAACCTCCGTTTCCTGGGTTCAAGTGATCAAGCAATTCTCCTGCCTCAGCCTCCTGAGTAGCTAGGATCACAGGTGTGTGCCACCATGCTTGGAGCATTTTTGTATTTTTAGTAGAGACGGGGTTTCACCATGTTGGCCAGGCTGGTCTCGAACCCCTGACCTCAAGTGATCTACCTGCTCAGCCTCCCAAAGTGCTGGGATTACAGGCGTGAGCCACTGTGCCCAACCTGATCTTACTTTCCAGAGTACTGTCAGGAAGGAGTAAGTTCACCTTTGTCCTTTACAAGAAAATTAATCTCAAAGTGATGTCATCTGTAAGATTATAAGGATTATAAACCAATAGGAGAAAAACACGTTTTCCAGCACTTGGCCAGCACCTTCTGCCAATCAGTTCATAAGACTTGGAATCAGACAGTGGCACCAGTTACAATGGCTCTGGTGAGGATCTGAGATCACATGCAGTGGACGGGCTTGAAACGGTGGCACGGAGGCAGTGGGTGGGTTTGAAATGGTGGCACGGAGGCAGTGGATGGGCTGAAACGGCGGCACGGAGGCAATGGCCCAAGTGACTCTAGAATAGCTGGAAGTTGTTCCTCACGGGCTCCTCTATAGGGAAGACACCAGTGTCGAAGGCGGGACCCTATCCTTCCCCTAGGATTGTGTAGATTCCAGGGCCATTTGAAAGTCCAGCATCCCAAAGCCTCACCCATCAAGATGGAGCTCACATCCATCTTCCTGCCTGGGCAACCACGTGGTAGGGCTGTCAGGGAGCCTGGCCCAGCAGGGGACAGTGGTCTTACCGCCCAAGGGAGAGGGGGCCACTCGGATTCCTCATCTGGGGTCTTCACGTGGGTGTGACTTCACTGTGCATGAGGGGGCCTGAGGCAGGAACCAGAAGTGCCTATTCTGGGATCCACCCAGAGAGGGCCCCCAGGGGCCCAGGCAGGACGTGGAGCCCTTCTAGAACATTCCATGGTCTGCAGTGTGAGCAGAGTTCCTCTAAACCACAGTCAGGCCCTGGAAGGTGCTGCTCAGAAATATGTCTCGAGCACAGGGAACCCTGTGGAGGCTCTGTGCCCAGGTGCCAGCATGATGGGGGCCAAGGCATTGCATTTACATTGTGAACGTAATGAGAACTTCTGGGAAGCTGCCCTGCTAGCAGCAAGACAGGGTGTCTCCCCATGTCTTGGAGACCAGGCTTCCCGCACCTGTATAGCCAGAGGATGGTCTCCAGCCGGAAGGACCCTTGTGTCTCCTGGCTACGCACGGTGGGATGCCAGCACCTTGCCGCAGTCCTCGCCAGGTAAACAGAGTGCTGTCTGCCATTTTTTTTTTTTTTTTTTTTTTTTTTTGAGACGGAGTCTCGCTCTGTCGCCCAGGCTGGAGTGCAGTGGCCGGATCTCGGCTCACTGCAAGCTCCGCTTCCCGGATTTACACCATTCTCCTGCCTCAGCCTCCCGAGTAGCTGGGACTGCAGGCGCCCGCCCCCTCACCCGGCTCGTTTTTTGTATTTTTAGTAAAGACGGGGTTTCACCGTGTAGGCCAGGATGGTCTCGATCTCCTGACCTCGTGATCCGCCCGCCTCGGCCTCCCAAAGTGCTGGGATTACAGGCGGGAGCCACCGCGCCCGGCCAAGTTTTTGTATTTTTAATAGGGACGGGGTTTCACCGTGTTGGCCAGGATGGTCTCGATCTCCTGACCTCGTGATCCGCCCGCCTCGGCCTCCCAAAGTGCTGGGATTACAGGCGGGAGCCACCGCGCCCGGCCAAGTTTTTGTATTTTTAATAGGGACGGGGTTTCACCGTGTTAGCCAGGATGGTCTCGATCTCCTGACCTCGTGATCCGCCCGCCTCGGCCTCCCAAAGTGCTGGGATTACAGGCTTGAGCCACTGCGCCCGGCCAAGTTTTTGTATTTTTAATAGGGACGGGGTTTCACCGTGTTGGCCAGGATGGTCTCGATCTCCTGACCTCGTGATCCGCCCGTCTCGGCCTCCCAACGTGCTGGGATTCCAGGCGGGAGCCGCCGCGCCCGGCCTGCTGTCTGCCATTTACTCGGCAAGCCCTTCCCATGCCAGTTCCCAATGATGCGCCAGCCTTAGAGGCCAACCAAGCAGGCCCATTTGGCACCAAAAGGTGACCCCTCCAGCGGTTCTCGAGGGGCGTCCCTGAGATGTTGGATCACGTGTCTCATCTCTGCATTCTAGTCTCTGACTTGGCACCAAAATAGTGTCAGAGGGATGAGAGTGCTGGGGAGAAGACAGGGAAGCAAAGGCCGGGGAAAGGAGAGGGAGGCACTGAACATGTCACTCAGAAAAACCCTAAGCCTGATCCTCACCCGGACCCAACCTAACTTGCTGATCAGCAGGGGGCACCAGGAAATCCCCCGCCCCGCCACACCCACTGGGTTTCCACGACAGACCCTGTCCACCCTTCTGCACCAGGCAAGCATCCTCACATTTCAGCCATTTGCCATTTATGTATTTAAAACGATTCAAAGAACAACTGCTTTAAGGAAGACTGAGCCTAATGCAGGACAATTACTGTAAATGGCGCCCAGCGTGTCGTATCTCCCATTACGAAATTGGCCCAAAGTGCAGACAGAAATAATGTGGGTTTGGTCAAACCCCCTCTTTTTTTTTTGTTTCTGGGCTCGTTTCTGCTGAGGAAATGAAGAGTGTCACTGCTTACAATACTAGCTGATGTGGTGCCGGCCATGCACGTTTTTGTTTACACACAGAATCTATTAAAGTGTCCAGCTATTATTGTGGTGATGAATAGCGGTGATTCGAAACCACGTGAAATGGATTGCAGACAGGGATCAGAGTAATGACTTCGTATTTTTCATTCTTTGTGCAGAACAAAGATTAGTTAGGTGCGGGTCCTGGCCCACTCCATCTCTCAGGCCTGTTTAAGCCTCAGCCTTCTTTGTCCTTGGGAGAGCAGACAGGTGGCGGGGGTCCTCAGGCCACCTTGGCCCACCACCACCCTGCTCTCCTGGGCTGCTGAGAGGCGAGGGAATATCCTCTCTCCTGTTCCTTCACGATCCTTCTGGGCAGTTTTCCTCTCCCCTGGCCATTGCAGCCGTCTCTTCCTTAGCTCAGCCTCCCTCTCCTCCGGTTCCCTGAGCCAGGCTCCATGAATGCCCTCTGATCACACCCCAGACAGACTCGGAGCCTCTGGGCTCTGGCCCAGGCGGCCAGGGCTGAGCTGCTGGCTGGAGGGCTCCAAGGGGGACAGGATACTGCCACCTCACCTGAGGGGCAGTTCTCTGCCGTCCTCCCGGCTCTGCGTCTACCTGGCATCAGTTCCAGAAAGACGGGGGAAGTGGGCCGACCTTGGGAAGCAGAGCCCCCGCGGGTGTGTGCAGGCCAGGGCCCCTGGCGAGAGGGGCGTCTGCACACCTCCCCACATGGGATATTCAAAAGAAAAAGCTGAAAATCCCCCTGGGCCCATAAAATGGACTAAAACTGCGTTTCCTCCACGTTGAGAACAGAGCTGTGCTCCCCAGTCCTCAAGGCTGGGCTGACCTGGCCGGGCAAAGAGGAGTGCTCAGAACATGCCAGCTGGGGGCACGTGGGGACAGACAGATGGTGGAGGGCAGGGTGGGCCCTCAGCCATGGTGACAGTGAGCTGGGGGCAGGGGACACCTTGTCACATCAAAGGAGGAAGTGACCAGCTGTACCCGTCTCTGCAGGGCAAGCCTGGTGCAGGATGGGGGCTCTGAATGCTCCCAGCAACAGAGAGGGAGGAGGCTCACAAGGGGTCTGGAAGGTGGGGGGCGGGGGTGGAACTCTCAGTCACTGAGGAAGCTGCCAGAATCCGAAAAGGCTGCCTGAATTCCTGGTTGACCTCACGGGGCCAGGGGGAAGCCTGGCTGGGACCAGGGTCCCTGTGCGGGGAGGGGTCCCCAAGGCCCTGGCTTGGCTGTGCTCTGGGGAGGAGATGAACCACAGGCTCCTGGTGGGGGTGGGACAGGGCAGACAGGTCGTACGGGAGGATGGCACCCACACAGGTCTGCCAGGCCCACGTCCTCTCTCCCTGCTTGCGTGCGGTCAGCTGCCTGGTTAACAATGAATCTTCCCCCAAGACACCTCTTAAGTTCCCTCCACAACCACAGCCACTGCCTTCCTGCTTGGGGGCCTCCCCGCTGTCCCTACGGAGGCTCAGCGTTCAGCTACAGGGTCCCCTTCTTCCTCCAGCAGCCCTGGCCTTTGCTGACTAATGGCGGCCACAGCAGGGCTCAGTGTCTGCTGTGCAGGGGACCAGGAAGTGGCCATGGTAATCCAAGGGAGAGATCGGGTGGGGATGCCTGGGTGCACCCTGATTACCACCTCGGTTCTCGCCTGCCTGCGTTGGGAGAGGGCACTGCAGACCCTCCCGGACCCTCTGCTTCTGCTCAGCCCGCAGCCTGCTGTCCGCAGCAGCCCTGCCCTGGCCATGCAAGGCCATGGGCTCCACAGCCCGCCCGGCTCACGAAGGCAGCTCTGTCTCATTCCCAGATGAAGTCCTCCCCGACCACACACAGGACAGAAGGCTCCCGGGCCCTGCCGACGGGCCCTGCCCAGCCTGGGGTCTTACTCCTGGTGAAACCTTGGTCCCTCTCGACGCCTAAGCCAGGCTTTCCGGGGTGCTGGACCAGAGGACCTGAGGGGACCCTCTTCCCTTGACTGTCCCCTGACCAATTCATCGGGGCCATCACCCTCCTCAGAAACTGTGCCAGATGATGATCCTGCCGTGTGGCTCCTGGAAGGCTGAGGCCAGGCCTGCTCTGTGGTCCCTGAGAAGCACTGGAGCTCTCCAGTGGTACCTGCAGTGCCCAACAGAGAACGGGGCCTGATGAATACGTGGGCACTGGGTCCGGCTGAGGCAGTGCTGGCTCAGCTACAGTTCTCCAATATTCCCACGCTGGATCCTCAGGGCATTTGTGCTTGTTTTCCTAGAAAAACCCTCACATTTTCCCCTCCCTGAATGTCTGCATATTTGGAATTCATTTGCAAACTCCTGCTACAGGCATCACTGGGTGCTTCTTCATTGCCCTCTCCCTGGGAGACCCTCCTTGTCTCCTGACCCCTTCCCCTCATCTTCACAAGTACAGGTGCGTGCAGGCTCCTTCTGGGATGTACAGGGCCGGAGCCTGTTCTCCCTGCACCCTTGACGGCCCATTCCAGCGGTGACGGAGTTCCAGGTCAGGAGTCACAGCCTGCGCTCTGCAAGACCTGGCACCACTGTTTCCCGGCTTCGGCGATCTGCTGAGAATCCAGCAACACTCTGCTATGGACGTCTTTGTCCATGACCTAGTTTTTCCCTCCGAGTTTTGGGGACGTTTTTCATCTCCCGTGGCCAGAAATTTCATGCTGGCATGCTTTAGGATGCGACTGCATTCATTCATTTTCTGGTCTTGGTGAGTACTCTCACAGAGGAAACTGACATCTCAGTGCTGGAGAGGTTTTTAGAAAGCATTTCTTTGATAATTTCTTCTTCCTTTTCCTCTATTTCAGGAGGCTGTATCGTTCAGAACTCCTGAATCAATCTTCTGATGCTCTATTGTTTTCCTTTCCTAGTTCCCATTTCTTTTAGAAAATTCTACTCTCTGCTTTCTGAGAGATGGCCAGTTTCACGTCCCCAACATTCTACTGGATTTGTAACACATTCTGCTGTTACACACACACAGGCACACAGTACCTATAGGCATACCACATGTACATGTATGTACACATCTGTGCCATGTATACGTGTGCGTGTGTGTACAATTCCCCAAAGCGCTCTCCAGGTTCTTTTTAAAATTGTACTTTAAGTTCTGGGATACGTGTGCAGAACGTGCAGGTTTGTTACACAGGTACACATATGCCATGGAGGTTTGCTGTACCTATCAACCCATTATCTAGGTTTTAAGCCCCACATGCATTAGGTATTTGTCCTAACGCTCTCCATCCCCTTGCCCTGCACCTTCCAACAGGCCCCGGTGTGTGATGTTCCCCTTCCTGTGTCCATGTGTTCTCATTGTTCAACTCCCACTTATGAGTGAGAACATGGCAGTGTTTGGTTTTCTGTTCCTGTGTTAGTTTGCTGAGGATGATGGTTTCCAGCTTCATCCATGTCCCTGAAAAGGGCATGAACTCTTTCTTTTTTATGGCTGCATAGTATTCCATGATGTGTATGTACCACATTTTCTTTATCCAGTCTATCATTGATGGGCATTTGGGTTGGTTTCAAGTCTTTGCTATTGTAAATAGTGCTGCAACATACATATGTGTGGATCCTAAGCAAAAAGAACAAAGCTGGAGGCATCACGTTACCTGATTTCAAACCATACTACAAAGCTCAAGTAACCAAAACAGCATGGTACTGGTACCAAAACAGATATATAGACCAATGAAACAGAACAGAGGCCTCAGAAATAACACTACACATCTACAATCATCTGATCTTCGACAAACCTGACAAAACAAGCAATGGGGAAAGGATTCCCTGTTTTATAAATGGTGCTGGGAAAACTGGCTAGCCATATGCGGAAAACTGAAACTGGACCCCTTCCTTACACCTTATACAAAAATTAACCCAAGATGCATTAAAGACTTAAATGTAAAATCTCCAGGCTTCTTGGCGTTCCTTTAATGAGCTCCCCATCCCACTTGTCTACTGCCAGGCCACCAATAGCATCCAGACTCACTGTCCAAACTCAGTGGTGACATCTGTGGCTGGGGTGGGCTTTCTGGCCAGGCTCACCTCTGTCTCATGAGGCGCCTGGGCCTGGCCAGCAGGCCCCACTCCTCACCCAGTCCTGGGCTCCCCTCTTCTCTCCAGCAGGACAGGCTTGGGGTATTGACACCTGCAGGGCTCAGGGGTCAGAGCCAGTGTTCCAGTCTGTGCATGGGGTCACAACCACACCCTTCCACCAGTCAAGCACATCCCTAAGGCTGAGCCAGGGAGGGGAAGCAGAGCACTCATGAGGAGGAAGACGGAGGCCCCGGACTCCTCACCTCCCCGCTCCCACCTGCCTCCTTGCCTCCCCGCTCCCCTCCTGTGTCTGGATGCATGTCTGCTGTCTCTGAGGCTGAGTTGTGGTTTAGCTGGTGTGCTGGTCCCTTCCTCTGCTGCCTCGATGACTCCTGTGGCCTCTATGTTCCTCGCTCCTCTTCCTTTGGCTTCTCTGGTTTTGTTTCTCTCCCAAAGAGTGACCTTTGCTTTCTACCATGTTTAGGAGCACGGCGATAAACACCCGGCTGGTGGGAGGTGGGCTTCACAGGGGGCCCCTCTGGCCCCCGACTCATGGCACCCATGGGTTCTGATCTGGGCTTGGTGAGTTCAGTGGATGGAATGGAGGGTCCCCGAAGTTCGTCTGCTGGGGAACCTCAGGATCTGACTTGATTTGGAAATAGGTTCTTTCCAGATATTATTAGTGAAAGATCTTTAGATGAAATCATCCTAGATTTAGAATGGACTGTAAAGCCAATGGTGGAGTGTTTATAAGAGAAGAGAGAAGGAAATTTGGCAAACAGAGCAGGCCCCATGAAGACGGACGCAGAGAATGCAGTGCTGCGGCCATGAGCCAAGGAACACCTGGGGTCACCAGAAGCTGTGAGAGGCAAGAGAGGGGCCTCCCGAGAGCCTCCCAAGACCGCAGGGCCCTGACCACTCGATCTTGGACCTTCTGGCCTTCAGGCCCATGAGATAATATGTTTCTGCCATTTCCAGCCACTCAGAACATGGTCACTGGTTATGACGGCCTCAGGGCACACGCAGGAAGTGTATCTAGAAAGAAGCCTCCCGTTTCTTGACTGAGCCCTTAGGGAGCTGAGCGGGGATCTCATCTCAGAACATCGATTTTCACCTAATCTCCTGGTTTCCAGAAGTTCCTGCCACGTTTGGCTGTGTTTCTACTGTAGGGTCCAGAACCGCTCAGGTCTCTCCCTCTCCAGCATGAGCCTCTGTGAGTCTAGTCTTCTTTGGGTTCCACAGGCAGCTGAGGCCCAGGTGTGTGGCTGGGGAGGACCAGGAGTCTCTTACGCAGCCTTTCACCTGGGCCCATCTCCACAGCGCTGGGAGGGGGCCGCCAGCACTGCTCTGCATCAGAGTGGAAGCAGAGCCCGCACACTGCTCCCCTGAGGCTCAGCTCTCCTTGTCAGCTCCGTCCACCGGCTCCCATCCTTCCAGACCTGTCTTGCTGAGTTTGCACTCAAAGCAGGAGGCCATTTTCCCCCTTTCGTGTACCTGTCATCTTACAGGGGGTTCCATGAAGGAAGTGTGAGCATCTTGTCCTCTTTAACAGGGACCCTGGTGCAAAGGCGTCTGCTGTTTCCTGTGGATGGCGCCTCCCAGAATCAGGGCTCGGTGTGCAGGCCATGGACACTGTCCTTCTGCAGGGCCGCCCTGGGCAAAGGCCCGGCACGGGAACACACTCCTGTGCCCCAGCCGCCTGGCGGATTGGCACAGACACGGGAGGGCTGGGCCGGGATCCCAGTGTTGACACCTCCCTCTTCACATTGGGGTGCCCGGAGGCAGGGGTCCTAGCCTGTTCTTCCCACGGATCCGTGAGTGGGGCCACATCTGACACACACTAGGCTCTCAGAATCCGAGACTGAAGACACCTCACGGTTTGTGCTTCCGCACAGGTGCCTTTCCTGGGATGCGCCCTCCTCCAGGCTCTGAGCTTGCAGGAAGCTCAGGGGCAAGGGCCTCAGTGGCCTAGACAAGGCAAGCCATCCATTGGGACAGGGGCCGTCCAGCCAGAAGGCTCCTCCCCATAGCAAGCTGGCTCCTAAATCCCAAACAAGGCTGCCATAGACAATGCTTAGCACTGCTGGAGATGCTAACAGGAGAGCTCTCAACCACGAGAACAGAACCTTTTCCAGAGGGGCGTGTAGGTGACCTGAATCATCGATTGGTGGTGAGACTGACCTCCAGAACTCGCCGACAGGCTGACAGCACAAGCTGCCCAGCCCAAGTCAGCAGCAGTTTATGGCAAGATGAGAGAAGAGACAGCATTTTGGCAGGCTGCTGGCCGGGCCGCCAGGCCCCAAGGAGACCTCAGTGTCCTCCTGTCCGTGTCCAACGGAGGCCCTGGGATGGCCTCACTCCTGGGATGCCTGGCCAGGGTGGAATTTAGACATCCAAGCCCCCACGAGATCAGCGGCAGCTGCTGTCTGCACATCCTCCGAATCTCTCACGTTGGGGAAACGGGCTTTTAGCGTAATGAGTTTCCATGAAATACAAGTTCCCAAACAGAACCATACAGAAACCCCACTGAATTTTTTCACCCCTACAACTGTGATTTCACGCAGCACAGAATTAGAAGGTGGTGCTCAATAGCGAACGTGCAAACAGGATTTCCATCTAGCTGGCTGATTCCGATTTAGGAGATGGCGCAGCTCACTGACAAGTATCTTGCGATACATAAACATTCCAAAAACGTGGCTGAGCAAACACTGATGAGAATATTTCCGAAAGCCAGTCGCTTGCACGGTCCGCAGCCCCAGCCTCGGAATATCTGTGGAGAGAAGACCTGCTCGTGGCCTGGCCTGCTCCCCTCGGCCCCACGAGCCTTTCCTGTCCCTCCTCCTCCAGCTCTGCGAGCCCGAGCCCAGCTCAAGGACAGAGGAAGCCAGAGCAGAGCAGGGAAACGGGAAGAAGGGCGGACAGCAGCTCTGGGCCTGTCCCCAGGGAGCAGGAGCCAGAATGGGGAGCCAAGAAGGGGCGCTGCTCACGCCTCGGGAGAACCTGCGACACCCACCCAGGGTCCCCTCGCCTGGGGCAAGTGGATGTCCTCAGGGCAGAGCCGGCTGAGAGGCAGGGCCTGGAAGAGCATTGCAGAGGTCAGTTTCTCTCAAGCCCCCACAGGACGCGGATTTCCAGCCTTTCATAGCAACCTAGGAGAAAGCCTTCTCCCATACAACCATGCGTGCGCAGGCGCGTGCCTGTCACCGGGCGCTCGCCCTCCTGACACAGATGCCCTCTCACATTTTCATTCTATTCCTCCCTCCTCTTAAATGCTGGTCATGACCTATTAAATTAATTTCACAAGCCACTAACGTGGTGACGACCTGTACTTTCAAAAGCAGTGATCTTGGGCCGGTGTGGTGGCTCACACCTGTAATCCCAGCACTTTGGGAGGCCGAAGCAGATGGATCACCTGAGATCAGGAGTTCGAGACCAGCCTGGCCAACATGGTGAAACCCCGTTTCTACTAAAAATACAAATGTTAGCTGGGTGTGGTGGTGGGCGTCTATAATTCCAGCTACTCTGGAGGCTGAGGCAGGAGAATCACTTGAACTCAGGACGTGGAGGTTGCAGCAAGCCAAGATTATGCCCTTGTGCTCCAGCCTAGGTGACAGGAGCAAAACTCTATCTCAAGAAAAGCAATGATCCTGGAAACAGAAACAGAAGCATCAGCATGTGCCTGGAGTCCACACTCGGTTAATCCATGAATCCTGAATCCACGTGTCACACACAGAGGCGCAGGCGTTGCCAGGGGACGGGGCAGCAGCAGCCTTAGGCCCAGCACTGGTGCTAGGCGACCCACACTCTGGTGGGCCCATACAGACAAGCAAACGGCAACGGCTCACACAGGAAGGGGTTGGGGAGTGACGGGGGCTCGGCATGATGGTGGAGCGTAGCTGGCAGGCTGGGAGCCGGTGGCTGCCTGCATCAGGCCTGTGCTGGAGGCGGGCTCTCATCTGAGAACGTGGCCATTAGGATGGAATTAGCAGCAACTCAGTATCCACTGGGTCTCTAAAAGCCAAGTTATGAGAACACCGTCATCTCTCAGAAAACCAGTTTATGGTAAAGGGTGAAATCTCCTGGAGTGCTCATTTACCATCCATGAGAGAACTCAGATGCAATTGCACAACTGGGATTGAAGCTCCCAATTCTATGGTGTTTGGTTCAAGAGCCCAACTAACCTTTTCAGAAAGCTTTGAACACAGGTCACCACAGGCCAGCGATTCTATTAGGAGCCGGCTCTCCTGTTGTTCCCAGACTTCTCCCGAGATACCTGGGAAGACGACAGGGCCCACCCCGGTCCCCTGGAGTGAGCACACGGTCACTCACCGAGATCCACCAGCCCAGGCACCCGTGGCCATGTAGACAAGGTGCCCCCGCCATGGCAACGTGAGGCAAAGGCTGAGAGACAGGTCCTCAAGCCCCCGACACACGCTCTCCCCCAGGAAAGCAGAGCCATCCCCTCCACCTATGAGACCTCACTCTCCAGAAGAATCAGGCTCCCTGAGAGTGACCAGCCCGGGAGGGGCGCCTGTCCTTCCCATGCTGAATGACGGAGTGTCCTGCTACAGTAGGACTCCCACCTGCCCAGGTCCCTGGTCCCTGCAGGTGCCCTCCCAGCTTCCACCAGCAGAGGCTTGGGGGGTCCCCTGCAAAGTGTCCTAACGATGGGAAGATCAGAGTATCTGAATCTCCTGAGCTGAAAGCCACGTGGGGTCTCACGCCGAGCCAGGTCTGAACTTTGCGTTGAGCAGACCAGGCAGAGTCAATCCCACCTCCCTGGACTTCTGTCCCCCTGGCCACCAGCGGTCACTCCAGCTCGCGCAGCCGCAGTATTCAAGCCTGTGAAACTGAGCTCCCAGGCCTGCGAGGCCCAAGGGAAGGAAAATCCGCAGCCATCTCCATCAGGCTCTCTGAGCACACCAAGCACTGGACAGGTGCAGCTACTGTTCCCAAAGCCGGGAAGGCTGGAACCCCTCTGGAATATCCCGGGTGCCTGGTTAGCCTCTGTCTCAAATGCCCCAGATCAAGGGGGGCTCACTGTCTCCTGTGGTGGGCCCTGTAGGCTTGGACTGAGCTGATGCGGAGAGCACCTCGGTTCCCCGTCTCTGCACGCACAGAGGCCGTGCTGGCCAGGCAGACCTGGACGGATGTGGGAGGCTGGCTGGGCGGCCCTCGTCTGGTTCTGGGGTAGGTGAAGGGGTCCCTGATGAGACTTCATGAGAATGACTCAGGCGCTGAAGAACTAAATGGGAGGAGGAGAGAGGAGGAGACAGGCATTCTGCGTGAATGCGGGAGGCAGGGAGGGCTGGGTCCAGGGTTTGGGCCAACAGTGAAGAAAGGAAGATACCATGAAGCTGTCTGACAAGGCGTTCTCCAGGCAGCCTGACAGGCTGGGGACAGGCCACATCTGTGTCCCCCACTTACCAGCGTGCGCCCTGCGTGCGGGGGGCTTCACTGATCACTTTAATTAGCGTTGCCCTTATCAGGGCCAGAAGGTCTGCCACGGTGACCCTGGGCAGAAGTGGCTGCAGAGCTGCACCAGGAGAAGCCTTCATGCAGATCTGAAGACTCCGATGCTGCCCGGTGGGCGAAGGGCATCCCTCTAGGGGGATGCAAATGCTCTGAAGCAGGTAGAGGGGGTGCTGGCAGAGCACTGTAAGTGTGCCCAACGCCACTGAGCTGCTCGCTTTAAAATGGACTTTATGTTATGTGAATTTCACCCCAATAAATTACCAAAAACCAAAATGTGATGATGCCAGCAGCCTCCAAGTAAGGACCCAATCCTGTTCCCGCCAAGCACCTTGATGCCTCTGGAGGGGCTGGGCCAGTTCTGGCCCTGTCACTGGCTCAGCAGGGCTGTCTGCGTCGAAGTGACACCTTTATCCACTGCCAGCTCTCACGGGGTCTGTGGACTCCCTGACTTCCCACCCCGGTGAACTGAGCAGTCAACTCACAGAGGTGCATTCGAGTTCGTTCCTGAAGGGGTGTGGCCTGAACGCTTGGCTTGGGCACCTCGTGGGCCTCGAATCACAAGCAGGAGGGGCTCATCAAAGGGTGACTGAGAAGTGATGGGTCACTGGCAGCTGGGACCCAGACTGGACTCTCACACCCATCCCTCCAAAATTCGGGCAAGGCAGCTGCTCATGTTGAAGCTTCTACGAAGGAAGCGAAAGGCTGCGCCTGACCGGGGTCCACAGGTGGATGGAATGCACCTGCTGTTTGTGTTGCTGGAGATTCGGGGAGGCAGCGCAGGCCTGGGAACCCCAACGAGCAGGGACAGAGCGGGGCCTAGGCCCCCTCTGCGGGCAGGTAGCAGTAAGGACATGGTAGAGTACTGTGCATTTCACGGGTGCAGGACGGAATCATCTGTTTCTGCACTGAATGCCAGATAAACAAACACTGACCAGGCAAGCCCAGGACCTCAGCTTAGATCAACCCGTGCCCCTCATCTCCTGTCCTGTCCGCATGCCTCAGGGTGGCACCAGTGCCCGGCCTCACACTCCTCCTGTAGGCCCACATTCCAGGCAGGCACTCCCAGGGGGCCCTGGGCCGCCAGCGAGGCTGAGTCTGCATGAACTTCCACAAATGCAAGAGGCCCCTGAGAAACCCATGGAGGGCTTGGAATGCTGCCTTGTCCATCTCACTGACATCCTGGCTGTAGCAGAAAGCCATGCGACTCCCAGAAGACGACCCTGAGAGCCCCGAATTATGTTAGAACCCCAGGGATCTGTGGTTCTCCTTGGAGCAATGCCACCAAATTGGCCTCTTGAACCAAGTGCCGGAACAGCCCAGCCGAGCCCTCGCTTGGAGGCCGCTCAGGCAGCAAGAGGAAGGATTTCCCTGCAGCCCACTGTGAGGGGCTGCAGCCCCGTCTCTGTGCAATCCTTGGAGGGGGCTCGGATGCTAAGGGCTTTCCAGATCCTTCTGCCCAGCGACAGATCTCCCTGACTTAACATTGTCAGAGCATGGAGCCCAGATCCATGTTAGGGAAATCCTCAGCCACTCACGTCCTCAGCTTCCAATGCCAACCTCAAAGCAGGAGGAGCCAGGATAAGGGGGTACCACTCGCCAGGGAGAAGTCGAGGCCACCCCACAAGTGAATGCCCCAAGTCCCATGCACGTGGGCTCCCCTCCTCTGCCTCTCTCCTCTGCCCCTCTGCAGGGGAAACTGCCTCAGAATCTGTGGCGTGCCTGAAGGAACTGCCTTCAGAAAAGGCCCAGGGCCACCTCGCGTTCCCCAAGCTTCTGCCCTTGGGAAGAGCAGTTCTAGACACCCAGGTCGGCTGTGGCTTCGGGAGGATGGGGTGTGCTGCGTGCCCCACTCAGTGGGACAAAGAGGAGCTGAAGGACCCTCTGGGTCTCTGGTGTGAGCAGCTACTAGGCCAGGCCCAGGAACGGAAGGAGCACAGCTGGACGGAACCTGCACCCGACTCTGTCTCTGCAGAAGCTCCCTGTTCCCTGGGGGAGTTATCAGAAGCTCATCTTTAGGAGGGGCGGACGCCTCGTCCAGCCGGGAGTCACGGGCACATCAGTCCAGAAACAAGGTGGCCCTACCCAATGGATTTCGGGGCCTGGTCTGTGATCTGACTTCCGGGCTGACCAGCCTTGCAGGTGGTTCTTCATCCAGCTCTCAGCCCCCATGTACTCATGGGCCCTCTGCCCCAGGACAGACGGTCAGGAATCCGGCCCCCGAGAGGGACGTGGGGGAGGAGACAGGGCCCTGGCCTCTCTGCACGAGGACAGAGTGAGCAGCTGCCACCCGTCCTCTCGGAGCCAGGGTGGCGTCCGAGGCCCGCACATGCCCCCTCCCCAGCACACACACGAGAAAGCCAAGGGCCACATACCGTAGTGGTCTTTATCCTCCCGCCGGGCTGCGTGCACGTCCAGCCTGACCGGTTGATTAGCAAGTCGCAGCCTTCCCCCTCCAGACACGGAAGCATGTCACACCACTGCTTGGTCTTGATAATTCTTGCTGCAGAAGAAAAGAGGGAGGCAGTCAGCATGCTGCTCTCGTGGATCGCGAGGGTGTTGCCGAGGGGACCTGGGTCCTGACACTGGCTAGGAGGGCCCTCAGGCAATGCCCGGTATGGCTCCACCCAGGGACCCTCAGGCAGGGACACCGGGCCCAGGGGCTTCGCCAGCTTCCTGGTCTCCTGCTTTAGTGCTTGCTCCCCAAGTCCTGCTTTGCCATCGGCCAGTCGTGGAGCAGTAAGCAGTGACCGAGGGAGCTGGAGACACGTCCGTGGGGCAGAGCTACGGCCCCTCCTGCAGCGTGGCTGCCTCACTCTCTCTTGTCTGGCATCCACTAGAGAGCAGGGAAAGGCAGGAGGAGGGGGTTCCCAGTCAGGACGTCCTCAGATGCAGCGAGGGCGGGCCTGTGCACAGGGTGGGAACCAAGGGGGTCCAGACTTGGAGTTCAGAGTGAGGCCAGGCAGGAGGTGGGGAGTCGATGCCCCATCATTGACTGGAGGATTTCACAGCAACCCCTGGACCCCATCTGCAGATGCCCAGCGGACCCCCGGGGCTGGCCCAGCACCAGCCATGTCAAGGCTCCAAGGTGAAAGGATGTGACCAGCCATGACAAGGCTCCAAGATGAAAGGATGAGTCCTTGTCATGACCCCCGGACAGGGCAGGGGGCAGGGCACTGGCCCCCCACCAGCACAAGGACTCTGAAGCCCACATCAACTCCTTCCGTGCCACAGAGAATTGCATTTTCTCTCTTCCCTAGAAACCCACCCCATTTTGTGGCTGTAGGGTTAGGGAGACTGGAAATTACTCTCTACTAGAAAGCCCGAGAAGCAAGGACTTCATGGCAGAGTAAAAGCTCATTGTATTAACATAACCTTCACTGCCGGAATCTCAAAAGAACGATTAGTCATTTCTCAAACTCGGAAAAAATAGGTCCTTCCTAATGAACACGTAATTACTTTTATACAAATTGAACCTACAAACAGGGATTGCCATCCCGTTGAAAAACGTAGGCATTCAGCTCAGACACCAAACACCTGCCATGCAGTATTTCAGTTCAAGTTTAAGTTATAAACATGTACATTTATATACACAGGATTCTACACCAACCTTAACCCCATGGTTGGAGATCAGGGAGAACTTTGCATCTTACATGAAAAAGAAGTTTGAAAGTTTGGGGCCAAGGCTCTAGGAGAATGGATGGAGTTGTCACATAGTCCCACTGCACTCGCTGGTGAACGCCACGCGCCCCACGCTACGTGCAAAGTGGTTGGACTGCATGTGACTCGCTTCATGCCAGTGCTGGGAGGGCCAGGGTTGGCCTTCTCCTCCCCTTCCTCACCCACTCACAGTTCCTCGGGGTCCTCACTGTTCCGAGCAGAGGCTTGGAACTCATCTTGTTGGATGCAGGCAATTTACCTATGAAGCCCCTTCCTGCTTCCCTTTTAGGTCCCTCCTTCCTGGGGCTCAATGTTTGATGGGTCCAGTGGCCCCAGGATGCAGAGAATCCAGGGTCTGGGCTACCTCAGCTGCCAGCCCTGCAGAGTGCGGAAGGACTCTCTGTCACCCACACCAGGCCCAGGCTGCACAGACACCTAGGCCCAGGGCAGGACTGGCCCCCATGGCCCTCAGCCCCCACCTCCTATCTGAAGCCCCGGTCCCTCTCACGACGCTCCAGAACCCTTGACTTCCTCCTCTCTCCTGGGTTTTCTCTTCCATGTCACCTCTTTTCCTTTTTTAAAATAAAGCACAGGACTCTCAATTTGCATAAACCAGAACTGTAGTTCCCCAGGATATTTGTTTACTTGAAAACTTGAAAAAGTTTCGGAGATTCCTCACCACAGGAGGGAAATGACTACTATCTAAACAGTTCTGCAATGCACATGTGTGCACGCATGTGTGCTAACACATGGTCCTCCTGACAGGCGGCCGGCTGGCTTCATGGCTATGCAAACAGAATGCTGCGCACGGCCCCAGGTGCAGGAGGGCCACTGCTTGGACAATGCTCTGCAGTTCCCATGTCTTGAAATTCTGAATAATTTTTAACAAGGGCCCTGCATTTCATTTTGCACAGGGCCAGCCAGTTATGCCTCTGGCCCGCAGGCAGTGGCTGTCCCTGTAGGAGCAGTGGGCAGCAGAGGACAGGGTCCTGAGGGACAGCTCACTCCTCAACCCACGAGGGCGCGGGCCCTGGGGTCATCGCAGGGGAGGCAGGTCTGGGAGGTCTGGAATCTGTCATGTGTCTTCCCAGGGCCTCTTTACTTGTCTGTTCCTTATTCCTGCAGAAAGCCGCCAGCAGCTGTGTCTCCCATCCCTGATGCATGGTTTTGGGTGACAGGAAATATGGTAGAAAAATCTCAGACACCCACGAACACGAACCTTAAACCCACGAGGAAGCTACAGGATGAAACACACATGCCCCAATAGCAGAAATCCCCTTGCAATGCCTGGGAAAGAGCTGGACAAAGTACAGCAAGCATTGTGTGTGTGTGTGTGTGTGTGTGTTGGGGGTGTGTGTGTGTGTTGGGGGTGTGTGTGTGTCTGTGTGTGTGTGCATTGTGTGTGTGTGCATTGTGTGTGTGTGTTGGGGGTGTGTGTGTGTTGGGGGTGTGTGTGTGTTGGGTGTGTGTTGGGTGTGTGTGTGTGCATTGTGTGTGTTGGGGGTGTGTGTGTGTTGGGGGTGTGTGTCTGTGTGTGCATTGTGTGTGTGTGAGTGTGTGTGTGTGTTGGGTGTGTGTGCACTGTGTGTGTGTGGTGTGTGTGTGTTGGGGGTGTGTGTTGGGTGTGTGTGTGTGTGTGTTGGGTGTGTGTGTGTGTGTTGGGTGTGTGTGTGTGGGTGTGTGTGTGTTGGGTGTGTGTGTTGGGGGTGTGTGTGTTGGGTGTGTGTGTTGGGGGTGTGTGTGTGTTGGGTGTGTGTGTGTTGGGGTGTGTGTGTGTTGGGGGTGTGTGTGTGTTGGGGGTGTGTGTTGGTGTGTGTGTGTTGGGTGTGTGTGTGGGTGTGTGTGTGTTGGGGGTGTGTGAGTGTGTTGGGGTGTGTGTGTGTTGGGGGTGTGTGTGCGTCTTGGGGGTGTGTGTGTGTCTTGTGTGTGTGTGTGTGTTGGGGGGTGTGTGTGTTGGGGGTGTGTGTGGGGGTGTGTGTGTGTGTTGGGTGTGTGTGTGTGTGTTGGGGTGTGTGTGTGTGTTGGGGTGTGTGTTGGGTGTGTGTTGGTGTGTGTGTTGGGTGTGTGTGTGTGTGTGAGTGTGTGTGTGTTGGGGGTGTGTTTATCTGGTACCAACACTGAAGGACATGAAAGGAAGAGGCTCCGGTGTGGCTTAAAAGAAATCCCCATGTGTGCTCCCATCCATCCCACACCACGGCACCCAGGGCGGTCTTCAGCACGGTGTGGCTCCTGCTCTCATCCTGAGCTGAACGGGGCCTCAGAAACCCCCTGGGGTTTCCAGTGCCTGTCCTGTTCTGCCCTAATAGCCAGACTGGGCTGTCTTAGGTGAAGTGAGCCCTTCAACTGCAACAGGAAGACGTTTCCGTGTCTGTCCGGGCCAGGTTTGGCCCTCTCTGCAGCACAAGGCAGGACCTGGGCCATCAGGAGTGGGGCCGGCACAGACCAGAAAACCAGGGCAGTGTGGGTGGCATCTGAGGGCAGGTCCTGACCTGCCTGCAGGGCAGGCTGTGAGAGGGTGGACAGGAGGTGGCCTGGGCTCAAACCTTCCCCGCCAAGCTCAGCTGGGACCTTGTACCCACCCTGAAGCTCATGCTCTGGGTTGGGAAGTCCCAGGAGAAGGACGCTGAGGGTGGAGATGGCACAGGCAGAAGCACCCCACCTGGCACAGGGCTCGGCTGGCCAGCACCCACAGGCTATGTTGCTGGGGCCCTCTCGGTCAGGCTAGGATGGAAGCCACCGGAGCTCACTGGGACTGTGGGGCTGAGGACAGGGGAGGGATCTGGGGCCATGTGCCAGCCTTCAGCATCCGGGACACACGTGTGCTCCAGTGCCAGGCCCCAGCCCACTGTCCCTCTACGGAGAGAACCCTCATCCCTGCCAGCCATGATGTGGTAACATGCACAGTGGCACTCAGGGTCAAAAAGAGAAGAAGGAAGGAGGGCAGGGCCCCTGGGGCCTTAGGCTGGTGAAGGGGGCTCCAGCCTCACCTATGCTGTAGCCGTGATGCCTGGCCACACACCACACACATATGTACCCCACAGACACACGTACACATCACCCACATGTATACACCACATACCACACGCAGAGGCATGCAGGCACACACACAGGCACACACATGCCCATGTAAATGCATGTTCGCAAACACGTATCCACAGATGCAGCACGGACATGCACACATATGTGCAAGCACACAGAGATATGTATCCTCACATGCACCCACATGTGCACTCTCATGTAAACACGCATGTACATGCATGCAGGTCACTTTGGGGCTTGCCTGCTCTCAGCATTTGCAGAACAAAGGGACAAGCAGGCAGCAGGCCTGCCCTATCCCTGGGCCCGGCCCTCCCGAGGGCACCAGCGGGCCGGCCCTGAGCACACAACACCTTTTGTTTGCCGGCAGGAGCTGGGCTCACCCACCCCAGCCCACTTCCTGCTGGAGGCGGTCAGAGGCACAGCGCCGGGCCACCATGTCCTGGGGACAAAGCATCCTTTCAAGTACACATCTCACAACTCCCTTTCACCCGGGCACGGGTGCGGAGGCCTCTCCTCTGGTCCCAATGTTGCAGTAGCTCTCAGGGAGGGGAGGGGGCGTCCCTGGGGTTGACAGAGCTTCCCGAGATAGTGTGAGTGATGGCGACTGAAACCTGGGCTCTGGGCAAACAGACGCCATCGCCCATCCACATGGGCTAACCTGGGGGTCCTGAGCACACAACAGGTAAAGGGCACGGTGGGTAAAGGGCACAGGGTCTCACGCATGTTTATGTCCGCAGTGCCTGTCCCCGGACCGGTAGGAGCAGGTGCTTAGGACGTGGCTGGAGAAGGGAGCCAGGGAGCCCCTGCCTAGGATGGAAAGGGGGCATAGGGGTGCAAATCAGAGGGGTTTGTCCAGACTGGATCTAGAGTCTCACTGATCTCAAGCCTCTGTAGGACCCCACAGCCCCCGAGACCCAGCCCAGCCAGGCCCGGGGCCAGCAGTGCTCTTTCTCCAGCTGGAAATACTTCTCCAGGGTACCACTCAGCCCCATCTTCCATCCCACACCACGCTCTCCATCCCACACCACGCTCTCCATCCCACACCACGCTCTCCATCCCACACCACGCTCTCCATCCCACACACATACGCCATTCACATATGGAGACACAGGCACACACATATACACACCACACACAGCCACATGTCCACACACAAATGCACACACGCACATACACACAAGTCCACTGTGTGCCCTCTTGCAGACTCACTAACTACACATGCACATCGTCCCTGGGGCCACCTGGCTCCCTGGCAATGAGTCTCCAGGTCTACGGGGGGCTTGGCTCCTTCCACCACTCTAGGTCCCCTCTGTGTGCACATTCAAGCTGCCTCCCCAGACAGAGGCCGGCTCCCGCTCCAAGGCCCCCCACTCCCTGGGATGATGCAGCTGCTGCACCCAGACCCTTGTCAGTGGTAGCACAGGAACCCTGGGCTGCAGGAGGGCAGAGTGCAGAGGACGCTGCCCAGTGCAGGCTGGGACTGGGTTTCAGGGGAGGGAGGGAGGGAGCCAGGGCAGGGCAGGAGCTGGGCTCTCCTTGAAGTCTCAGAGAGGAGCAGGCCTGGTGACCCTGCAAACAGCCTGGGGAGGAAAGGGCTGAGATGTGGGCGGGGCCTGGCTGGCCACAGGTCCTCAGCACAGCCTTGTTCAGGCTCCCAATCAGTTTGCTGAAAGTCCAACTTGCCAAAAACGGTTGGGCGACCCTTGAACGGAGTTGAAGACAGAACAGGGTGGCTGTTTGGGTGACAGGGGCCAAGTCAAAGCGGACTTCAAACACCCCGTCTACACAAAGGCTTGGGAGGAAAGTGCACCCCAGGAAAGGCAGGCAAGGGTTGTGTTGAACCCCAGCGGGCGAGCAGGGTCCCAGGCGGGCGGCCCACAGCACCTGGGTGGACCAGTGCAGGGCAGGGTGTGCCATGTCCTCAGTGTGGGGACACACCCCAGTGCCCCAGAGGAGAACCCTCCCTGGGAGCTGCCACCCAGCTTCCTCTCATCACGCCTGCATCTACAGCTCTAGACACAGCTGGAGGACGCGGATGCAGGGCGGAGGGAGGCTGGAAGCCCCTTCTAGGCCCGGCTGCAAAGGTCATCTCTGCAGACAGGGGCCTCTACCCTCTGCCCCCATGTCCTCTACTAGATGGAAGCAGCCAGTCCTGAGACACCCACTCGAGCCATGTGCCGCCTGGGGCACCCACTGATGTGGGGCGCATACACATCCATTGTATCAGGCCCTCGAGATGAAGAGCTGCAGGCCTCCCACAGCTGGCAGTGCCTCCAGTCACAGCCAGAGGGCTCTGCCCATCCCCTCCTCCCCAGCCTGAACTTGCGGGACAAGAAGCAGACAACTAAGTGGGGTTCTCAGCCTGAAGTAAAGCTGGGCAGACGGCATGGGAGGAGCTGTACGGTCAAAATCCAGCAGGGTGAGTCTGTTATGTGGGATCGGACATCTGAACTCATTTGCTATACAGCATCGAACATCTCAACTGCTGAAGTGGGACAGCTCTTGCTACTGTGTGTCCTGAGAACCTGAGATGATCTCAGAGCTTCCAGACAAGCTCTCATCCAGCCTGCGGACAGGACGAACTGCCCCTGGAGTGCGTGCACACAGGCAAACATGCACATCCACATGTACACTCACATGTACCAAGAAGCAGGTCACAGCGGCACCCCCACCCAATACCCGCCTTCCCGAGGGAGAAGAAACCCAGGCCCATTTCCGCTCCCCTCCTTTCCTACCCAAGGGGCACCCCCAGACCCCAGTATCCTTAAGACTGTGGTCAAAGGGCTGCTGGTTCCCGAGACCGTCCTTTCATTTAATCAGTCAATGTCCCAGAACAACTAACTCGTGTCCCAGACAGCTGCCCCGAGGAACACAGGAGGGGGCTGGGGACAGCAGAGGTCGCCTTCCAGCTCCAGGGCAGGCATGCAAGGAAAGGAGCTGGAAGCTAGCGGGTGGGGTGGGCGTCGGCCTATCCACAGACACTAGGCTGTGAGAGCCTGACCTCGCCAGGGACGGTGTACCCAGGTGTGACTAGAGCTCCCAGGGCAGAGCAGGCCGGCAGGGAGTGGGGGAGAGGAAAGGAGAATCTTGGACAGGGAGAAACCCGCGCGGAGAAGTGGAGAAGGACACATCTGCTCCTGCTGAGCGCTGTCTGCTTTCTGGGAGCCAGGCCTTCCTCTCCCGCCTCGACAGCCTCTCCGGACCTCAGTCAGTGCTACTGTGACCCCGGGGCCCCGATGAGAGAGGGGCTGCTGCAGACACAGACCCCGGGACACCAGTGAGACAGGGGCTGCTGCAGACACAGACCCCAGCGTCCCGATGAGAGACGGGCTGCTGCAGACACAGCCTGGGGTGGGGGGATCTGAGGGCCACACTGTATTTGGTGGGAAACTTCTAAGAGCCTTCAACAAAAGAAACCTGTGACACAGGGACACAGTCCGCAGGAGGGGACGACTGCTTGTTGTAAAGTGATTTTGTATTCTGCCTTGTTAAAAAAAAAAAAAAAAAACTAAAGCAGCTTACAAATGTCCATTTTTCTGGGGAGAATATGCCCTCTTTTGTGCAGGCCTACACACCCACAGGGGAGGGGTCTCTGGGGTCTCCTTTCTTGCCCTGTCACCCGCTCCTGTTTCTAGAGGGTGCAGTGGCCTGGCAGGGGCACTCACAGGCCTTTCTTTGGGCAGGAGGTGCAGGGAGGTCACCCATGCTTGGGAAGGGTGAAGGGTAGTGGCCCCTGCTCCTTGGATCCACCTCGGACAGGGGGCTCGAGCTGGGCGTGACCACACAAGAGACCTCCCATGGCCCTCACCCCCCCCCACCCCAGCAGCACAGCACATGCCCTGAGCAGCCCTCGGTGGCTGCCCAGGTGTGAGATGTAAGAGCTGGAGCTGCTGTCTTGGGGTACTGCGCCCCGAGGGAGGGAGAGCCCACCAGTGCCTTCTGCAGATGGTCAGTGTTGAGGCACCTCTGACCGGCACTGGGAGGTCCTGGGTCTGTCTTTTCTCAGACTTAACACAACCATGGAGGCTGGGAGAACATTTAGCCTTAGCCCTGGCTGGCTTTCATGACATCAGGACTGTAAACCACAGTGAGACACGTGGTGCCTTCCAAGTCTTCTGTGGCCAATCAGAAGCATGCTTGCCTGGGGGATACAGCCTTGGGCCATCGCCTCCTGGGGACAGCGCTCAGCGGCCTAAGAATTCTGGCCACCTACCTTTTCTTCACAGGCTGTGTTTTCAATGGCAATGTCAGAGTGCAGGTATGTTCTGTGTGATCTGGAGGGACACTCATTTCCAAACGCTGTCCAGGGGGCCCACGTATGTGAGGTGGGATGAGGTGGGACGTGTGTGTGTGTGTATACGGTGTGTGCGTGTACCCATGTGCACATTCATGCAGACATTCACATCCAGCAAAGGCCCAGCCACTCCCAATACCCCGTGTAAACTCCAACAGGAAGAAGAGGCAGGAGCTCGATGTGTCACTGGGGCATGCGAGCTGCTCTCCGGGGTGTGGGTGGTACACCCAGGGCCACACTCTGTGTGCTTCCCGCCTTCCCTCTCCCCGTCTCAGAGCAGTTCATTAGGAGTAAGTACAGCAGTAAACATGGAATGAACATTTCTTCTGTTCGCAGTCGCTGCAATAATTGGATTATTCCCATTTAAAGCCCCGCTTACTCACGCTGCAAGGCAAAGCTTGTCTTCACCCGAAGGAGACATCTTAGGCGAGTTATCAGGAACCCGCTCATAAAAGTGCCTCCCAGGACAGCTCTGGGCTAAACACAAGGTGTGATGACAACAAACAAAGCCATGCGATTATAAGACGCCTTCATGTGACACATCCTGAAGTATGTGAGAGCAGAGCTCACTGAACAGATCGCAGGGAAATGTATACACACGGTGGGCGGGCCAGCAGGTAGATCTCTCCACCCTGGGGCTCGCTGCCAGTGCCCCGTCACCGAGAAGCATCTGCCCTGCAAAACGCGTGCTGCAGCTTTAACTTTTATTGGTTTTGCCGTTTTGTTTGTGTTGACTTTGTAAATGGGCCTCAGTTCATTGGGTTTATTACAGTTTTACCACCTGGTAAGGGCTCCCAGCTTCCTGTGTGTTCATAGTCCTGCAACATTGTAATCAGAACGACGGAGGTCAACAGGAGGGTGGGTCTTCCCCTTAAAAGGCATTGTCGGCCGGGTGCGGTGGCTCACACCTGTAATCCCAGCACTTTGGGAGGCCGAGGCAGGTGGATCACAAGGTCAGGAGCTCGAGACCATCCTGGCTAACACGGTGAAACCCCGTCTCTACTAAAAATACAAAAAAAAAAAAAATTAGCTGGGCGTGGTGGCAGGCACCTGTAGTCCCAACTACTCGGGAGGCTGGGGCAGGAGAATGGCGTGAACCCAGGAGGCGAAGCTTTCAGTGAGCCCAGATTGCGCCACTGCACTCCAGCCTGGGGGACAGAACGAGACTCCGTCTCAAAAAAAAAAAAAAAAGGCATTGTCAGCAGGGTGCAGTGGCTCACACCTGTCATCCCAGCACTTCGGGAGGCCAAGGCAAGTGGATCACCTGAGGTCAGGAGTTCGAGACCAACCTGGCCAACATGGTGAAACCTCGCCTCTACTAAAAATACAAAAATTAGTTGGGCATGGTGGTGCATCCCAGCTACTCAGGAGGCTGAGACAGGGGAATCACTTGAATCTGGGAAGCAGAGGTTGCAGGAGCCAAGATCATGCCACTGCACTCCAGCCTGGGGGACAGAGTGGGCCTTGGTCGCAAAAAAAAACAAAAAAAGGCATTGCCACATTACTTAGGTCTGAGGAACATGGCTCTGGTCATTTACCAGTTACCAGGCAGCACTGGGCTGGTGAGTAGAGCAAGAGGCACAGTTGGTGCCTGAGCCTGTTGCAGGGCCAGGCTGGAAGGGTCTCTCGCAGGTAGGGGCACAGCCCTGGCCATGCACCGGGCCTGTAGAGCCCAGATGGGCTACACCCCGAGGCTGTGGAAGGGAGCCCAGGAGGTACCTGCTGTAGGGCCAGGAAAGCTCGCAAGACCTCCCTCTGATCTTAGCTGAGGCAGGCATCAGCTCCTCTGGGGCCCCACTGCTGGATCCCGGCCCTGGGACACAGGAGTCCAGATGTAGGCGTTTGGAGGAGCACATGGTGTGGGGTTTCTAAAAGATGTCACTTAGTCTCCCTCTATCCCTTGATCCTGCCTGTTTGGTGGTAAAAGCAGCTCCCTGTTGGGCTTGAGGGATTCTAGCAAACTGGCTATCTTAGTCCCTCGGAGGTAAGGGAACCTCCTGGGTCACTGCAGCCTCATGCAGTCATTACATGCTGGTCCCAGGTAACCAAAGCACAGCACCCGACTGAGCACCATTGTTTTCTGGCCTGTAGCCGGGCATCCGGAGGGGCCAGGTCCCCTGCCTCTGTCTGCTGCAACCCAGGCAGGGCCAGGGCGGAGCAGGAGAAAAGGTCTCATAGGGCACTGCGCTAAGCCTGGAGGCTGCTCAGCCCTGATGCTCCCTCTTGGGGGAGCGTTCCTAAGGCCCCCAGGGCCCCAGGAGGCTGGGCTGAAAAGTCTCCCCGCTGCCCGCCTGCCTGGTACTCCTGTCTCCAGGTCCAGAGTCGCTCCCTCCACAGGAGCCGCCGCACCCCACAGTCACCCTGCTGTGCTCAGGACAGATCCAGCATCCTCCGGTGTGAGAAACCTCCATTAGTTACCAGGTCCTACCTACTGGCACTCCTGGCACATCTTCCTCCCAAGAGACCTCCTCACCTCTACCCTTCTCATTCCTGGGGTAGAACCAGGGGTCCAGCACTGCCCAGCTGGTTCCTGGTGATTGCTTGGGAGACCCACCTTGTTCCCAGGTGTCCCATGCTCATTATAAACCTCAGCATCATCTGGAGACCCACTCAAGCTTCCGGTCACACACACCCCTCCCAGGCCAGGCACCCTCAATCTACATACTCATCCTGGCTCAGTTCCTGGGACGCTCCTATGAACAGGCAGGAGCCTCTACTCAAGACGACGCCTGCAGAATGTGCCCCACTCAGGTCACCTCCCTGTGCAGCACTGGCATCCTTCCCATCATGGGTAGAACCCTGTGCTGCAGCTTCCTCTCATCCAGCTCAGCTCAGTCAGCTCTCCCTATCATCACCTTCACTACCATCGGCGCATCACCAGCACCACCACCACAGCACCAGCAACAGCACCAGCACAGCAGGAGAACCACCACCAGGAGCAGCACCAGCAGGGGCACCAGCAGCAGCACCACCAGCAGCACGACAGCACGAGCAGGAGCAGCACGACCACCAGCAGCACCAGCACAGCAGCAGAACCACGACCAGCACGAGCAGCACGACCAGCAGCACCACCACCGCGAGCACGAGCACCGGCAGCACCACCAGCACCAGCACAGCAGCAGAAGCACCACCAGGAGCAGCACCAGCGCCAGCAGCACCAGCAGCACGACCAGCACCAGCAGCACCACCACCAGCACCAGCACAGACAGCAGGAGAACCACCACCAGGAGCACCAGGACCAGCAGCACCAGCAGCACCACCAGCAGGAGCAGCACCAGCAGGGGCACCAGCAGCAGCACCAGCACGACCACCAGCAGCAGCAGCACGACCACCAGCACCAGAGCAGCAGAACCACCACCATCACTATCATCACCACCACCATCACTATCACCATCACCACCATCATGATCACCACCATCACCATCACATCATCATAATCGCCACCATTATCGCCATCTCACCATCACCATCATCACTATCATCACTACCACCATCATCACCATCATATCATTATAACCACCATCATCATTATCATCACTATCATTACTACCACCACCATCACTATCACCATCACCACCACCATCATCAACACCACCACCATCACCATCATATCATCATAACCACCACCATCACTATCATCACCACTATCATCACCACCACCACCATCACCATCATTATGACATCATTCCTAACCACCACCATTACCACCATTATCCTCACCATCATCACACCATCATGCTCACCATCCTCACCATCCATCAACATGGCCATCATCACCATCATCATCCTCACCATCATACATCATCACCACCACTACCATCATCATATTATCACCACCATCATCATCACAATTATTACCATCACCATCATCATAACCACCACCAGTATTCTCACCATCACCAACATCACCACCACTACCATCTCACCATCATCATCACCATCATTTTCATTGTCACTGTGATTACCATCATCACATTACCATAACCACAACCATGATCATCACCATCACCAACATCAATTGTAATCATCACCATCACATTATCACCGTTACCATTACCACTATCATCACCATTACCATCATCACCAACACTACTACCATACTGTCTTCATCACCATCATCACCACCACCATCCTCAACATCACAATCATTATCACCACCATACTATCACCACTACCCATCATCATCACCACCATGATTATCATTGTCACCACCAGCATCAATATCATCATCATCATCACCAACATCACCATCATCATAATTATCACAACTCCCACCCTCATCCTCATTTTCCTCATCCTTGTCATCATCACCCTAATCACACCATGACAGCGACCACCATCATCATCATCATCATCATCATCATCATCATCACCACTGTCACCATCATCATCACCATCTCCATCTTCAGCAGCTACCTGGAGTGACTCCTTCCTGTGCCATACACATGGCAGCCCTCATTCCTATGGCAATTCCAGGTGAAGGCTCTCATCCTTAGCTCATTTCAGGTATGAGGATGCTGGGGTTCAGAAAGGGATAATGAATCAAGCCCTAACAGGGCCCTGGTAGCCTGTCTTCATTTTCATTCTAGTCCAGGTTCCTCTCTTCTTGGATCCTCCCCAGTGAATTACAGCTCAGAACTTCCATCCCTGTGCCCACAGAACATGTGCCTGGCATGCCATCTTCCCCATCCCTTCAGGGAAGTGCTTTTGTCCCTGGTTTCTCATCTAACCCAAGCAGCAGGGGAGCTAGCATGCTACCATTGGGGTTCCAATAAGGAGTCTTGGCTTTCCTGGGTCCAGGGAGTGCGCCTCTGGGCTCCTGGCCAAAGACTCAGTGCCTACCATTGTCTACCCTGAGCTCAGTTCCCATCTTCTCCCAGGCAAAGCAGCTGTTCACCCAGCCACACACTCTCCTGCTGGCACAGCATGGGGTCCAAGGAGAACCTAGACTTGGAGGGAATCTTCCCCTGCAGGGCATCCCTTGTGGACAAAGCAGGAAGAGATCACATATCACATGTGCCATCAAGCAAGTAGAAGTCCAGAGCGTAATTTCAAATCCATTCCCAAGAAGGCAGGCACAGGAGCCTGCATTCATTAACAACTTTCAGCCACTTCAGAGGACAGCTCTTAACCAGGAAGACTCATGGCTGTGGCTGCACAAAGCCCACTCCTGGTTTTCTCCTGGGAGCAGAGGATTCTGTTTGGCCTCCTTGGACACAAATACCTGTGCAAGTGCAGGAGGCAGAGCCCCATCTCAGGGGCTTTCCCCAAGCCCGGCAGTAAGTATATTGCTATGGGAGGGGTCACACATAGTGGGGGCCTTCACCCCAGACCTTCTGCCCATGCTGAGCTGAGCTGAGCTGAGCTGCCCCGTGTCTTCCGCAGCCGGTGGGGACGACTGCTCTCTCCTCCCGCTCAGCTCACTTTGCTCCTCCACCAGAGGCCCCTCTTCCTACCCTAGCCCATTCTGGGGCTCTCAGGCTAGCAGACCAAACACTCGTATGAGGGTCGTGAGGTCGCGCTCCAGGGCAAGATTGAAGTCGTGAGTGGGGCTGTGAGGCAGGAGACTGGGTTACAGGCTGGAACCTGCCACCCCTGTCCCTGGTCCTCACTGGCTTCTGAATCCAGCACCCACTCTCCTTCCTCAGTGGACCCTGCAGAAGGCACCCTGGCCAGATCCTTACCACACGAGGCTGCTATAGGAGGGGCCCGAAGCTCCCACCCTGGCCTCATGTGTCCCAAATGATGCTGGACAGTGAGCCCACATCCCTGCAGCGGGGACAGGAGCCTCAGCCTGGTCCTCGTCCTGTGATGTTCTGGTGATGTTCTGGTCCTCCTCCTGGCCACTGCTATGCTCATGGGATGGGAGCTGCCCACTCCCAGTGCCCAGACCCCAAGGCAAGGCTCTAAGGCTGGCTGCACGTGGGGGAGGCAGCCCCTCGAGTCGACCGTGGGCACATTCAACCTGGGCACCTAGTGTGCTGGGCAGATGCTGGGGTGGGATGCAGGGCAAACACCTGCTTGGATCCCAGAACAGAGGGGGCACCTGACACACAATGAGGAATGACCGGCCGGCAAAGGGACCAGTGACGCATTCCCAATTGTCACCAAACCCAACTTCTAAGAGACTGGCCACATACTCAGAAGTCCTCAGGTCTCCCGAGGGCCTGTAACGTCCATCCTTGAGAACGTGGGCATCCACACCTCCCATCCTGGAGCCTAAATTCCGGAGGCTCTCTGTCTCTCCCAGGCATTCTGCCCTGAGCCTGGCCAGACCTCCCACCACCACGGCAGGCCCGGGCCACCTCCCTTGGTCTCTCAGCTTGGCGGACCCTCTCCGCAGCCCTGAGGACACAGGTGGCATCGCCCTGTTTCTGATGACCAGGCAGAAGGCTACAGAAATAACGAGGACTTCTCAAAATGACGCAGCCAGCCAGTGAGGGCAGAGACAGGGTCTGACTCCAGGTGGCCACCTCCTGAGCCCCATGCCCCATACCCAGGTCTCTGTGCCCCCGCAGGGACGGATGGCATTTGGGACTAGAAGACCACCCCGGTGTCTCCTGCACACTGACATGGATGGAAGTTGCTAGGACCAGGCCAGCTCTCAAGTAAGGGTAAGACACATGCGGGCAGGAGCCTCAGGTCATGCAGAACCAGTGCCAGGGACCCAGTTCCCAGCTGCTCAGCACAGGCCGCTGCTGGCTCAGCCCCAGAACTGGAAAGACCCCCACAAGGCCACTGCAGGATTTCTCAGCTAGGGTGATTGCTCCCAAGTCTTCCTAACTGTGTGAAGCAGGAAGTGCTGAGAGCCAGGACTGACCCCACAAGCTTTAGGGCCTCAGAGAGTCTGAATTCGCTCTGTTCAAAGGCCATGCCTAGCTCCCAGACTTCTCACCTAGAAATGTCACCATCTGGAGAAAAAGGTAAAGTGAGGTCCAATGAGGAGGATGAAGGGAAGGGAAGGAACAGACACTGTGGTGCCCTTGCAATTTACAGGCAAGGTGCGTTTATGACCCCATTAACTGCTTGCATCCCCCCTTCAGGGAGCTGGCCCTCGCCGCCTTGGGTAGACAGGAATACTGAGGTTTGGAAAAGTTACGTGACTTGTCCAATGTGGTCTAGCAAGTAAGGGCAAAGCTGAGGTTAATTTACAAAAGGAGGGTTACCATCTGATCTAGCAATCCCACTACCCGGAGGAAAAGAAGTCATTATTTGAAAAAGATACACACACAGGTGTAGCAGCACAATTCACAATTGCAAAATCGTGGAAGCAGCCCAAATGCCCATCAATCAACAAATGGATCAAGAAACTGTGATATATATATGACAGAATACTACATAGCCATAAAAAGGAATGAATTAACAGCATTTGCAATAACCTGGATGAAACTGGAGATTATTATTCTAAGTGAAGTAACTCAGGAATGGAAAATCAAACATTGCATGTTCTCACTGATATGTGAGAGCTAAGCTATGAGGATGTAAAGGCATAAAAATAATACAATGGACTTTGGGGCCTTGCGGGGGAGAGTGGGAGGGGGCGAGGGATGAAAAGCAACATACACAGTGGAGTGTACACTGCTCAGGTGATGGGTGCACCAGCATCTCACAAATCACCACTAAAGAACTTACTCGTGTAACCAAATACCACCTGTGCCCCAATAACTTAGGGAAAAATAAAATTGAAAAAACTTTTAAAAAGGAGGGGGAGGTGAGGCCTTTGATCTCCCTAAGACGGGAACTCCCTCCTCCTATCCTAGGGCCTTTGCGTGGCTGTGCTGTGCTGGTAAGAAGCTGGGGTGACGCAGGCCAGCCTGTGCACACACAACCTGTATCTCATGTAGCAGAGGGTTTGGACTCAGAGGGGGCTGTGCAGGGGCAAACTTCATTCCACCCTCATATCCTGGCTGAGAGATTTTGAAGGCAGCAAGGGTGGCAAAAGTGGTATGAAGGTGATGGCTTTGAGGGTGAAGGGGTGTCAGACCCCGGCCATCAGCTGCCTGGACACCTGCAGGGACCCTTCAGGGATTCCCCTCTCCGGGACCTAGCTCTGCAGTTTGGGGGAACTCCGCCCTCCAAGGGGATCCCAGGTGGCTGCCAACCATTCAGTCCGGAGATCCCCTGCAGGCCAAAGGGGAAGTGCTGGCATCTGAAACCCCAGACCTTCACCTTTACCTCCTGTTCCTGGGCAGGGTACTCAGGGGCCCCTCAAAGTTCCTGAGGAAAGGAGGGAGGGAGGGAGGGAGGAAAGGAGGGAAGGATGGAGGGAGGATAGGAAGGGACAGGAAAGCACCTGCTACATCCGGCCAGAAAGGTCATAAATGCAGAGTGCTGAGAAATGGGCAAAGCCACAGCGTCTGCAGAGCTCAGGCCCGGGTGACTGGCACAGTCTCCTTCCTCCCCAGCCTTGGTGTGGGTGTGCAGGGGTCTGAGGGTGGGCAGCCTGCGCCACTTCTCTCATGGCACCGGCCCATCAAGACCCTAGACTGGCAT
This sequence comes from Rhinopithecus roxellana, assembly GCF_007565055.1. NCBI lineage: Eukaryota > Metazoa > Chordata > Mammalia > Primates > Cercopithecidae > Rhinopithecus > Rhinopithecus roxellana. The sequence goes on from NC_044561.1 coordinate 26,133,610, forward strand.
GTACAGCTCTGATTTCAGATGCCTGTCAATTCTACTGATCAGAGGTCTGGGGCAGGTGGGGTTGAGTGGACCCCAGTTGACCCAGCTCATCGAAGTCCCAAACAGCCTGTGTGCTCTTGAGCGCGGATCCTCTCCGTCCTGTCTGCGTGGCCGTCGGCAGGGTGGCTGTGTGGCCCCGTGGTGCTCGAAAGCCCTACGCTAGGGACTGAGCGATGCTGTATGCAGAACGGACCCCCCTCACCAGGAATGGTGATGCCAGAGGGCCTATTTGTTTCCAGCACCAGGAAGGCCCAGCCAATCTCTGAAAGAGCCAGCAGCTCAGGAAGGCGCCCCTGCTGCCCACACCCTGGCCAGGTGCCCTTGCCCACCCCCAAACCTGAGACCCACCCAACCCATGAAACCCATGCAGAGAAGCCAATTGTCCACAGGACCCTTCCCTGGTCCGACGCCGCAGGAGGAACACGCTGGCTACTCCAGGGGGACAGGCGGACAGGGGGACAGGCGGACAGGGGGACAGGCAGACAGGCACCCACGGTGCTCCTTTGCCTGGGACTGTGACCACAACATTGCTCAACCCACACCCAAGCTCCGAGGTGCTTGTGAACGGCAGGCTTCCCTCGGGAACAAAACTTCCTCATTTCCATTAACACACAGTTCTGCTTACTGTACTCAACAGCTTGGAAAAATGAATCATCCAGAAAAAAACCGGTTGGATTCCAGGAGACATCTTTGGGCATTTACTCAGATATCGCAAGAAACACAACTCGACTGTCTGAGCTGGGGAGGCCGCTCTCCCTGGCAGTGTCTCACCCGGAAAAGTGTCCCTTGAGTCTCCCAGATCTGGCTGGTGATGGAGCGTTCAATCTATAGCCATACGCATGGGAAAAGGGGCGGGCAATATTAATACAGACAAATACACACAAATCACACACACACACACAATGTACATGCATTACACAAACCACATGCACTCAATGCAGACACACAAAGACACACAGACCACCTGGCCTCATGGAGTTGAACGGAAATGGGGTATCTCAGAGGTACCACAGAAGAACCCACAGGCAGTAAGTCCTGACACAGGCACTGCAGGCACTGAGGACAGTCACTGGGAAACCCATCTCTGCAAGGTGCGCTTCAAGCTCGCAGGAGGGCCCTGGGCTCCCATTTCTGCCCGGTGGGAGGCAGCATGTTGAGGCCTGACCTCCCCAGTGGTCCCAGCCTGGGGCGGTGGGGGTGGAAGTCTGGAGTGATGGGGGTTGGCGGTGGAAGTCTGGAGCGGTGGGGGTGGGGGTGGAGGTCTGGAGCGGTGGGGGTGGGGGTGGAGGTCTGGAGCGGTGGGGGGTGGGGGTGGAGGTCTGGAGCGGTGGGGGGTGGGGGTGGAGGTCTGGAGCGGTGGGGGGTGGGGGTGGAGGTCTGGAGCGGTGGGGGGTGGGGGTGGAGGTCTGGAGCGGTGGGGGTGGGGGTGGGGGTCTGGAGCGGTGGGGGGTGGGGGTGGAAGTCTAGAGTGGTGGGGATGGGGGTGGAAGTTTTCCTTTGCCAGGACAACGTGACCCAGGGGATGCAGAGGACATCAGATGAGGAGCTTTCTGGGAGCAGGACTAGATACCCACAGGCTCGGTGACCTGTGACTAGCACGTGGGGCAGGGAGGCAGCTTTTGGGGTGAGCGGGCACAGCTGGGCCTCCCAGGCTCAGGGCTCAGAAAAAGGCAAACACGCCCAGAGCACTGGTTAGGAAGCGCCCAGGTTTCTGGGAGGAGTCTCTGTCCCATGCCTCCAGAAGAGCCTCCTGCACTCCGGAAGGGCCCCACTTGACACGTCGGAGCCCAGACGCACCAGGAAACACGGTGTGGCCCAGCAGCGCCAGCCTTCCCCAGGGCTATGCCACACGGTCATTTCTACGTATCTGTGTGTCAATGTTGACCGCCCCTTTCCCCAGCGTTCTGAGCGTTGGGGCCCTCGGACGCCTGCTGCCTGTCGGGGCCGCCCTGGTGGTCCTCCCAGGGACTGGTATGCTCATTGATTACTGGAATTTTATGATTGATTTCTACCACTGAGGAGTCAATTAGCTTCATCTTCACATTACAGAAGAGGACACGGAAGCTCAGAGAGCTCAAGAAGTCTGCCCAAGGTCACACGGCTTACAAACGGTGATGCTGGAACATGGGATGCAGTTAGCCTTAGCGTGGCCTGTGGGCAGGGACCTCAGAGGGGCCCACGGGCTTCCTGAAGAAGGAGGAGAAGCCAGTAGCCCAGTGGAGGTGCTGAACCATCTAGAGAAGAGAGGAAGGTGGCCTTCTGGAGCAGGGGACCCCCCAGTTTCCCCATCCGGAAGAAACACCCAGGGCACCGTCTATGAGCTGCATCCATCTGAGAGGCATGGTCAGTGGGACGGGAGTAGGTGGCCATGGCTGACCACACCCCACAGCGGGGTCAGGAGTATGGCCTGAAGGATGCAAAGCCCAGGGCAGGCTGCAGGCCTGGGGGAGGCCCTCAGAAACCAAGGCCTGGAGCAGGACCAAGAGAGAACAGGAATGAGGCCTGGAGTAGGACAAGGCCCAGGGCGGGATTGAGAGAGAGAGCAGGAATAAGGCCTGGGGCAGGATGGGAATAAGGCAGAAAACAGGACCAAGGCCTGGAGTGGGACCAAGGGTGGTAACAGAGCTCCCTGAGCTCCAGGCCCAGCTGCCCCTCCTGCAGGCCTCACCTGCTGGTCTCCTCTGGGACTTCAGGCTGCGCTTCCTCGTCCGCCCATGGCCGAGTCACAGCCATCTGCGAGTCACAGCCCCTCCTTCACCGCCTGCACAGGCTGCACCGTCATGCACACACGGATTTCCGACTCACCTGGCCATTCCTGATGGCGGTGCATTTTGGGGGTTTGTACTTTCCTGGTTTCACCCCGCCCTCCCCTTCTCAATCATTCTCTTCAGGCAAATTTCTGGGAGCAGTTATAGGATGCAAAGGTCTGAGCATTCTCATGGCTCTGGACTCATCCTGCCAGGCTACTCTGAGGACGGATGAGGCCTGTTGCTGGGCCCCCTCCAGGCAGACAAGGACGTATTTTCTCACAGAGGCTTGGACTCGAGGTCACGTCCAGCGCTCAGCTACTAGGAATCTGAGTGGGCGGACGGGGTCGAAGGGCAGCGTTCCAATGGCCGTGGGCCCGAACGAGCACCCTTGACATACACGCTGCTGCGCTCTTTGAATAGTGAGCATGGACTCGCGGAGTTCTACGCTGCTCCCAAGATGACGGGGCCCCAGGCACTACCGATGCTCTTCCTGCCTCCACTGTGCCCCACCCGTGAGGTGGCCTGGGCACGGCTCCTGAGGTCCCACGCTAGCTCTGGGCTGTTCCTGCAGGGTCTGGGGCCAATGGGGCCTGAGGTCGGTGACCGAGGACAGATGGCTGCTTCCCATTCTGACCTTCCTGGGAACACGCCCTTCGTACGGCCACCTGCACACCGTCACGAGGCTGTCTAGATATGTACGCTTTTAAAATACTACTCCACGTGCTGGAGAGCTCTGCGGAGCTCCCCATCGTACAGCACTGCTGTGCCACGCTGCCACTGCCATCACCATTTCTAGGATTGATTTCATATCCTTAACCTTCATCAGATTGTCAGGCTATGACTGAATCCTCTTTCAAAAACCAGGTAAGGGCAGGCATGGTGGCTTAGGCCTGTGATCCCAGCACTTGGGGAGGTCCAGGCAGGAGGATCGCTTGAACCCAAGAGTGTGAGACCAGCCTGGGCAACGTGGCGAGACTCAGTCTCTTAAAACATTAATAAATTAAGTAAATTAAAATAAATCAAGTAAACAAAATTGCCTCTAATGGTCCCAAAATATGCTTCTTGCCTTTTCCATGAGCACAGTCCCAGCTGCCTTGATTAAGCCTGACAGCAAGGAGGGAGGGGCCCAGGGCTGCAGCAGACCCATGACTCTTGACAGCCGTGTTTGCTGACCTACTGCAGCCTGCCCTGCACTCTGAGGGCCTCACTGCCTGACATCCTGCAGGCTGGAGGCGGCTCTTGGGCCACAGGCCATTGCTGAAGGAAGCGAGGGTCTCCTGGGTGGGCCGGGACTCAGGTCTCAGTGTCTTTCCAGGAAGACCCCAGCCTCCTCCCGCTGGCACACTGCCCCATCCCAGGTTCAGGGAGGAGTAAACCAGGGCCTCTCCGACTGGGGACAGGAAGGAGGCACACAGTGTGCCTGCCCTACAAGCTGGTGGCACAGCCCCCTTTGGAGGGAGATTCAGCCCTCCAGGGCACCTAGTGTCAGCTCAGTCCATCCAAGGGGGGGCTGTCTCAGGATGGATCCCATGACAGGGACCTCCCAGAAGCAGTTGGGAGCCAACAAGCACAGGCAGCGCCTGTCTCCACAGGAAACGCCTGTCTCACAGGCACTGCCTCGCCATCCCATGAGGCTCAGCATCAGCCACCCAGGGCCCTCTCCGGATGTGCCCAGCACAGACAGCCAGACACCTGGCCTTCCTCCTGAGCAGATCTGCCAAGAGGCAGGTGCCCTGGAGGGTCTACAGGTGGGGAAAAGCAGAGGTCACCTCCCAGATTATGGCTGGCCTGAGCACCTCCAACGGGGGCAGAAGAAGAGCCTGCTCCTGGTGCGTCCTCCGTTGCCCAGCCATGCCACTGCGACCGGGAACCTCTCCAGGCTGCGTTCCTCGCGAGACTGCATCTGCTTTGGGCGCTCAGCATACAGGCAAACCCAGTTTGCCTCCTCACCTGCGGTCCTGGTGCCTGACCCAAGGCAACCCTGTCCTGGCCACGCTTCCATCTTCCCTCTTAGGCCTCGCTGGTTTTGTTACTCAATAAAGACCGGGAAGATGACAATACCAAAAACATCAAACATAATGTAAAACCTGCATCAGCAGCAGTCTCCGGGCTTTGGAAAGACAGCCCCCGCCCATCCTTCCATCAGACCCTTACAGCAGCGAGAGGAGGCGGCTCCCTACTTGGCAAACATGGGAAGGGGCCCAGAGGTGGCCCCCGCACCTCGTACCTGAGCCAGCTTGAGCTTAGGAAGCCCATGGCCCCTGACTACCGATGGTCCCCAGGCTGCCCCGAGGCCTGCTTGGGAGCCTCGGGTATGAAGGGACTTCACCGGCCACTGCAGCCTCATGGACCGGCTTCGTGCTTACTGCTTTGGGGTGGGTCTCCTTGGCCACTGGAGATTGACAGGGCTCAGGAGGGTCAAGCACCTTCCTAATGCTCACCTAGCTGCTTCCAGGCAGACGCTGTGGGAGCTCTCTGGACCCCATCCAGATGTGGGGCAAGCTCGGGAGGTGAGGTGTCCTCCTTCCCTCCACATCAGGGAGCTCTGTGCCTGGATCAACTCATCATAGAAGACAGGGGGTGGGGGGCAGCGCGGCCCCCAAGCCTGGGCTGACATGGGTCAGCTCACAGCCTCCTGGGCAGAGCAGAGGCCAAGGCCACTCACTAGGGCTGGACTTGCCATGTGCCTCAGGGTATGCCCAGCTTGAGGGACACAGGCCTGTCCCCAAGAGCTCTGATTATGTCACTTCAAGAAGATGCTACACTACAGAGGGGGAGTCCACAGGGCAGCCAGGAGGGCTCCCTGGAAGAGGCAAGGTTTAAAGGGTGAATTGCCCGCACAGAGAAGAGGGAGAGAGCACAGCAGCCAGGAAGGGCCTGCGGGAGGACGTGGAGCCCTGGCGCTGGTGATGGGCTGGTCGTCACTGTAAGCCTGTGGCGCGGCCAGCACCTGGGATCTTGCTACAAGCACAGAGGGGCTTGAGAGGCCAGGAGGGTGGAGGCTGCATGCTGGGCACGCAGACCCTGGCATAGCTGAGCAGCTGGCGCACGTCCCAGAGAGCCACAGCTCTCCATGGCCCCTGGCCACCACACCTGCCTGCCACACCCAGACCCACTTTCTGGAATGTGGAGGCCACCCAAGGTGGTTCTCTGTGGGTCTCCAGTACACAGTTACCACCTGGGACCAAGGGGTCATTGTGTGAACACAAGGAGATGGGGTGGGAGAAGGGCCCCATCCAGGAGCCCCGCTGGGAGCCTCGTCTCCTTGCCAGGCAGGCTGAGGACAAATGCAGTTATGAGCATCTGACCGTGCAGAAGGGGTCGGGGGAGTGCGGGCACCTGGCCTCCAGCTGATGCCACAGGGGAGGGTGGACAGCTCCACATCCACCGACCCTAGTCCAGCCCGCCAGCCAAGCCCACCTCCCCCAGTGCTGTGAGGCCACCTGTGACGGAAGCCAGGCCACCAGGGAAGAGTTTGCAAGGCAGGGTGGCATGCAGGGAGCGCTCCCTTGCTGTATCCCTCATCCCGGAGGGACCGCCTCCTGGGGGCAGCAAGGAGCTTGCTAGTAACTGAGGGAAGCACCCAGCCAGGCTCGGAGACACTTACATCAACCGGGGACAGGAAAGAGGGCAGCACAAGGAAGGCCCAAGGCTGTGGCCCGCGTCTGTGACGCCAATGACACCAGCCCATCAACCCGCTCTTTCCTGTACAGTCTGGGCCTCAGTCCCATGAGAGCAGAGCTGGGCTGGCCCAGGGAGCTGGGGTGAGTGGGTGGGGAAAGGCCAGTCTGTCCACCCGAGGGGCTACACGGGTGACCCAGGACCCCAAATTGAGAGCCAGTGAATGACATCAGCTCAGACTTGGTGAAACAGCAGGGCCAGGAGACTGAGCAACATCTCATGTCACCACTTTGTCTCCACCCAGAGGACTTGCTCTCAAGTCTCCACAGGTTCCTCAGGCATTGGAACCCGGCCCTGTGCTTCTGGCCCTGGGTCTGAGGGTGCAGGCTGGCCTTTTCTGGGGTGAACGCGTGTCCCAAGTCAGGGAATCACTAAATCCCTCCCAGAACTCAGACCCTGAAGACAAGTAGGCCAGGCAGACGGGGGATCTCCAGATGTGGACCCAAGAGGTGGGGTGTGCAGGTGGGTGAGAGGCACCCCATCTCCAGGGTGGGGGTCAGACCTGGTGACCTGTCAGTGTCCACCTGCTCCACATTCCCCCCTGCATATGGTGTGCAGAGGCAGAGGAAGGTTTCCATGCAGTTTTGAAAACCGCGCCTCTCTAACCGCTCTAGCCACCTAGCACATTTGCAGCTGAAGACTTCCGTGAGTACTGGGTCCTCCTGGGAGGCAGGTGCAGAGGCTGGGGGGACCCACACTGAGGACACACATGGGCCATTTCATGTTGTGCTTAGCACTTACGCTGTGGCACATCAACAAAGGTTTTCTCTTTCTTTTTTTTTCGAGACAGAGTCTTGCTCTGTCACCCAGGCTGGAGGGCAGTGGTGCAATTCTGGCTCACTGCAACCTCTGCCTCCCAGGTTCAAGTGATTCTCCTGCCTCAGCCTCCTGAGTAGCTAGGATTACAGGCATGCACCACCACACCTGGCTAATTTTTTGTATTTTTAGTAGAGACGGGGTTTCACTATGTTGGTCAGGCTAGTCTTGAACGCCTGACCTCAGGTGATCCGCCCGCCTTGGCCTCCCAGTGTGCTGAGATTACAGGTGTGAGTCACTGTGCCCGGCCCTCTTTTTCTGTTAAGTCAGGATGCACTGTTTCTCAGAAATTGGGAAGTCAAGACTGTCTTCTCAGCTAAGAAAAGAGCTTACTTAGAAATGAACCCAAGGGGGAGCTGGGCAGGGAGAGCCACCGTCCCCAGAGCAGCCATAGGGAGTTAAGAGGCCTGAAGACCTGGCCCTCACGGGGCAGGGGCCAAGACAGGGCCAAGGCCTTGGGGTGCATGAGGCTGACACAAGACAAGCTTCCAGGAAAACACTGAGAAAAGGGCAGCATGTTCCAGTCCTTGCTATTCAATGCTGATCTGTTAATCACTCAAGAAAAGAAAAATCTGCAAAACCCAGATTACATCTTAAAATTAGATAAAATTTTCTTTCTACAACTTCTAGACAGCATAATTTAGTGGGAACAGTCTTGATAATTATTTTTTCTTTAAATAGTTACAGTAGAATGTATTAATTTTCAAGATGGCTCTCTGATTAGAGTGATTCATTAGCTCCGGGAACTGTCCCCACCACGCTCAAGAATGGAAACGCCTCCCTTTAGGATGAGTGCACCAGACCACACCAGTGCAAAACACTCCAAGTCTGGATCATCAAATTAAATGAGAGAGAGGGAAAAAAAAAAAAAAAAAAAAAACCCAAAACACACAAAAAAACAAATAAAAAAGCCCAACTGTAATGAGCTACCTGTTTCATTATTTCATTAAGATTAAGACATGTAAGTGGAAGGAAAAAAAAGAACTCTAATCATGTTCCTCAGGCAAATTCCTACGAATTGACAGAAGCTATTTAACAGAGAAGACAGGAGAGGCAGCCGCAGTTTTCAATTTTAATGCACAAAAAGGAAAGCGTCTCCTGTCTGGTTCTAGGAGGCCCCAGGGGCTAAGTGCTGGTGGAGCGGCACTGAGGGAGCCTGGGGCAGCCCAGGGAAGGTGGGTCGTGGTATGTGGGGGGAGCTACATGTTCCCCCCTCAGAGATGGGGCACTCCTTCACTTAGGAGGTGACCTGAGGCCAGCACAGCGTGTATGGAGCTGGGTGCTGTAGGCTGTGGATCCATCACTGGGAGTGAGGAGGGGCAAGTTCCCAGGGATGGTCCTGCTTACAAGTGAACTGTCACTGCCTCGAGGGGAGGTGCTGGCCATGGCAAAACGAACATGGAGGCTGAGAACTTTGACTGCCTTCTCAGGGAACCCAGTACCCTCACTAGGACCTGGACACATCAAGGCTCACAGGAGGCTTCACAGCTAGGCTCAGGAAATATTTAGCCATCCCCCATCCATCCATATACAGACGTCCCCGACTCCCGCCACCAATCCATCCATCTATCCACCCACCCACTTATCTACCCATTCAAACATCCATTACCATCCATGCACCATCCACCATCCATCCATCACCCACTAATCCATCCATCTACCTGTCCACCATCCATTCATCCACCCACCCATCAACTTATCCATCTATTTATCCACTCAATCACCATCCACCATCCACCACCCACCCATCCTCCCATCCATCAATCCACTCATCCATCACCCACCCTCCACCAATCCATCCATCCATCCACCTATCTATCCATTTATCCATTCAAACATCCATCCACCATCACCATCTATCCATCCATCCATTCATCAATCAATCCATTCATCCATCCATCATCGATCCATCCATCCATCTATCCATCCATCATCCATCCATCCACTTGTTCACCATCCAACCATTCATCATCTATCCTCCCATCCATCAATCCATTCATTCATCATCCACCCTCCAACAATCCATCGATCCATCCCTCCATCCCTCTATCCATTCAACCATCAATCCATCATCACCATTTATCCATCCATCCATCAGTCCATCCATCCATCCGTCCATCCACCTGTCCAGCCATCCATCCATTCTTTCTCCCATCCACTCAACCAAACATCCAAACACCTGAGCATCACGTACTATGGTTTGAACGTCTGTGCCCCCCTGCAATTATGATGTTGAGATCTAACCCCCAAGTGATGGTATTAGGAAGTGGGGCCTTTGGGCAGTGATTAGGCCATGAGCGTGGAGCCCTTGTGAATGAAATTAGTGCCCTTATAAAAGGGACCTGAGAGAGGCCCCTCATCCTTTCCAGTATGTGAGGACACAGCCAGAAAAGAGTTGTCTGCAAACCAAAAGAGAATGCTCACCAGAACCCGACCCTACTGGCACCCCGATCATAGATTTCCAGCCTCCAGAGCTGTGAGAAATAAATTTCTGTCGTTTGTAATCCCCCAGTCTACGTACTCCATTTTAGCAGCCCTAGTAGACAAAGGCACAGTGAAACCTAGGCTTGTCTCCTTTCCCCTCCTGGGCAGAGATCCCTGGTGGCCTCAGGCGCCATCTTGCCTGCTACACATGGCTCAGGGACCCCCTCCTCCTGGCTGCTGGAGGGAGCTTTGAAAGAAGTGGGAGTGACCTTGGCCACCTGTGCTGACCCTACTCAGCACCCCTTCCAACTCTCGGGGTGAACATAGGGCCTGTGTGTACTCCCGGGGTGCACATGGGGCCTGTGTGTACTCAGGGCAAGGCATCTGCATTTCCAGGCCCTGCCCTCCTCTTTGCTTCTGGAATCACAAGGAAGGTTGGTTAGTGGTGATGGATGCAGCCAGTGACAGGTGTAGGTGCAGAGGACTCTGAATGGGGTGTTTTCTAACTGGCAGAGAGCTGTAAACCAAAAGGGAAACCCTAAGTCCCCCAGCCAACTGAACAGACACCCGCATAGGTCACGGAGAGCCCAGAGAAATCTGACAAGCTGAATCCCCAACCATCATGGGAAGGGAGATCAGACACCCCTCAATACGCCCCCTCCCTTTCAGAGTTTAGGCCCAACTGACCAGCTGTATCATTAAAAGAGAGATCATAAGACTGACAACATGGATTACTTGTGGCAATAAGATACCAAATTCCACCCTGACTCGGGTGCAGCATCACATGACACATAGCAGGCTCTAAAGGAAATCAAAATATTTTACCCCAAAGAACATTTCTCTGACATATTTTGAAATGGCTCTGTAAAGCCGACTCTTGTGGGAAAAATTTGCATCTCCTTTTTCTAGGTCTTTCCTGGATCCAAGAGAGATTTCACTAAGAGTCTGACACCTTTCAAGGTCCTACGAGAGACATTCATTGTCTCTGAAACCTGCTACTTAGAGGCTTCATCTACATAACAAGAACTGTGGCTTCCACAACCTCCCATCTTAACTCCGGCATTCCTTGTTACCAGCTTCTGAAGTCTTCAGACAAAGCTTAACTCTTTCAACCAATTACCAATCGGGAAATCTCTGAATCCACCTATGACCTGGAAGCCCCCACCTTGGAGATCTCCCCCTTCCCAGGCCAAACCAATGTACCTCTTAAGTGCACTGACTTATGCCTTTACCTGTCACTTCTGTCTCCCTAAAATGTATAAAACCAACTATAACCCAACCACCTCAGGCACATGTGGTCTTCCTGAGACCATCCCCCAGGCCATGGTCACTGGCTCAGAATAAACCTCCTTCCATATTTTACAGAGTTTGGCTTCTTGGGCCAACGCAGCCTATCAGCAGAGAAGCTCTGGGAAGCTCCTTTGGGAGCCACACCCCGAGAGGTAAGTGCCGGGCAGAGTGTGTGAGCAGGTCGGGGCCTGGGGTCACCAGGAAACGTGGAAACCTTTGTGTTTCCATGAAATTGGAGGTCTCAGCCGCTCTTGGAAGATTTTGCCCAGACACAGCCTCGGTCTTTGTTTAGTGCCTTGGGCACTCGCCTGTCCCAGCTGACAACCTCAAAGACAGGAAGCGGGCAGGAGGGTTGGGAGGCCTGGAGAATCTGAAAGGGGCCGAGGTGCTTCCCGGGGTGACACGGTGGCTCTGAGTTGCGGTTGGCCTGCTCTGGAGGCAGCATCAACCTTGTTCAAATCTGAGTCCCAGGTGTCCAGCCTTGCGAATGGGAAGGGTCACTGCACTTCTAGACCACGGTTAGGTCACACCACGAGACATGGAGGCTCTATGGGACAGCTGCTGGGAGTTCTGAGAGTCCCTCCCTCGCCCTTCCCTGGGAAGGGAATGCTTCACGGCTGCCTCGTCTCCTCCTGGACTCAGTCCTGCCTACTTCCAAATCCCTCTCAACAGTGTCCTCCCTCCATCCCATGAAGCCTCCAAAGATCACCGTCCCATGGGCAAACCCCCTGCTCCCACAGGAGACAGGAAGGGCTGAGGGAGGGCAAAGCCAAGCCATCCCCGTGCACCTCTGCTTCCAAAAGCTCACTCCCCTCCCAAGAAAATACCATTGCCTGGAATTCAGGTAACAACTCAGTCCATGGTAAGGAGACTCAGGGCCTTGGGAAAATTACAAAACCGATTGTACTGGTTAGTTTTCAAACTGCTATAAATAACTACCTGAGACTGGGTAATTTATAAAGAAAAAAAGGTTTAACTGACTCACAGTTCTGCATGGCTGGGGAGGCCACAGAGGAAACTTACAATCATGGCAGAAGACAAAGGGGAAGCAGGCATGTCTCACATGGAGGCAGGATGGAGAGCCGGCAACGGGGTAGGGGCTACCCTTTTAAACCATCAGATCTCCTGAGAACTCACTCACTGTCACGAGAACAGCCTGGGGAAATCTGCCCCCATGATCCAATCACCTCCCACCAGCTCTCTCCCTCGACACGTGGAGATGACAATTCCACATGAGACTTGGGTGGGAACACAGAGTCAAACCGTTTCACCAATGACAAGTTTGAAAGTTTGTAATTTTTTCAAAACAGTTCTGTGATACAAAGCGTGGAACTGAATGAAGGTGCTGGCCCAGCCTCCTAGGCAGTCCTGGCGGTGGGAGGCTGTTCCTGAGCCGTGGAGGAACCAGTAAGTGCACGGTCTGTGGCCCAACGACCTGGCTCTGGCCTCAGCCCATCCCTTCGGGTAAATTCACTTTAGCCAAGTGAGCCTCTTGGCCTCATCTGGAGAGGAGGATGCAAAGTGCATCTTCTAAAAGCAACACAGGTGAGCTGAGTGGCAACAGAGCACCGGGCCGTGATGCTGATTAAAGAACACGGTGCCCAGCAAGTGCTGTACCTGGCGCTCTCCCACTGCTGGCCCCCAGCTAATCAGCTTATCGCGTTAAGCTATCAACCAGCACTCTCGTCTGTCTGTGTAATGCCTTTGAAGAAAGTCTTTGTTATGTGGGAGGAACATCTGGGCCTGCCCGAGGTCACTGCTGCACCACTGCACCCCGAGTGTGTGTGTGTGTGTGTGTGTGTGTTTACCAAGAGAGCCACGTCCGTTCCGAAACCTGGCTGTGCCCCTGTAGCTGCTATTGTCGCTGGGACTGTATAACTAAAGTAGAATTACGTAAGTCAACGGAAGGTAAGTGTGGAAAGAAGGCAAGGAGCTGTTTCTATGAACGCCAGCTGAATATTACCAGAAGATGCAATAGAGTACATTTCTAAAAAAAAAATCTGTGAATTTAGGTGTGGCCAAGACGGGGGGAGAGATGGAAATCAAAAGTCAAAAACTGCCGGGGGACTCCACGCTCATCGAGCCTTCCCATCACACTGTAGTGAAACACCCACCACCTTGGTATCATCAAGTATCGCTAGGAGCCTGGCTTTAGAAACAAACAACAAACAAACAAACCCGATGAGAGCACCAAGCCACAGACCATCCCCAAAGCAAAGGTCTCATCCAGACACACCTCGGTACAGTGATAATGACGGCACTTCTGGGTAATGAAATGCTTGAGACATGCAAATGCCATCACGGTTTTCTGCTTTCACCAACTTGTGGGTCAGCTGATCAACCGCTGGTCAGGATGTCCAGGCCTCTTTTCAGCCTCAGCCTGGTCCTGTGGGACATGGGGTCACCAGGAGACGGAAGCCCATGACGATATATTATCATCACTAGCAACTTCAGGGGGCTCTGGGTGGAAACGCAGCTGTTCCCAAAGCCGCCTGCCCCCCTTCCGCCCCAACCCCTTCATCCGCAGCCCCTTGGGTGTGGGGTCCTCAGCCGGGTGCCATCTGCCATGTCATCCGCTCATCATCACAGCTCTAGGGGACACCTGGAGAAGCTCTGGGTTCCAAGGTCAGGACATTCCTGAGGCCAGAGAACGGCAGGGCCGGGGTTCCTGCCAGTCACTAGTCTGGGGATCCCAGGCTGCTGGCCACAACCTGGAGCAGGAGGACAGAGTTCTGGATCCTCTGAAAACCTCTACAGGGGTACAGAAGGTGTGCTTTGTCATCAAACGCCCACTGCGCTCTATGAATGGGATCGATGGGAAGCTGAGGACAGCCTTGGGGAGCCACAGCCACAGGTCCTGGGAGGCCCCGAGTTTCCAGTGATTCCACAACACCCTTTGCTTGACGGGGCCCTTTTCTCCATGCTCCACAGTTCGTGCCACCCGGGCTGCCTAAGACGAGAGCTGACATAGCTTGGTGTTCCCGGCCCAGCACTGGATGGTGGCAGGGCGGGGGAGAAGCAGGCTCGGGTGCAGGTGTCTGCAGCACTGTGCTCCCAAGGAGGCTGCAGCAGGAAGAGCCAGGACATCTGGATCCTCTCTCACTGGACCGGGACCTCCTGCGGTGAGGACCACATCCTCCGTTCTCCTCTGCCGTCGAGGCCTGGTGTGTACGAGGGGCCCGGCACACCGGCTCTCAGCGCCCAGTCATGATGGGCACATTTTGAGAGGCTGCCCTGTCCAGGGGCAGCAGCCGTGCTGGGGTCCCTGAGCTCCTCCTGCCTCCCCATCCTCTGTGTTTGTAGGTACCCACTTCCCTTTCTTGGTGGCCCCTCTCAGTGTGCTGCCCCCATCATCTCTTAGCACCCTCGGCCTCCTCTCCTGCTGTGAGGTTACCTGGACTTGAATGGAGACTAAATGCCATAAGGCCCAGGTGGCAGGGACTGGGCAGGCACCTGCATGGTGGGTGCAGCAGGAGGCTGTGCACTAAAGCCTCCTCGAGATCTTCCATCTTTTGTTCTGAGAGCCCAGCAAAAGCTGGCAGCAACCTGGGTCGCGGGACGCACACACTCCTGCCAGACCCACAGAGCCGCAAATTGGAAGTTATTTATAACTCTGCTTCCAGAAAAGAGAACAGGCCGGAGCCAGGGCCTGGAGTCTGGGGTGAGCAGGTGCAGTTTCAGCCTTAGGCATGATATCCTCTCTGCACACAGGGTCAGAGGACCACAGCCACCCACCCACACCCACTGGGGCTGCAGCGGCTGCAGTGAGGCCGGGGGTGAGTGCCAGCTGAACTGGGCCCGCTGCAGCCTCACGAGGCCTCTGTGACTCCTGGGGGTGAGTTGTCAGCCCCCGTTTACAAATGGGGAAACTGAGGTTCAGGGGGTTCGCCCAAGGCCATCATAAAGGAAGGCACAGAGCTGGGGGTGGACTTGGTCACCAGTGGGCTAAGCTGCCTGTCCTGTGCAGATCCCTGAGAACCCTTGGGCAGGGCTGGTCCACACGGTGAGGGTGGCACTTCATGGAATGACACATCTTCAGCTAAACCAGGAGAGGGATGGACGGGGAGCCGGGAGAGGGACGGACGGGGAGACGGGAGAGGGACGGACGGGGAGCCGGGAGAGGGACGGACGGGGAGCCGGGAGAGGGATGGACGGGGAGATGGGAGAGGGATGGACGGGGAGCCGGGAGAGGGACGGACGGGGAGACGGGAGAGGGACGGACGGGGAGACGGGAGAGGGACGGACGGGGAGCCGGGAGAGGGACGGACGGGGAGCCGGGAGAGGGATGGACGGGGAGATGGGAGAGGGATGGACGGGGAGACGGCAGAGGGATGGACGGGGAGACGGCAGAGGGATGGACGGGGAGCCGGGAGAGGGACGCACGGGGAGACAGGAGAGGGACGGACGGGGAGACGGGAGAGGGACGGACGGGGAGCCGGGAGAGGGACGGACGGGGAGCCGGGAGAGGGATGGACGGGGAGATGGGAGAGGGATGGATGGGGAGACGGGAGAGGGATGGACGGGGAGACGGGATGGATGGGGAGCCGGGAGAGGGATGGACGGGGAGACGGCAGAGGGATGGACGGGGAGACGGCAGAGGGATGGACGGGGAGCCGGGAGAGGGACGGACGGGGAGATGGGAGAGGGACGGACGAGGAGACGGGAGAGGGACGGACGGGGAGCCGGGAGAGGGATGGACGGGGAGATGGGAGAGAGATGGACGGGGAGACGGGAGAGGGATGCACGGGGAGCCGGGATGGATGGGGAGACGGCAGAGGGATGGACGGGGAGACGGCAGAGGGATGGACGGGGAGACGGCAGAGGGATGGACAGGGAACCGGGATGGACGGGGAGCCGGGAGAGGGATGGATGGGGAGCCGGGAGAGGGATGGACGGGGAGCCGGGATGGATGGGGAGCTGGGAGAGGGATGGACGGGGAGACGGCAGAGGGATGGACGGGGAGACGGCAGAGGGATGGACGGGGAGCCGGGATGGATGGGGAGCTGGGAGAGGGATGGACGGGGAGACGGCAGAGGGATGGATGGGGAGCCGGGACAGTCCCCTGGTGCCAGAACTCAGAGACAGGCTTCCAACATGTGAGAAGTTTCTTCTGTCATTCTGGGATTATGCTCTGAGGTCTCTGAAATACACAAATGTACACACCAGCTTTTCTTTTTCTTTTTTAACCTTGTTTTCCTGTTTTCTTTTTAGAACAGTTTCCATCATGTGTTTTCTCATGACGTCTATCTCCAGCATCCTTCCCTGAGCACAGGGCTTTCGTCCTGTGGGTGGACTGGGGACACTTTTCCACGTGTGGGACAGAGGCTGCACCACCCGCAGCCCCGGCCCCGCCTGCCACAGCCCCGCTTAGGCCACACACGTGGCTCCCCCACCTCTTCCTGCTCCAGCTCTCCAGGCTCATCGAGAGCCCATGTCCCTCCAGGGACCCGTTTGAAGCCCTTCCCTGGACCACAGGCCTCAGCGTTCTCGCCTGGTGCCCGACCTCTTCCTGGTTCCTCTGCACAGGGCCCCGAGACACACGGATGGATTTGAGGCCTGTGTCTCTGCCCTGTGTAGGGTCAGTTCCCCGAGGGTGGCTCGGCTGGCTCCCTGCATCACTGTCCAGGTGTGCAGCCCGGGGCACAGCAGGATCCCCAGAACATCAGCTGCAGGGAGCCGGGGAGGGGTGGGGACCGTGATGAAGGAGGGTGGGAGACAGCCCCTCCCTGGGGGCCCTTGCAGCCCAGCTTAAGGGAACAGGAAAGAGAAGCCTCCGAAGCCCTGAGCAGAGGGAACATGGGGCCCAGAGCAGTCGCCCCAGAAAAGAGAATTCAGGAAAGAGGTTTGAGGGAGGCGGATCAGGAGAACCAGGAAACTCAAACGGCAAGGGTCAGAGTCAGGGAGCACCTGACATCAGACAGAACAACCAGGGTGGGGACAGGGAGCCCGGGGGGCCTGGGAGACTGGAAGGTTTGGGGATGAGGATGCCAGGTCAGGTAGGGCTGCCTCCAGTTTGAGCCTCCAGAGTGGTGGAGCAACATGGCAGGGCCACTGCAGGACACCTTTGTCCTTCCCCAGGGCCGGGACAGCTGCCTGTAGCTGGATTTGCGTGGCCTGTCATCCAGGAGGGGGACGTCATGCCCACCTGACCTGACCCTTCTTATGAGGGAGACTCACTTTTTCTTCAGTTTCTCCCTCAAGTTCCTCCTGAAAACTTCCAACCAGGAGCTGCGTCCTCTGGGCCTTGGCGTTCAGGGGTGTGAGGCCTCGGGGAGGAGAAGACCCAGCCTGGACTGCACACCCAGGCAGGTGGGCCCAGGAGGGAGGGCGCAGGCAGAAAGCCAGGTCTGGGCTGTCCCACGTGACTCCTGGGTCTCTGCCTGGCCAGTTGCTTGTGCCTAGAGAAGGTCTGGCCCCCTGGTCAGTCTTGCTGGAGATGAAGACTTGGCAGGGAGCAGTCCCTCAAGAACACGGGAAGGTCACTACAGCCTGGATACATGTCCCTTCTGCAATCACGTGGCCCGGCCACCCTGAGCTGCCCCCACGCACCCCGGCGTCCCCATCCCCAGAACCGCACATCTGAAGCCAACATCCAAGCCAAGGCATGATGACCGCAGGTGTCGGGAGCACAGCAGGCGGGCGGTGTCCTGCTCCCCAGGCCTATGGGGGAGCCACGAGCAGATCCTGCCCCAACAGCAGGAAAATAAAATTGTTTCAGCCCATCAGCATCCTGACGGGCACTTGGAAGGCAGCTGTATTCACAGCAGCTGGCCTGTGCCGGAAACAGCTTTCTGTCCAGTGTGCAGGAGAGAATGTCCAAGACAAATCTGTCTTAATACAGATTTATTGCCACTGATGTGGGTGGCTCTGAGGTGGTCAGAAGTGACTTCCAGCCAAAGTGACTTCCAGTCAGGCAGGGGCATTCCCCACGAGAGAGCAGAGTCTTCTGCAGGGCAGAGCCCTACCCAGGGCTGCCCCTGGGAGCCCAGTGGTAATGACAGCTCAAGAAGGTGACCCTCACCTAACCAGGCCCTCCTGGGAACCCTCTAATCACTTCACACTTGCAATGAATGTCCAGGGAGGTTAGTCCAAGGGGCATCCCACTTCTAGATGAAGAAACTGACCTTAGAGAAATCAGTTGACCTCCTCAAGGTCAACGGCTTGGGAGTGGAGAAACCAGGACTTGAGCAGGGCTTGCTGTATCAGAGTCCAAGCCATGAGCAGCACATACCCGCTCCCCGGCCACAGAGCCCACACTGGCTAGTAAAGGCTGGGCAGAGGGTGGCTCCAGCTACCTCGGCCTGCAGAACTGGGTCGCAGTCCTGTGTCCTTCCTCGTGGGGGCCATTTGCACACATGGCCGGACAGAAGAAATGGACATCACACAGGCTTGGAGAGCGGGAGCCGTGTAGACTCCTGAATGACCACCTGGGAGAATCACCCACAGCGGTGACAGCTGTTCCCCCTGCACCTCTGAGCGAGAGCCACAGGAAAGCCAAAGCAAGGATGAAGCCTCCCTCCAATTCCTCCTTCACTTCACTCCCCCACCCCCAGAGGCACGTCTGCTGGCCCCTTTCTCCCAGGACAATGTCCACCTTCCCTCAAAGGCCCACCTGGCACAGACACAGAAGGCATCCTCCCACCTGTGGCCACTCCCAAATCCCGGATGGAACCTGGAGCCCAGGTGGGAGGGACAGGCCAAAGCCATGAGGCGGATGCTGTCCAGGCTCTCTGCTCTCCCCAGAACACTCCAGTTCCTTTCACTGGGCAGGCCGGGGACATGGCTGGACCACTGAGGCTGGCTGCTGTGGCCCAGGGAGGCAGCCTGTGAGCCCTCTGGGGGCTGAGATCAGCCTGTGCTCTGTGTCTTATTCCAAGCCTCAAACGATCCAGCCAAGGCCACCTGCCTGCCCCACCGCCAGCTACCTCAGCAGCCTTCTGGAGGCAGAACTCGCTTGCCAGTGGTGGGTGCCAACTCCCTGCTCCTGGCTGAGGGCAAACGTGGCACCTGTGCCCAGGCGTCAGGGTGCACTGTGATGCATGGGGCAGTGGTTCTGGGAGGAGCCGCCTCCAGGGCCTTCAGGCTTCAGGGCTGCACTCCTGGGTGCAGTGGTACAATGCTGACCTGGAGACTGGGGAAGACAGGGCGGGTCTTGGAGAGCAAGAGAGCAGGAGGCCTCAGGCCTGTCGGCAGGCAGGGCTGCCCGGCAGCTGTGAAGGAAGGGCCAGAACAGATGCTTGGAGACTGCAGAGGGAAGCCAGGCTTATGCACCCAGTGGTGTCAAAGCAACCTTGGCACATGCCTCCTGTGTCTCCCCCAAGCTTGGTGTTGAAAACGGCCGCCACCAGGACTGTCCTGATAAGATGCCCAGCTAGGGGGTATCCACTTGTCTGGGCAAAGCTTCTCCAGCCTATTGCCCCTTTTGCTGCCCTGATAACAGGAATATGCCTCCCAGGATCCCATAAGTCAGTGGATGGGCCGGGCCGCTTTGTCAAGAGCAGCAGAGATGCCCTTTCCAGGCTGGTCCCTAAAGGCTGCTCTGCGTCCCCTGCTCTGTCTCCCGCTGCAACCTCTGAGGCCCAGAGTTTCCAATGGGAGCCCTGCCACAGGAAAGCCTCCTGAGTCCTGCATCTCTGCCACTTGGGAATACCCACATTGATCTTTATGTGAACAAAATGAACTCTGATTGCAGGTCACTGGCAAACTTTTTCTTAAAAGGCCACAGAGCTTGGGAGGCTGAGATGGGGGGGGTGGGGGGAGGGTACCACCTGAAGTCAGGAGTTCGAGACCAGCCTGGCCAACAAGGTGAAATCCCATCTCTACTAAAAATACAAAAATTAATCAGGCTTGGTGATGGGCACCTGTAATCCCAGCTACTTGGGAGGCTAAGGCAGGAGAATCTCTTGAACCCGGGAGGTGGAGGGTGCAGTGAGCTGAGATCGCGCCACTGCACTCCAGCCTGGGTGACAGAGCGAGACTCCGTCTCAAAAAAAGAGAAAAAAAAATTGGCCAGAAAGCAAATCGTTTGGCCTCTGTGGCTATGCAGTTCCTATCTCAGCTTCTTGTCTCTGTCACTGTAACACAAAACAGCCACAGAAACGCCAAAAGAATGGTCTGACAGCGTCCCAATAAAACTCTGTGCATAGGGCCAGGCTTGTTCTTATAGGTACTGCTAATGCTGCAAATCTCCTATCACACTGCAGACCCAACAGGGAAGGTAAGGAGGCCCCTCTCCCCACAGCATCTCCCTGAACAAGGGCTCTTTCTGCGAGGGGTGTGGACCTCCCACTGCCCCGCCTTTGTGATGTGCCGTTCCGGGGCAGGCAGTCATTAGGGCCCAGATGGCTGCACCTGGTTGCACTAACATGGATCAGCCCCAATGTCAACACCCAAACAAAAGCACGGTTTGCAAATGATGCGATTCAATCAATAACACTGAGATCATCATTGTGCGAACTGTAACTCGAAGGCTGAGGAGGGACATACCTGAAAGGTCACTCAGATAAAGCTCGTTCCAAAGGCAGGAAGAGCAGATCCTGGGATGTGTGAACACAACAGTCCACACAGTCAAACCACGGACACGTGTGGATGGGTACGAGAAAGGAACCGCCAGCAGAACAAAAGCCCCGCCTTGGGGAGCCCCGAGTTCTGGCTGGGGCAGGTGGGGACAGGCAATGCCGGAGGCACCAATGTGACATACAGTCTCGTTGTAACTAACTGCTAGAAGGGCACCTGCAGCCGGGAGCAAAGTCCCAAGAAATGAGAGAAGATGAAACCGGGACCTGCACCTGCACCGCGCGGCCCACGCAGGAGGAAGGGCCGAGGACAATTCCTGCAACACCCCACGGAGTCCAGATGTGAGGAGTGTGAAGAGGAGTCCAGATGTGAGGAGTGTGAAGAGGAGTCCAGATGTGAGGAGTGTGAAGAGGAGTCCAGATGTGAGGAGTGTGAAGAGGAGTCCAGATGTGAGGAGTGTGAAGAGGAGTCCAGATGTGAGGAGTGTGAAGAGGAGTCCAGATGTGAGGAGTGTGAAGAGGAGTCCAGATGTGAGGAGTGTGAAGAGGAGTCCAGATGTGAGGAGTGTGAAGAGGAGTCCAGATGTGAGGAGTGTGAAGAGGAGTCCAGATGTGAGGAGTGTGAAGAGGAGTCCAGATGTGAGGAGTGTGAAGAGGAGTCCAGATGTGAGGAGTGTGAAGAGGAGTCCAGATGTGAGGAGTGTGAAGAGGAGTCCAGATGTGAGGCGTGTGAAGGAGTCCAGATGTGAGGCGTGTGAAGGAGTCCAGATGTGAGGTGGGCGAAGAGCTGGGGCAGAAACCAGATGTGAGGCGGGTGAAGAGGAATCCAGATGTGAGGTGGACGAAGAGCTGGGGCAGAACAGGCCCTCACTAGATGCCCGGCTCCAGGGCTGGGGCCAGCCCTCCCACCCCCAGTACCTACAGAGCTGTACCCAGCTATGATGCATTTCCCAGACAGAGTGAGGGCAAGGGCCTGTAAAGAACCTGTGGGTTGGCAGGGCAGGCCAGCCGGCAGTGTCTCTGTGTGGACCACAGCTCCACAGAGTGGCCATCAGAGCCAAAAATAACCTGGCCCCAGCACCTTCACCTTCTGCCCTCCCTCACCTCCTACATACCTGGGGCTGAGGTCAGCCCGTGCTCTCCGTTTTATTCCAAGCCTCAAATGATCCACTCGACATCCAAGCCCTGCACACAGAACACAGCCAGGCAGTCCACCTTGGAGCACCCAAAGCCTCTCCGTCCAGCAGCAACAGAGCACCAGCCATCCCACCCTCAGAAGAAAGCCGGCCTCTTCCTGCCCAGCAGAGCCCAACAGCCATTCCTTCAACTTAGGCGAGAAGCCTGCTGCAGAGGCAGAGGGTCCCAATCACCCTCCCAGGCTTACAGGCCTAATCCTCTGTTGTCCAGAAAGAGGCAGAGACAAGCAGGACTGCCTGGAAGGGAAAAGGACAGCAGGAAGCAGAGGCACAGAGAGGAGCAAGCTGAAAACTGACCCCAGGGGAAGCAGAGACACACAGGGCAGAAACTCTGTTTAATCTTTTTCAAAAAACATCTGCAGAGATCCACAAGGATGGTGCCACATCAAACCAGAGCAGACTGCTTCGAAAAGCAAGAGTTCCCCAAAGTTCAAAGTGGGGTTGCTGGAGGGGAAGACACCGGCGACGGAGGGGACCTTCCTAAGAACTTGAGCAATGAGACCGATATCTTCTAGAGAGAGCGCAGTGCCCCAGATAAAAAGGAGGTGAGCGATGTAAAAGAAGCAGCCGGAGACTTGGAGTCACTGGTGTAGCGTTCCTCAGTGGGGTGCCATCAGCCTTGGGGTCAGGGTTTTTGTCTGTTCCGCACTGTCCTGGACATACCCAGGACTCCACGTCCAGGGCTCTGAGCACCAACTGCCGTTAGGACCCTGGTCTTTAGAGTAATGAAAACCACCAGCACGTGCCTGGGTGTTGAGGTTCTATTCCCAACGGAGAATAATTGCTCTGACCAGAGTCCCAAGGGAAATAAAGACAATGGAGGAAAAGAAATAATCACAGATAGGTCAAATTCTCCGAGTTAAACCTGAACTTCCCATGCACAGCGCCCAGAGGTGTCAACATACCTAGATGTCATCCAATGATGCATCTGAATGAAAAGGTCAAAAGGATGGTGCATGGGTTCCCGAGGGGTGATCAGCAAAGGAGTGAGATATCACACAGCCATCATGTAGGCTGGGAGAAGGCAAGGAAGTGATGTCTTCAAAGCTCCAAAAGAAAATCTGTTTGTGTGAACTCCATACCCAGCCACGGTATCACACACAACAAATCATGCCTTGAGGAAATGCTTATCTGCATGCAGAAACTTCTTCAATCTCACCCATTTCTTTTTTTCCCCTGATAAATGTAAGGAAAATTGATACATTCAAAAAAGCTAATAGAAGTTTCCTTAGGGCAATAAAAGAATTATTTCCCTTTTCTTCTTTAGGCTACATTTTTTCTCTACTGTCCAAATTCTCTACCATCAACATTAAATTTTGGATGCTAGTTGTGAAGATAATTGAAGTGGACGCAGATGCAGGCAGCAGAAGTATGATGATTTCCCACAAACCAACTTCCTCCGAGTCCATCAGCTAAGGCTTAATAATCGGGAGTCCAAAAACCAAGCCAAGAACAAGGGCTGTTCACACTCAGCATCCAGAGAAGGAAACTTAGAGATGAAAAGCTCTCAATATCAGCTGAGCTTGGTAAATATAATGAAATAATCTCAATCGCTTAAGGAAATCATCTCTGATCCCTGAGGCAGGTGTTACTAATACCCTTTACAAACCACAACACTGAGACTTAGAGAGGTTCAGGGGTTGCTTCAAAGACACACAGCTACTATGTGCAAGACTCAAGATCTGGACCCCAAGTAAGTAGTTTCACATCCCGGGCTTACTCCCTGCTCATCAGATATTGTTTGGGTCTTGGAAGGAGGTACCTTCTCTCTTTGCCTGCAATCCTGGGCCTGGTCACACATCAGGGAGCTGATTTCTGAGTCACAGTTGAGGCACTCTCCAGGGACATGCACCAGGGACAGCAACAGAAGGGAGCTGTTTTCAGAGAGGGGCCACTGTTTGCATGTGTGTCCGGGACTGGAGGTGCCCTGAAGGTCTCATTAGGCTTTGGGAGGCCAGGGGATTCTCTGACAAATTGGTCTGTTCATGTTTGGTTTAAACTCAGGTTCGTTGACCGGGATGGCAGGTTCCTCTCCAGACACTGTTCCATCCCAACAGTCATGCTCCCAAAACACAAGCCTTTGAAGGAGTCACCACTCTGGATGGCTTGGTTGGGATGAGCACCGATGAGGAAAGCAGGGAGCACTGTGACTTTTCCAAAGAGAGTGGAATGCGCCCCAGGCTGGATGCCTCAGCAAGCCAGCACCACTTTCGGCTGAGAATTTCTGTGATTCTCAACAGAGCCCCCCAGGTGTCAGAAATGCCCTGAGTCGAGAGATAGGTGAAAGGGCCGGTGGGGCTTATAGGCCAGGGGCTAGGTGGCTCCGTTCAGTGCTCCCTGGACACCGAGAAGGACTCACGCCTCAGGACCTGCTTATCCCGGTCCTCCAGGCTGTTTCTGCAAATGGCTCGAGCTCCTGGGGAAGCTTAGCAGGGTGAGAACTCAGCCGGAAGCTAAGGACACAGAGGGCACAGGTTTCCTGCATGTCTGTGCAACCTGAACGTACAAGGCATGATTTAAGAGCATGAGCATACGGCACAGTCTATTCCTCCCAGCTTGGTGTGTCCCTGGGACATGAAAGATCCTCTAGCTACATTTTTCTAATCAATTCCTGTGGGTGATGCTTCCCTCTGGCCTCCTAATTTATGGGTAATGAGCAATGGCAGTTTGACTTAACAAGGTTTAAGATTTTCATTCAACAGATAAGTTAGCACCAACTGTCCCAGGCTTTGGGAACGGCATTTCCCTGCCTTATTTATCGTACAGAGAGTCACCAGAGGCCCATAAAGCTGCCGCGAAGGAGCCGCGGCTCCTGACGGTCTCCATCATGTAAAATCGCCCTCACACAACTTAGGTGCTTTCTTGCCTTCAGGCGGTGACAAACGCCTCAACCCAGCATTTTCCTACATCCTGATGAGATGGCAAAACTGCCGGGTCATTAACCAGCCGCTCCTAAATCCTGTCTCTGTTGCAAGGAGCTTCGACCTTGGGTTCGACTCTGCCCAGGCCACGCGGCTACTGCACCTGCTTCCCTCACCTCCGCCGACCGATTCCCCCCATTTTCACTCTCCAGAGCCTCAATGCGGGGCCGGGAGGGGGGCTGAGCCCAAACGGCAGCTCTCCTGAGTCTGAGCTGACAGCCTGCCACAGGCTTAGCCACTAAAAGGCTGGTGTGGGTGTGTTTACCCAGTGCCCACCAGGCCTGGCCTTCCAGCGCCTGCTTACGCATTCTGTCCTCTGAGCCTTGGTCCAGCAAGAGCCTTCATTAAAAAGAACATTCCAAACCCTGTAAGCCAATTCATAATGACTTCTTCGGAGGAAATGTGCCCTAGATAAAGGAATGGTAACCAACACTGCAATTATTTACCATAAAAGCCACCATTAAGGAGGGCCAACCCCCAAGGCGCACAGGGCCATCAGCAGCCGATTACAGGACGAGGGGCAGGGTGGGCCAGCCCCGAGCACACGCACAGCCCGGAAAGCCGCCCTCTGAGAGGGTCTAGGCACCTAACACGAGGCCAGGGCTGAACATCTGGCTCTGGGACATCATCCTTCATCTCTCCGCAGGAGGGATTTGCAGGCTTGGATGGCTGAGACAAGCTGCTTGGGAGTTGAGAGGCAGTAACAGCCGGGACTGGGGACCCGGAGAGGTCCGAGTTTGTTTGTTTTTCAGTTTCCAGCTAACTGAATGGAGAAGCCAGCTCAGGCGGGAGGCAGCGCTGCCTGGGGGCTCGAGAGACGTGGAATCACAATCTTGGCTTTGCAATAGCCCTACTTATGCCAGGACCATGAAGCACTTATGGTCTCTGAGCTATGGTTCGTTCCTGCAGGCGAGTGGGCAACATGGGGCTGGGAAGCAGGTGGGCCTGGTGACAAACGTCTTACCTGACACAGGGGCTCCTCCCACGGCATCTCTGCCCCCAGGAGCCTGACTCCGTCACTGAAGACCCCCTGGCTCAGGGAGGAAAGGCTATGCCACTAACTCACACCTGGGACAGATGAAGAAGGCATCCTCTCGTCATTATTCCAAGGACCCTGCTGCATCTAACTTTGGAAACACTCAAAGGCAGGGTGCTCCCTGGTCACGTGGGGCACTTCATGGTCAGTCACTCACCATGGTGAGGCCAGTGAATCTGCCTGGGATGCAGCCCTACTGAGGGGGAGACATGGGCACCTGCCCTTCTAGAAGTAGGTCCTCATGGACTGCATGGACGCAGCGGGCTGGGCTTGAAAGGGGCTACCCTGGGGCCAGGGGCTCCTTTTGACTGATAGGTTTCTGGGTTTCACTGCAGGGAAGCTCACAGGCTGGGGCCTGCAGCCACCTTCTCCTTTTTCAGAGTTTGGCAATGAAGCAATGCCTGCCTTAGTCTACGCGGACTACGAGCTCATCTCTCCCATTTCCAGAGACTGGAAAGTCTGAGATCGAGGCATCAGCAGATTCAGTGTCTGGCGCGGGCTTCCTGGTTCACAGACGGTGCCTCCCGGTTGTGTCCTCACATGGGGGAAGTGGGGAGGGTCTCTCTTCTAAGGACACTAATCCCATTCCTGAGGGCCCCCCTCTCACCAGCTACTCACCTCCCAAATACCATCACCTTGAAGGTGAGGATTTCAACACACGAGTCTGGGGAGGTCGTCAGCGCTGGGACCATGGCGATGCCCATTCGGACAGCTTGGTCCTGCCCTTTCATCTCCATTAATCCACCAGTGCTGACGCTGAGCGCCCCCCTGCCCTGCAACCACCCCCCCACGCCGGCTCCCTGCAGCCTCCATGACCACCAGGAGGAAAGTTAATCCCGGTGCCAGGAAGGCGGTGTCCTCGCAAGATCACAGCTCTGAGTGCTGGGGGATTACAGCTCCCAGTAAAGACACAGCCCTGAGTGCTGGGGGATTAGTTCCCAGTAAAGACACGGCCCTGAGTGCTGGGGGATTACCGCTCCCAGTGAAGACCTGTGCTCATGACAGAAACTCTGCGGCCCTCGTGGTCAGAACCCGATTGCTTTTGTCGGGGGAGTCAGAATATAAGAGAAACTGAATTAACCAGGCAGGAGTTATAACGCAGCGCGGAGTCTCAAGGAGCCTCAAGATACCAGCGAAGCCTGCGAGATAAATAAATATCAACAGGGGAGTGCAGCACGGAAGGCGGGAGGGGCATTCACGTGGAAGATGTTCACTAACATGCAATACCCATGTCAGAACCAATAAGACTGCAAATATATCAGGATCACAGTTATGGCTATTTCAGGAAATGGAATTTTATTAGAAGTTTTCCAATCTTTCCTCCCTTCCTCTTGGTCTGCCTCCTGACTCCTGCTCTGAAATATGCTCTGTTCTCCTGGGTGAAAGGGATCAGACAGGTAAATCATCACACCATTAGGTGGTACCCAAACCAGGAGTGTGCGGCTCTCAGACGCAGTGCGGGGCTGGCTGGGGAGGGTGGGAAGGCTCCAGGCTTCTCCTGCAGGCCGCTCGGATGGACAGACCTCGTCCCTGCTGCCCTGTGCTGCCCCTGGAAAAGCTCCAGGCAGAAACAGGCCTGCTGCATGCTGGGAGGGGTGAGGGCCAGGGATGCTACCTCTCCAAGTAGGGATCTCACCTGACTTGCCCTCCTCCCCCTCAGTCCCAGGCTGTCCTTATTTGGGCTTCCCCAGACAGGACCGAGTGACATTTCTCTGGAAATCACCTATGCAGCTATGGTGCCTGGGTGACTCTCTGGACGCCTACTCCCTGGGTCCCTCCCCATCCCTCCAACCACTCAGCACTATCGGGGTGAGGGAGGTTGAGACAGTCAGCCAGCCTCCACCTCCTGGGCTCCGAATGGAATGCTCCCCACAGCCCCCGCAGCAGATGTGCAGTGCTTGTGTCTCCCAGCAGGCAGGAGGGAGGCCTGCTAACGTCACCGTCCCCGTGATCTGGGGCATGTGAAACTCAATCCAACAAGGGGTTTCAGGGCAGTGGAACTAGCCAGTGTGACGCTGTCATGGGGATTCCTGGCACTGCATATTTGCCAAAGCCCGTGACGTGTGCCACACCAAGAGGAAAAGGCAGTGTACACTGTGGATGTTGGTTGGTCATGGGCAGTCAGTATCGCCTGGTCACGGGTCTCAGTATTGCCTGGTCACGGGCCTCAGTACTGCCTGGTCACGGGCCTCAGTATTGCCTGGTCACTGGTCTCAATATTGCCTGGTCACAGGCCTCAGTATTGCCTGGTCATTGGCTTCAGTATTGCCTGGTCATTGGCTTCAGTATTGCCTGGTCACAGGCCGCAGTATTGCCTGGTCACTGGCCTCAGTATTACCTGGTCATGGGCCTCAGTATTGGCTGGTCATTGGCCTCAGCATTGCCTGGTCATTGGCTTCAGTATTGCCTGGTCACGGGTCTCAGTATTGCCTGGTCACGGGCCTCAGTATTGCCTGGTCACGGGCCTCAGTACTGCCTGGTCACGGGCCTCAGTATTGCCTGGTCACGGGCCTCAATATTGGCTGGTTATGGGTCTCAGTACTGGCTGGTCATGGGCCTCAGTACTGGCTGGTCACAGGCCTCAGTATTGCCTGGTTACGGGCCTCAGTACTGGCTGGTCACGGGCTTCAGTATTGCCTGGTCATTGGTCTCAGTATTGCCTGGTCAGGCCTCAGTGTTGCCCGGTCACGGGCCTCAGTACTAGCTGGTCACGGACCTCAGTATTGCCTGGTCACGGGCCTCAGTATTGTCTGGTCATGGGCCTCAGTATTGCCTGGTCACAGGCCTCAGTACTGGCTGGTCACGGGCCTCAGCATTGGCTGGTCACAGGTCTCAGTACTGCCTGGTCAGGCCTCAGTGTTGCCTGGTCACGGGCCTCAGCATTGGCTGGTCACAGGTCTCAGTACTGCCTGGTCACAGGCCTCAGTACTGGCTGGTCACGGGCCTCAGTATTGCCTGGTCATTGGTCTCAGTATTGCCTGGTCAGGCCTCAGTGTTGCCCGGTCACGGGCCTCAGTACTAGCTGGTCACGGACCTCAGTATTGCCTGGTCACGGGCCTCAGTATTGTCTGGTCATGGGCCTCAGTATTGCCTGGTCACAGGCCTCAGTACTGGCTGGTCACGGGCCTCAGCATTGGCTGGTCACAGGTCTCAGTACTGCCTGGTCAGGCCTCAGTGTTGCCTGGTCACGGGCCTCAGCATTGGCTGGTCACAGGTCTCAGTACTGCCTGGTCATGGGCCTCAGCATTGGCTGGTCACAGGCCTCAGTACTGGCTGGTCACAGGCCTCAGAATTACCTGGTCACGGGCCTCAGTATTGGCTCATCAATTGTAACCAGTGGACCTCACCAATGAGAGAGTCCAGTAATGGTGCCCCGTGGTGGGAGGGAGCTGTGGACACCCTCTCCTTCCTGCTCTTTCTGTAAACCTAAACCTTCTCTAAGAAACAACAAAGTGTATGAAGAAGTAACAGACAAAACACACCCATGGCCATCAGACACTGTAGAAAAAGCCCCATGGCCCATTCCTCGGCGGGGATAATAGCTGGCATTTCCCCTCTGAGTGCAGAGAGAAGACGTGGCCCCAGAACTCTTCCCGGCTGTGGTCATATTTGAACATCCCCAAACATCTGTAGGGTCAGCTCAGCAGCAGTCACAGCTCAGCTCCCCTCTGGGGACCCAGAGTACACAGTGGCCTCTGCAATGCTGAGCACCACACCAGGCCCCTCTTCTGCCAGTCAGGCCATTAGAAAGACCACCAGGCCAGGGACCTCTGCAAGTCCCCACCCTCCCGGAGCCAGGCCAGGCCCCTTGTTCCCGTGGGAGGGGTAGGAGGCCAGGGCTAGGCTGGATGCAGAGTGGGGGTGATGGGGGCAGGTGGGGAGCAGCTATCACATCCCCACTGCAGATCCCACCCTGAGATGTTCACGCAAGCGGCCCAGGGAAAAGGAAAACAGAGAGGGCCCTGGTTTGTTAGCGTTCTCGGGAGGGCGCCTGCCGCCAGATAGGAATCTGTGTGTGATCTCAGCTCTGGCTTTCAGCTGATGAGACATAAAAGATGATTAGCTAATTACATATAATAAAATCAGGGATGAGACCCAGTCTTCCATTCTATCTCTGAAGTGTTTCAGAACTTTACATAAAACCATTATGAGTGAAAGGCTAGAAGTTTTCAATAAGTGATGTTGGATCTGTCGGGTATCCATGTGCAGAGAAAAAAAATGAGCCTTGAGATCCATCTGATACCACATGGAACATTAATCAGAAATGGCTGGTAGACCTAACTGTGTGATGTAAGGCCGGAAAGCTAGCACAAGAACGCAAGTGAACGTCTCACGGCTTTGGGGTAAGATCATGTTTCCCACACAGAACACAAAACACACGCCCTGTAAGGGAAAAGATGAATCAATTCGACTTACCTAAAATTAAGAATTTCTGCTCATCAAGATGTACCATTAAGCAAATGAAAAACCAGCCACAGAATAAACACAGGCTTGAATGGAGCACATAGGAAGGGCTCCTGCGAATTATTTAACAAAAGCACCAGCAACTCAATAAACATGGGTGGAAGACGCAAATGAACACTTCACAAAAAGCAGCTACTGGGCCACTCCAGACGGCTGTAGAGTCACACCCAGGATCTTGACGCAGCGTTAAAAACCAAGTCCACAAAACACCAGAGGCTCAGCAGAATGGCTGAAATTAAACACACTGACCATCGCCGGCGCTGGCAGGACCACGGCGCACACAGAACATGCACGGACTGCTGATGGCACGTGACACGGTGCAATCGCTTTGCGAAATGCTCTGCAGCACCTACCGTGGCTAGGTCACAGCCCTGCCGCTCCAAAGCAAATGCTGGAGATAAGTCAGTGGACACAGCCACCCGGAGATGTGCACCAAGTCTGTTCACAGCAGCGTCACGCAGAATGACTCAAAATTCAAAAGAGCCTGCGTGTCTACTGTCCTTGGCACAAACAGATAGATGGCGGTACAGGGACATTTTACACGGCAATGAGAATATCCGATTGTCACCACACATGACAGCCTGGGCGGCTCTCACAGACATGATGAGGGAAAGGTTTCAAGTCCAAAAATGATGCCTACTCCCTGCTTCCGTTGATGGGAGGTTCTGAAACAGGCAAACCTGGAGTGACAGAAGTTATAGGGCTCTGGTGAGCCAATGATGGGGGATGAGATTGGGCCAGGCCAGAGGCCTCAAGGTTTGCACTTACAATTTCCAATTTGTCTGTATAGATGTGTCAATGAAATATTTTTTTTTAAAGTTACATTTTAAAAAAGAATAGTCACCTATTTTGGACTTCTAAGTCCAATGTAAGATCAAACAATCTCTTCAGAATATGTCTACAGGCATATTTTGTAAACCAGTAGAATTGTATAGATGTAGTTTCATAAGGATCATCAAAGATGGCCTGATGATGAGGGAAGATCATTTCACGAGACATGACTGCATTTACCGAGTCAAGGTCTGGGGGACTCTCCTCACATCATTCAGGCATCAGAGGCAACATTCAAAGGAGATGCAGCAGCCCCCCATTATTCACAAGTGACACGCCCCCAGACCCCCAGTGGCTGACTGGAACGGCAGAGAGTACCAAACCCAGCCGCCATCAATCAAAACCCATTTCTGTTCGTGTATTCCATCCACAAACTGAATGACTTTTCCATCATAACTAAGCACTTTTTATGCACCATGGCCATAACTTTTGCAGTCTGAGGTGCAACAGCAAAGCCAGCATGAGTGTCTTTTTCCTTCATGGATAGAAGATTTGTTTTTACTGTAGATCTTAGCAACCTCAGCATATGATTTTTTTTTCTTTCCTTATGAAGTTGAGGATTCTCATCTCACTTAAAGGAAGCACTTCACCACTTCTTTCTGGCATATCTGAATTGCCAGCATCACCACTGCTCTTGCACTTTAGGGTCATTATGAAGTAAAATAAGGGTGCCTTGAACACAAGTATTATGATGCCACAACAGTTAGTCTGATAACCAAGACGGCTACTTAGTAACTAACAGGCAGGTGACTTGGACAGCGTGGATATGCTGGGAAAAGGGAGGGTTCTCAGACCGGATGGGATAAAGTGGAATGGCGCAAAATTTTTGTCACGCTACTCAGAATGACGTGCAATTTAAAACTTACAAATTACCTATTTCTGTAAATTTATATTTAATATTTTTGGACTACCTTTGATCATGGGTAACTGAAACCACAGAAAGTAATGCTGTGTGTTTACCTCCGAACAAGTCTGCCTGCAATTTTGGTTTGCTGCCACCAGGTGGTGATAGAGATCGAGTTGGCTGGGTAAAATCAAGCTTGCAAAGGCCCTAAATTACTGTGTGCTGGCTGCTGCACTTTGCCCTTTGTCTACAGTTGCATCTCCCCTCATCACCAACGGGAAGGTGACCGGTCCAAGGTAATGGGCAGAGAGGCACAGGACCTACAAAGATGCAGGCCACTTAACCCCAATGTGGCCCCTCAGCCCACTCTAGTGCCCCCAACTGCAGGATCTGGCTTGACCTTCAGAAGCAGCACCCTGTGGACATGTCTATAACTCAGAATAGAAATATCCTTCCCTTCCCAATGATACATGAAACCTTTGTTAAGTCACCTGGCTCTAAAATGAGCCAGACACTTAAAAATGACAAAAAGTTAAAGCCAAACCAAACCACAGCTAAGGCACACACGGCGGCCCAGCACCCTGCTCATCCAGCCGCCCCGTGTCCTGGATCGTCCCAAGCATCCCCACGTCCCTCCTGCAGCTCCCGTTCCCATCAGTCAGGCTCTGCTCCTGTGGGAGGCATGAGCTGCCAGATCTGCTGGGCGGTCTGAATAATTAAAGGAGACCTTTATTCACCTCTCGGGCTCCCTGCGTGGGAGGTCTGCTTCCTTCCACAGGCAGCCTCATGGGGAGGGCAAGGATGGGAAGAGGCCACCATTGCAGCCACGACAGCAGGCAGGTCAGGATGGTCCCTCTGTGGGCTAGTGGGTGGCCATCACCTAGGGCCCTGTGTCCTCAGCTGCCGCCTCAGTTCCCCTGGTGACCTCAACACTCCCACACCCATGCAGGCTTGCCAGTCTGACCTGCTCCCAGCCTGTGTCTCTCACTCCGTGCCTGCTGGACACCTGCTCGGGTGGGCTCGCACCAACTAGGGGGCAGAACAGATGCTCCGTGTGTGCCTGGGGCCTCCTGGGGTGGACACAAAGCATCGCTGCACATACACCCAGTCCTGGGTTCCGCTCTGCCCTCCACACAGTCTCACAGCTCTACTGGAGCCCCGCCGCCTGGACCCCTGAATCACCCCCATCACCCACTTCCCCACACGGCCACGGTCACTGCCACTTTCTGCCCAGCCTGACCTCTGCAGACTCCTCTTGCTGCCCTGAACTTACGGTCCAGAGAGCAGTGGAGAGATTTTTGTAGAAGGCCATCGGAGTGGTCCGTCATCTTCCTGGCACCCCCAAGGCTCCCAGCAGGTTTGAATCTGCCATGTCCTCTGACCTGCAGAGCCTCCGCCCAGGGACCAGCCCTGACTCCCTGCACCACGCCAACCTCTAAGCCTTGTGCTCACCACGTTCTTGCGAGCTCCTCCTGCTGTCCCCACAGGCACCAGGCACATCCTCACCACCCAGGCCAAGCCCCAGCCCCACATCCACCTGGAGCTGGCTGCCAGGTATTCACAAGGCTGGATTTGCAGGTATCAGCCACAACACCAGCTCCCCAAAGTAGGCCCCCATCTCCCCTATGGATGTCTCTGCAGGCTCCCAGGACCCCTGATTCATTTCTGCAAACTTGTGTTTTTCTCTTTTATTGGCCTTTTCCATCCCACTGTGTCTCCAGAGCCCAGAGGCTCCCAGAGCATTACCCAGAAGGATTTGCAGGGAGGAGGACGCTGTCCAGGTGGGTGGGGGAATGAGTCCCTGGCGGCTCCTCCAAATCTGGCACCCACTGCCACACAGTGCCCCTCTCAGTTCCCCGCTGCACTGCCCTGCAGGGCGGGACCAGGCCTGGACACCGATCAGTGTCCAGCAGGCTCTGAACCCAGGGAGATGAGAGGAATGTCTGACTGCTGACCGGAAACACACCATGAGGTGCCTTTGGAAGGACACAGATGAACCCTCGGGGCACCGGCTGGCCACGCATGGTCAGGACGAAAGAGCGCCCAGTTTCACCTCATCAGGGTGAGTTCTGCGGCCGGGGTTCGAGGGCTGCACGCCATTCAGCCTGGCCTTCTTCTGTAAACTTGGGAAGGGAACTAGGAGAGAGGGCTGGGGCAAGGTTCCAGCAGGCAAGAGGTGCCCAAGGAGGCTCAGGGCCGTGGGTGGGGCGTGGGGAATATCCCTCTCCACGCTCTGGTGGGACACTGTGCCCGGTGGCCGCAGACCCCGACCGTAGGACCAGCAGTACACCAGCAAACCCAATCGCAGTGTGGACTGCACAGAGGCCCAGACGGTTCGAACACACCCTGTACGACAGTTTGGACACGCCCCGTACGTGCTCTCAGGGTTTGCTCAGCAAATCTTTCTTCCCACAAAGGTCACCTGCGGCCTGGAGAGCCCACACTGTCCTGGGCTCCACAGCAGTGCAGCTGGAATGAATGAGCTCTGACTGTGTTCACCGTGCCTGCTCCTGCATCAGATTTTCTCCGAAGAGACATGCCCCCCACCCCCCATGCTGAGATTCCAGCAGCCGGCCTTGGGTTTCCGAGACCGTAAGAGCAGCTGTGTGCACTGGTCCGGGTGCTCCCAGGGCCAGGAGCTCTGAGAGTGTCTGCTCCCTTCACCTCCTGACCCCCAAAACCCACCCGGAAGGTGAGCAGCCTCCTCACTTCCGCTGACAGAAGAGAGACCCCGGCCCGGGAGAGGGCCAAGCGCTGTGTGGTTGCACAGCTGGTAGGGTACAGAGCCAGGGTGGGGCCCAGCGGGCGACCCCAGCACACCCTCTGCAGCTCCGGCCATCTGCCTCCACGAGGTGCTAAGATGAATGCGCCTGGGACATGCAGCTGTTCTCCTGAAAACATGACCATCAGCTCTAACGCCATAGCATTCTGCGGCTAAGGGGGCTGCCGGGCATTTTATCGGCTGGAAAGAATTGTCTCTAGGGGAAAATTCAGTGTAAAGCGTTTTTAAGTTCATTCCTTACAACCTGTCCAAGATTTCTAGAAGGGTCTGGACCTCCTGCTGGCAACATAGCTTCATAAAAAATGAAATAAAGAAAAACGTTCCACCACAAGCATACCCAAGAGGTGATCAAGCCCCACTTCTGCTCCAAAGAGTCCGAGCTGCTTCCAGCCCTGTCAGGAAACAGCGACTTCCTTACCGAGCACTGGGAGATGGGACAGGGAGGGCACAGAGTGTCTGAAGACAGTGATTTTAGAGGACTTGCAACACGGGAGCCTGGGTTTTTTTTGGGGGGACAGCTCTTGAGAGAATGCCCAATCCCTTAGAAAGGTGAACTGGAGTCTGGGAGCCTGAAGATGACTTGGCATCCAGATGGGCCCAGAACATGGCCCAGAGCCGTCCCCGCCCCACACCTGGATCAGGGGAAGAACGGGGAGGCAGCCCCGCTCACCCGCCATGTCACATGATCAAAGCATCTCCAAGATCAAAATAAAATTGTTTCTTCCAAAATTTCCCTGGCTTTGATTTGTTTTCCATCATGTTATTTAATTCAGTTTGAAACCTCAAATCACATCAAAGACAGCATGAGGATTGTATGTTCATCAAAGCAGGCCCTGCGCTAAGGAAGGTGGAGGGCGCGGGCTGCGGGGCTGCTGGTCCTCGGTGCCTGTGCACAGCCAAACCCCACCACAAAGGCAGGGATGGAGGCCTCCCCAGCACCGGGCCCTGCAGCCACCCCCAGCATGACTCAGAGAGGACAGCAGCTGAGTCCCTCATCGAACCAGGACAGGGCGAGAAGAACAAGTGGGTGACAATGGGGAGAAAAGCAGAACATGGGCAAAGAATGCCCCACCCCAGCTTGGCCACCGCCTCCTCCAGGAAGGGCTCCCTGACTTGGAGCCTCCTCTGCCCACACCCACCGTCCAGCCCAGCTGCTGTGGTGGTGCCTGAGCCCCTCTGCACCACTGAATCAGGGGCTCTCCTGAGGAGAATGTGACCATGAGGTCCAGCCTCCCTGCCTCCTGTCTTGGACTCAGCCTCATGGCTGGCCTGTGGACGGTGGGCTGGGCTGTGAATGCCTCTCTCCCTTCACAGGATGGTCCCCGTAGACCTCCTGGCTCCACGGCCAGACCATGGTGGCTGGAGCAAAATTCTCCACTTGCTCAAAGCCCAGCGAGCAAACAAGGCTGTGGCTATGATTCTGCATCCCTTTGTGGGTGGACGAGGGCTCAGAGTGAGGCAGGGTCTCTGCCTGTGCCCCCTCTGCAGCCAACAGGCCAGGAAGAATACTGGATCCTCCACCACGAGGTCCAGAAGGCGCTGTGCCCTCAGCAGGGCTCTCAGAGACTTACCGAGGACTCTGCTGCTCAGAGACTGTCAAGGTCCCTGCGTGTGCCGCCCGGTAATCGCACCTGCTCCTGACAATGACAGGCACAGGCGTCACCTCCTCTAGGAAGCCCTCTTTGGACGCTGCAGTCTGAGGCTGTGGTTCCTTCCTCTAGGCTCTTGTCACTGCTCCCTCCACACCCCTCAGCACAGGGCACTGTCCGTTTGAACCCTTATTCCATGGCTGCCCAGGAGCCCAAGAGGTGGCCACAGGCCTGGTCCTTTCTCTCTCTGACGTCGATGCCCTAGGTCTGGGCCAGCAGGGGCATTTCCAGGAGAGAACAGAGACTTTCTATGCAGCACTGAAGCCCTAGTGCCTCCACCTTCCAGCTGTGGGCTTGGGGCCAGCTCCACCCTTTGTGGGGCTCAGTTTCCCTGCTTTTTTTTTTTTTTTTTCTGAGACAGAGTCTCGCTCTGTCGCCCAGGCTGGAGCGCTGTGGCCGGATCTCAGCTCACTGCAAGCTCCGCCTCCTGGGTTCACGCCATTCTCCTGCCTCAGCCTCCCGAGTAGCTGCGACTATAGGCGCCCGCCACCACGCCCAGCTAGTTTTTTTTTTTTTTTTCTTTTTGTATTTTTTAGTAGAGACGGGGTTTCACTGTGTTAGCCAGGATGGTCTCGATCTCCTGACCTCGTGATCCGCCCGTCTCCCAAAGTACTGGGATTACAGGCTTGAGCCACCGCGCCCGGCTGTTTCCCTGCTTTTAACAGGTCACAGCAGTACTTCCCTGGATGGGTGTTTGTACAATGAATGGGGTGATCCATCTAACCCTTCCGGAAGGAGCTGGGACAGGCCAGCCCTGAACCTGCCGGCCGCATCAACTGTCACGGGGCTCCGTCACTCACCCAAGACTCAGCGTGGCTTTCAGGATGCTGAAAAATCACCCATATTTAAACTCCACCCAGAGAGGCAGGGAGTTGTGGAACTGACGCCCACGGGCTGTGCACATCCATCCAGCGTCTGCCATGGACAAGCAACGCTGCAGGCTCGGGACAAGGGACCTGCCTCCGTCCGCCTCAGAAGAGCCCCAGAATCTCCAGATGGGCCATAACAGGAACGCAGCAGTCATGGGACCTCGCTGCCTCCCACCGCCCCGCCCTCAGGAGTGTTTGTGGGGCTGAGTTTCAGAGGTGGAAGCGGACGGGAGCAGCTCAAGGTTCTCTGGCATCAGGCAGACCCCATGCACCCTTCCCTGAAATGTCACGAGTGTCCCTGCTAATGGCCGCAATCAGGGCCCGCGCCAGCACCACATGCTGGGACCCCTCAGCTCTTGGCTTCCTGGAGAGAATTTCCTCAAAGATTTTTCAAAGATATTTCTTCTTACAGATGCTGATTATTCTCAGATGCTGATTAACATGTGTAAAACGAGGGAAGTGGCATTATTAGCAGGGTGTAGTGGACACTTCAAACACTATCAAGAACCTGGAAGGCATCACTCAGATTCATGAGCAACAGCATCCCCCATCCTTCCCTCTCTGCCCCCGGCTCAGGCCTGCTGGTTCGCTGGCTTTGTTCACCATCGGGTCTCCCTGAAAACTTGCTCCAACCAGGCATTTGGAGGTATCAAGACCCACTGACAACATTCACAGAGCGCCTTGACATAGGCCACAGGCTCTGTGCAGAGATGCAGGCATGGAATGGCACCGTCCCCATCATGGTGGTGCTGCAGGAGAGACACATGCCTCAGGGATGAGGGGTACTGTGGGGCCGCACAGAGACCCACACACAGTGACATCTACGTCTGTATCCACAGATCTGTAGTTTTCTTGTGATGTCTGATACTTTGCTATTAGGGCAATACCAACCTCACAGAGTGAGTTAAGAAGTGGCCCCTGGCCGGGTGCAGTGGCTCACGCCTGTAATCCCAGCACTTTGGGAAGCCGAGGCGAGCGGATCACGAGGCCAGGAGATCGAGACCATCCTGGCTAACACGGTGAAACCCTGTCTCTACTAAACATACAAACAATTAGCCGGGCGCAGTGGCGGCGCCTGTAGTCCCAGCTACTCGGGAGGCTGAGGCAGGAGAATGACGTGAACCCAGGAGGCGGAGGTTGCAGTGAGCCGAGATCGCGCCACTGCACTCCGGCCAGGGCGACAGAGCGAGACTCCGTCTCAAAAAAAAAAAAAAAAAAAACATGGTCCCTATTCTTCGATGTTTTGGAAGAGCTTGAGAAGATCCGGTGTTAATTTTTCTTTAAATGTTTGGACCAATTCACCAATGAAGCCTGGTCCTGGGTTTTTCTTGTCGGGAAGTTTTGATTACTTGTTCCTTGTTTTTACTTAACATAGGTCTATTCAAAGTTTTTGTTTCCTCTAGAGTTAGTTCTGGAAGTTTGTGTCTTTCTAGGAATGCTTTCATTTCATCTAAACTATTTAAGCTGTTGGCATACAATTGTTCATAGTATTCCTTTAACCTTTTTATTTCCATATGGTGGGCACTAATGTCCCATTTATTTATGATGTGGTAATTTAAGCCTTCCTTCACTTTCCTTCGTCTCTGTCCCTCTCCACTCCCTCATATCAGCCTCGCTAGAGACTTGTCAATTTCATTTATCTTTGAAAGAACTAACCTGATGGGTGGGCAGTAGCTCACACCTGTAATCCCAGAACTTTGGGACGCCAAGGCAGGCAGATCACTTGAGGCTGTGAGTTTGAGACCAGACTTGCCAACACAGTGAAACCCCATCTCTACTAAAAATAGAGAAACGAAAAACAAAGAGCTGGACATGGCAGTGCAAGCCTGTAATCCCAGCTGCTTGGGAGGCTGACGCAGGAGAATCGCTTGAACCTGGGAGGGTG
Source organism: Rhinopithecus roxellana (assembly GCF_007565055.1). Taxonomy (NCBI): domain Eukaryota; kingdom Metazoa; phylum Chordata; class Mammalia; order Primates; family Cercopithecidae; genus Rhinopithecus; species Rhinopithecus roxellana. The sequence continues at coordinate 26,172,602 of NC_044561.1, forward strand.
GAGGTTTCAGACAGCTGAGATCACACCACTGCACTCTAGCCTGAGTGACAGTGTGAGACTCCATCTCAAAAAAAAAAAAAAAAGAACCTTTGGTTTAGATGATTTTCATTATTTTTCTATTTTTACGTCATCTATTCCCATTTTAATCTTTATTACTGTCTTTCTTCCACTTGATTTAGGTATCATTTACTCTTCTTTTCTTAGTGTGTTCACACGAATACTTTCAGCTTCAGTATAATTTATCTACAGGTCAGTTTATATAATTTCGTTTTTAATAATGGGATTATTATAAGTCAACTCACACATTTCCTGAAAATTTAAGCCATGGTTCTCACAATCTGGTGCAAGCCAGTTCCAGTATTACCACAAGGGTGGCTCTAGCAGACTCCAGAGATCAAGTAACACCCTGACAAAGAATCAGAGTTGGCCGGGCGCAGTGGCTCACACCTGTAATCCCAGTGCTTTGGGAGACCAAGGCAGGTGGATCAGGAGGTCAGGAGTTCAAGACCAGCCTGGCCAACATGATAAAACCCCGTCTCTTATTAAAATTAAAAAAAAAAAAAAATTAGCTGGGCGTGGTGGTGGGTACCTGTAATCCCAGCTACTGGGGAGGCTGAGGCAGAGAATTGCTTGAACCAGGGAGGCAGAGCTTGCAGTAAGCTGAGATCACACCACTGCACTCCAGCCTGGGTAACAGAGTGAGACTTGGTCTCAGAAAAAAAAAAAAAAGAAAGAAACAGTGTTTGGCTTCAGGAAGCCAGACAGGACTGTGCCTTCAGCCACACTGTTCCTCCTCTGCTTCTCTGCCCACAGCTCAGAGAGCTCAGGGGACCTGCTTAAGGCCACAGCTGTGTTAAGAACATACACATATTTCTAAATTGCTATGGTCTAAAAGTGTTCCCTAAGTTCACGTGTTGGAAACTTAACCCCTGATGCAGCAGTGCTGGGAGATGGGCACTTTGACTGATGTTCAGGTCATGAAGACTCCACCGTCCTGGAGAGATAATGCTGTAAAAGGACCTGACTGCAGGAGCTTGGCCCCCTTCTGCCCTTCCACCTTCCACCACGTGAGGACACAGCGTTCTGCCTCTCTGGAGAATGCAGCCCTCACCACACAACTGAACACGCTGCTGCCTTGATTTTAGACTTCACAGCCCCCAGAACAGTGTAAAATAAATCTCTTTTCTTTATAAATTACCCAGTCTCATCACCACAAAATGGACCAAGACAGAAATATCCAAGTACTTACATTCACTTTTCTAATGACTGAAGCACACAAAAGCTTTTCCCGCAGAAGAGTGAGGGCTGCGGTTCACTCTGCATCCTGCCAGTCCCTTCAGACACGGTTTGCTCCAGGAGCAGTCTGACCTGGGGGGGTCTGGGCAGGGCTGGATGTGGAGGGGATCCCCACACATGCCTGCTGCTGAAGGCCCCTGGGGCATCCTGGGTGACAACCATGCCCAGTACACAATGACAGATGGGTGTGGCCTCCCCTTTAAACACAGTGCCCAGTTCTTCCAGGAAGCCTTCCTGCATTACCACACTGCTGCATCCAGCTACTACCAGATCCGCCACATTGTGCCTGACTCAGTGCTGGGCCCACAGACCCCACAGGCCTAGGCTGCCCCACCACGGCCCCTCCTCCCAGCCCTCAGTGCTCCTGAAATGCCTGTGGGGATAAGGAGGTGCTCCCTGCTTGTTTGCCCCTGCTCTCCCCGTATCTGTCCCAGCTCCCATCAGGGGCCTTCTGCCTGGGAGGCTGCAGAGTGGGTGCTGGATCAAGGTCAAATTCACACAGGAGCTCCTCCCAGCCCTCCTCTTCCTTTTCCTCCATGCCAGACAGTTATTAGTCATTTGAGTCATTGGGCTCAAAAATGACAGAATTCGAAAAAATATTAAAACCTCACCCAAGTTTGTTGGGAGGGATCAGGATGGGAAAGTCAGTGCCGGGAAGCCTGTACTTGGCAGAGGGACCCAGCAGGGACGAGGGATGGGACGTGCCTGGGCGGCACAGCCTGGGGTCCCACTGCCCAGGACCCTGCATCTCTCCGTCCCTGAATCACATGGAGTGGGGGCCTCGTGGAGCAGACACGGGCTGTCTCCATCCTCATGGGAAGGAGTGACGGTGGGTTCAGGGCAGGGGCATGAGTGGAGCAGGCAGGCTCCTTCCAAACCCTGGAGGCCCATGGTCGATGCATCCCACATGCAGTGGGCCTTCCACGGGCAGATTTCAAGAGCTCGAGGGCGCCAGGACACCAGCGCCCAGCCCTAGGGGAGGGCATTGGTCTCCTCCTCCCCTTGGTTCCCCGGTTGGCAGTGCAGGGGCCCTGTGTCCACAGCCCTGGGACAGAGCCTCCCTTGTGAAAGGGAGAGAGCAGAGCAAGGAGACCACCCCCTTCCCTCCAGAGCCGCCACACCCTGACGTGACTGGACACGGAGCGGCTCAGGCACCCATGTTTTCTCAGCCACCTCCTGGTGTGCTCCCACCCTGAGAGTCCCCACAGCACTTCAAAAATCGGCAATTTATCTACCAACCCTGGCTGCCATCTGGCGACACTCACGTAGTGCCCGTGAATGCTGGGGTCGCCTCTCCTTCACCCCGAGCTGTGCTCCCTGGAGCTGAGAGTTGGGGCGCTTCACAGTGGGGGACACTCAAGGGAGTTCATGTTCTGAGCAGCAGAAGACCCTGGCTCCACCCATCTCATCTCGCTACAGAGGTGTCAGAGAACCATGCAGCTACTGTGTGGTTTTCCAACAATTAAATGCACCAAGATCTGGAAGGAACTGCTGGGGAACTTGCTGGAGAGGGACTAGCTTGCTCCCTTCTGGTAAAACCGGACTCTGATGAAGCCAACTGCCTGGCCTTTAGCATAGTTGCCGTTGTACCCTCAGACCACAGCCATGGGTTGGGCCGGGCAGTCAGCTCCTCCCTGAAAGAACTCTACGAGAGTGGCCCTGGCCAGGGCCTGGGATGGCCAAGGCACTGTGAGTTGTGGCTCCAGCAGCAGACACACCTGCCCATCTGCTGGGCCTGATGCGGCTGCATCCTCTGGACTGAAGCAATTTACATCCACGTCCTAGGGAACCGGGGTCAGGGTCTCTTCCCACCATCGTCCTCACAAATCAATCGTGCTCAGAACTGAGGGGCGTGGTGTCCGCATCCCAGGGCATCTCCAATCCCATCTGGATCCAGGCAGAATGGAACGGAGGGGTGTGCTGGGGAAGGAAGTGTCGCCAACAGCCCCCAGGCGCCTCTCCGCTTGCCAAGCGTTTATAACACGCCACCCTCTCCCAGCAGCGGTTCCATAACAAAAAGGCCGCGGGTGGCAGCAGTCTGCGCAGAGATGTATGTGTCCTGACAGCCCCACCACGGTCACGTCATGCAGTGGCTGGCAGTGCCTGCCAAGCCGAGGGCCACACCGGCACCCACAGCTTCTGTGCCACAAAGCATGGACCCCAAGCCACGAAGGGTCCAGGGTGACCAGGACCCAAAACCTGGGTGAGGACGCAGCTGCAGACCCAGTCGTCCGTGGCCTCAGGAAGCCTCTGGTAATGCTGGGCTCTCCCTGAGACCCCAGAAGGAAGCCGACATGTCCATGCCCCTAAGCAGTGGTGAGGGCACATCCTGAGGCAGGCAGGTATCCAGCTGGTCTCCATCACGTACTGGAAGGTACCTGGACCATGAGTCCTATTCTCAGTAAGGTTGTTAGGGGAGCAGGTGCCCAGTAAACTGCCCAGAGCAAAGCCGGGTGCTCCACGTGGGGGTCTGGGCCCCTCTGAAAAACAGTTTCATTATCCTTCCTCAGATCAGGGCCTCGGTGATTTGGTGAGGGCCCAGACCCCCTCCTGGATGGCGGTGGGCGGCCAGTGCGGGTTGCCAGGCTGCCGAGGGTGGTCAGGGCTCAACGCAGGAAGGGCTGCCCACGGACAGCCAACTGCCAGCAGGCAGCCTCCCGTGAGCTCCATGGTCAAACGGATGACCCCATGTTGTGTGAACAAGTGTGGGGAACCAGGGCCCTACTTATCCCAACCACCACTTGCCGAGGGGATGAACGGGGCAGGCAGGGCCAGCCACAGCCTCTACAGCTGCCACCCTGGGGCTGAGCCCTGGCCAGGCTGAGCACTGACTGGTAGGGGCAGCCTGACTCGGCCACAGACACTGCATCTTAGGAACCTTGGCGCAATCCCAGCGTCTTGTGTACAACAGAGCAGGTGATTCATGTCTCTCCTGGTGGAGAATCTCCCTCACCCCAGTTCCAGCCACAACATGCCTTCAGCTGGCCCTGGGGACCCCACCAGCGCCTCAAGGTGGAGACAATGTGCTGTGCCCGGCCTCTCGGAACTGAAAGGCTTTTCCCTCCTGCACTCCTGTAATTAAACCCCATGTTTCTAGGGCATCATGAACTATGAGACGTGATGACGGTCAACAACGGGGGAAAGGCAAGAGAAGAAGTGGCTTCCCTGCCATCCTGGCTCCTGCAGTCACTGCTGGGGCCCACAGCCCAGGGTCCCGTGGCTCTGCCATCAGTGTGGTATCCATCCTCACAGCACAGACAGGGACCGTCTCCAGACTCCTGCAGGTGGCCGGGGCACCCTCCATCCTCCCGCACCGACCTGCTGCTGGAGGATGAGGACAGGGCTGTGGACGTGCAGTGGAAGGTGACACTGACCACGGATCCCCCTCGCGGTGCCTTTCTTCACACCTGGACTCTAAACCACATGTGAAGCACAGATGTCAAACACCACAGGCTCAGCGTCCACCTGACTACGGCTGTGCGTCTACTGCCACCCACCCACACTGCCTGAGAGTGGGCAGGGCCTCTACTGTCCCATACCTGCCTCAAACTCCCAGCCACGGAGAAGCAAAGACTCCGGCCACCACACCTCTGCCCAGAACCCAGCAGTGCCCACCTACCTGTTTCCGTCTCTTTTCCCAGCCCAGGACACAGGTGGCTTGCAAGGCCTCATGCCTAGAGAATATAAGGCTCCGCTCAGCCCCCACCTCCAGGCCTTCCGACCCTGCCCCTTCCTGGGCACAGCCTCCCCAGACCTATCAGTCAGCGCAGGATGTCCCGCTCCTCCCAGTGGCCACTGCGGCCCTGACATTGGGTCTGCGCAGTGCCATGACTGCACCTTACCACTCCCTCAAAAGCTCCCAGGGAAAACTGCCCCCGCCCAGGCCCGAGACTTGAGGCTCCTACCCTTCACCCTTCTGGCTCGGCTCTGGGGCAGTCCCACCCACAAACCACCACCCTCTGCTGCCCCCACTACTGGGCTGCAGTCTTTGATTTCCTGGGAAAGGAGTTTCAGGAGAACTTGACTTGCAGGAGACAGCACCTCCATTCATAAAGGAAGACCTTGCTTCAGCGAGGAGGGCTGGCCAGGTACAGCCACCTGCTGCATGCCTGGCAAGGGCTGGGTGAGCGCTGGACTTGGGGACAGGGTCTCAGTCCTCAGTGCAGTGCTGTGGTGTCTGCGGGACCCGGCACGGGTGTGAAGACAGAAAAGGGAACCTGGCGCAGCTGCATAAACAGCTAGAAAGGAGCAGAAGCAGGGCCTGCCCAGCCCGCCAGGGCATCACCCACCCAGGTGCCTGCCTCAGAGGGCAGCCCTGGGGGAGGGGAGGCTTGGTGGCTGATATTTGTGTTTAAGGATGGAAAGGGCCACAGTGCTGATACTGAGTGTAAGGATGGAAAGCACTGCAGTGCTGATACTGTGTGTAAGGATGGAAAGCACCGCAGTGCTGATACTGTGTGTAAGGTTAGAAAGCACTGCAGTGCTGATACTGTGTGTAAGGATGGAAAGCACCGCAGTGCTGATACTGAGTGTAAGGATGGAAAGCACCGCAGTGCTGATACTGAGTGTAAGGATGGAAAGCACCGCAGTGCTGATACTGAGTGTAAGGATGGAAAGCACTGCAGTGCTGATATTACGTGTAAGGTTAGAAAGCACCGCAGTGCTGATACTGTGTGTAAGGTTAGAAAGCACCGCAGTGCTGATACTGTGTGTAAGGATGGAAAGCACTGCAGAGCTGATACTGAGTGTAAGGATGGAAAGCAGTGCAGTGCTGATATTATGTGTAAGGTTAGAAAGCACCACTGTGCTGATACTGAGTGTAAGGATGCAAAGCACCGCAGTGCTGATACTGTGTGTAAGGATGGAAAGCACCGCAGTGCTGATACTGAGTGTAAGGATGGAAAGCACCGCAGTGCTGATACTGTGTGTAAGGATGGAAAGCACCACAGTGCTGATACTGTGTGTAAGGATGGAAAGCACTGCAGTGCTGATACTAAGTGTAAGGATGGAAAGCACCGCAGAGCTGATATTATGTGTAAGGATGGAAAGCACCGCAGTGCTGATACCGAGTGTAAGGATGGAAAGCACTGCAGAGCTGATATTATGTGTAAGGTTAGAAAGCACCGCAGTGCTGATACTGAGTGTAAGGATGGAAAGCACTGCGGTGCTGATACTGAGTGTAGGATGGAAAGCACCGCAGTGCTGATACTGAGTGTAAGGATGGAAAGCACCGCAGTGCTGATACTGAGTGTAAGGATGGAAAGCACTGCAGTGCTGATACTGAGTGTAAGGATGGAAAGCACTGCAGTGCTGATACTGAGTGTAAGGATGGAAAGCACTGCAGTGCTGATACTGAGTGTAAGGATGGAAAGCACCGCAGTGCTGATACTGTGTGTAAGGATGGAAAGCGCCGATACTGAGTGTAAGGATGGAAAGCACCGCAGTGCTGATACTGTGTGTAAGGATGGAAAGCGCCGATACTGAGTGTAAGGATGGAAAGCACCGCAGTGCTGATACTGAGTGTAAGGATGGAAAGCACCGCAGTGCTGATACTGAGTGTAAGGATGGAAAGCACCGCAGTGCTGATACTGAGTGTAAGGATGGAAAGCACTGCAGTGCTGATACTGAGTGTAAGGATGGAAAGCACTGCAGAGCTGATATTATGTGTAAGGTTAGAAAGCACCGCAGTGCTGATACTAAGTGTAAGGATGGAAAGCACTGCAGAGCTGATATTATGTGTAAGGTTAGAAAGCACCACTGTGCTGATACTGAGTGTAAGGATGGAAAGCACTGCAGAGCTGATATTATGTGTAAGGTTAGAAAGCACCACTGTGCTGATACTGAGTGTAAGGATGGAAAGCACCGCAGTGCTGATACTGAGTGTAAGGATGGAAAGCACCGCAGTGCTGATACTGTGTGTAAGGTTAGAAAGCACCGCAGTGCTGATACTGAGTGTAAGGATGGAAAGCACCGCAGTGCTGATACTGTGTGTAAGGATGGAAAGCACTGCAGTGCTGATACTGAGTGTAAGGATGGAAAGCACCGCAGTGCTGATACTGTGTGTAAGGATGGAAAGCACTGCAGAGCTGATATTATGTGTAAGGTTAGAAAGCACCGCAGTGCTGATACTGAGTGTAAGGATGGAAAGCGCCGCAGTGCTGATACTGAGTGTAAGTATGGAAAGCGCCGCAGTGCTGATACTGAGTGTAAGGTTAGAAAGCACTGCAGAGCTGATACTGAGTGTAAGGATGGAAAGCACCACAGTGCTGATACTGTGTGTAAGGATGGAAAGCACCGCAGTGCTGATACTGTGTGTAAGGATGGAAAGCGCCGCAGTGCTGATACTGAGTGTAAGGATGGAAAGCGCCGCAGTGCTGATACTGTGTGTAAGGATGGAAAGCGCCGCAGTGCTGATACTGTGTGTAAGGATGGAAAGCGCCGCAGTGCTGATACTGTGTGTAAGGATGGAAAGCGCCGCAGTGCTGATACTGTGTGTAAGGATGGAAAGCGCCGCAGAGCTGATACTGAGTGTAAGGATGGAAAGCGCCGCAGAGCTGATACTGAGTGTAAGGATGGAAAGCGCCGCAGAGCTGATACTGAGTGTAAGGATGGAAAGCGCCGCAGAGCTGATACTGAGTGTAAGGATGGAAAGCGCCGCAGAGCTGATACTGAGTGTAAGGATGGAAAGCGCCGCAGAGCTGATACTGAGTGTAAGGATGGAAAGCGCCGCAGTGCTGATACTGAGTGTAAGGATGGAAAGCGCCGCAGTGCTGATACTGAGTGTAAGGATGGAAAGCGCCGCAGTGCTGATACTGAGTGTAAGGATGGAAAGCGCCGCAGAGCTGATACTGAGTGTAAGGATGGAAAGCGCCGCAGAGCTGATACTGTGTGTAAGGATGGAAAGCGCCGCAGAGCTGATACTGTGTGTAAGGATGGAAAGCGCCGCAGAGCTGATACTGTGTGTAAGGATGGAAAGCGCCGCAGAGCTGATACTGTGTGTAAGGATGGAAAGCGCCGCAGAGCTGATACTGTGTGTAAGGATGGAAAGCGCCGCAGTGCTGATATTGTGTGTAAGGATGGAAAGCGCCGCAGTGCTGATATTGTGTGTAAGGATGGAAAGCACCGCAGAGCTGATATTGTGTGTAAGGATGGAAAGCACTGCAGAGCTGATACTGTGTGTAAGGATGGAAAGCACTGCAGAGCTGATACTGAGTGTAAGGATGGAAAGCACCGCAGTGCTGATATTATGTGTAAGGATGGAAAGCACTGCAGAGCTGATACTGAGTGTAAGGATGGAAAGCACCGCAGTGCTGATACTGAGTGTAAGGTTAGAAAGCACCGCAGTGCGTGGCTGGTTTGTGTTTGAATTTTTCACTGATGGTTCCGTAAGTTGGATCTTGCATGCAGGTGCACAGACTCACAGCCCTGCCCCGTACAGGCAGGAACATGGTTCACCCAGAAATGCTTTAGCTCAGAGACAAGGCCGGGGAGGCTGGAGGCTATAATTCCTCTCTAACCATTGGCCCCCTCTTTTCATAAACAGAAGCATTTCTGGTGAGCTCCTCTTCATCCCTCAATACCCTATTCAAATGCCTCCTCATGGATGCATCCTTGCTGAGGTCCCGGCAGGAAGAAGTGATGACACTCTGGGGCCACAGTCTGAATTCCCGCACCTGCAGCACTGCATGGCTCTCTGTATTGGGTGTTGTGAGTTGACTTACCCGTTCACCTCCCCTGCTACCATGGGTATACACCTTCTTTCAACAGATGAGTGAGTGAGCAAATGTATGAATAATTAAGCAGCCAACGAATGAACAAGTGAGCACAGTCAGGCTTCCTCCGGCATTCCGGGTGCCTTTGGTCACAGAACACAGTAGGGCCAGCAATATGTCAACCCTACTCACATTCAATTCCAACCCGGCCCAACACAGCACAAGTTTTCTCTTTAGCAAACACAATTCACATGCGAGGAAACTTAGTATGCACACAGAGCAAGAAAATAGAAAGGCAAAAATTAAATTAGATGGCGGCCTGGAAAATGCCCACTGTGCAAAAAGAAGCAAGCTAACTAATTTGTTTGGCCCCCCTTGAAAATGGTACAGTTTTAATTTGGGTCTCTGGGACCCGGCTCCTGAGGCACAGGAGGCTCCTGGTGAGAGGGAAGTAAACGCGGTTTCAGATGAGCAGACCCACATCAATTAGTAATCAATTCTGACCCCAACTCTCCCCACAGGCGGGCGGAAGTCATGAGAAGAAAGGACGGCCTGGCTGTGAACTCCTTGGCAGTGCAGAGCACCTCTCTCCTTCCCAGTCTTGGGAAGCATCAGTGTTCCTGAGAAGGCGCCCTGGCCACCATGTGTTCCAGTGGTTCCAGATACAGGCAGCCAGGAGGGCAGTGGCTGTGGGAGAAGCAGTCCCTTTCCCTGGAAAGAAGGCCGCCACATCTCTGCCCCAGCTTGCCCTGGGATCCAGCTCTGTAGAACCGAGGCCTGAGAGCCACAGAGCGGCCCTGAGGCCCTGCGTACCTGGTGTTTAATCACATGCCTTCCACAGATGCAAATTGATAGATGTTTTTAATAAGGACGAAAACAAGGCTCCAGTGACCCGCTCCTCCCGCCCCAGGTCCTCAAAATGCACCAGAAGCCTGATGGCTCCCCTCTCCTCCAGCCCACTCCAGCAAGCTCAGCCTCTCACCCCACAATCCCCCTCACAAGTGCCAAAGAGCTTCCCAGAAACCGTCAGGGCCGGTGGCAGGAGGGCCGGTGGCACAGGGCTGCAGGGTCTAGGGAAGACAGACAGGTGGCTCAGCCGGAAGGTCACCTGGCCCATGAGTTCTTCCCGGGCATCTCACCTGAGCAGTGCATGCAACCCCCAGGTGCACAGTGCATCTGCGGGGAGGAGGGTGCATGGGCTGAAGCCTGGGCAGAGTGCGCTCCCTTCAGCCAAGAGCCCGCAGCCCCTCCCCTCCTTCCCTTCCTGTAAAGGCCACAGGGGTTAGGGGTCCAGGTAGTGGGCCCGGGGCAGACTCACTGCCTGGCCTGTTCCTGCACAGTCTTAGGACATGCTCATCAATGAGACATCTGGAGGGAGCTCAGTGATTCCGTCAACCCTCATCCTCCTGACCATGCCCTGACTCTGCTGAGAACCCCAAGGGTGGTCTGTCTGGCTTTAGGGGATCAAGGGCTTGTCCTATTAGAACACCTTTCTCCCGGTCATACTGGCATTCTTTTTTTTTTTTTTTTTTGAGACTCGCTCTGTCACCCAGGCTGGAGTGCAGTGGCGTGATCTCGGCTCACTGCAACCTCCGCCTCCCGGGTTCAAGCAATTCTTTGCCTCAGCCTGCCAAGTAGCTGGGATTACAGGTGCACGCCACCACGCCCAGCTAATTTTGTACTTTTAGTAGAGATGGGGTTTCACCATCTTGACTAGCCTGGTCTTGAACTCCTGACCTCGTGATCCACCTGCCTCAACCTGCCACAGTACTGGGATTACAGGCGTGAACCACTGCGCCTGGCTTACACGGGCGTTCTTATTCCTAGTACAGCTGCCTCCCTCGTGGGGTGCTCAGGATGCCCCGGCCCTGTCTCTGTGCACCCCATCCCTTCTCCATGGACCTTCGCCAGCACCTACGAAGCAGCAGGCTCTATCCCTGACCCATGTTCCAGATCACAGCACAGCACAAGGGCACGGCTGTCCACGTTGGGCTCCTGGGCAGAGGTGGTGGGATCTGAAGTTGGGTATCCGGAGCCCCCGCAGGGGCAGTAGGGGAGAAAAGGACCCTTGACCAGAGTCAGAAAACCTGGACTCCAAGTCCAGCCCTGAGAAGCCTGGCAGGGGTCCGCCCTCCATGGGGTGGGCCAGCTGAGTCTCAGACCCTTCTCCACAGGTCCCTGCACCACATCCCAGGAAGGCCAGTGAGCGCTGCATCCGGGCTGAGATGCCTGCACCCATGTCTCAGTGCAGCATGCCACGGATACAGCTGCCCTGACGTCCACCAAGGCCTGGAGGGGCCACCAGCCAGTGACACCCCTATATATCCTCGGCCCTACTCCACCTGCCCAGCCCCGGTCCCTATCTTCTCCTGCCCAGCCCCTGCCCCATCTTCTCCTGGCTTTGCAGGGCCTCTGCCCCCACCAGGCCGCAGCTCGAGGGCAACCCCACAGCAGCTCAAGTCTATGCCTGCCACTCAGGGATGCTGGTTTCTCTCCACCCCAAGGAGTGGCCTCAGGGCCCCCCGCCTAGGGGACTCCGCATCTCACCCACAGGGGACCCTCCCTCCCTGCACTGTCTCCTGGGCTGTGGTCAAGCTGCTGCGCCTGGAACCAAGGCATCCAATACCCCCGCGTGGGGTCCTTCACCCCATGGCTGCCTGGACTGGCACACGGCTGCTGCCGGCTAGGCCCACAGCAGCTCCCATGTCTGCCCCAGGGAGGGGTCTCCCCACCCACTCTGGTCACAAGGGGGGTGGGCAGCCTGGATTTAATGCCAGCCCTACACGCCCACCCCTGACCTTTGGCTGGTGTTGACACCAGACGCCTTCCCGGGACACACTGGGCATTGGGGAGGTCCCGGCTGTGGGGTTCCCAGGTCTCACGCTGACCCCTGAGCCTGGCTGGTCACCAATGACTTTGGTTAAATCCACGCTCTCCCCACAGCCAGGCACAGCATATGCAAAGCAGAGTTCCGTACCAGCGGACAGGCTCCCCTCAGACGCCAGGACAGCCCCTCCCACCCCGTGCCACCTCATGGCAGGCGCCCTTTCCAAGTGCCCTTTCCAGCAAGGCTGAGCCACGGCGCAACCTGTCAGCAGCTTGACTTCTAGGGGCTGGGGGTCATCACCAGCTGACAGCAGGCACTCCTCTGCACGTGCTCAGAGCCCATGGGGGCCAGAGCTGCGGCCTCCCGAGCCTCGGCACGAGAGTGTCTTGAACTGGTCAGACCCAGAGACAAGGAGCCAGGTCCCGCTGGCAGCCTCGGCCAGACCACACGTAGACAACGGAATGGCACCCAGGGGATCTCGCCGTCCTGCAGACGGCCCCTCTGCTGTCCTTTTCCTCTCCCAGAGGCAACACCAAAGAACCACAGCCTCGGGCCAGAGACCTCTACACAGAGGCAAGTAATGCAGGGTGCCGGCATCTCCCTGACCACCCCCCAGGAACTGGAGACTGCGCCCCAGCCAGTCGCCAAGCCACAAGCTCACACCATCCACAGGAGCAGCTGTGCCAATGGCCAGGGGCCTGACCCGAGGATACACCGAGGCCTAGGGGGACCTTCAGGGAAGGGGCCGCATCGGGGAAGAGGCACCCTTGGTGATGCCACGCTCAGTGCCCAGAGGGGTCCCGGGGCCGCGGTTGCTTACCGTCCACACAGGCGGGCCGGGCTCTTGTGGTGCCGGCGATCTGCCCCTTTCTACACGCACAGCGGGCGGTCTGCCGGGCGATCGTCCTCCGAGGCTGGCTGCTGTCCCGGTCCAGGGTCACAATCTCACAGGTGCCGGCGGCCAGCTGACCTGCAGAGAGGAACAGAAGCGACTGAGTGGCCACACGTTACAGATATCCACAGCCAGAGCCCACCCAAAGCCCACCCACCGAGGGGCCCCCGGCAGCCAGGCCACAGGGCAGGGAGACCGTTTCACTCAGAGGGAACGTCTGAAAGCACCTCGAAGGCTGCCAGCAAGGAGCGCTCGATGGAAACCAGAGCTGGGTCAAGGCGGCGACCTCCACCCTGTGCACAGCCTGGCGTCCAGGCGGCACTGCCTTGGCAGACAGGAAATTAAACGCAGCCCCATCTTTGTCATGCCCGGAAATGAAAGGCTCGGATCACGAGGAGGGAGCTGGCTCCCCTGCACACAATCAGGCGCCTGCTGGAGGGAAGCCGGGCTCTATGAGGCACAGTGCTTGGTCTCCATCCCCAAGCGCCAGCACACTGGCCCCAGGGCGTGGCATTTTGGAACCGGAAAACACGTCAGACCCCCTCTCAGGCTTGTCAAAGGCTGTGTGGAACCAGCCATGCTGCCAGGGAGGAACTGCCATCCCCGCCTGGGTACAGAGGCATGAGCAGGCAGGCACCACTGTGTGCATCAATGCCAAAGGGTTCACGGTTTCCTCTGCCCTCCCACAGCGCAGTGCACGCCCCCACACACATATGTGCATGTACATATATGCACACAGGCACACACGGCTGCACACAAGGCACAGATGTGCACATACCACACCCCTGGAGTGAGCCACAGGCATGCAGGTTTACATGGGTGCCACCCAGGTATGAGCACACTAAGGCCAGGGGGGCCAGACTCACTAGCAGCACATGAGGATATGCTCCCTGGGGTGCACGTGCCCATGCAGACACAGGTGCACACAAGCTTCACGGGTGTGCTGTGCAGACACCCATCACCCACGGGTGTCGTGGACAGGCTCCCACAGGGGCACCCCGCATCCCCGATCTCTCTTGTCATACTACCTCTGCTCCCCACATTCCAGACACCCCACAGGGCAGGAGGGAGGCGGGAAGGACCTGGGGGCAGCGTCAGGGTCTGAGATCACCTGTGGTACACATTTCTTCCAAAGGTGGCAGCATAAATAATGTCCCTGCCCCTCCACATCCCCTAAATTCCAAGGGGAGGCTGCCTCTGCAAGGGGCCGGCAGCCCGGGCATCTCAGCAGCGGGAAGGTGAACCACCAGGAAGTTCTACCCTGCAAACAAACCCATGGAATTGAAGACGCCACTCTGCTGGTAAAACGCAGCATGGCCACCACCAATCACGGCCAGATATTCACACTGACAGACAAAGATAGTGCCCGCGCTCCAGGTAAAGATGAAAACCCAGCACCCCCAGGACAGGATGGAGCTTGTCCCTCAGCCAGTGCTGCCCAAATCCGCCCTGAATGGTGAGTGCCAGGTCCCCTGCCATCCAGCTCCACATGGACACCTGCTCCCTGGAACCACCTGGATGTCCACTCACTGGCTGCCTCACTCCTTCATCCAAGTAGATAACGAGCGCCTGCTGCAAGCCCTCCTCTGTGCAGCGCCCTGGGGCCCCGGCAGTGAGAAAACAGTGTGCTTTCCTCCCCAGGGGCCCCTTCCACCTGAGGGAGATGGCGGCAGCATCACAGATGCCTGGACTCAGGGCTCCCAGCCTGTGGAGATCAGTAGAGAGTCTGGGGGCTGCCTGGGGGGTTCAGAACAACAGGATGGCAGGGAGGTGACTCCGAGGAAAGCCGTGGTGGGTGCATGAGGGATGAAGGGTGGTCATTCCACCCTTGCAGAGAGGAACCTGCAGGCAGTGCCTGGGCGCTTCCCAGCAGCTGTTTCTCCAGCCTGGGTCCCCTCCTTATCCATCCCACTCTTTCTCCTATGATAACCTTAGACGCCCCCTCCTCCGGCACCTGCCTTGTCATCTGTCACCTCCGGGTCCTCCAGCCCAGCACCCTGGCCAGGGCAGACGTCACATGTACTGGTAGGGTGTGGCTTGGAGGAACTTGGAGGGGTCATCCAGCTCCCTCACCCCAACACCCAACACGGCTCAGGCTGTCCTCAACCCTGGGGAGTGCCCGTGTCTGATTGTGACCAGGAGGCACAGGGGACAACTCCAGTGGGCACCAGACCGGCCTGCCTCAGCCCCTTTTGTCCATGGTGCAGGGCATGGAGCTGTCCAAGGTGGCCCAGGCCTGGCTGCAGAGCCCAGTGCATAGGGGCCTGTTGAGCCATGGCCGGTGCATGGCTGCGGGGTGCGCGTGGCATGAGTTCACAGGAAGGATGCTGGGGCAGCAGGGGCCTCCCCTGGGACAAACCCCACCACCACGCCGCTCCCACGATGAGCAAAACCCTCGTCGCCCTGTCGGGGCCACCTCCCCGAAGGCTGTGGGGAGGGCGAAGTGCACACAAAATTACACACTGCTCCCAGAAAACGGCGACACCAAACGAACAAGTGAAGGAGTGGATGAATAAACGCCGCGGGGAAAGAGCATCCAGGAGGATGAGGTGCTGCTTCTCTCCGGATAACAGTGGTGACTGCGTCAAAGCCGTGCTGTGGAGTAACACGCATTTGGGCGGGTCCCGAACACACATCCTTATGTGGTGATTTACGCAGAAGTCGCTATGATTGGAGCATGGTCCCCGGCTGCTGTGTTAAGCTCTGCAGGTTGGCTCTGGGCCACTCCACTATTCCAGGCTGCGTTGCCACCACCTTGATCCCAGACCCTTCCCTCTAACATCAGCCCCAGCAGAGACTCATGGTGTCCAGGCCACCCCAGGGCCACCTGCCTCCTTGGGGTAGGGCCCAGCATGAGTCAGTTCTCTGGAATCATCCACCCACAGTAGCTGGTGCCATGGGGAGATGGCCACAGCAGTGGTGGGGGTACCGCTGAGCCTGAGAAAGCCTGCTCGCCCTGCTGCTGAGCCTGGTCACTGACTAAGTCACCAACCACAAAGCCCAGCCCTCAGGCGCTACCTGACCGGCCAGGGTTTTGGCATGGCCAGCCCCCCAGGCAAGCCGCTGTCCCTCCTAGCTGCCCTCCTCCTCTGTAAGGGGCACAGGTGCCACACACTGGGCAGGGCCACACCAAAGTGCACTGGAGGGTTTCCAATCCCAGTTCACCCTCACCCAGGCGGCCCCAAACCAGCCATGGCCAACCGAACACTCTCAGCCCTCAGGTACACAATTTGAACCAAATTCTGTGGACGAGACGGTGCTGAACCCTGAAACAAAGCCACTCCCACACCCCTGCCCTGCAGCCACTGGGAGGCTTCCTAGAGGAGGTGTCAGGGCCATGCAGGAGCCTCCTGCGTCACAGAGCGCCACAGCGAGCCGTGCACTGGGCAGCCTGAACAGCACGCATTCTTCTCCCATGGTGCTGGAGGCCAGCATCTGAGATCCACATGGCAGCCGGGCCGTGGTGCCTCTGAGCCTTTCTGGGCTGTCGTGGCCCTCAGCTCAGCCCCAGCAGGTGGATGCCTGGAGCCTGCAGCAGATGCAAGGGCAGGGATGGGTTCTGCCCGTCCAGGGGCTGGCCCAGGACTCACCCCAACCCCAGGGTCCCATTCTCCAAATGGGAACACCCAGCCCAACACCTGAGTGGCCCCCAAACCTCCTTCTGGGACTACTGACAGGGCCAGGGCAGCCAAGAGCCAGGGTGGCTGGAGCTCCAGAGTGGAGCTCCCTGGCTCTCCCACAGCTGTTCCCCCTCATACCACATGGGACTCACACACACGTGCATGCACACACACCACACACGTGCACACAGACCAAACACACCCACACACATGTGAATGTACATGCCACACACTGACCAAACACACATGTGCCCATATACACCACACAGACCACACAATCCACACACATGGTCAGCGTATACCACACAGAAAGACCACACAGGCCACACACCACATACTCCACACACACAGACCACAGAGAGTCACTCACATGGCATATATGCCCACACACACCCCAATCTCTGCCCACTGCAAGGCCTTTGGGGAGGGGCCAGCCTGGTCTCCAGGCTGCAGGGACAGGGTACTCAGGGGTCTGGCTCCGAGTGCTGGGTGATGCTCGGCTGCCATCCAGTGCTGACTGCCCGTCTGCTCACGAGCTCCAAAATCACCTCATTCTCAGAAACGGGGGTTCAGAAGGGAGGACGGGCCCATCCGGAGTCAGGAGCTGGGGAGGTCACACCAGGGCTGCCTGTGCAGTGTGAGAGCCTGGAGGCGTCCTGCTGTCTGGAGGTGCAGGGTAGACCCGGGTCCCTGGGCCACCCCTTTGCACCTGCCCAGCTTCTAGAAGGAGGTCATTTGGGAAGTTCTGGGGTCCCCTGGGGATCTGGCAGGGCTGGGATAGCGGCAAGGCCTCCCCACAGGGCTTGGTGCCCTCAGCAAAGCGCAGGCCCCTCCACCAGGCTGCCCCCTCAGCGTGCTGCCAGTCCACCCACGGTACAGCCTTTTCTCGGAGATAAGGGATGGTGTTTCCTTCTCTTCTCTCATCTTTTTGTTTTTAAATAAAGAGTTTGCATTGCTTTTAAGACCAGAAGGAAAAACAGTCAAAAATAAAGCAAGTAATCACAATTCCTTCTCCAGCACCAACTCCCACAAAGCCCAGGCAGAGTGCTTGGGGAGTGGTCTCTGCTGAGGGGACACGGGACCTTGCAGGCCCCCACCGGTGGCCTTTCTGCTGGGTTGGCCTGGACCAGGGGCCTGCCGAGGGCTCCCAGGGAGCGAGGCCGTGTGCACATGCGTGTGCGAGGGGAGGGTGTGCGGGGGGGAGGGGCAGCCACCGTCAGAATGGAAAAGAACAAAGCCGCCTTTGGGGGAGTTTTCTTAGAAAGGCAGTGACATCATTGTGTGGCAAAAATCAGAAGTCGGAGAGAGAGATTTTAAAAAAGAGAGAATCCACTCCTCCATCCCCCAGGACCAGCCCCTCCCGGAACACATCCCCAGACTTGACCTTCTGTCAGGGTGCATACGGGTTCATCACAGGAAACCTCCTTTCCGTAAGTGGTGTCTGTCATGCATCATTTCACAGAGACCCCCTTCTGTGGAAAGAATGTGGCCACCTGGAATTCTAAGGCAGCAGGGAACCACCAGAGACCACAGGTCACTGTTCCCACTGCCCCGGCAGGGGGGCCACAGTGCCACCACGGTCTCAGCTTCAGGCAGAAGATGTCCCACAGGGCAGACCCCACCAACAACCCCCCAACTGGGGAGCCCGGGCAGACCACTCACTTCTCAGCTCGTCCCCTGGCCTTTGAATCAGGGAGGCAGCCTAGCTCTGCGCCATACAGAGAAGATACCTGAGAGGCAGAGCCAGGTGTGAGCCGGGCACTGTCTGTGAGCCATGTGGCTGGGGGAGCCTGCATACTTAGGAGCCCCCGCCCAGTCTCTGGAAGAAACTGCCCTGGGGCAAATGCCCCTCATCACCCACAGCCCAGCCCTGCCCTGTCCTGTCCTGCCCGCCCAGCTGGCTGTGTCTGAACCAAAAAGGGAGACCACGACCCAGGGAAAACCCCACCTTAGAAGCACACCCCACTTGACAGCTGAGATAAGCCAGCCTTGGTTGCCAAGGGAGCCCAGGCTGTGTCTGTGCTAGGCATGCAGGCTGTAGGCCCATTCATGTCCCTCATCAGCATGCAGAGGGCGGTGGGTGCTGGCACGCCCCCATGCCCACTCAGACGCCAGTTCTGAGCTCCCACACAGCAGGGCCCTCCACCCTCCAGCAGAGCTGCATGGCAGACCTGCCTGGGAGCCCTGCTGGGGGCCAGACTGAGCCTCCACTGTCCCAGGGCAGGAACTGAGGAGTGGTCTGGTGGCCTCTGGGAGCCTGAGGCCTGCAGAGCCGAAAAGCCTGGCGCCGGCCCCATTTGCTGCACTGGCACAGCAGGGCACGGGCTGGACTGGGTTCAGGGGCTGCAGCAAGCCCTGCACAACCCACCCAGGCTAGCGCCAGCATCACCTCGATTCCTACAAACTTTACGGAAACAGCTCACAGCGCTGAAGCCGCAGGCCTGGGGGTCACGATCTGGGACCTGCGGACGAGGGGCAGGGTACTGAAGAAAGTATCTGTGCAGCAAAACTCCCAGAGCCCTGCCCAGACCCCAGGACCGCCGGCTCTCTGGGACCCCGGCAGGCAATGGCAGGAAGGACGCTGTGGACTGAGGAGAGGTGGGTGCAGGACCAAGTCCAGCCACTCTGTTTTCATGAGTGAGTCAAGTTTTGACAGAGGAGACGGCTGGACTCAGGGAAGACCAGACTGGTGGCCATGACAGAAGCCCCTCAAATCCCTGCAGAGTGCTCAAGGCAAGGGACCACCCAGGCTGGGCAGGTCACTGGAAGGTCCAGGGAGAATGTCTAGGAAACAGACGGTGCTCCCTCCTTCCAGGTGCTGGGTGGGGGCTGGTGGGGCAGTGGGGGCACCTGGGAGTGGCTTCAGGGGGTCAGGGACCAGGTCCAGGCTCCAGGAGGCGTGAAAAAGGGAGTCACTCAGGGGCCAGGCTGGGGCCTCCCTGGCGGGAAACAGGCCCTCAGGGTGTCTGGAGCTCAGCCTGGTCCCTCTGGAGCAGCTCCTGCCACCCGTGGGGCGCAGACAGACAAACCGTGTGATCCTGCCAGGCTGTGACACAGATCTGGGAGGATGTCTGATGTGACGGATGACAGGATGAAGATCCAAAATGACTTTGACAGGTACAGACCAAGAGGGTGGCATTTGCCCATGACAAATGTCAGCTCTGTGCTTGGTCAGACCAAAAACAAGGTGCAGCTGAGCGGCCCGGCAGGCCTGAGGGCAGGGGCAGGCAGAGGTGCCCCACAGTGCCACGGGGAAGGTGGGGCCCAGGGGCAGGTCCCCAACAGGGAGAAAAGGAGGCGCCACAGGGCCATCCAGAGTTCCCGTAGGGAGTGCTCACAGACCAGCCTGTGTCCAAGTGATGGGTGGGGCAACGCGGTGTCCTCAGCCTGTCCTGCCCACCTGCATGGGCGCCATCTCTGAGCTGGGACCTGGGAGGATGAGGCCAGGAGAAGAGCTAGGCTTAGTGTCGGGGTACCGCCTGTGTGCAGTGACCCAGGGCTTAGTGTCGAGGAGCGGGGAGGGTCACCTGTGTGTGGTGACCCAGGGCTTAGTGTCGGGGGAGGGGTGCTGTCTGTGTGTGGTGACCCAGGGCTTAGTGTTGGGGTGCTGCCTGTGTGCGGTGACCCAGGGCTTAGCGTCGGGGGAGGGGTGCTGTCTGTGTGTGGTGACCCAGGGCTTAGTGTTGGGGTGCTGCCTGTGTGCAGTGACCCAGGGCTTAGTGTCAGGGGGGTGCTGCCTGTGTGTGGTGGTCTAGGTCATAGTGTCAGGGGTCTAAGACACGTGTACCCTGTGACCAGTCATTCGTTTTGTAGGAGTAGCTCTCAAGGAAGAAGGTGTGAATAACGCCAGCAACTGGACTGGCACTGCCAGAGCATGGTGACAGACAGGACACACCTGTGTGCTCGCTGAGTCCCCCCATACCCGCAGGTGAGTGCTCTTGGCCATGGAGAATCTCGAGGTGGGCGATTTCTAATACCCTGGGTGCCCCTTGCATCACGTCCTCAGTAACTGTCTTGTCAGTTTAGCAGGACAAGACTCCCTCTGCAGTGACCCCTGGGCAGGACAACCTCAGGATCCCAGGTCCCAAATCTGTGCTTGGCTCTGTTTTCAAGGCGTTACACAAGGAGAAGACTTATTCACAAACCAGAAGGAGAAAGGCCTCAGGGAGAGTTTCCACTGGGTGGGAAACTGCTCGGCTATGCTGGGTGGGTGGGGGTGGCTGGGAAGGCGCTGGGGACGTCGATGGCTTGGGCTGGACACGAGGCTGTGAGTTCTACTCTGCCTCGTCACAGACACACCACACACCCGACACACGTGCACACACACGTGCACACACCCAAAACACACACACACCACACACCTGAGCGAGGGGGCGGGATTTCATTACAGATGTGAGACCAGCAGGGATAACGGCAGAGCTCAGGCTGGCAAGGCTGTCTTGTGACCACAGGGTTTGCAAAGGCACTTTGCTGCCCATAATGCTGGCTCCGCACATCAATTAGGAGGTCACTATTATTACTGCTTTTATTATGGGTGAAACTAGCCAGTCGGTGTGGACTGAGGCCAAGAGACAAGCTAAGAAAGGCAGACAGGCGAGGAGGGGTCAGGCAGACAGGCGAGGATGGGTCAGCAGGAACTGCTCTCCAGCTGAGACATCAGAGCTCTGGGGCGGAGACCAGCCCCGCCAGGCTTCCTGTCACAGGCCGCCTGGGAATGCACGGGCACCGCCCATATGCACATGCACACGTGTGTGCACACGCCACCATGAGCTCACACTCCCCACAGGCACACACACACCTCTACGCCACATTTAGTGAGGTACACGCACACACACAGATCCTCACACACAGGCACGCCCCAGGAGCCACGGCCCTGTTCAGAGGTCTGTGTGCCTTGTCCACCATACAGGTGTCTGTGCCCTGACAAAGCAGGTATGGGGGCAGAGCCAGGGACTCGGAAAGGCTGGTCACCTGCAGACACCTCCCCTTCCACCCTCCCAGAAGCCCCCAGCCAGGGCCCCTGCAGCTGGCCAGGAACATCATCTGGCAACCCCAGCTTTACTCACTTGGCCTCTTCTGCCCACACCATGGGGCAGGGGCCAGGAGGGTCCAGAGCCCTGGCCTCAGCCTCTCAGGGCCCTGTGCCTTCCCATCCAGCTGAACTCCACGCTGCCCTACACCAAGGCTGTCCTCCTTGGGTACAGCTGCCCCATCCTGTCACTCCTGGAAGACGATGCCAGACTCCTGCTCAGCCAGGGTACGAGCCCACACCCATACTAGCTCTACCCCAAGCTGCAGGCCTCAGGCCCAGCCGTCTCCAGGCTCCATGGCAGCGGCCCTGGGGCTCCTGGGGTTCGGAGGCAGCAGGGCCCTGCCACGAGTGGGGGCACCATCGAGGCTGGAACAGCGATTTCTAGGGAGCCTCTCCTCTCCCCAGAGCAGAAGACCTCACTTCCATGTCAGAACCATCCACACAGGTAGCTCTGCCCCAACTCATCAATTAAGTGACTAATGTTTAGTCTTATCCCGGATCGTCTAGACACTTAGTATGAGGATTAAAAACACAGAAAATGCGCTCTTTAGGATCCGATGGAGTATCACAGTCTCAATATTTAAGTTACAGTAAAATCGAGTTTGTTACTAAATCCCAGAATCAACTCCTCCGCCACGGTTTGACTTCAACAGAAGCAATTACACGTGTGCGGGAGACCACGAAAGCCCAGCTCCCCCCACGGAACAGCCAGCGGCCGGCCCAGGCTGCCCTCACTCACATAGCTGTGAAATATAATGCTGGCGTTGCTCGCAAAGCCAGCGATCTCAGAAAACATCAGCTGAAGTGACCTGGCCATCTGACAGCAACGCCTCCCTGTGTCCCCGCTGGCCAGCCCCTCCCATGGCTCTTCTGGAATCTTCAGCTGGCTCCCACCACTGCCGGGGACACCTGCCTGTGGCCTGGCCTGTCTGGCCACTGCCTGTGGACCTGCAAACGTGGGCAGGGCCCACAGGAAGTGCGTGGGTGGCTGGGAGGGAGGAGGAGGTGCCTGGGACCTGCAGCTCTTCCCAAGCTCTGCCTGGGCCAAGTGTGCCAAGAGCCGCCTGGGAAATCCGACAGAAACAGGTGGAGAAGACGATAATACAAATAAAAAAGCAACAATGGCTATGATTACAACAATGGCCGGGGCTGCTCAGCCCCGCAGGACCCAAGCCAGAGCATCTGCGGTTCAGCTCCCTGCACTGGCTCCTCAGGGGCACTGAATCAAAACCGCCCAGCGCCACCGCCAGAAGCCCCTTCCTTCTCTCTCAGGTCCCCAGGCTGCACCTGGAGAGGCCTGGGAATGTGCCCTGCAGACACAGAAGGAACCAGGCCAGGAGAGAGCATGGGTGCAAGGCCCAGGAACGGGGGAGTGCTGGTGGGACTCTGCCCCACTTAGCTGGGATGGAGGGACAGAAATGCAGGGACTGCTCAAGAGCCACTGAAATGCGCTGCGCAGTGATGCTGGGGAAGACAGACACCCTCACGGAGGAGGAGCTGCTTCTGCAAGGTTCTGGGCCCCCTGAGTAGGGACTGGGAGACGGTTGCTAAAGGCAGCCAGGAAGGCAGAGCAGCTGGAGGTCAGCCTGTGGTTGCCCTGAAGAAGGCTGGGAAGCCCCAGCTTCTTCCAGGCCCTTACCAGCCTCAGGGGCTACCTGCCCTCAGGCCCCCGGCCTCTGCTTCTCGTGGCTGTGCCCTCTACCAGCTATACCTGCCCACTGTGCTGCCCGAGCACACGTCAACCTCTCAGGCCCACTCCTGGCTGGCTTGAGACAGGCTGGCCCTGCTCTCTGGCCCTGGCCGGTGCTCAGTTGATAGACTCTGTTTGCATGCATCAGGTCACACTGGGGACTGGCCCTGCTCTCTGGCCCTGGCCGGTGCTCAGTTGATAGACTCTGTTTGCATGCATCAGGTCACACTGGGGACTGGCCCTGCTCTCTGGTTCTGGCTGGTCCTAGGTGGATGGAGTTCTGCATACATCAGGTCACACCGGGAACAAGGCCGGCCATGCTCTGCGTTCTCCGTCCCCAGGCCCCAGGCCTCAGGCCCAGAGCAGCCCAGACAGGATGGTGGAGTAGGGGCCACTGCCCGTGCACCTCCCTGACCAGGGCAGAGGATCCCTCTTACCTCAGGAAAATGGCTCCCTAGGGGACCCTGCTTTGGGTCAGACCTGCTTTTCCTCTTTGATGTGGACATAAACCAAAAAGTGCAGCAAGCTCCTCCCAGATGCCCCGTGGGCCAGCTCCTTCCTGTCCCCAAGCCCAGCACCCAGTACGGACCGCACTTCATGAATGACTGGCAAACGGCAGATGAAGGAAGGATTGCGTGAGTGCATGAGAGAGTGAATGAGTGAGTGACTGAATGAATGAATGGGAGTGAATGAATGAGTGAGAGGGTGAATGAGTGAGTAGATGAATGAGAGGGTGAATGAATGAATGAATGAGTGACTGACTGAGTGACTCAGTGAGTGAGTGAGTGAGTGAGTGACTGAGTAAATTATGACTGAATGTGTCAATGAGTGGGCGAATCAGTGACTGAGCGAATCAGTGAATGATTGAGTGAATGAATGTGTGAATAAGTGAATGAATGAGTGAATTAATGAATGGGTAAAGGAGTGAAGGAGTGAATAAATGAGTGCATGAGTAAAAGAGTGAAGGAGTGAATAAATGAGTGAATGAGTGACTAAATGAGTCAATGAATGAGTGAATGAGTGAATGACTAAATGAGTTAATGAATGAGGGCGTGAGTGCATAAGTAAAGGAGTGAAGGAGTGAATAAATGAGTGAGTGAGTGAATGAGTTAATAAATGAGTGAATGTGTGATGAGTGATGAATGAGTTAATGATTGAATAAGTGAGTGAATAAATGAGTGAGTGAGTAAGTGAATGAGTGAATGTCAAGGAAAGGACGACTCTCCTCTGGCCATGACTTCCCACCTGCTGAGTCTGTGCACCAGGCAGCTGAGGGCAGTGGGGGCAGTGCACCGTCAACATGCCCTGCACCCCCAGGCCCTCTGAGTGACAAGCTGCCCCCTGGAAAGCATGGGGGCCTTGCCCAGGTCCTAGGGAGCCGCTTCTCACCCACGATTGTGAGAAATAAACACAGTGGCACAGATATCCCTGAGAAATCAAATCGGCACTGTGAGTGAACATTCAGTTTCTCAGTATTTCACCGTTTCCACGTGCTGGCTTCCTCCCATATCCCCATCTTCACTTTAAAGATGACTTAGTAAGTAACTTTCCACAAGTCGTTTAAACAAATGGACTCACATGGTCACGACAACAGAAACGCCAGGACCCACTGCCACCCCCAGCCACCCCCAAAAATCGCTCCCTCGAGAAGCCTCCCTTTTTGGCTCTGTTCAGGAGGAATCTGCACGAAGAAAGATGCAGAGAGAGGGAAAGGAGAGACACAAAGCAAAGCATGGAGAGAGAGAGAGACACAGAGAGAGAGAGAGAGAGAGAGAGAGAGACAGAGAGAGAGACAGAGAGACAGAGAGAGACAGACAGAGAGAGAGACAGAGAGAGAGACAGAGAGACAGAGAGAGAGAGACAGAGAGAGAGACAGAGAGACAGAGAGAGACAGAGAGACAGAGAGAGACAGAGAGAGAGACAGAGAGAGAGAGACAGAGAGAGAGACAGAGAGAGACAGAGAGAGAGAGAGACAGAGAGAGAGAGACAGAGACAGACAGAGAGAGACAGAGAGAGAGAGACAGAGAGAGAGACAGAGAGACAGAGAGAGAGAGAGACAGAGAGACAGACAGAGAGAGAGAGACAGAGAGAGAGAGACAGAGAGAGAGACAGAAAGAGAGAGAGACAGAGAGAGAGAGAGAAAAAAAAGACAGAGGAGAGAAGAGAGACCCAGAGCAAAGCAGGGAGCTCGAGAGAGAGGGAGGTGGTGGAGAGAGAAGGGCCCCTGCACACCGGTGGTGAAACCCCTGAAAATAAGCTGTATTGTTTACACACCCGGGCCTACCGCCATGCCCCTGGGGCAGGAGCATGGGCCCCCTCTCTCCAGCATTCAGGAATGTCTGTGCAACAACCACCTGCCCAGCCTCCCAGGCCACAGCCAGGCTGGAACAGTCTCCCTGCCGTGGCGGGCCGATAACATTCGTGCCCTCCTCATCCCTTCACTGGTTCATTCCCCCCAAAGGTTGGGGGGTTCAGGTCGGTTCTGGAGTCCTCCAGGTGACCCAGCCTCCTCCTTGCTGCCCAGTGGGGGCAGCCCGGCTCTCCGGGCTCCTGGGAGCCCCTGGGAATCGTCTCCATGGGGCCTGGCCCCACCCTCACTCATACTCATCCTTGCCGAACTCCTGCCCTGCCGGGCACCAGGGACCAGGACTGAGGATGGCTGTGAGCACCATTCCCAGCCCCAGGAAGTGCACGCCTGCAGCCGTCTAGTGGAACTGAGGATGCTGCAGGCCCATGGGGGCTCTAGTGCTGTAGTCTATGCCTGCCACCAACTCTGCAGGCCAAGCAGTGACCTCACTCCAGCCCAGCCTCTGCCTGGGGCTGCAGAGACACCGCCCTGGAGCCTTCAATTCTCTCTGCAGGGATGACGAGGAGGCCGCCAGCCTCTGCTGCCCCCCACCAGGAGGGGTCAGGGCCCCCGCAGCCAGGTCCCAAGGCATCCATGACTGAAAAAAGCTCCCAAGGCCAGGGCCCTTCAATGCCCAACACAGAAAACAGTCTCCAGAGGGGGCTTCCCCAAGGGGACCCTTCAACCCCCGGGGTGCTCGCAGCCTCTCCAGGGCCCGGCATGTTCTGTGCATCTTGTTTTACCCTAGTATCCCCGCAAGGGGAGCAGGCACCAAGCTCAGAGATCCGGGCCCCAGCCTGGCCAGGCAGCAGCGCAGTGGGCTTCAGGATGGACCTCAGGTTGTAACTCTGGACCCCACCGCAAAACTTGGCACCAAAGGGGTCGGGGCAAAGCAAGGGCAGTGGCCTGGGTTTCCCACTCTGTAAAACTGCCCTGTGGGATTAACACCTGTCTGCCTCTGGACTGTGTTTCTCACTGTGTAAAATTACGCCACAGGATTAACACCCGTCTGTCTCTGGTCAGAAAAGCCTCAACTCACACCAGGCAGGCCCATGGTAGGTGGGAGCAGGCAGGGCCCGGGGCGGTAAGGGTTGAGGACAGTGGCCAGGAAGCTGCACATGTGGGGGGCTCCGTGGGCCCACAGGAAGGACCTGCACCCCAGCCGCTCCCGACTCCCAGGTGGGAGATGGCCTTTAGGAAGTCAATGTCCGGCCTAGGTCCTGGAGAAGGTGGATTCCTTGTTCTCCTGTGACACTCAGGGACAACGTGATGAAGGAACACAGGACTGCAGGCCCTGCACCGAGCCTGACCCCTGTGTCTGGCCGGACCCCTGCAACCCATACTGCCTGGGAGGTGGGCAGGCGTGTCTGCATTTTACAGGGGCTGGGGCTCAGGGGTCCCATCACCCGTTCACGGCCAGGAACTGAGAAGCTGCATTTAAACCAGACCACATCCCAGCTGCCCCCCAGGCGGCCTGCTGTCCTTCCCACACTGCCACGCAGATGCTTTACATTCTGGGATGTCTAGCCAATGTCAGGAAACCTGGAGAGTGTCAGATTTCCCCCTAAGTCCTCTCAACCTAAGATCCAGCCACAGGGCTGTGGTTGGGCAAAAAGCAACTAATTACCTGCTCCCAGCACCTGAGTCTGGTTAATTTGTTCTGCAGTTAACACGGGGCTCGGGAGGCCGGTGTGACGCCAGGGCTGTGCATCTGGATAATGAGGCAGCAGGAGCTCTGGTCCAAGAGCTCCCTTACACTGAACGGCTGGAGACACTCGCAGCAAGTGTGAGGATGCTGCCGCCTGACAGGGAAGATCCACACAACCCACTCAGCGTCCTGCGTGGGCCGCACCGGTGCTGGGGCACCGGGACACCAGAGGAACCCCTCCCACCAGAGGCCTGTCCACATCAGTCCCTGCTGGAGAGGCTGGGCAGGCACGTGTCCAGCGTGACCCTCATGGAAGGTATGTGGCTGGGTGGGGCTGCCCACCAGGGACTGCACACCTGGGTGGGCTGCAGTTCCTGCCAGGGGAGCCTGAAGTTGCCCACTTCACCCTGGCCTGGCCTGGCAGACGGGCTGGGACCCCAGAGCAGCTGAGGGCCTCCTGCCTCTCCCAGCAGAGGGCGGGTCATCCCAGCCCGTGTCCCCTGACCCTCCCGAGTAGGTGAGCCAAAGGAGCTGCAGACCTGCGTCCTCCTGGCCCAGGAGCTCCGTCCTTAGAAAGGGCAGGGTGGGGAGCCAGACCCCCTCTGGAATGTTCCTGCAGGAGACAAGGGACTCCACACTGCATTCCAGAGCACCGGCCCCTGGCTGCAGGACATGCCGAGTTCCCCTGCCCTCAGTGACCCTGGGCCTCGCATCCCAGAGCCAGCAAGCACGCCGGGCTCCCCCTACGCAGGTGCCCCTGGGGCACTGAGTATCTGGGTATAGGGAGCAGATTCGGGCTCACTTTGCTTTGTTCTCGGGGAGTCTGGCTGGCTGGTTTCAGGTAGAAACCAAAGAAGCCCCACAGCCAAGTGCTCAGCTTCCTTCCCCAGCGCCTGGAGCCTGGGGTTCATCGCCCCAGTGATTCAGGACCCCGCTAGCCAGCCCTGCAGCCTGTGTGGCTTCTAGGCAGCCTCTGATGGAGGGCAGTGAAGATGTGGACACTGTCATTGTTCTGGAAGTGGCACTCACTGCACAGAGAGGCCCATTATTAGCGCCTCACTAGGTCCAACTGGCGCCCCACCAATTATCCCACAAACCTGCGTAGTAAGGAGGCACGGCCACATGCCCTGGGCCCGAGCGGGGCTGGAACGCTGTGGACACAACAGCCCCCACCTGGTCATCACACGCCGCTGACCGACTCAACAAAGGCAATAAATAAAGGCCACGCGCTCCCCAAGGCCAGGGCTGAGGCAGCAGTGGAGCAAAGTAGCCCCTTCTCTGTGCCTGTCACCAGCCCTGGGTGCCTGCCCCTCTCAGAATTTCCCTACCCCACCCACAAGGCATCCTGTGCTGGTCAGTGCCAGGGAGTAATTTGGGACAAAGAGGGGACATGTTATTCAGCGAGCTCTCCTCCAACTAGAGACGGCCAGCACAGTTCTGCACGCAGAGCCCCCTATTTAGAGAATCTGGAATTCACAGCCTCCCACTCCACCTGCTCATCCCCCGCCCCCGTTCTGCAAGCAGAGCCCCCTATTTAGAGAATCTGGAATTTGCAGCCTCCCACTGCACCTGCTCGTCCCCCACTCCAGTCGGGTCAGTTCCTGCCAGGCCGGGACTGGTTTCTCTGAGCTGGCTCTCTGTGCAGCTTGCAGGGTGACCCAGGGATCCCTGGCCAACACTGGAGCCCAAGAGGTTTTAAAGCACGTGACCCCAGCTCAGCTCCAATTTCCCAGGTGCACGCACACCTCTGCCGGGAGGGCGCTCAGCGTTGCCGGGTGGCGTCTGCCCTTTCCCATCCAGGGGGCCATGATCCAGGGATTCCTGCGATCCAGGGTTTCCTGCAGGGGCGATGTGGACGTCAGGGCTGGGACTCAGGGCTGGGACTCTGTGCTAGGGACCGTCCCAAGAATCCCAGGGTTTCCTGTGGTGGCGATGTGGACATAGAGTTGGGTCTCTGTGCTGGGGACTGTCCCATGCATCCCACATTGGAACAAGCACAGCTGTCCCCAGACATCATCAAATGCCCCAAGGGGCAAAATCATTCCTAGTTAAGACCATGCAGCGTGACCCACACCTGCGACTCCCCAGCGTTTAACACACGTTCCCAGCCCAGTGTTAAGAGGATGCACGTGTCTTTCGGACCGTTTCTAGGCACGAGGGACACAGGAATGAGGTGGACTTAGCAAAATCACCAGCAGCAAGGGTTGGAGCCCAGGGAGCTGTGAGCTGCAGGGCATCCGGAGGGCTGCCTGGAGGCGGAGCTATGGACTCAGCTGTGCTCCACAGTGTCCCATTCCCGAAGCCCCGGGGTGCCAAGGCCAGGACGAGGAGGGACCACTGGGTTGTTCCGGCTCTGTCCCTCCTTCCTTAGCCGGAGGATGGGAGGCCTGGGAGAGGGTGTGTGAGCTGAGCAAGGAGGGGAGAGCCTACCCAGGGCCGGGCCCTGAGGGTGGGAGGGCCTACATGGGGCTGAAGCAGAGAACCCCAGCAGGCCCGGCCCTCAAGCGAGCATTGCTGAAGTGGAGTCCACCTCGAGGGGAGCCGCTGGGGCCCCAGAGCACCGGTCTGGTGGGTCCCTTCCTTCAGGAGGCCACCGGCAGGGCCTGCAGAGGGCCTAGGGCTTCCTCTCCGCCCGGCAGCCACGAGTGTTTGTAGCCCTCGCAGCTCCTCTCCTCGCCACTTGACTCAGGTCTCAGGGAAACGGCGCCTGGCTCTGCACTTCTCGGTCACATTGTGCGCCTGCGCTCCCAGACCCCACCCACAGCCCCAGGTGCCACCTCCTAATTAACCTGACGCCTTCTACCTGGCAGGGGGCTGGCACATGTAAGGACTGGCAAACACGCCGATGTGTCTGATCCTTCCCATAACTGTGGGTGGCCACAGTGCTGTTTGCAGCAGTGGCTATTTGTCTTAAGGGGAAACCCCACCAAGGGCCTAAAATCCTCCTGGGGACAGCCATGCCCTGTCTCTGGCTCCAGGGGGGACACAGCACGGCAGCTCTGCTTCTCCAAGCTCCTCCAGCTCAACAGCACATCTGGGAGCTCACCAGGTCCAAGCATCGCCTCTTCTAGAGGGGGTGGCGAAGGCCCCTGTGGCTGCACAGAGCAAGCCTTTCTGTGCCCTCCTCAGCAGACCTGGCATCGCGCCTGGGAGAAAAGCCAGGCACAGGGCACCTGGGCACCTGCAGAGGAAGCTGTGATCGGTGACGTGATCTGAGCAGGAGAGATCTTGTGGGCCTGGAACCTACGGGACCCCAGCCGTGGAGGGCAGAAGGCCACACTCCAGAGGCAAAGGGGGCGATGACCAGGAAGCAGGAGGGGCTGGGGCTGGCATGGAGAGTGTGCTAAGGGGGGGGCTCTCCTGACAACCCCAACAAGCTGGGTCCTGTGGGGCAGCAGCCAGCCTCCTCCTGTCCCCACGTCCTGTGGGGCAGCAGCCAGCCTCCTCTTGTCCCTGCGTCCTGTGGGGCAGCAGCCAGTCTCCCCGTCCCCACGTCCTGTGGGGCAGCAGCCAGCCTCCCCCTGTCCCCATGAGCCTGGCCTGGGCCTGTGGAGAGGTGGAACATGGTAGCCTGTGCTGCCAAATATCCCACAACCGCCCTCCTGCCAGCTGCGTCACCTCCCAAGTTCACCTCAACTCCAAGGACCCACCAGAGCCTCAGGCCAGACCTCACAGAGCCGGCAGAGTCACGTCTTATACCCGCCCCAGCCTGGCTTGCAGAGACAGCAGGTCCCAGCCTGACCAGGATGGCAACCTCCGCTCCAGGCAGGGTTCCCCGGCACTGAGCCTCCGTTTCCCTGCCTGGACTGTGGGAGTGAGGTGAGTGCACACACCTGCCTGCTGGGTCACCTGGGAGCATCTGGAGAATATGCAACCCCCCGCCCCCGTCCTTGCTGGCATGTGTCGCTGAGGTCGGCCTAACACGGGCTCCAGGGACAGCCTCAGTGCCCAGGCCAAATCTGTGCCTCCCTCCCCCTCATCCTGCCCATGGCCCTGAGGCCCTTACTCCCTGCAGCCTCCACAGCAGCCCAGGCGTGGGTCAGGAACAGACACAGAGGGTCCTGCCTCAGCTGCACCCAGGGTGTTAGTGCCTCATTTTGGATGAGCCAAGAATGGAGGCTGCTGGGTCCAACAGGATGGAGTCTCCCATGACAAAGGCTGCAGTTTCCATCCTGCTACTCGCCCCCGTTAAGAAAGCGCTCAGCCTCTCTGCAGCTGCCTGCTCTCCAAGCACAGCAGGATGGAACTACCTGGGGGGCAGGGCTGTGTCACAATTTACAAAAACCACCAGCAGCATCACAGGCACTCTGCGTGCACCGTCGCGAACCCTGGCACCGGCCCAGCCTGCATGCGGCGGCCTCTGGGTACTGACGCATTTCTCCCTCCTCGGCGCCTGTGGGGCTGCCTCCCCTGCCACCCCCAGACCTGCAGCTGCTGGGCACGTGCTGGCTCCGGGAACAGAGACGGAGACAACACCTCCTTCACTGTACCCAGACTCTTACTGCAGACGTTCCTGTCTTGGGAGGAGCCAACTTGGGAGGTCCAGCATGGTTCAGAAAAGACTGAACTTCCAGAAAAATTCAACTATTATCAGGTTTCTTCTGCTTAACCTTCTTTAGACACACACACACGTGGTGCCAATGCCAAGCCGAGTGGAAATCACGTCTTCTGGCCTTGGTGTGTATCCTGGCAGATTACAGGAAACAGAAGAACTTGCAGGATCACCAGGAGGGGCTGCTGCTGCCACAGTGAAGGAAGGGGCCCCGCGGCCATCCTTCCAGTGTCCACGGAGCCCCCACAAAGCCCTAGGACCGGCAATCCCACGGAGGACAGAAGGTCTCAGCACAGGGCTGGAGTAGCTGCAAGTTCCACAGGCAAAAAGGAAAAAAACGGTCTCTCAACACCAACCTCACACTTTCACAAAAACCAATTCAAAATGGACCTGAGACCTAAAGACGAAACCCAGTAACATAAAACTTCTAGACGTAAACACAGGAGAAAAATCTATGGAACCTTGAATTGGGGGATGAGCTTTTAGATAAGCATCAAATGCATACTGTACGAAAGAAAACCATTCGATAAATTAGATTTTACTAACATGACAAACATCTGCTCTGCAAAGACACTGTGAAGAGGATGACAAGACAAACCACAGACAGAGAGATGCTGTTTGCAAACCACATCCGTGATGAAGAATTGTTATCTGGAGTGCACACACGAAAACCTGTAAGCGGAACAATACGAGCGCAGACGACCCCATTAAAACATGGGCAAAGGATGCGAATGAACATTTCACGAAAAAAAATGGCAAATATGAAAAGGTGCCCAACATCATCTGCCATCAGGAAACTTCAAATTGAAATAAGGAGGAAACCGCCACACACCTCCTAGAATGGCTCAATTCCAAAAACCAAAAAATATCTAAAGCTGGCGAGGCTGTGGCACACCAGGAATGCTCGTCCACGGCCGGCGGGGGTCCGAGATAATGCAGCCACTTTGGAAGGCAGCTTGGCAGCGTCTTACAAGGCAGAACGTATTCTTACCCTACGATCCCAAAATCACACTCCTGGGTACTTAGCCAATCGATCTGAAAACTTCTGCCCACACAGAACGCTGCGTGGGAATGTTTATGGCTGCCTTATTCAAAATCACCCCAAGCGGGAAGCAATCAAGACATTTTTCAATAGGTGAATATGGATAAACAGAAGGTGGTCAGGTTCATACAGTGGAATCTGAATAACGAGATGCTGCCAAGCCACAAGAGACATGCAGAAACCTTAAACGCTTACTGCCGAGTGCAAGAAGCCAGCCTGAAAAGGCTGCATGCACTATGGATCCAACTCCATGACTCTCTGGAAAAGATAAAACTACGGAGAAAGTCAAAGCAGCAGTGGTTGTCGGGGATTCTGGGGGGAAAGAGAGAGGAATGAATAGTTGGACCCGGGGTAGTTTTAGGGCAGAGAAACTACTCTGTAGGATGCTGTGATGGGGAACACACAGCGTCATGCATTTGCCAAAACCCCCACGATTCCGCTGAAGAGTGAACTTCAATGTATGCACGTTTAAAAGATCATTTACTAGGTTGGGTACTCCAGGCAGGACTTGATCTGGCGCTGGGAGCACCTGTGTTGTAAATGTGTGAAATAACCTCTCTGAGGGAGCTGGGGAGAAAAGGAGCTCGCCAGCATGACTCTGGAAAGGGGTGAGGTCTGTAAGACTAAAGGCAAAAGGACCTGATCGTAAGCACTGTGCATGAGTTGATAATGGTGTTTCCTGTAGGATACAGACTCAGGATTGCCACAGTTCACAGACACTTGAACTGAACAGTGAGCTGCATGGCCGGTGGCCGGTGGGGGCCAGTTTCTCACTGTTGCAGGGTGAATTTACCGACAGGCAAGGGGAGGGGGCTAGAATAATCCACAGGGTGGTGATCAGAGTTGGAGACGCCCGCGTGAACTCCCCTTTAACCTCGACATGGATACGGTGGTTACACACGGGCGTATTCAGGGCTGTGAATAGATGGGTGGATCGTACACATTCATGCGTCACCTCCCTCTATCCGCCAAGAGGGCTCAGAAACAACCAATGACACTCCATTAGCAACAAGGATGCTGGACGCCAAGACCAAGGTCTATTTTTTCTCTTTGTTTTTCATGTTTGTTTGTTTGCTTGTTTCATCTTTTTGAGACAGGGTCTCACTCTGTTTCCCAGGCTAGAGTGTAGTGATGCAAATTTGATTCACTACAACCTCTGCCTCCTGGGTTTAAGCAATTCTCCTGCCTCAGCCTCTCGAGTGGCTGGGATTACAGGTGTCTGCCACCATGCCCGACTATTTATTTATTTATTTATTTATTTTTAGTAGAGAGACAGGGTTTTGCCAAGTTGGCCAGGCTGGTCTTGAACTCCAGACCTCAGGTGATCCGCCCACCTCTGCCTCCCAAAGTGCTGCAATTACAGGCGTGAGCCACCGCACCCGGCCAAGACCTATGTTTCTAATACTACTCTGTGACGAAAGAAACCACACTCCCAAGGGAAATGGCTGTTTCTGAGACTAGGGCAGGAACTAGACAGGATGAACCAAGAGTCGCTGGTGGTGCCAGAAAGTGAAGAAGAGCTCAAAACACACAATCACTGACGGACTGTGCCAACGAAGCCCACCAGTGCCGGGGGAGCGCCCATGGCCAGAGCTAATGCACCTGGCAACCTGGTAAATAAAGCAGCCCTGGATCACAGTCTAAAGGACAAACGCATCTCTCAGTCCACACTGATATCAACAGTGACAGCGACTGAATCGATTATGAAATGGGGAGAAAACACACGTCCCCGATGCTGAGGAATCCAAGAAGAGAGATGTGCCCCCCTCGAGGAGGCGGCCTGTCCCTCCCCACTCCGTAAGTGAGCGCTGCACCTAGAGATGCTCTTCCAAGGAGCAGCCTATGGGAGAAAGAGCGACTTCGCGGGGCAGGAACCTGACCCACAAGACCCCGGGCAGGTGCTCAGGGCCAAGCACCTGACACTGATGACAGCAGATGCCCCTGATAGGATGTGACAAGAGGGGCACTTCACTGTAGCATCTTCTTCCCAAACACCCACAGCCTGGGTCTAATCCTGGGAAAAGCATCAGATTCCAAAAGAGGGTCATTTAGTAAAATACCCGACTTCACTCCTCAAAACTGTCAGGGTCATCAAAAATACAGATAGTCTGAGCAATGGTCAGAGCCAAGAGGGGTCCTAGGAGACGTGACAATACCACGTGAGATCCTGGATGGGATCTCAGACAGAAGAAGGACAAAACTAAGGAATTCTGGATACCACACAAACTGTAGCTGAAGATGACAAGCCCATGCCAGATCTTTAATTGTAACAAACGTGTATATGAATGTTAAAATGTCCTATTAGTAATTATTAGGTGAAAAGCAGGTGCATAGTATATGGGAACGTTCTGAATTGTCTTCAAGTTTCCTATAAATCTAAAATTTTCCCCAAGAAAACTGACCAAGGTCTGTTAAAATATCTGTAGGAAATACGAAGAGCACTAGGCTTTCTGACGTGCACGGTGAGGAGCCCAGCAGAGGCCTCTGACGTGCACGGTGAGGAGCCCAGCAGAGGCCTCTGACGTGCACGGTGAGGAGCCCAGCAGAGGCCTCTGACGTGCACGGTGAGGAGCCCAGCAGAGGCCTCTGACGTGCACGGTGAGGAGCCCAGCAGAGGCCTCTGACGTGCACGGTGAGGAGCCCAGCAGAGGCCTCTGACGTGCACGGTGAGGAGCCCAGCAGAGGCCTCTGACGTGCACGGTGAGGAGCCCAGCAGAGGCCTCTGACGTGCACGGTGAGGAGCCCAGCAGAGGCCTCGGGCCGCCATGCCAGGCTCTGATGCGGTTAAATGGTGTGTGCTGGGCCTGCTGGCTCTTCCTCCCCTACACCTGTCTGCGGGCGTTCCAAGAAAGATGCTGAGCCCCGGGAAGTTCACATCAGCCTGGCACTCGGCGATGAGCCACCCCCTTCCTCCATCAACCTATGCCAGGGACCTGGCCAAGACACCTGCTCAAAAGGTGATACCGATATCCGTCACAGACACATCATGGGCTACGTCCCGTCCCACAGGTCACCGCGCAGGGCCACGCGACAGGCTGGGCTGCTGGTGAAAACCGTGCTCATCCAACCCACTGCCGTCAGGGCATCCTGCAAGGTCAAAGGCGACAGATGCAGTTCGTGCTCACCGCCGCCACCCCCTGCATCCCACAGAACACGTTGCTGCAGGGCCAAGCTCGCCTTCTTCTGGGGAATTACAGAGAGACGGAGACGGAGAGGGCCGTCTGGAGTTAAGACCTTCCGGGGAGGAAAACCACGCAGTGAACGGCGTGAAGAGTCCACAGGCCAGGGAAGTGAGCATGGGGTCCCCGCCCACCCAGTAGCGTGCTTGGCTGTCACGGGCAGTCCCAGGTGGGAAGGGGACCCTGTCCACACAGCCGAGCCCCACGGGGGCCCTGTTCACACCTGTCGACAGGACCCCAAAGAGGTAGCCAACACGCCGAGTCAGGGCGAGGGGCCTGTCTGCTGGCAGAGGCCGCCACATAAGCTGAGCCTGCAGAGTGGGCTGTCCTGCGTTGATACCACCTCCTCCGGGAATCCTCCTACAGCTGCGCCATTTTCCAAATATCCACAGTGTTGTACCATGCAGGTGACAAGGACTCCCTCCAGGTGTAACTCTGGTCAGGCTCCTCCCAGTCCTCTTCTTGGCAGAGCCTCACCCTCGGCCAGCTGAGATCCCCTCCATGTCTGCTCCAACTCCTCTTCCTCCTCCTGACACCAAGCCCTGCTCCTCTGAGTGGTTTCTGTCCACTCCTTCACTCCAGAAATCCCCAGTCCCCCTGCTGTAGTGCCACTGAGTGCAATCTCTCCCCACTGCAGGAGTCTCCAATGGAGCCTTCCTTGCTGTTTTCTAACAAGAGTCTGGTGCAGATTCTTTTCTGCAACATAGGCAGGTGCCCGGCCAGGCCTGCCGAGGTGCTCAGGGCCTGCCCACCATGTGAAACAGCCACTCCCTGTCCTAGGTATCCCTCACCTCTGGGTCACTGAAACATGACTCCATAAATATTCTGGGGACAGAGCAATCAGTGGGACTTTGGGAGCTTCTGATCCTGAATACCACACGGTATCAAGGTTGGCCCCCTGGTACCCCTGGGTTCTCAGGCACTCCTGTGATCTAGGGTGATTTCAGCTTCTCCCACTCAGGGTGCAGGAGAAGGGAAGGCATGTCGGGATTCTGCTGCTGTGAGAACTCGTTCTGGAACGGATGCTGCAAGAAATACCTGGGCCCTGGCTTTGGACACCATGCCCGCTCAGCCTCACCAGCCAGCAAGAGCCCAAACTCCTCATCTAGGAAGAGAAAACAGAAACACAGACAGGGGTCCAGCCACCTCCAGAGGCGCAAACCATGCCAGCCTCAGAGGCCGACAGATGCAGCCCTGCTCTGGGCCGGGGCCTCTCCCCATCCCCAGTGACACCGAGACCTCGTGGGCTCTCAGCATCACAGGGCCTCGGCCGCCGCTCCCCACCTCCAGAGACCAGTCACGTGTATGTTTGCAAAGTCTCAGGACAAAGCTACTGTCACACCCTGCCTTGCTCCCCTCATTAAGTGCAAGGCCCTGAGGCCATGGGCTTGGGCTCTCCTGATGCTGCAGACTGGGCCACTCTGCGGCCACAGCTGAACTCAGTGGAGCTGCTCTTCCCCATTTTCACCCTGGGACGCCAGGCTCCCTTCTACCCACTCCTGCTACAACCGACACCCTCTGAGAAGCCCTCACAAAGCCCGAGCCCAACAGCCCCTACCCCGGCTAGAGTGAGCAGAAGTGCCCATGAGCACCTACACAATGGGCGTGGGAGTTCCTGTGCCATGCTGCCCCAGGCATATCCGCTGATGCCTGCTGGCATGGATGGAGCACCCAACTCAAGAGTGGATGGATGTGTGGATGAAAAGATGGAAGGAGGGATGGATGATGGATGGGTGGGTGCGGGGATGGAAGGATGGATAAATGGAGGGATGGGTGGTGGAGTGGGTGGGTGAATAGGCAGAATGGATGGGTAGATGGATAGAACTGGTGGGTGGGTGGATTGGGTGGGTGGCAAGGTGGATAGTTTGGGTGGGGGGTGGGGGGATAGTGTGGGTGGGGGGTGGGGGGACAGGATGGGTGGGGTGGGTGGATGGATAGTGTGGATGAGTGTGTGGATGGGTGGAGAGATAGGGTGGGTGAGTGGATAGATAGGGTGGGTCGGTGGGTGGGTGGGTGGATAGGTGGGTAGATGGACAGTGTGGGTGGATGGACAGTGTGGGTAGATGGACAGTGTGGGTGGGTGGAAGGATAGATAGGGTGAGTGGGTGGGTGGAAATATAGGGTGGGTGGATGGATGTATAGGATAGGTGGGGTGGTTGGGTGGGTGAGTGGATGGATAGTGTGGGTGGGTGGGTGGGTGGGTGGATGAATAGGATAGGTGGGTGGGTGGGGGGGTGGATAGGATACGTGGGTAGATGGGTGGGCAGTAGGATGGGTGGGGAGATGTATAGAATGGGTGGGTGAGGAGGTGGATTGGGAGATGGTGGGTGGATGGCGGGTGAATGGATAGTGGATGGAGGGTGGGTGGATGGGGGATGGCGGGTGGGTGGATGGATGGGGGATGGTGGGTGAGTGGAAAGGATGGGGGATGGGGGGTGGGTAGATAGGATGGGTGTGGGGATGGTGGATGGTGGGTGGGTGGATAGGATGGGTAGGGGGGTGGGTGGATGGATGGATACATGGATGATTCAGAGATCAAATTAAATGGTCCTCAGCAACAACATTAAAAAACAGAAATAGAAGAACTGTTCCCTTCTCAGAGGAGGCAGCCGTAGCAGAACTAACTGATTAAAAACCGCCTCCTGAATTTTATGAGCATCAGAAAAGTCCAACTCCAAATTGGGCCATTTTGAGACAATTAAGTCAAACTATGTGAATTCATTTACACAAATATGGGAAGGAAAGGAGCTCCTGGTGAAATGAGAGGAGAGGTTTGCAGGGCCCTGAGGAAGAGGCGGGAGATGCCACCCAAGGGTCAGGGACCTGGAGACGCTGCAGGCCCTGCGGAGGGAGTGGCGGCTGGGGGTCACCAGAGAGGACCCCAAGGGGGCAGCGGGCACGAGGAGTGAGAAAAGAGGGAGCTGAGGAAAGGGCCCCCCAGCCTGCCCCCATCCCCGAAGGGCGTGGACTGGGGACGGTGGGAGAAGCAGGGCCGCGGGCCGTTCCCTCACGCCGCCATCCTCCACCCCGGACTCAGGCTCATGCTTTCTTTTCCTCTTTCCTGTTGAATTTGGCCACTGGCATTTCACTAAGACACAGGCGAATCTCCAACCCGCATGTCACCGCCAGGAAGGAGGGCCGACGTCCCCAGGCCCGCCAGACTCAGCACTGGATGCACCACTTTCGGGGAGCACAGGAAGCTCAGGAAGCAGAAGCCGCTCTCAGGAGCTCCTCAGCCAGAGGCCAGAGCAACCAGGACAGCGCTTCCCACCCCAGCGTGTCGCTCCAGCCTCTAGGCTGTGACTGCAGGGCTTTCGGGTGGGGCAAAGGGCTCTGCCCGGCAGGCAGCGTGAGGCCCGTGCTGCCAGACTGAGGTCCTGAGTCCAGTCCTGATGCCAGCAGTTCAGGGTCCCGGGGCCAGCCCCTGTCTGTGCCATCCTCTGGCCCTGCACTCCCACGCCTGAAAGCCCAGCACTTTGGGAGGCCAGGGCGGGCAGATTATGAGGTCAAGAGATCGAGACCAGCCTGGTCAACATGATGAGACCCTGTCTCTACTAAAAATACAAAAATTAGCTGGGTGTAGTGGCAGGCGCCTATAGTCCCAGCTACTCGGGAGGCTGAGGCAGGAGAATCGCTTGAACTTGGGAGGCGGAGGTTGCAGTGGGCCGAGATCAAGTCACTGCCCTCCAGCCTGGCAACAGAGTGAGACTGTCTCTAAATCCATCAATCAATCACAGGTCCACGTGCCTGCACCCATGCCCTCTCCCAGTCTGAGGTCCAAGAGTCTGGGGTTCGGGCTCCTACCCACACAGACAGATCCATCCCTGATGGCACCCTCTAGAGACAAAGGCAAGAAGGCCAGGCTCTGTACAGCCTGGCCACCGACCGTGGGCAGAGATGTGGCATGCCGTGGCTGCACTCAGAAGAGGAAGAAAAGACCACCAGATATTTTAGCTGCTGTATTTTAAACATCAGGACACGGAGGCTGGAAACAGATCATGAAAGTGGAAAGTCGAACAGCTGATGTGTTTATCCATCTCATTCATCACTCCTCCTTCCCTCAGCAATGGGTCTTGGGCAGTCCCCGCTTTTGATAACCCCCGACATTCACTCTGCCCTGGGTCTCTGAGGTCTTCTAGAACCCAGGACTCCACCAGCTTCCCAGGGCCTAGATGAAAATCTGTGCAGAGGAGGGGGCCCATGGGGAACCCAGGGTGTCAGGAGGCGAGGGGAGACAAGAATGGGTGTGAAGCAGCCTCAGGAAGCAAGGAGAGCCTCAGAGGCTCCCCCCAGCACAGCCATCCTCAATCCAGATGGGCCACGAAAGCCACCTGCCTGCTCCCAGTGGCTACAGGGTCCGTGAGAGGCTGCACTGCCCGCCCAGTAGAGCAGCAGGTGGGCGCTGTGCACGCTGCCTCCAGGACCTCCCAGAGGGAGCTGCGGGTGCGGACAAGGCCACCTGATTACAGATGATGAACATGAAGCAGTGCCAATCCATTACCCAACACCAGGCGAAGCCATCCCCAGCAACTTTATGAGCAAGTAAATCCTGAGCCTGCTCCAATAAAGGACTTACGAGGTCTCTTGTTTCAAAACTGCACGCATGGCCTTTTTCTAATTCAATCTGTCCCGCAAAGGTAAATATGAAGCATCCGCAGAGGCGAGCATCAGTGCACAGGCTCCTGGCCCATCACGGCGCAGTTCGGTCCTGGGGAGGCAGGAGAGTCTGAGTCAGCAGCTCTGTGCCGCCACCAAGCCTGTGGGGGACTGGGGCAGGTGCAGAGGCTCCCAGAGCCCCAACTCCCACTCTCCGGTATCCATGGCTTGGCCAGGCTCGGCTGCATCCACAGTCCTGAAAGAATGCAGAAACAACTTCTCTGAAATCAGAAACCCCAGTGCTTCCTGCGGTTAACCTCCCTGTGTCCACACAGAGCCTGGCGACACACTCATTGCTTTCAAATCCCAGCTCTGCTACTTACCAGTGGCCTGAATTTCCCTATGTAAAAAATGGCCATAAAATCCACACCCATGTGGCAGGGCTCTTAAGATGAACAACTGAGATTACTACAAACAGAGTTCTCGCAGCAGGTCCCCACCCTGGCGCACCACGTGAGGACAAGCTGGACCCAGAGGCACCCCACCGTGCACCTTCAGGCAGGGGGTGGTACAGAGGGGACTCAACCCCACGGCCCTGGTCCGTCTCCTCAGAACACACAGCCCAGCAGGCATGTGGGCGTGTTACTGCAGACATCTCACCAGGGGTGCACCAAGCCGGGCTCCAGAACATCCAGCCCCCGCCTCAGGCATAGGGCAGCTTCTTTTCCGAGGAGACAGATGCGGAGACAGACTCAGCCATTCTCTCTCCTGCTGCATCCCAAGTTTCCCTCGTGGGCCACTCGGCCTGAGAGGTGACAACAGTGAGGAGAGTAGTGCCGAGGTTCTGCGAGAGGCACTTCCGGGGCCACTGAGACAGGGACGGGAGCACCTTCAGGCTGCCAGGAGCTCCACACGGCTGCAGTAACAAACAGCCTCAAACCAGGGCCCCGAAACAGCACCCATTCATCCTCCTGCCGCTCTGAGGGCCAGAAGTCTGAGCTCGGCTTCACTGGCTAGAGTCAAGGTGTCACCGATTTCTTCCAAGGTCTCTGGGGAGAATCTGTTCCCGTGGCTTTTCCAGACCCCAGAGGCCACCACATCCCCGGGCTCCCTGCCTCACAACACCCTGCCTCTGCTTTGTCCTCATGCCCCCGGCCCCTCTTCCCAGGGCCCCTGTGGTTGCCTGCGAGGCCCACCTGGATAACCCACAGTCATGCCACCATCTTAAGATCCTTCATCAACCACGTCTGCAAGACCCTCTTGCCAGGCGAAACGACACGAACCTGGACGCCTTTTGGGGGAGTGCATTGTTCAGTCAACTACACACTGCGTCTGCACAAGGCACCCCCCGAGTGACCACAGGCATCCACGCTCCCAGCCCAGTCCTGGTTTTGTTTCCCATCCAACAATGAACTCACCACGGATGAAGCCCAGATCCAGATGTCCACCGGTCCACCAAGGAGACGGGACATCCACAGAAAGCCTCTCTCAGACAAGAAGCTCCCACCCTGGCCGTGCCCACTGAACCCCTGAGGGTGCCCACGGACCTGCAAGCAGCTGGGTGTCTACTGAGCCCAGAGCCACGCAGCCTTCAGAGCTGG
Organism: Rhinopithecus roxellana; assembly: GCF_007565055.1. Taxonomy (NCBI): domain Eukaryota; kingdom Metazoa; phylum Chordata; class Mammalia; order Primates; family Cercopithecidae; genus Rhinopithecus; species Rhinopithecus roxellana. The sequence continues at coordinate 26,214,636 of NC_044561.1, forward strand.
GCAACTCCCTGTTCCCTGTCCTCCCAATCTCGCTGCCATCTGCACCCCTAGACAGAGGGTGGGATAGGCAGGAAGAAGTTTTGGGCTTCAGTGGCCCATCTGGTAGGACAAAGTGCTGCCCGCCTGGCCTCAGCGATGCTCCTCTCTGGTTTCCATGCACAGGCAAAATCCCACCTTCCTGCCCCGTGCTCTGACTTGCAGGCAGGAGGAAGACCTCTGGGACCCTGTCCCAAGCGGCCAGGCTCCGGGAGCATCCCGAGTGCACAGACGGGCGATGCATTAGAGATGGTCCCAGGCCTCACGACATGCCCTTAATCCAGCAGAACCCTCAGAGCCACTGCAGAAGACAAGGATCACCTGGACTTTCAGACTCACCAGGACTCAACCAGAAAATGCTCGAATTTTAGAAAATCCGCACGGCGGTGTTACGGCAGTATTGGCCACACTATATGAATGTATTCCACCTTCCCATTCCAAGCCTGCAGCCCTGTCCCCAGCTCTGACTCACTGCTCCCGAAGATGGGACACTCACTCCCTGCTGAGAGCCTACCTCACTCCTGAGCAGCCCCAGGGCTGGTGAGCTCTGTCGGAGTGATCCTCAGCCCCAGGCCCAGCTCCAGGGTCCCAGAGAATCAGCATACCAAGCCGGCATTTCTCAAAGGAAAGGATGAGCCCTGTACCCCACAGAACCACCAGGGTGGATGTGCCTGGCTGTATCCTAGAAGCCCCAGTTCCGCTCTTCACAGCCTCCACCAGTGTAGAAACAGACCTGACCATCGCTGCACAAACTAGAACAGAAGGACAAAGCCAGGGTGAGGACTGGAAACCCTCAGGCCGCTGCAGGCGGCCCCCAAGGCCTGCTGATGGCCCCAGGAGGGATGTGCAATGCAGAGAGGGCTGGCTGGGAGGGAGGGCTCTGTGGACAGCAGCTGTACCTCCGTGGTCCCCCGCGATGACCTGGCCCTCCCCCAAAGCCCCAAAGCCCCGGTGGAAGAGGCACTGCCTTTCTTGTCGCAGGGCCCCTCCTGGAGGAGGGTGGGGTGGGGGCGGGGGCCAGCACTATGAACCCCAGGAACAGTCTAGAGAGTGCCCTTCATGTGGAACGGGGGCCAGAAGGAGCTGTGGGGGACGTCCTCATAAACCGCAGGAGGACCTTGTAAACAGAAAGGTATTTATTTATGACCACGCAGGGCGAAAACCATAAAGGGAAATGACGGCCTTGAAAGCCAGGCCCAGGGAGCCCCCCGGGAAGGCGAGCGTGGCCCCGCAGCTCAGCGAAGCCCGTCCGCAAGGAACACGGACAAGCGTCCTCGGCCATGCCTGCTGCCACAACCTCCCCACCGCCCAGGACCTGAAGAAAGACTGGCTCTAGCCTCAAGCCATCAGTTTCCCTTTGCTGGGGGACGAGCTCGCCGGACCCAGCCGCTGGCTGCCACCATGGGCAGATGCGAGTAGTTTTCATCAGTTATGCTGGCATGAAGGCAGAGTCTGCAGATTCGTGCTCATTAAGAACTCGAATCGCTGTTCCCGTCTTCCCCAACGCAGCTCTCTCACGGAGAGACGCACACCTGTCCACTCTCCTCCAGGCAGCCTGGGTTCCGGAGGGACGGGAATGGTGGCTCCTGAAGGGACGTCCTGGGAAACATGGAGGCTTTGTAAGCGAGTCTTCAACTCCCTAGAATCTGGTTGTGGTTGTTTGAATAAACTAGAAGGTTGAAATTGTAAAGAAAAAGGATGAATCGCCCAGGTAGGCTGGGTTCTTATAGAGCCTCACTTCTCCCCAAGCGGCCACTGGCTTCTGACCCCGGTGACTGGGAGGTCAGGCCCGCTCTGCTGACCTGATGCCCGGCATTCTCTCCAGGGCCAGCTCCAGCTGACCAGCTCCAGTACCACCCCCGGTGCCTACCCCGGCCCCCACATCTGTCTCACACACTACAAGTGCTGGACGTGTGCAGCACAGAAGGTACAAATGAAGCGCTCAGTTCACTGGATGCACAGCACTCTGGCAGTACTTGCTTGCGACAGGAGCAGGGTTTCCACAGACGCCTCAGCATGCATGGAATCTCAGAGGGGCTTTCACAAAGGTCTCCTATAGCATGTTTCCCCCATGACTCTGTGGACACACCAGGCGCAGAGTGAGTCTAGCCTCTGCGTCCCTTTAACCACGAGGCAAGGAGCCCTGGGGGAGGGCACTTGTCTCCTGCCCGGGGTTCTCCTGCCTTGCCCGGGACTCAGGGGGTTGGTATAAGGTGGGATTTTCAGTTTTGAAACCAGGCAGTGTCGTGTACACCAGGACATGTGGGTCCCCAAGCATAAGCGTGTCTAAGAATGCATCAGGGCATCTGCGAATCGGTAAATGTCTGTGTACCAACATATCCAGGAATGAAGCACGCTGAGCGATCTGTTAAGCAGCTGCGGAACCCACACATGGCGTAAGCAGTTGTGGGGGGCAGACGGGTGCCTGCAGTGTGACTCCCTTCACGGTTTTGTATGTGTGACCATTTTCACAATGAAGAGTTGGGGTGAGGGATGGTCTGGGTCCCCAGCGCTGAGCAGGCCCTGCAGGAGAGGGCACCCGGGGGCCCCAGACGGGGACCCACCAGCAGACAGGGGCGATGCAGCTAAGCACACCAGCTGTCCTGTGGTAACACCCATCAGTCGGGAGGTCAGGACCGCTTCCCAAGTGCAGGGTGGAAATAAACCAGGGCGTCTGACCGCTCCCACATGCTCACGAGCGACTTTGTCCTGCCAGAGAATCCCATCTCGCTGCGGCCGCGAGCCGGGAGTGGTGGGAAGTGGGCCAAGGACCACCGGCCAGTCTCTAGACTGGACCCAGGAGCCTCTTCAGCCGTGGGGGCCTGGAAACTCTGTGCAGCTGGGATACATCCTCTTATTGTTCAGGACCCACCAGGAGCTCCAGGGGTCCACATTCCATTGCGACAGAGTCACGAAGGGTAGGCAGGAAGGACGTCAGCATGGCCTTGTGTCAGGTACAGGCAGGGAGCCCCAGGCTGGGCGCAGCCACAAGGGCAGCCGGTGAAAGGCCAGAGCAGGTGGAGCCAGGGTCAGACTGTGGACTGGACCTCAACTCTGCCCCAGAACTAAACTAGTGCTTGGTGGAGACAGAAATCCTTCATTTCCAACTTGTGGAGGAGGCTGGGAAGGCGGGATGAGCACCCGGCCGAACCACAGGGCCAGGAGTCCGTCTTGAGTCCAGACAACCCCAAGCTCAGGAGATGAGACAGAGAAGAAAGAAGAATGTCGGAGGGACACACACAGGCCGGGGAGACGGACCCCGGAGAGGCTGGGAGGCCGGGACGGCAGGGCCCGCATGGGCATCCACAGCGGGCTGGATGACAGAGGCTCAGTGCAGGCTCCGCACACATCAACAGAGGCGGCATCAGCATCAGGGAGGTAAAACAGCATCACAGGGTCCTGTGCTAGGGACACGGCTCAGCAGAGACGAAAGGGACCAAACTCAGGTGCTCAGATCATCAGTGAAGGGACCTGCATTGAAGCAAGGACTCCAGGGAGGAAGGAGGAACACTGCGTGACTCAGAACAGCCGGGAGTGCTCCCTAGAGCTCAGTGAGGGCAACGGGAGAATCTTCCAGCATTGATGTTGGCACATTCCTGAGCACAGGAACCATCTTGACGTGGCCGGGCTGCACCATGGAGCCCAGAGCTGCTGGTCCCTGAGTGCCAGTGAGAAAAAGGCAGCAAACGCCCTGCTGGGATGCCAGAGGAGGAGCCCCACCTCCTGGGTCTGTGTCACGCTCACATTCAAATCTCAGACAAGCCAGGCCGGAGGGTGACCAGGTCACTGGCTCACTGTGACCTCCTGCCCGGCCACCCACTACTCCCCACCATGACCAGGTGGCCGTGGCTCTCCTGCTGTCAGAAACCCCCTCTTGAGGGACCCTGCTATGCACAGAAGAGGGACACATGGAGACACACCAGCGGGCCCTGGGCACATCAGGAGAGACCCCCATAGGAAGGTAGCAGGTTGCTCAGGAGGGCTTCTCAGAGGCAGGGATGCAAACAGAGGAGGAGCTCAGAGAAAGGCACTCGGGGAACGGCAGACACTCACTCGGGGAACGGCAGACACCTGGGGCAGGAGCACCTCCCGTTAGGCGAGGGCTGCTGGGGGTCGGAAGAGCCCACTGGTTGGAAGAACTGGAGGGGCCAGGAAAGACGAGGCCACCTGTGCCCAGGGATGGGGCCCCAGGGAGGGCAACAGGTGGGCGTGCTATAGGGACACCCTGACACACGCTCTAAACGTCAGTGTCACGGGGGGGCACCATGGGCCATTTAACCCCTTTGCAGCCTCCCAAGATGCACACAGGCTGTGAGATATGTGGGGCCTGCCGCGATCTCACAGGCTCGCCTTGATTACACCTGAACATGGAAGTGAGCTGCCCTGTGCTGCAGGGGTGTGCACTGCAGTCGCCCACGCTGGCGGCCGAGGCGTTTGTTTCTATAAGGATTACGAACAGAAAAGCACGAGGCCCAGTGGGCGGCCAGGGGATGAGCCGCCCAGGGGAGGGAGTCCTCTCCGTAGAAAGCACAGGGCTCCTGCACCTACACAGATGCATCCTGGAATTCTGCCCTTGGCCACAGGCACAGCGCTCTGTGCTGCTTCCAGCCTCGCCCCGGATCTGAGACCCAGCCTGTGCAGAGGCATCCTTTCATTATTTTACAGGTGGGGACACTGAGACTCGGAGAGGCATACAGCAGTAAATGGGGACCCAGGATTCCAGCAGAGCTGCCAACACCCAGCTCCCTGGCAGCCAGAGGTGGGTCCCTGCCTCCTGACCCTCAGCAGCCCTCAGGGCCACACACCTGGAGTTCAGGTTCACGCCCCAGGCACTGCCTCTGCCCATCCGGAAGCCTGGAACAGCATCTGCCCAGGGAAGGGAGGTGTTGCAGACGCTTTACTGAAGCATGAGTCAGAAAAAGGTGGGAGGAGGAAGGGGGTGGAAGGCAGAGGGGTGGGTGGGTGGTTTCCAGAAAATTCTACCAGGAAAGGAAAGAAAGTCCAGCCCACATGGACACAATCAGAACACAAAAGGGGTGACAGCTCTGAAGGTCTCAGGGGACACAAAGTGGCAGGACACGGGGGGTAAACACAGATTCTCACGAGCCCTGGCCACAGAATCCACACAGCCGAGCCCCCGACGGCCCTCACCAGGCATCTCCCACCACATATCTCAAAGGTCAAGTTCCCAGTTTAGAAGAAAGGAGATTTCCAGGGGTGGCTGTGTCTGCTGCCCCATCCAGGCTGACATGCCACAGGTAATAAATACTGAATAAGTGAATTCTAATAAATACTAAAATGAATAATCTGAGTGTACGAAAGGCACCACAGGACAGCATCTCAGCAAAAGGGGAGCAGGTGAAGGAAGGGAGCAGACAGGCTGTGTTTCGGGGTCTGCTGCTAGCTGCATTTTCAAAGCTATCAAAAATAGGCCAGGTGCGGTGGCTCATGCCTATAATCCCAGCACTTTGGGAGGCCAAGGCGGGTGGATCACTTGAGGTCACAAGTGCAGGACCAGTCTGGCCAACATGGTAAAACCCCGTCTCTACTGAAAATACAAAAAAATTAGCCGAGCGTGGTGATTCACACCTGTAGTCCCAGCTACCCGGGAGGCTGAGGCAGGAGAATCACTTGAACCCGGGAGGTGGAGGTTGCAGTGAACCGAGACTGCACCGCTGCACTCCAGCTGGGCAACAGAGCAAGACTCCATCTCAAAAAAAAAAAAACAAAAAAAACAACCAATACTAAGAGTCATCCAGCCAGTCAGTAATGCACTGGAGTGGGCGGGACACAAGTCTAATCTTGGACACCTCTCGTGTCCCACCACAGCCTGGGAGGGGGAAGCAGGCGGAGGGCAGGGGCTGCAGCAGGGGCAGCTCGGTTGCACTCACTGCCCCTTCGTCCCCATCCTCAAGAAGCCCTTTTGCTAATGGAGATTCTCTGCAAGGCGGAGTCAACACACAGCACAGGACCCAGCCCTGGCCCCGGAAATCACACGGCCCAACGCCGACAGCGCAACACGGCCCGAAGACCTCCGGTGGTCCTGAGCTGCCTGCGAGCCCGCCCCTCTGCTCCTCCGTGCTGGGATGGGCCTTCTGCAGTCCCTGAGCACCCCGGGAGCCAGCATGACAGTCTGCAGTTCACCGGGTGCCTGAGGGCGCTTCCTTGGTGTACCTTTCACTGTGATCTCATTATACGCCGGCCAGGGCACGAGGCGAGGACCTCGTGACTTCACAGCCAGTGAATCTTAGCAAGGGTGGGGCTGAACAGCCAGCTCCATAAACACAAAGAATCACGAGAAACAGACAAGACTGAACCCATTACTGTGTCAGACCGCTGAGACGTAGCCTCCGGCCCGTCCTCCAGTACCCTCAGGAATGTGCCCGTAGCAGTGGAGCCAGGTCCTTCTCGGGGGCCACGGGAAGGCCTCTCTGCCCCGCCTCTGGTCAGACCCTGCTGAGCCAACTTCAGGGTCTCTTCCCCTGAAGTCTCTTCCCCTCCACTGTGTGCTGTGATGGGTTCAATTTTGTCCCCCTAAAACCATGCTGAGGTTCTAACCCCTGAGGCCTGTGACTCACCTTCTTTGGAAACAGGGTCTTTGCAGATGTAATCAAGTTAGGCAAGGGTCACTAGGGTGGGCTTCAATCCCATATGACTGGTGACCCCACTACAAGAGGTTAGGACATGGAGGGAGGACGGCTGTGTGTGGTGGAGGCAGAGGCTGGCGGGAGGCAGGCAGAAGCCAAGGGGTGCCTGGGCCATGGGCGGCCAGAGAGCAGCCGGGAGAGGTTTCTGCCCTGGGACCCTCAGAAGGAAGCAGACCTGCGGGGCCCTGACACCAGACCCCCGGCCTCCGACGCATGCCCAGTGATGCCACAGGTCTCAGACTAGGCAGCTGCCTGGCCGAGCATCCACAAAGGTCTCTGAACGTCAGTCGTGTAGAGGCCGCCTGGCCTGTGGCTCTTGGTCACAGTGGCCTCGGGGAACTCATACACCATCGTTGGGTCTGTGGGCTTCAGAATCTTGGTGGTTCTTGTGCAGGAGAAACAGGGGCGTCCTGGGTTCAGGAGCTGTGCATGAGCAGAAGTGGGCAGAGGCGAGGTCCAAGGCCCCACCCCGCTCCTCCTGGCCCCGACGACCTGTCCCACCACATATGATGCACGGCCAGTGATGCCACAGGTCTCATACACGGACGACACATGGCCTCACACCACAGGTCTCACACCACAGACGACACATGCCCAGTGATGCCACAGGTCTCACACCACGGACAACGCATGGCCTCACACCACAGGTCTCACACCACGGACGACGCATGCCCAGTGATGCCACAGGTCTCAGACTAGGCAGCTGCCTGGCCGAGCATCCACCAAGGTCTCTTAACTCGGAAACTTGGCTCCTCCCTTGGCATCTGGATGTTGCCCCAATGTGTCTTCAATTTCTGAAAACACAATCTCTCTCTTCAGGCCTCACCCAGGAACCTGCTGAGCTAGGAGACGTGCATTTCACACCCAAGTAGAGGTTCCTCCTTAGAACCCACCACTGCCCACCTGTTTATACACATCCATCGCGACAGCACTGCTCTCCTCTGCCAGGGCCGTCACTCCACAAGGATGGAATGTGCCCGGGCTAACATGGCCAAGGGGCCTCCTGACGCTCCCCCAACCCATTAAAATGAACCAAACCCACTTAACTTGTAAGAGTAAGTGCCTGCCCACACCACTCCTCAGGAATGTCCGATGTCCAGCTGATGGTCCATCAGATACTGCAGACAGCAAAGTATGGGCCTATTCCGCTACGGCATGAGGCCCGCAAACCTGGGGTGTTACCAGAGAAAGCTTTGCCATGGGGCACAGAACTCCATGCACCGGGTGCTTGCCCTCTGCTGAAATGAAGGCCTGCAGCTATGGCTTCGAGCAGACAAAGGCCAGCGGGCTTCTGGAGCCCCTCCACGGCACTCTGCAATTCCTCAAGTAACCATGGCTCCACCGCCCCCAACCAACACGTGGCACACACAGGTAAAAACAGCCCTTCCTCACCAGGATTGGCACCAAGACCATTCTCTAAAATGCTTCCACTATCACGGTCGGCAGAATGTGACCAACTCAGGAAACGTATACAATGCCGGCAAACTGCAGCATGTCTGGGGGAAAAGTAGACGTAGCTGCCACTAAGATGACTTCCTACAGGGACACTAATCCACTTGGCCCAAGTGGAGGATGCATGAGTCAACTTTGGAAGAGAGGCTCCCAGGAAAAAAAAATAATAATAAGATGACTTTCTACATGGACACCCATCCACGTGGCCCCAAGTGGAGGACAGATGAGTCAACTTTGGAAGAGAGGCTCCCAGGAAAAAAATAAAATAAAATAAATAACAGTATCATGTGTTCACGAGTGAGAAAACCCAGATGTAAAACTGTATTTCAGCGCACACTTCAGCAGCATAAATGTTTGGAGAAAAAAGGACTGGAAGGAGGTATCGTGAATATGGCTGACGGCTACTGTGCTGGACAGTGAGAAAACAGGAGGCTTCTTGGATGACAGGGTCTCCTGAGCTGTTTCTGTATTTCCTGAACACATCATAGACATTTACTGACTTCAGAGGAGAAACAAAATCAGCATCAGTGGTGGGTCTTGAAAAGAGACCAAGACCCCCGAGAAGCAGGGGTCTGGCAGCCCAGGGACGTGGGAGGGTCTGGCTCACTGCCTCGCTCTGTCTGTCCAGCCCCAAGCCCTGAGCTGCCGTGGTGTGAGAATTCCTTCCACATTCCCCAGGCCTGGAGAAGGGTGGGCCCGGGACCTCCTACCACCCAAGGAGGAGCAGAATTTCTCCAAAGGGAAATGACCTTACCCTCCCCGCAAGTCATAGCTCCCTCACTCCTCAGGACCCCCGGGGGTGGGGGGTCAGAAAAGGGCAGGACTTAGACCAAGCAAAAGATGGAAAGTTTTGGTTTTGAGGGATTTTGTTTGTTTAAATGAACTGGACCACTCTCCTTTGGGTCTGCTGGCTGCAGACCCTTCTGGCACCCCTGCCTCCCTGATCCCCATTTTGCACTTGACTCTGAGAATCTCGCAGACACCAGGGATGGGTGGGCCAGTCCTAATCAGAACCCGGGACAGAACTGCTCCAGGCTGAGGTACCCAGGATGGGTGGGCCAGCCCTAATCAGAACCCAGGACAGACCTGCCCCAGGCTGAGGTACTAGTGATGGGTGGGCCAGCCCTAATCAGAAGCCGAGACAGACCTGCCCCAGGCTGAGGTACCCGGGATGGGTGGGCCAGCCCTAATCAGAACCCAACACAGACCTGCTCCAGGCTGAGGTACCCGGGATGGGTGGGCCAGCCCTAATCAGAACCCAGCACAGACCTGCCCCAGACTGAGGTACTAGGGATGGGTGAGCCAGCCCTAATCAGAACCCAGCACAGACCTGCGCCAGGCTGAGGTACTAGGGATGGGTGGGCCAGCCCTAATCAGAACCCGAGACAGACCTGCCCCAGGCTGGTCGCAGGTCCATGCACTGCCTCTGAGGCTAACGGGACCAGGCCCTACCTGCAGGCCTAGGTGAGGTCCCACTGTGTAGGGACACAGCTTCCTCCTCAGACATCCCAAGAGCCTGGCCTGGATCTGCCCCTAAGACCCCTGAGGACACGTGGTGACTGCATCAGCAAAAGTGATGCAGGACGTGGATTACTGTTTGCCCTGGGCACAGAGTGGAAGCAAAACATGGAAGCAAGTCAGCGTGTACTGTCACGTGAAGCAGGCCCGGCACTGGCCGTCACGGGCAAGGGCCTGGCTCGGAGCCCCAGCGTTCGGCTGCACTAAATCATCAGAGCACCCCAGGCCCCTTTCCTCCCGTCAAGAGCATGTCTCCTTCCCTCTGCACCCAGGCCTCCAGGTAAGGAGCCAGGCAGGGGAAACACGCAGCACTCGTAAGCAGCGATCACTAATCCAGGCTGAATCCCAGACGCCAGTTCCACAGCAAAGAGAACAGCAGCAAAACCGCTTTTCAATAACAGGCTTTTGCATATGAAAGTAAACACGGCTTTTGTATAAAAAGAAGACAATCAGAGAAGAAAGTAAGTTCCACAGATAATCCCACCACTGTCGTAGCCACTCCAAATCCTCATTTCCCCAAATCCTCATTTCAGTATTTCAGCTTTCCGGATGTCTTCATAGAAATATGCACATCTATATCCAGACAAATACCTACAGCAACACTGCGATCATCCTGCCTGCTGCTTAAACCTACTTTTTTTCAGTTCTCAAAATATCACAAATTTTCTCTGCTTGTGGAAGGGAGTATCCCTTGGGGCTGAGATCCACTCAGTCTGCAACCTGGAGTGCACGCTGTCTCCGACGGTTCGCCACCATGATTCTCCAGAGGGAGCAGGCCTTGAGGTCTCCGTCTCTCTCTCCTTGTGCCCTAGGACAAATTCCTGGAGGTGGGATTTTGGGGTCCCAGGGTTTGGTATAGGGACTCAATGACCTCCAGGAGGTGGAGGAGAGTGGAGCCCTGCTGCTAACTCTCACGGGGCTCTTGGGGCAGGTGCACCAGCAGTCACATGGCAGGACAGGTGCCCAGCTCCGAAGCCTCCCAAGGTCAGACCTTGTGCTGACTCATCAGGCTCACCAGGCTGAGTCATCTCCCACTGCTGCCTCCTCCAGCCACCCAGCACACAGAGCTGGGGATCCACCCCAAGGGGCAGGCCCTTCCCTGTCCACTGCAGGGGCTGTGAACCCATGAGGGACTCTGGGCTTCCCGGAACCTGCCCTCATGGACGCTTATGCCCCAGGATGCCTTGCACCAGGCATCCCAACTGTGGGTGGGGACTTGGGATGGCTATGACAAGATACAAGGACCTGCTACAGCCCTCTAAGTGAATGTTAATCAATTTCAGTATACGTCACAGGGTGAGGGGGCAAGGCCTCAATTTTAGAATCACTCAGGCTCAAGTTGAAGTTCAAATTTAGAGGCCTCCCACGTACAAACTTTGGGCCTTGGGCAAGTTTCTTAACCTCTCGAAACCTCAGATATCTCACATGTAAAGTGCCTGCCTGCATCCTAGTTGGGCTGTTAGAATTAAAGAAGATGGTGGATGAAATACAGTAACACATAAAAAAGTAGGTCCTATCACCATCACAACCATCATTGCCATTACCATCACCATCGCCATCACTGTCACCACCATCATCACCATCACCGTCACCATCACTGCCACCACCACCGTCATCATCACCATCACCATCATCATCACCATTACCATGATCACTATCAATACCATCACCATCACCACCATCATTACCATCACCACCGTCATTACCATCACCATCACCACCATTATCACCACCGTCACCAACATCATCATCACCATCACGCTCATCATCACCATCACCATCACTGCCATCACCACATTACCATCACCACCATTACCATCAACGTTATTACCATCACCATCACTGCCACCACCACCACCATCATCACCATCATCATCACCATTACCACCATGATCACCATCAATACCATCACCATCACCACCATTATCATCACCATTGCCATCACCGCCACTGCCACCATCACCATAACCATCAAACCATCATTACCATCACCATCATCATCACTATCACCACCATGATCACGATCACCATCACTGCCACCACCATCACCATTACCACCATGATCACCATCACCACCATCATTACCATCACCATCGCCATCACCACATTATCACCATCACCACCACCATCTTCACCACCACCATCATCACTATCATCATCACCATCACCATCATTACCATCACCATCATCACCATCACCACCATTATTACCATCACCATTGCCATCACTGCCACCGCCACCATCACCATAACCATCACCACCATCACTGCCACCACCATCACCATTACCACCATGATCACCATCACCACCATCATTACCATCACCATCGCCATCACCACATTATCACCATCATCACCACCATCTTCACCACCACCATCATCACTATCATCATCACCATCACCATCATTACCATCACCATCATCACCATCACCACCATTATTACCATCACCATTGCCATCACTGCCACCGCCACCATCACCATAACCATCACCACCATCACTGCCACCACCATCACCATTACCACCATGATCACCATCACCACCATCATTACCATCACCATCGCCATCACCACATTATCACCATCACCACCACCATCTTCACCACCACCATCATCACTATCATCATCACCATCACCATCATTACCATCACTATCATGATCACCATCACCATCATTACCATCACTATCATCATCACCATCACCACCATTATTACCATCACCATCGCCATCACTGCTACTGCCACCATCACCATCATTACCATCACCATCATTATCACTATCACCACCATCATTACCATCACCATCACCACCACCACTATCATCATCACCATCACTGCCACCATCATCACCATTACCACCATGATTACCATCACCATCAACACCATCACCACATTATCACCATCACCACCATTACCATCACCATCACCACCATTACCATCACCATCACCACCATTACCATCACCATCACCACTATTACCATCACCATCACCACTACCATCACCATCACCACCACCATCACTATCACCATCATTACCATCATCATCACCATCATTGCCACCACCATCACCATCACCGCCACCATCACTATCACCATCACTGCCACCACCATCACCATCACTATCACCATCATTACCATCATCATCACCATCATTGCCACCATCACCATCATCATCATAACCATCACCATCACCATATCACCATCATCATTCAGTCCTCCACCTCTTCCTTATCATCATCAACAGCATCATCACCATCGCTAGCAGCAACACCATGATCTCCATAATCACCGTCATTAACACCAACACCGCCAAGATCTCCTCATTGCCATCACCACCTATATCCTCATTACCCTCATCATATTCACAGTATCATCTCCCACACCACCATTACTACTGTAATATCCATCTCCTCCTCCTCAGAACCTAAAAGGAAAATGCACCCAGCCTGCCCTGGGCCCCTCGATCCTCCTCAAAGTCCTCTTCCTTGGAGGACATTATAAGAGTGGAAGGAGGGAAAAAAATCTATGGGCTACAGCTACATCACAAGGGCACCACAAGCTAGCTGGGGGCTCGCACACCTCCCAGATGTGCTCACCTTCCATGGGAGAAATTTGGAAAACAAAGCAAGAGGACCTGGCCCCAGGCCAGTGAGTGGAGGGATCAGAGCCAGAGCCCAGGAGTGTAGACTCCCAAGCTTGAGCACTCCCTGCAGCACCAGAGTGGCCTGGCAAATCAAGTGGGTGCCAGCCCAGGTATTCCCACAAGGGCCCTGCTGGGCAGGAGCCATCTCCTGCTGTCCCCACCCACCACGGCAGCTCAAACCCAGAACCAGTCTGGAACACTATGAGAAAACGCCATGGAATCTGCAGCAAAATGCAGAGGACATGTCTGAGTGGTGACATGCCCAAGTCACAAATGACTCCAGAGGCACCGAAGGTCCTCAAAGCACACATACAGGGTCAGAGTGTTGTCCTAAAACAAGGAACGCGGTGCCTGAGATGCAAACACTCGGTCCAAGGTTGCCTGTACTGTGGCCAAGAGGGGTCCAGCGGCTGCCTGTGCTGTGTGGCCGGGCACGTTGATGCCCCTTTCTGAGCTGCAATTCCTTCATTTATAACACAGGGAGAAGTCATCCACGGCAGCTTGCACACCTGTCACAGGGTGTGAATGAGACATGTGCAGTCCAGTGCTGTCCACGGGAATACCTAGATTATCAAAACTAAACCCCCGGATGGGTGTCATTGGGGTCCACAGGTCCCCAAAATAATGAGGAGAGTGAACAATGGGGAATATGCCTCCAGGACAGGGGGCTCTGACCACTGCCCCCCATTCGCTTTCCCGTCTGTGCACTCCCTGAGGCGCATGAGTTGGGAGCCAGGGTCCTCCACTCCGCCAGCCCCTTGAGGCTCCACCTGCTACTTCTCAGTCAAGTTGGCCCGGCCAGAGAGGACCACAGGCGGGAGCAGTGCCTGTGTTATGATAAAAGCTACATTTGAGGAAGCAAAACCTCCTCCTCAGAATGTAAAACCTCCAGCAAAAGGGAGAGGCAGCTGCACCTCTCCGTGCTGGCTGGGGGAGATCTGTGTGTCCGCCCTTCTGCTCAGCGCAGGGCCAGGACAGTGCCTTGCGGGAGACCATGCCCCTGGGGACAGGCAGGCCAGGTCCAGAAGATACCCTGGCACCTCTGAGCCATCCCCTGGGCCCTGTAGTGGCTCCTCCTAGGGCAGAGGTGGAAAAGGAAGCCCTGCCTTAATGTTCCTCCAGCAGGCGGGGGCACAATGAGACTGTCAGACACCTGGCACCACTGTCCCCCGGGCGATCACCCCCCGCCACATGTGCCTGCTGCCCAGCGTGGTGCTGCTGTGGCCACCTCCCTCAGGTGGGCATCTCATCTGTCCATGACTCACCACTGAGTGGGTGGGCCCAGCAATGCCACGTGGGCAGAGCAGCCTCCGGGCACTCAAGCCCTCCCCTCACCAGAACTGAGGACAGGTAGTGCACACAGGAGATGGAGCTAGGAGGAGAGGGCCCAGAGGAATGCACGGGCACCCACTTTTCCAGGGCCACCCTGTCCACAAGCACACCAGCCAGCAGGCCCTGGATGTGGGGGGCCTGGCGTGGGCTCCAGGGTCCCTAGGTGATGGCTGTGTAGCTTTCTTCAAGTCACGCAGCCATTGTCAGAATGGGGACTGGTGGGGTGGCCCTGAGGACCTCACTGCGGCTGTGGATGAAACACGTCCAGGAGGCATTGGCAGAGCAGGGGATGGGGGGTCCCTGTCTGGGCCTCTCGGCCTCAGGGGCATCGGCCTCACAGACTGGCAGAGGCTCCTCCAGCCCCGCACATCTCAATGGCCCCATGTGACACCAGTAACCTCTCAGGGTCCAGGTTCCATCTGTGAAGCTCAAGCATCCGGCCAAACCATCTCACTTGTCACCCACGGACTCATTCCTTCACCAGGTCGTCACCGGACTCTGGCAGGCATCGGACACTGCAGGGCCACACAGTCCCCTGAGAAACGGCCAGAGCCAGAGTCCAACAGACATGTGCAGCAAGCCAAGCCTGTCTACACCACAGGCCACAATGGTCCAGGATACGATACCTCTGTTACCACAAAGACACAGGGCCCATGCCACAGAAAACAGGGAGTCATACAGCCAGGACACAAACATTCCCTGCAAAATGGGCCAAGAATACAAACTGCAAGGAGGTGAAAAGTGCTCAGGGCAGAAACCCTGATGGACCCCACTACACGGATGCCTCCTGGGCGTGTTCCATCCACAGCGCCAGTGAGGTCCTCGGGGCCACCCCACGGGTCCCCATTCTCACAATGCCTCAGTGACTTGGAGAAGGCTACATAGCCGTCACCCAGGGACCCTGGAGCCCAAGCCAGGTCCCCATGTCCAGGACCGGCTGGCTGGTGTGCTTGTGGGCAGGGTGGCCCCAGAAAGGCAGGTGCCTGTGCATTCCTCCAAGCCATCTCCTCCTGTCTCCCTCCCCTATGCACACTGCCTCTGAGGATGAGGTGCAAATTCAAACTACAAGGAGAGGCCCTTTACTGACTGTGGCTTGGGGAAGATGCGGAGGGCGGAGAGCATGTGCCCTGGATGTGGGCTGGGCAGTCGACACATTCTCACACCACCCAGAGGGTCCTGTAGTTGCCCTTGATGGAGGCTGGTGCCAGCCACAGACCTCCGAGGGCTTATCCCACCAGTGTGCCCACTCATAGGGACTGGAAGGTACACGTCGCTCACATTGGCATAGTCTGTACATGCCGGCCATGAGACAGCCCATCAACAAATCAAAGCCTGCACTGGACGGAATGGTGTGCGACTGTGTGGAGGAACGAGGCCACTTGCTGCACACTGCTCTAGGGAGGGCTTCCAGAAATATGTCAAAGGAGTGAAACGTGGAAAGGCGTAGAGCACACTCTCGCAGATGGCGTGGGGTGTGTGTGTGCGCAGGTGTGCACTTGTGTTAGGTAGAACACACATACCTGGAAGGGGAGGGAGAAGAACTGGGTTCAGGGGAAAACTTCGCAGAATGCTGCTTTGCACCTTCTAAAATCTGTACAATGTAAAGGACCCATTCAAAAGATACAAGGGGCCGGGTGTGGTGGTTCCCGGAGGCCTGTAATCCCAGCACTTTGGGAGGCCAAGGTGGGTGGATCGCTTGAGGTCAGGAGTTCAAGACCAGCCTGGCCGACATGGTGAAACCCTGTCTCTACTAAAAATACAAAATTAGCCGGGCATGGTGGTGCATGCCTGTAGTCCCAGCTACTCTGGAGGCTGAAGCAGGAGAATCGCTTGAGCCTGGGAGGGGGAGGTTGCAGTGAGTCAAGATTATGCCACTGCACTCCAGCCTGGGCAATAAGAGCGAAAACTCCATCTCAAAAAAAAAAAAAAAAAAGATATAAGGATATATACAGGTACACACACATGTCATATACAAGGATATATGAAGAGAGAGAGGAACCTCCTTCTCTGCAGAGGATACATTCAAGACCCCCAGTGGATGCTGGAACTAAGGGTAGTACTGAGTCCTACACACACCACGTTTTTGTCCTCTACATACAAACCTATGACAAAGTGTGTAAATTAACAGCAATAACTAGTAATCAAACAGGACAATTCTAATAACAGGCTGTAATTAAAGCCATGTGAACGTGGGTCTCCGTGTAAATATCTGACTGTACGTATTTCCTTCTTCTGGATGACCAAGATGGCACCATGGCTATGTGAGGAAAAGGAGCCAGGGGAATGACATGAGCACCAGGACCGAGCATCAGGCTCTACTGACCTTGAACACAAGCCCTGCGTGCCTCGCCGGGATGGTCAATCCGATAACTGCCCTGGCTATGAAGTGACCAGTAGGCACGCAGCGGCTAAGGCTTGGGTCTGATGGACAAAGGGACGATTCATGCCCCGAGTGGGACAAAGTGGGACCATGGGAGCTGCCACCACCCTACTCAGAAGGGCACACAACTTAAAACTCATGAATTGCTTATTTCTGGGATTTTCCATGTAATATTTCCAATATCATAGTTGGGTGAATGGAACCCAAACCAGAGAAAATAAAATGGGAGGAGGAATTATTGCACACACGTCACCAATGAAGATGCACACACATGAAGTCATACATACAGACACATGCAAAGCCCTAAGCATGTGCACGTGCACACATCTCTGCCCACACGTATACACTGCACAGTTCGGAACACAGAGTGAAAAGGCCTAACCATGACAAAGCCCACGTGGCTACAAGGGGTGCCTCGGGCCCCTTCATCTCCCAGAGCTGGCGCGAGGCCTCCGCTCTGATCCCCACTGGACCTGTGCACGTAGGAGGCAGGATCCTGCCCTGGCCTCCTGTGTCCCTGCATCCCTCACGCAGACCTCCTTACTGCCCATGGTAGGCGCCATCTCGGCAGGGCTGGGCACCATCCTCCCCTGGGCACCCTCCTGGTCCACTCCTCCGTTTCTCTTCATCACATCCTCACTTATGTGCCCCCTGCACTATTATTTGGGGATGCTGCACAGTAGTAACTGACCAGGGGAGATGCCAGCTGTGACAGCACAACGGTAAAAGACGTCCCAGGGCCTCGGGGGGTCACACTCAGCCCCTCTATCCACTGCTGCTTTATTTTCACTGGAATCTCACGGTCTGGCAGAAACAGTGACAAAACAAGACCAGCCCAGCCCAGGGAAAGTCAGGAGACAGACAGGGGAGAGCTGCAAACACTCACCACAGGCCAAGAGGGAATCAAGGCAGGAAGGCTCCTGCTGGACCAGCAGCCCCCAGCCTGTGTTCTAGGACATGACAGCTCCCCTCAAGCAGAGATGCTCAGCCTGGAGGCCTCTGTGGGCATCTTAACTGGAGGTAGAGGCCCAGGATGCTGCTCAAACCCCCACAAAGCACAGGGCGCCCCACAAGGAAGAATGATCTGCCCCAAACGTCGGCAGTGCTGGGGTCGAGCAAGTCTGCTCCAGCAGAACGAGGGGCAGCCGACAGGTCTCTGTGGCCGGCCGGCCATGGCAGCTCCCAAACCCTCCAGAAGGCAGGGCCTGTGAAGTGGAAGAGACTCCTGCAAACGCATCATGCTCCTGGCATGCACCGGGTCCAGGGCTGTCACATCAGGCCCCGTCCACTTCCCAGCTTGTGAGGGATGCCGGGCTCTGCCCTGCAGTCATGCTCTCTGTGTGCCACGCTAAGTCTGTTCATTACAACAAGCAGAGAATGGCAAGCAAAGGGCTTCCTGAGGATTGTGGGCCATTCTAGCAAACGATGGAATGCCAGGAGCAGGTGGTGGAAACTCCGACTTATATCCAGTCAGTCAGAAATACAGGTGACCATGTGGCATTTGGATTTGATGTCTGAAGGAGGAGCAGTCTTGTGGGACTCAGTCCTCCTCGGTGAGGACTCAGCTACCTCTGGGTAGTAGTCTGAGAACCAAATTAAATTAGAGGACAATTTAATTAAATGGCCAGATATTCAGTTGGTGTCTGGAAAGTTGGAGAACTGGTTGGTGTGAAAAACCGACACATTCGGTGTCAGAAGTGTGAGTGAAACCAGGTCAGCTGGTGACACTATGGCAGCCTACATGAGGTCAACTCACACACTCACCTAAGATGCGCCACTGCTGGACCCATGGAATGGCCAGTCTCCCAGGAGGTGGCACCAAGAGGAGACGTCCCTTCCTGTGTGGTCTCCCTCTGCCCCACGCCATAAACACCAAGCATGATCACAGCGCCAGCCCCTCACCACTGCCCCCCTGAAATAACCGCCAAGTGATGGGTAACGTGTGCCCCTGACAGACCCACAGTGCCCACAGGTTTGGTCAAATGATTCTGGATGTTTCTGCGAAGGAGTTTTTTGGATGAGAGTAATGCCTGAATCGGTGACTCAGGATATAGCAGATGGCCCCCCCATACTGTGGGTGGGCCTTATCCAAGCAGGTGAAGGTCTCAACGGACAAAAGACGCACCTTCCTCAAGCAAGAAAAGAATTCGCCAGCGGAGGCCTCATGACGCCAGCTGCACCTCTCGCTGCGTCTCCAGCCTGCCCTCTTCCCTGCAGATTTCAAACTGACAGCCTCCGAAACTGCAGAAGCTTATTTTTAAAAAGGGAAACCTTTCTCCCTCTCACTCTCTCGAAGTCCCACTGGTTCTGTTCTCTAAAGAACCCTGACAGATATACTCCCCCCACCACGGAGGGCCGGGACTCCTGTGTTCACGCCATCAGCGTCACGATCAAGTCATCGTAATCAGCCCATGCGCTGGTCCAACCAGCTGTCCCTTCTCCATCTCTGAAGCCCCCTTCTGGGGCATTTCCAGCCTCACCAGGGTCTCCACTCCTAGACAGCAGCAGCTCAGCCTGTGCCTACCACATTTGTCTGCAGCCAGTCGGCTGAGAAGTGTCCGTGACAGTTTTCTGAAAGGATGACGATGAAGGGCATGATGAAGTCAGACTCAGCCAAGAACCAGAAGCTGAGGTGCAGATATGACCACATGTGGTGGGTTTCCCCTCACAAGTGAGTCAGCCAGAGGGGAAAGGCAGGGAAACTGAGGCCCAGGTGATGGGGGCCATGGTGGAGTGGTGAAAGGGGCTGCAGGTGGCTCCCGGGATACTCTGCATGTGAGCCAGCAGGAGGAGAGGGGAACGGCAGGGAAACTGAGGCCCAGGTGATGGGGGCCATGGTGGAGTGGTGAAAGGGGCTGCAGGTGGCTCCCAGGACACTCTGCATGTGAGCCAGCAGGAAGAGAGGGGAACAGCAGGGAAACTGAGGCCCAGGTGATGGGGGCCATGGTGGAGTGGTGAAAGGGGCTGCAGGTGGCTCCCAGGACACTCTGCATGTGAGCCAGCAGGAAGAGAGGGGAACGGCAGGGAAACTGAGGCCCAGGTGATGGGGGCCATGGTGGAGTGGTGAAAGGGGCTGCAGATGGCTCCCAGGACACTCTGCATGTGAGCCAGCAGGAGGAGAGGGGAACGGCAGGGAAACTGAGGCCCAGGTGATGGGGGCCATGGTGGAGTGGTGAAAGGGACTGCAGGTGGCTCCCAGGACACTCTGCATGTGAGCCAGCGGGAGGAGAGGGAAACGGCAGGGAAACTGAGGCCCAGGTGATGGGGGCCACGGTGGAGTGGTGAAAGGGGGTGGCAGGTGTTCCTGGGGACACTCTGGGGACATGCTCAGGGAAGGCACTGACCATCTGCCCTCTGGAACCATCAGTGGTGGTTCACAAGGTAAAGAAATTTACATGAATGGTACTTTCTGGTGTTCTTTTAAAAGTGGGCCAGGTGCGGTGGCTCACACCTGGAATTCCAGCATTTTGGGAGGCCAAGGCGGGAGGATCGCCTGAGCCCAGGAGTTTGAGACCAGCTGGAGCACCACAGCGAGACCTTCATCTCTACAAAAATACAAAAACTAGTTGGGCGTGGTGGTGCACACCTGTGATCCCAGCTACCCAGGAGGCTGGGGCAAGAGGATCACCGGAGCTGGGAGGTGAAGGCTGCAGTGAGCTGACGTCGCACCACTGCACTCCAGCTTGGGTGACAGAAGGAGACCCTGTCTCGAAAACAAAATAAAATGAAATGAAAATGATGGCATCCAGCACAGAGGAGCCCTAGGGCCGTGGCGCCCCTCTGTATGCTACAATCTCGGCGGACGCACATCATGACACGTGGGTCCAAACCCACAGAATGCACCAGGCCAAGAGTGAGCCCTGGTGTGAACCATGGGCCTCAGTTAATAACAGTGTGCCAATGTCACTCCTCACTTGTCACTCACACGCCTCCCTCATGCCAGCTGTTATCACAGGACCCTGTGGGGACGATGGGAGGGGCAGGAGAGAGGCTACATGGAAACGGTACCATCTGCTCAATTTCTCTATAGCCCTACAACCGCCCTAAAACATAAAGCCTGTGATTTTCAAAAACAGTAATAAAACCACGCTCTCAGCCTTGCCCCTTGACACAATGTTGAGAATGTGCTGCGCTGAGGAGCATTAATCAGCGAGGGCCACGCCAGGAGGCGGCTGCTGTCTCTTACCCCTGATGCCATCCCAGAGCCCCGGGCCGGGAGCCCAGAGCCCAGACCCAGACACACAGGCCAGGGAGGCGCAGCGTGCTCAACAGAAACCAACGCTCAGTCCTGGGCCCCAGAAGGCCACGTCTCTTCAACACTGCTTCTTGCCTTCTCTGAAACAACTTTACCCGGATAACTTTCGGCAAAACAACTTTTTGTTTTAATTAAATGAAAAATAAATCTGGCACAGCTACCATAATTTCCACAGATTAGCCGAGCTTTGAAATTCCTACGTTCACTCCTTGTTAAACCTGTTAATTCAGGCAGTGCTTTCAAGATGCATTTCAAAAGCTTTGGAACACGCTTTCTTAACACAAAATTTAAGATTTAAACAGTAATACCACTAATTCCTCCGGAATGGAGCTTAATTAGAGCAGAATGAGAGATAACAAATGTCCTGTTACAAACCACGGCGAAAGGTGCATTATCATACTTAGAGGTTTTTTTTTGCATAATCTTGCCACTTAATAAGGCTACAAGATACCATGTATGAGAAGTTTTAATTTATGCAGCTTGTAACTCAGCTGTAGTTGGAGACAAGCTCAGTTCTTAAAGGATTAGAGCACCTTGATGTGAGCGTGACCCCGTGCAGACACTAATTAAATGGTGCAAGAGGACCTCTAGGGCTGCTCTGAACCGGTCCCCAGAGGCACCCCTGTCCCCTGCAGCCTGATGGGCAGGCTGCCCGCTACATCACTTGTGGCAGCACGTCTGAAGATGTGTGATATCTCCCTTATTGTGGCTTGTCCATGGAACGGATGCAGGCTGTCTCGGTGGCCCCCACAGAGCCCCAGTGGCTTCAATCCAGAGAGGAGACCTGGGCTCTCCTGACCGGGGAGCTCCTCATAGCTACCGGCGGCACTTGTGGATCTAACACACACGTCCACTTCCCCGGCCTCTTCCACAGGACAAGGACGGTCTCTGCTCTGTCAGCTGCAACCACTCCCGCTAATGCCTGCTGGAGCCCTCGAGCACAACCACATCCCCACTGAGGCGCAGGGCAGAGGGAAACATGAGGACAACCATTTGGGGAACCAGTATCTCCCTCAAGTTGGAGGTTGGAGCTGACCGGGGGGGTGGAGGCACCTCCTCCCAGGCCCCATGGCTGCACGGCCCCTGAGCAGGTGGAAAGGGAGCTGCTTTGTCACTGGCAGGTCCCACCTGGGGCATGCAGGCGGCAAACTCAGGGCTACGAGCGCAGCAGGGCCACACTCAGGGGCCTAATTCCAAAGCCAGACTCAGGCTTACCACCGCCACCCGGCCATGCGCTCAAGGCAGCACTTCTTTCTAGAACCACCCTGCGTGGGGCTCTGTGTACCCAGTGTGGACAGGGAGAGCTGGTCTGCAAAGTCCTTCAGGGGTGCAGGCACCCTGCTCAGCTGAAGGTGTGCTGGGGACACGGGAGAGTCCCAAGGGCTGCTCTGAGCACACACACACACACAAAAAAAATGTGTCCAGGAGGCAAACTCAGCTCCAGCTGCAAACTTGCCTCCAGGGCTGAGTGGAGCATCCTGGCAGAGCGCCCGTCCTTCCACCCATCTGTCTGTCCGTACTGCTATCTGTCTGCCTCTTAAAAATACAGACAGTGCTCCTGGTAGACAACAGAAATGCAGGGGCCACTGAGTGGTAGTCTGGCCTCTGCAGAAGGCTCTGGACACCCACAGCTGAGGGCTGTGCAGCTGCTCAAAGACAGGACGCAGACATGGCCGGCAGCTGACGGGAGCACGAGAGTCCACGGTGATCAGTCACGCCAGAGCCGCCCTGAGGACTGTGTGAGATGCTGGAGTCCTGCATCGCCCTTGTTTTCAAGCTATGTCTCTGAGGGGGTGGAATAGGGAATAGGCCCTCCCTATTCCAGTCCCATCTTCTAATCCCCGTGGGCGCAGCCCTCAAAGGCTGCCTGTGCACAGTCGTGTGTGTGCCCCCGAGCTTGTCAACATGGGCACTGGGTGCTCAGAGTACAGTAACAGCTTCCCCGCTGCATGCACCCCAGAATGTCCCGCTGGTCCCCTATTTCTCTCCTCGCCCATCCGAGTGGGTCAGACAGCCGAAGCCTGCCAGGATCTGCTGGACAGGTCTGCAGTCCCCAAGCCTCGCTGCGTCTCGGCTGCACCCCAACGCCGGGCAGTTCCACTGGCCAAGAGCAGCCGCCTGCCTCTCTCTCACCGCCCCTGTGCATCCCAGAGGAAGAGAGCAAATACAGGGCCACTCTGTGGGCACAGGAGCAGGACCAGGGCCTGGGAGTATCCACAGGCCTCAGCGCCCTGGCAAAAGGCTTTTGTTTTCTGGCATTTATCACAATGGGTCTCCCAGGGAACCATAATTTCTTACAGAAGGACTTCAGAAGATAGAGAAAATAATAGGAAAAATAACAAAAATGAGGGCCGACACCGACACTAAGGGGTTCTCCTTGGGCCGCAGGGCCATGCGCTCTGTGTGCTATAAGGGCCCCTTCACCACCTTGGGATGCTCACAGTTGCACTGGGGGCCACGGCGGGGCAGGAGGGCAACAGGACTTGGCCTCAGGGGGAGCTCGGGGGAGTTCTTCCTGTCCCATTTCACAGATTGGGAAGTGGAGGCCTAGGGAGGCCATACTAAGGGATGGTCCCAGCTGGCCTTGCTTGGGGACTCCCTGGGCTGCGGTGGCTCCCAGAGTTCACTGCACCCAAGGGCACAGTGGGAAGGCACCCAACGGGGCTGTAACATGAAGCTGCAATTTTGAGCAATTGGTACCAACACGGCCACCTGGGGTGCTGGGCCAACGGGATGCTTCTCTCAACTCGGCCCTAGCCATCCTCAACCCAGCAGTCCCTAAGCCCTGACCCCAGCCACATCCAGCATTCCTCTGCCCTGAGACCCCTCACCCAGCCCGGACAGCCAGCTCAGAAGCCTCTACCAGGTGTGTGCCAGGCCCACAGCAGTTACCTTGCCTGAAAAGACATGTTCCTTCACATCGGTCACCATGACTAATTTGAGACCCACGTGGCCTTGGGCCAGTCCCTCCCCTGCCCCGTGCCTCCATTTCCCCATCTGCAAAATGGAGGGGCCAGGCCCGACCAGCTGCATCTCAGCCTCTGCAGCCCTCCTCTACCTCGGCTACCAGCTCCAAGACTCCGCTTTATACGCTGGGCCGCTGGCGACATAGGTGGGGTCCTGGGCTGGCCTCGGGCTCAGGAAGGAGCAGAAACCAACCAGACACAGAGAGCACAGAGGAGTAGGCCCCAGAGATTAAAAGACAAACGACAGTGCCCGGAGCACCCATTTCGTGGTTCTTCAGCCCACGTCAGAGGCCGGGCTGTGCAGCCTCTCAAAGGCAAGATGCAGAGATGGCCGGCAGCCAACGGGAGCATGAGAGTCCATGGCGATCAGTCACGCCAGAGTCGCCCTGAGGACTGTGTGAGGTGCAGGAGGTGGAAGAGACCTGGACCCGGGGCTGGGCATGAGGCAACAATAGCAGAAAGCTATGCACAGGGTCCCAAGCCCCTGCCTGTAGTGGTTCTCACTTCACCCGCACCACAGCCTCTAAGGTCCTCTTATCATAATCCTGCGTGCAGGGCAGGAGACAGGGCATGGGGAACACAGCCACCAGGTCACACACCAGCAAGGGGACAGCCAAGGCTCAACCCTGGGAGGCCGCAGGCTCTGCCACCCTCACGTCCAGGGCCACCGTACAGTGTCGGGGACAGACCAGCAGCCCATAGAAAGGAGGCTGGCACAGTGCCCTGGGCACAGCGGTCAGCACCATGGTTGGGTCACTGACCACAACAGCAACTCCACCACTGGCTCAGGCCCAGGCCTCAGGGTGGGGCCCAACCAAGGCTGGCCCCACAGAGCCTACTGAGGAGGCCCCACCAGCCTCGGGACCTGCCGGGGACCTCCTGCCTCCTGCAATCCAGGCAAGGCCTGCTAAGGAGGGGAGGTGCCCCGGGGCCGTAGGCATCACCACCACCCACCACACTTCAGTGGCTGAAGGGTACTCGGGGCCGTGAGGCTGGGGCACTGCATCCCAGGCACCTGCCTGGGGAGAGAGACGCCTGGCCCAGGCACCCAGGACGCTGGCTTCCCTGAGAGGCAGACTCCGTGGGGAAGGTTGGGAGGCGCTGGACCCAAGCTACGTGGGCTTCCGCAAGCCCAGTGCCTCCTCCTCCTGCCACACCTGGGGAACGTGCTGGCCACATCAGTTCAGGGCTCAGCTGGCCCTGGCCCCTCCCTCAGGCCAGCTCAGGGTCAGGCCCAGGCTCCAGCATTCACCCTCCAGCTGCTTTTGGTCACTCCCTCCCCCTGTGACCCCACTGCCCTGGAGCGGGCTCTCTCCTGTTGTCTGGAGCCCTGAGGGGCACCCCCTGGTCAGCGCCCACTCCCTGCAGCAACAAGATGTCTCTGTCCAACGTGAGGCCTCGGAAACTCCCAGAAACTCCTGGCTGCCTCCGTCTGTGCTCTCCCTCCAGAGCAAGGCCATGGATGGGGGCAACTGAGGCACTGTAAGCCCTGGGGATCAGACACACGGGGATGGGAGGAGAGTGGGCAGGACCCAGAGAGGTGGCTGTGATGGGAACACCCACTCCTGCCTGCGGCTCGGAGGGCGGTTTCCACCCAAGGGGAACCACGGTCCATTCTAGAAGATTCACTAAGGGAACCTTCTCCTCTTCCTGACTCACAGCCCATCCCAGAGACAAGAAGAAACCAACTTAATACACAGAACTCTTCAGGTTGCTCTCAAGGCCAAGCCACCAACTTAAGAGAAAAGAGAACTGTGTGTTTCAACTAAGATAAATTAGGGCATTAAGAACAAATCATGACTTTGGGAGGCTGAGGCGGACGGACCACCTGAGGTCAGGAGTTTGAGACCAACCCGGCCAACATGGAGAAACCCTGTCTCTACTAAAAATACAAAAATTAGCTGGGAGTGGTGATGGGTGCCTGTAATCCCAGCTACTCGGGAAGCTGACGCAGGAGAATCACTTGAACCTGGGAGACGAAGTTTCAGTGAGCCGAGATCGCGCCATTGCACTCTAGCCTGGGTGATAGAGTGAAATTCCATCTCAAAACAAAACAAAACAAGTCATGAATAAAAAGACTAAACATCAGACCCATTTTTAATAACATGCCAGGTAACTGTGAAGCTGGTCACAACTGATTCCAATTGGAATAGGAAATGGCTTGGAGGAGTCTGGGCATAAACGTTGATCTTTTTCACAATTTTCTTTTGGATTAAAAAAATGAAAATGTCACTTTCAAAGGTATAGCAGCCAGTGGGCTCTCAGAGTCACGGTCCTGAGTCTGTGTGTGGCAGCCCCTGGAGGGGAGCTCGGCCCAGGCTCAGCCCCTTCTCTATACCGGGTGTTTAGGAGACACTCGAGAAGCCAAAACAGTGTCTCCCAGGCTTGGGCCACCCTGTGAACCCCCCAGGGTTGCACCATACCCAGGTGTCACCTCACTACTGAAAAGAAACCTTCCATCACCCTGTGAATGGAAAGCCAGCGCCTTTGCCATAAATAGAAGGTAGCCATAAAAGCAGATATACAGCTATTAAAATAACAAATGCCCGTCCGCATCCGCATAAAACCATCTTGCAGGCCAACAGCGGTGCATGCCCTCGCTCTGGCAAATGCTGAATTTATGTGAGGAGGAGCGTTAAGAATTTCTGGGCTGGCCACCCTAACCCCCATCTCCTCGGGAAAACCAGCTTCTTCCTTAACCCCCAACTCAAGAGCCCTCGCCTCCATGGCATTCCACCTCCAGGACGGGCATCCAGATCTTCCCCTTCATGCTGACAAAGCATCTGTCCCCTCTGGGCCCTCTTTGAGATGAGGTGGACCCGAATCAGACCCAGGCCCCATCCGCCAGCCATGCTGCCTGGAGACCCCCACACATGGGCGCTCACACACACACACACACACACACACACACACATGCATGCACATGTGGGCTACAATCCCTTGTGACAAGATCTTCGGCTTGTGCCTGCTATATCCGGTTCCTCTGGCTGCGTCACAAATCACCGTAAACCCGTGGCTTAGAAACAGGAGTTTCTGCTCTCACAGTTCTGGAGGACAGAAGTTGGAAATCAAGGTGTTCTGGGCCTGCGCTTCCTCCCAAAGTTCCAGGGAGGATCCTTCCTGCCTCTTCCAGCTCCTGGTGGCTGTGGGTGCTCCTCAGCGTGTGGCCGCATCACTCCAGCCCCTGCTGTGTCTTCACGAGACCCCCTCTCCTGTCTGTCTGCTTCTTTTCTCTTCTCTTCCCTTCTAAGGACTTGTCTTTGGACTCTGAGTGTGTCCTAATTCAAGTTCCCATCATCTTGAGATCCTGACCTTAACTACATCTGCAAAGGCCCTTTTTCTGAATGAGAGAGCACCCTGGGTTTCCAGGTGGCTCTGTCTTTGGGAACCTCCAACCGACCCTGGTTTCCAGGTGGCTCTGTCTTTGGGAACCTCCAACTGACCCCACAAGTGTACATTTCTCACAGGTGCACCAACTCAAGTCCTTACTCTGCCTTTTCACATAAATGGTCCCATGAAACCCACCAACCCCCAGCCAGCCACCCCCTGGTCACCTTCCGCCAGCAAGCAGCTCATGTCGGGCATACAGCAGGTACTCAATACGTGCATGCCAAACTGAGGCCGGCGTGTCTATCAAGGTTGTCCCCAAGGCAGCCGGCGGGCAGGAGCAGGGAGCTGTCACCGTGCAGGCATTCCCTGGGGACAGGAGGGTCTGAAGATGGATTTTCCGGTTCTGCAAAGTGCAGAGTTATTTATAAGCAAGGCCTGTGTTCTTCCACCGGTGAAGCGAATCAGAGGCCTGCTTGGCTGCCTCTGTAATCGGAGGAGAAGAAAGGTAACTGGCTAATAAAATCCGCCTTCTCCGAGGCAGAGGCTGGCTTTGAAGAGTGTGTATTGTAAAAGCTCCATGACCTCTTCTGAATATACCCAGGGAAGATCACATGGGGGCCAGGCTGCCTCCACGCCGTCCAGCTGGAATGGTCTTGGGGACCGGTCTTCCCACGGATTCCTGAGTCTTCTGCCAGGAGCGTCCCCAAGGGCACTGACTCACCTGAACCAAGGGCCTTCTAGAACCCCCGGGCCCTGCCCTGCCCCAGTTGGGAGGCCACAGAGGCAGGGAGGTGGCACCAAATCACACCCCCACCCCCGCAGGTCCCCACTGTCACAGCAAGAGACCACAGCCCAGAAACCAGCCCCGACATCCAGCAGCCACCAGCCTCAATCCATGGGGGACCCACTTAGAGTCCAACACAGGGGATAGGGTGAGGGGAGCACTGTAAACTTTGAGGGTAGCACCCACCCTGCCCAAGACCCTCTGAAGGATCCCTCCTCTTGCCAGAATGCCTTCCTTCCCCCAATGCCTCAGCAGAGCTTTTCAGGACGGGCGGCACAGCCCCATCCAGGGAGCAAGGTCGGGAGAGAGGGCACCTGGTTCTGGGGCCGCCGCCAAGACTGCACTTTCCGCCCTTGCATTTCCTCAATGGCAAAGTCATGCAAGGATCACACCCTCTGCGCAGGTGGCCTGAGGAGCAAAGGAGGTGACGGCAAAGAGCAGTCACTGCGCTCACGGCCAGGCCCCTCTCACCAGAGGCCCCTGTGCTCAGCCCCAGGGGCTCGCCACCTTGCCACCTTGCCACCTATCTGCCGAGATGACCTTTCCCCTCACTTCAAGGCCAATGCTGACCCCTGGTGAACATCCAGTTCTCCCGTGGACCGACCCCCCAGCCCATTGGAGCACCCATTATGCACAGATGGAGCTTGGCCAGCGAGGCTCGAGGCTCCTGCAGGATAACCGGGGCCTGCCTACTTCCCTTCTGGAGTAAAATGGGCAGGAACAAGGAGCCGGCCTGGCTGGGAGAGTGCGGGGGCTGAGACAGAAAGTTCAGCCTGGGTGGGAGAAGTTCAGCAGCCCCTGAGGGCAAGCAGGCAGAAGGCAGCCTCTGCGTGGGTCCTCCAAGCTCCAGAGGCCTTCTGAAGCGCTGATTTGGTTTTTAAAACACAAAAGGAGAAGAAGAAAAGTCAAGGGCAGAAGGTTGTGTTTGGAGCATGCTGACGCAGGTGGCTGGAAGGGTGCGTGTGAGGGCAGGGGAGCTGGGGAACCCACACCCTACCCTGAGGGCCAGGGAGCCAGGGCCTGGCCTACCCCACAAAGCAGCCCCATCAGCCAGAGGACCAGGTGCCCCTCGGCCACTTCAGGTGACACCAGCTATCCTGGGACCCCCCTGGGCTAGGAGTCCACAGAAACGCAGCAAAAGGCAGGGCCAACAGCCACTGCCTCCTTGGTGCCTGGAGCCATGACTTCCCTAAATGCCTGCCTGCAGCCCACACCTGGCCTGCCCACAAACAGCTGCTCCTGTTCCACGCGAGGGCAGCAGCTCCCAGTGTGGCTGAGGACACAGCCCTTCCTTCACCACCAAAGCACAGGAGCTGCAAGGAAGGGCGAGTCCCTGCAGTCCAGGACCCTCTGCCCACCCCAAGGTCTGTGAGATGAACCTAGGTGTGCAGACCCCTCCAGAACTCGTGCCCACGGCGTCCCAGAGCCCCGGGATGCATGGTAAACCATCATGGGCCTCCACACAGAAGGTCACCCCAAATTTGGGAGGAAGGAGAGCTACCCACCCACAGAACACTCTCAGCTGACGACGGCCTTCACACCCTAAGGACTACACCCAAATCATGAAGAGAGACCTGCACATGCCATGAAGCCACAGGGAAACCACAGACAAACAGACACAGCTGACAACACGGGCCTGGCTCGTGCACCCTGGACAGGGGGCCGGGTGGAGGTCCTGGGTCTCACCAGAGTCCCCATATGGGGTGGGCCCTGATTACCTGGAGGGTGCATTTTGGCTGCCCTGCACACTACAGCCCAGCCAGACACGTGGTGGGAACCCGTCCTGCATCCAGGGGATGCAGGGCAGGCCTCCCTCCCCGCCCCCTGCAACAGTGTCTGGAGAAAGGGGCCGCATCCTCGAGGAACTCTCTAGAGACCACAATGGCCACTGTCCAGGTGGCCCAGCTATGCATGAAGATTCCAGATTGCACTTCAAAGACTCCACCCACCAGGGGCCAAGCCACCTGCCCAGGACCTTGGGATCCAGAGAAGCCAGGCAAAATCCCAAGAACACCAGCCCTGCACCCCTGCAAATGTGTGCAAATTCCTCTCCAGACAGCGTAGTCCTGTGGCCAGTGCCTATGGCCTCATCTGCTCCACAGACATGCTCAGCACTTGGCAGGGGCCGCTCCTGGGTTTTCCACAAGGTCACCACTGGGGCCATCTGTCAGGGGCCCACCGTGGAAGTCCCCCAGCTTCCACTCCTTTTATCATTACCTCCCTGCAAAGAGGAGAGCGAGGGTCCGAGAAGCCCAGCCACTAGCCTGGTATCAAGCTGCAGGTGGACTTCCTCGTCCCAAAGGTCATTTGCATGGGCAGGTGTGACCCTTGGGACGAGCACAAGGCCAGAAAGAGGGGCGTCGCAGCCTGCAGTGGCAGGTGGGTGTGCAATGACCAGGCAACACCCACGCCGCCCCTGCCTGGGGTCATAGAGAGATGAGTGAGCCGCGCAGCTGCACCTGTCTTGCTGCCCTCTGGGACCTGCGCCCTCTCTTGACCTCACTGGGCCACACCGGCCCCCACTGTGAAGGGCAGGGCAGTGCCTTCTTCCTCAGGAAGCCGCTGCAGAGGCCCAGCTGGCGAGGGCCAGCGTCAGGGTCTGGGTGAGGACGGAGACAAGGCTGCAGGGGCAGAGGCCAAAGCTGGGGTGCACCCTCCTCTCCCCTCCTCGAGAATATGCCAGGCCGGGCCCACGGGGTGAGCTGCAGACTGCAGTGTTTGGGGTATTGTGTGTGCGCAGTGTGACGGCTGTAACATGTTTGTGATGTGTGGCTGTGTACGTGTGTGTATGACATGTAAGTGGTGTGGTTGGTGTACGTTTGTGTGTGTGTGTGTCTTGACATGTGTTTGTGTGGGGGCGTGTCTGTATACCTTGTGTGTGTGTGTGTGTGTGTGGCGTTCACAGGGTATGTGTTTTGTGTGTGTGTGGGCGGGGTATGCGTATTTGGTATGTGTATGTGGTGTATGTGGTGTATGTGTGTATGTGGTGTATTTGGTGTGTGTGTGTTGTGTGTGGTGTATTCTGTGTATATGTTGTGTATGTGGTATGTTTGCTGTTTCTGTCATATTTTGTGTGTGTGTGGTGTGTGGCATGTGTTGTGTGTGCACAATGCATACTGTGTGTGTGGTGTCTAGTGTGTGTGGTGTATTTTGTGTGTGTGGTGTGTGCTGTGTGGGGTGTGATTGTTTTTTGTGAGTGGTGTGTGTGTGGTATCTAGCGTGTGTGGTGTATGTGGTGTATTTTGTATGTTGTGTGTGTGGTGTATTTTGTGTGGCATGTGATGTGTTGTTTATGGAGTGTGTGTATGTGGTGTGTTGTGTGTGTGGTGTGTATCGTGTGTGTGTGTATGTGTGGTGTGCATACTTGGTATGTGTATGTGGTGTGTGTGGTGTATTCTGTGTATGTTGTGTATGTGGTATGTTTGTGGTGTATGTGGCATATTTTGTGTGTGCGTGATGTGTGGCAGATGGTATGTGTGCATAGTGTGTGTGTGTGGTGTCTAGTGTGTGTGGTGTATTTTGTTGTATGTGGTATCTGTGTGGTGTATTTTGTGTGGTATGGTGTGTGGCATGTGGTGTGTGTGATGTTTTTGTGAATGGTGTGTATGGTATCTAGTGTGTGTGGTGTATGTGGTGTATTTTGCATGTGTTGTGTGTGTGCTGTATTTTGTGTGATGTGGCGTGTGGCATGTGTGTTGTGTTGTGTGTTGTGTGGGGGAGTGTGTATGTGGTGTGTGATGTATTTTGTGTGTGGTATATTTTGTGTGTGGTGTGTGTGATATCTGTGTGGTGTATTTTGTGTGTTTGTGGTGTGTGGTGCATGTGTGTGAGATGTATTTTGTGAGTGGTGTGTATATGTTGTATTTTGTGTGTTGTGTACGTGTGTATGCTGTATTTTGTGTGGTGTGGCATCTGGTGTGTGTGATGTGTGGTGTGTTAGGTGTGTGGAGGGTGCGTGTATGTGGTGCGAGTGGTGTGTGTAGTGCATTTTGTGTGATGTGTGTGGTGGATATGTGTGTGTGATTTGTGCTGTGTGGGTGTGGTGTGTGATGTATTTTGTGAGTGGTGTATGTCTGTGGTGTGGTATGTTTGAGGTGTATTTTGTGTGGTGTGTGGTGCATCACATGTGGGGTGTATGTGATGTGTGGTATGTGTGGTGTGTATATATTTTGTGTGGTGTGTATGTGTACGTGTGGTGTATTTTGTGTGTGGTATGTGGCATGTATGTGTATTTTATGTGTGGTGTGGTGTGTGCATGTGTGTAGTGTGTTTGCATGGTTTATTTTGGGTATCTATGTGTGTGGTGTGCACTGTGTGTGTGGCGTGTACTGTGTGTGGTGTGTGGAGTGTGTGTGGTGTGCGGTGTGTGTGATATCTGTGTGATGTATTTTGTGAGTGTTGTGTGTGGTGTCCAATGTATGTGGTGTATGTGGTGTATTTTGTGTGGTGTGTGTGTGTGTGGTATATTACGTGTGGTGTGTGTGTAATATGTGTAATGTTTTGTGTGTGGGGGGTGCATGCATGTGGTGTGTGTGGTTTATTTTGTGTGTGGTGTGTGTGCAGTGTGTGTGTGGTGTGTGTGTGATATATTTTGTGAGTGGTGCGTGGTGTCTAGTGTGTGGTGTATGTGGTGTATTTTGTGTGTTGTGTTGTGTGTGGAGGGTGTGTGTATGTGGTGTGTGTGGTGTATTTTGTGTGTGGTGTGTGAGGTTTATTTTGTGTGGTGCATGGTGCGTGGCATGTGGTGTGTGTATGACATGCTGTGTGTATGGTGTATTTTTTGTATGGTGTGTGTATGTCTAGCGTATTTTTTTTGTGGTGTGTTACGTGCTGTGTGCATGTATGGTGTGTTTGCATGGTATATTTTCTGTGGCAAGTGTGTGTGTTCTGTGCACTGTGTGTGTGGTGTGTGTGGCATATTTTGTGTGTGGTATGTATGGGGTATGTGTGTGTGGTGTGTGTATATTTTGTGTGTGATGTGTGTGTGGAGTGTCTGTGTTATATTTTGTGTGTGGTGCGTAGTGTGTGTGGTGTATGTGGTGTATTTGGTGTGTGGTATGTGTGGTGTGTAGTGTGTGTATATTTTGTGTGTGGTGTGTGTGTGGTGTATTTTGTGTGTGGTGTGTAGTGTGTGTGTGTGGTATGTGGTGTATTTTGTGTGTGGCGTGTGGGGGTGTGGTGTGCATATATTTAGTGTGTGGTGTCTGTGTGTGGCACGTGGTGTGTGTGGTGTATTTTGTGTGTGTTATGTGTGTGTCGTGTGGTGTATTTTGTGTGGTGTGTGTGGGGTGTGCACTGTGTGTGTGGTGTGTGTGGCGTATTTTGTGTGGGGGGTGTGTGTGTAGCATGTGGTGTGTAGTATATTTTGTTGTGGTGTGTGGGGGTGTGTGTATATTTAGTGTGTGGTGTATGAGCATGGTATGTGGTGTGTGAGCATGGTATGTGGTGTGTGTGGTGTATTTTGTATGTGGTGTGTGGTATGTGTATATTTTGTGTTTGGTGTGCACTGTGTGTGTGGCGTGTGTGGCATGTGGTGTGTTGTGTATTTTGTGTGTCGCATGTGCTGTATTTTGTGTGTGGCATGTGCTGTATTTTGTGTGTGGTAAGTGGTGTATTTTGTGTGTGGTATGTGGTGTATTTTGTGTGTGCAGTATTTTGTGTGTGGTATGTGTGCAGTGTGCAGCGTATGGTATGTAGTGTGTGCAGTATGTGGGGTGTGTGGTATGTGTGCTGTATTTTGTGTGTGGTGTATTTTGTGTGTGCTGTATTTTGTGTGTGGTATGTGGTGTATTTTGTGTGTGCTGTATTTTGTGTGTGGTATGTGGTGTATTTTGTATGTGGTGTATTTTGTGTGTGGCATGTGTGCGGTGTGCAGCGTATGGTATGTAGTGTGTGCAGCATGTGGGGTATGTGGTCTGTGTGGTGTATTTTGTGTGGTGTGTGTGTGTGCAGCATGCAGTGTGTGGTGTGTCTCTGTGGGGGGCACCGCAGTGGTGTCTCTGGGAGAGGTGGGCTCACACAGAGTCCAGGTAAGAGGAGGAAAAGAAAAGGTCCGCCTGCCCCGACAGCCAGGTCAGGGCTTCCATAGTACAAAGGCTATGGGGTCCTATGGTTGGTGCCAAAGGAGCTGCATTCACTCACTGGGTGCTTGTGTGAGCAAACAGTCACATGTTCCACGCAGACCCACAGCTGTGTGCTTCGCTCTGTGTTTCCTGTCTGCTCAGATCACAGTGCAGCCACAGATCTATCTGTTTCTGTGTAAATAAGGTGAGGGCTGCCTCCCTCCCCTCTCCAGGAACACTACTGCCTGCATGCCTTGCTCCCTAACCAAGGGGCTGTATTTTAAATGAGGTTTAGAATGCATGATTCTGTAGTTTACACGTTTCAGAAGATGACACACAACAATATGAACCCCTATGAGCACTTAGTTATGCATAAGCAGGCACATGTACACACACACACATGCACACATATGAAAATGTCAGCAGTGAACCCTTCCAAGAAGGTTGCCCGCCAACCCCGCCTTCTCCAGGGCCAGGGGCTCTTGGGCTGTGTCTGCAGCCAGCACTCCACCAGGCAGAGACGTGGCCTCACCAGTGCCCCCTTTCCTACAGTGCTGCACGCCCAGAGACGGGCAAAAACCACCAACCTCCAGACCACCGAGTGAAGAATAAAACCATTCTCTGCACGGCTTTCTTGCACCATGCTCCGCATGGCAGCAACATGGGAGACTGATGAGTTTCCACAGATGCCAGCAGCAAGATCAGCCCCAATCCAATCCTCCCGAGTGTGCAGCGGGAGTGACCCCCAGCTGGCCCCATCCACTGCCAGCCTGGCCCTCGGCAGGCACTGGCTTAGTCCTTGCTGGGAGGCCTGGGAGGCTGGGACTCCTGTGCCCAGCAAGGCTGCAATGAGCCAACTTGTGTCTGGAAGTCACCTCCATTTCCAGTCCTTTTATATTCTAACTTTTACAGTTGTCAGAGGCACAGCAGATGAGAATCCCATTACGGTGAGTGTGGGTTTTATTTAGATTCTGTGTCACACAAGAAATGATAGTAAATGATGATAAAGGAGTTGGTTATTTTTAACACCTTTTCATTTCCACCCCTCCCAGCAGCCATTCACAACTACCTGGCCTTGCAAACAGCGTCTACTGGAGGGTCAGGGAGAGGCAGGCTGAAGGACACCTTCCAGGTGGGGCTGGCACTGCGATGCCCCTGCACCCTGTCTGCCTGCACACCTCATCAGGGCCATAAAAACAATGCACCCAGGAAGTGGGCTAGGGAAACCCCTGGGGCCCCTAGACAAAGCCCAGCACCCCTCCACACGCAGTCTGAGACTCAGGAGAAATGAGCAGCCAGCTCCAAGCTCAGAGCCTGGGGGCCGGGGCCGCCCCACAACAAGACTGGGTGCAGGTGTGCGGGCACAGCCGGCTGTGAGCATTGAGAACAGAGCTGCCCAACTCCCTCCTCCTTCCACACACACCGCGTGCTATGAGTTCCTCCACCACCGTTAGACACTCATAATGGAGCCCGGTGCAGCCTCGAGCCCTCACCAAGAACGGCCTTGCTGCTCTGGAAAACCTCAAGGGCATCTACCAAGCCCTCACCCAACCCATCATGGACCACCCACAGCCCTGGCTCTATGCCTCCGGGACAGAATGGCTGTATGCATTCAGCAAATATTTTTGATGGAGTCTTAGGGCCGGGAACTGTGCTGTCTCCTAAGATGTTCTCTATCCATTTCCTAAAAACTAAAGTGGTCCATCTAACAGACAGATGAACACTCTGCATCGGCCGCTAATCTTGCAAAGATGGCATCAATTAATGATGACGGCGCAGAGCCACAACAATTAATACACCGTCAACTGCCTCCACGGAGTTGAGCGTGCTCCTTGTTACGGGCCACACGGGTTTGCAGGAGGACGCCTCATTTCCGAAAGAGCCGGCTAACTAAATCAATGGAAGTTGAATACCACTGACTCGATCAACAGTCTCTGCCCTCCCAGCAGCTGCTCAAAGACAGGCACGCCACAGTGGTTCCGAAAGCGCATCTGGAATCGAGGCCCGGGTACGCTGTGCCGGGGCCGCTGGACGCAAAGTTCTCAATATTAACCTACAAAAAGAGGCTTTTGAACAGCACGTTCAAGCCATCGCATGCACTCCCCTGCCACCAAAAGGATTTACCGAGATAGAGTTGAACCTCAAATCCACATTTAAGGCAAAGAGGCACCGGGTTCTCCCTCCCATTCAGAAAGGATCAGGCCGAATGATTTCCTGGCTTTCTCATGTCCCTTTGGGTCCCAAAGCCCAGACACCTCTCTGCCGCTATGGCCTGCCCCGGGTGGCCCAGGCTCGGGGCGCTCCTTCCTCTTTGAAGTATTTTTCGATTCTTCTGTTTACATTAAGCATCCACACCAAAGCCTGCTAATCTGTGCTGGAGTGCTGGAGTCCAAGTGACTCAAGACTTCCAGAAAAATATTGTAAAGTCTTTGGAAGAGGGAGGTGGAAAATATTTTTATACTTCTCGCTGTTTCCTTAACTCTGCATTTGGAGGCCAAACATGATGATGGAGATAAAGCACTGGCTTCCCTCTCACGTCTCCGTGACACATGTCGTCTGCGCCCTAAGGAAGTGTCCGGCTCTTCCATCAGCATCCTGGGACTCCCGCCCTCGTCCCCCACGTTAGCTACACTCCATGCATACACAGCACGTGCACATGCCAGGCAGTTCAGAAGAAAGGATGGCTCTCCCCTCCCAGAGGAGGGTCAGCGTGTCCTAAGGATGACAGGGCAAGATGAGCAGCTACCCAGGCCCCAGTGCCGGACCCCACACTGCGACCCTGCTTTCTTGCCAGGCCTGTGGCTGCCCAGCCGGGCCTGGTGCGGTGGGCAGGACCTGTTCTCACAAAGCTCGGACGTATCGAGGCTGCAATTACGGACCACAATTTGCCTCTCTCTCGGTTCATAGCCCTATTCATCTCTCCAAACACTGGAAGACAAAGTGGCCAGAGGGGGATGGATTAGCCATGGGGTGGCCTCTATCTCCACACAAAAGGAGAAGTGTGGAAAAACGGTTCCCTGGGTCCCCCATTCTTCACCCCTGAAAAAAACAGATTCATGGAAATGGCAATTTAAACAGCTCTTTCCCACTCGGGCCCAGACAACAAGTCACAATTGTCCACCTGCCTTCATTGCTCCCTCCCTCCTGCTGGACAGCGGCTGCTGGGAGGAGAGTGGCCCCAGGCTGAGCCCATCAGCCAGGAACCAGAGTGGGCCACCCCCCTCCCTGCGCCTCTCACTGCTGGTTCCCCAGGCCTCCCCTGGGGCTCCTGATGCCAAGGGGCCAAAAGGGCATCTCAGCAAGGACAGGGAGGCTGCCCAAGTCCTGACCTTCCAGACAGACAGGCAGCAGGGCTCAACCCAGGGTGGTGAAGGCCACCGCTTCGGGACAGGGAGACAGGACTTCGGGAGGCCTGGAGGGCTGCACAAACACTCGGACCCTGCAATTGCTCTTCCAAAGGCACCTGTACCCTCAGCGTCCAGCTGACCCCCTCTGCATCTATGACTGCGCTGTCTTCCACAACACCGACACACGAGTGTCTACTTCAAGGTAAACACGGAGGTCTCTGTGAATAGCTAAATCCACAAAAATACTCCACTCAGCGAACACAACCAGCATTTAATCCTGGGTCTGCTCCACACCTAGACCTTCCCATCTGAGAGACAGAAACTCTTTCTTCTCGGCCAAAAAACCAGAGTCCTTTAGACCTGGAGCCTCAGGGGGACAGGAGAGTCCTGGGAGGCACCTGCACTGGGTCAGTGCCAAAGGACGAGGCAGAAAGGAAGCCCTCGTCACAGGCCGGTCACACGGCCAGGAGCTCCCCCCTGTTACTAACTCACAGCTTAAAAGTCAGTGGAACTTTGCTTCGTCACAGAGTATCAGGACGCAGCTGGGCACTTAGAGAAACACTGAAATTTTCACATGCACCCCCTTTCTGCAAGCCAATCCCCCAGAGACTTTGAGATCAGCCAGAGAGGCAGAGAACTTGCAGCAGGAACACAAACAGGCCCGGCAGAGCAGGGACCCCTTCACCAGGTGCCTGGAACGCACCAGGGGTGGCTCCCACCGTCCTGGCAGGGCACACCAGCGGAGGACAGCCCTCGTGGGCTTGCCTGGACCCAACGACTCCTTAGCAGGAACAATGGCCTCCCTGGCCCCAAGGGCCACTGCCCTAGGGCAGAACCACCCACTCCTGAAGTGGGTCAGTAAGGCAGCAGGAAGAAGTTGGGCCTCCCACCTCGGGAAGCGTCCCCGAAAGCCCAGGCTGGCAGGCCAAGCCCGCAGCAGAGTCCTGGGGTAGCCTAATCTCCCTTCAGACCTGGTCCTCCTCTGTACTTGGTGTCCACATCCAAAAGCAAGGGAGGGAAGCGGACAGCAGGCCCGTGGAGGTCACAGGGTCTGGGGTCAGGCTCCTGCACCTGCCTACTTCCCCGAGCTTCCAGCGGCTTATTAATTAATTAGGGAAGCAGCTGAATGTTGCAAGCCCCTTCCTTTGCAGGAGCCCAGAGCTAATGAGAACCCAGCGCGTTGCCAGCCACACAGGCGCCCTCCGGTGCTCAGCCTTCCCAGCGGACCAAGGGGAGCACCGGGCGGAGCTGGCCCAGCCTATGTGCCAGAGCACCAGTAACCACGAGCAGGGGTGCCCCGGGGGAGGCCAATGCCTTAGTTGCCCCCAGTCTGCTATGATAGGTCAGGCTGATCCCGCCGTGCACCAGGAGCCCTGCAAAGGGAGTCTGGCCCAGAAACCA
Source organism: Rhinopithecus roxellana (assembly GCF_007565055.1). Taxonomy (NCBI): domain Eukaryota; kingdom Metazoa; phylum Chordata; class Mammalia; order Primates; family Cercopithecidae; genus Rhinopithecus; species Rhinopithecus roxellana. Next base: position 26,253,785 of record NC_044561.1, read on the forward strand.
GGAAGTTTCCAGGAGTGCATCTGGGGTGCCTGGAGTCCACAGACCGCCCATCAGAGGAGGTGTGGCCCTGCCCCCAAACCCCCAGTAAGATGCTTCCCAGTCCAAAGGGCCTCTCCAGCTACGAGGGTCCAACCGTTATCCTGGGCGCCTCAACAGTCCCACACTGCCCTGCAGTCTAGCAGAGACCCAGAGGGCAGGGGCAGAACTTGGTGCGGGGACCTGCGCACCCGGGTGACCAAGCCGCTGCTCCCCGAGCCTATGGGTCCCTGCAAGGCGGCTTGGGCCCTGGGGAACGGGTGCGCAGGCCCGTTTCCCCGACGCCCGCGGGTCCCAGCCCGGTGCCCACCCTGGCGGGTCCCAGCTCCGCGGCCGCCCCAGCCCGGCCGGCCAACGTGGAGCGCTGGTGCCATCTACCGAGGGCCCGCGGCGTGCGGGCGGGCGCCGCTGCCACCGAGCGGTGTGGGGCAGGGGATGGGAACGGCAGCCTCGGCTTAGCTCGGGGATCCGGGTCGGCGCGAGAGGAACCGAGGACGCAGCGCGCCCCGATCCCGCGCCTTGCCGGTCAGCCCCGATGCGCGCGGGTCGGCGAGATCCGCGGGGGGCCGGACTCCCGTCAGGGTCGCGCCGCCGGCCGCTCCGGGCCCGCAGTGGCGCTCCACGAGCCTCGGCCGAGCGCGGCGGCCGCGGAACATGCTGGAAGCCGGGTCGGGCGCCGGGGCCGCCGCGAGCCTGGCAGAGCGCGGAGGACGGCGCCGGGGGACGGGTCCGCGCGCCCAGGGACAATTACCTTCTTTGAGGAACTGCGCGTGGATCACCAGGACCAGGAAGCAGCAGAGCGCGGCCCCTGCCAGTGCCCAGAGAGCCTTCAGGAGCTGCATCGCGGAGTCCCAACTCGGCCGACGCCCCCGAAGTCGCGCAGCTAAGGTCCAGGCGCCGCATCAGCGCCCCGCCGGGTGCAGCCTCCGCGGCCGCCCGCTCGCGCCCTCCATCCGCCGCCAACGCCGCGCTCCGCCGCGACTGGAGGCGCCACTCCGGGAGGCGATTTGTGTCTTTTTGGGCAGGGGGGAGGGGAGCGGGCGGGGGGAGGGGGCGCCGGGGAGGGGCGGGCGGGGGCGGGGAGGTTAGCAGAAAGTCTCCGGCCGCGGCGGCCGCCGCTCCGACCACTCGGCCACCATCGCTGGCTGCGGGGCGCCGGGGGCCCGGGCGCGGGGGGGCGGCCGCCGCGGCCCCATGAATCAGCCCCGGCGCCGCCCCCGGAGCCGCACCGCCAGCAGGGCCCGGACGGCGGGCCGCGGATTGCGCAACGGCCGGGCGGCGCGGGGGGGTCCGGCGCGGCCCCGGCCCCCTCCTCCGCCTGTCGCCCCCCCACCGCCCGCTGCTCGGTGTCGCCTTCCTCCTCCTCCTCCTCCTCCTCTTCTTCCTCCTCCTCCTCCTCCTCCGCCGCCGCCGCCGCCGCCGCCGCCTCCGCCGCCCGCGCTCGCTCCGGCCCGGGGCTCAGGGGGCCGCCGCGCCGCCGCCGCCACCGCCGCCGCGGCGGGCCAGGCTCGGGGCCGGGTCTGCGCGCCGGGCGCGGGGCTGCCGCACCATCGCCGCTGCCGGGGCCCGCGCGGCCCGGCCGAGCCCGCGGAGATCGAACTTGCGCGGCCCGGGGCTGGCGGGCCGGTCCCCCCCGGACGGTGCCGGCCTCCTCGCTCCCAGCAGCCCGCGCCTCCGCCGCCGCGGCCGGGACGAGGTCCGGGCCCGCCGCGCCCCTGGGCTGCCCGCGCTGGGCCGCCGCTGCCCGTGCCGGTGCCGGTGGCTGCCGCGCCTACAGGTGGGGCCGGCGACGCTGCGCGCCTCGCCTCCCGCGGGACGCTGCTGCTCCGGCCTGGACGCGCGCGCCCGCCCGCTCGGCTCGGCGCCGGCTCCTCGGGGGAGGCGGCGGGAGGGGGAGCGCGGCGCAGTCGCTGCCAGCCCAGGTGGCCGGGCCCGCGCAGCCTCGGACTCTGGCCCGCGCCCGCCGCCGTCTGCGCTCCTCCCGGCCGCGGAGCCGCCGATGCGCACTGGGCCGCGAGGGACCCCGGGGACCCCGCCCTGCAGCGCCCCCGCCTGGCGCGCCGGCGGGTCAGGTGGGGCCGGCCCAGCCGAAAACTGCGGGTCGGGCTCCACCTAGGTGCGCAGGGGCCTCACTGCAGAGCCGGCCCTGCTGGCGCGGGAGAAAGGACGCGGGGCCTCGAGGTGCGCCCAGCCTCCCTGGCACCCAAGGCCCCGGGAGAGCCAGGGAAACCCGGGCCCAGGTACCGCCCCAGCCGGGCCCGACCAGCTGCTGGGAGGGCTCGGAGGAGGCTGGTCCCGCAGCTTCTGAAAACGGCACATCTGCCTGGAAACACACACACACACCCCACACACACATCTGCCCCTACTGTGTGCCACCCTCCAGCCAGCTGCCCTGCACCCAAGAGCGTGGGTGCACAGTTAATGCCCTCGTTCCGTTCCAGGGGAAACAAACGGACGCCTCCCTGCACTGCCTCCCTTTCCGCCTCTAGGAAGAAGGGGTCTTTGTTTTGGGCCGCTTTTGCTCCCCAACCCCACACCGCAGAGCAGGGAGCACGGGTGTCCTCGTCAGGGGGTCGGACCAGAGCCCAGCACCAAGACCAGTGTGGTCGGCCTCAAGGTATTTTTGCCCGAATTGAATTTGAAATTCAATTTCAAATGCCCAGGAAAGAGCAGCGGGCAAGAATCAGGGCCTAAGCTTCCTAGGACCCTGAACCTCTGTCCTGGCCTGTGCGGGGTGGGGGCAGTGCTGGTGCCTGCGGTGCATGTGGTTCACATGAAGGCTGTCTCCTCCTTGCACCAGTATTGATGTAGCAGGAAGGGAAAGAGGCCTGGTCCTGAAGGGCTCTTGGAGGTCATATAGATCAAGCCCATCAGTATGCATCTGGGGAAACTGAGGCTTACAGAGGCATGGCGACTGGTCTCACATCAACCAGAAAGTCAGTGGCAGAGTCAGGACCAGCCACCAAGCTTGATGCTGTCTGCCTGATGTGGCTCTGTGGTGCCCAGCACCTGGCCAGGGGAGAGCCCATCCACGAAGCAGTTCTTCACCTCTGGCTCATCACCCTCCACCTGCCCCCGAAAACATCCAAGAGACAAGAATGCCCCATCCGACTCCTCTCACCTAAAGGAGTGGCCCCAGCCTCACACCAGCCAAGCAACTAAGCAGCTCTGGATCTGCCCTGGAAGGGATTAGCCATTCTCTCTGCTCATGCAATCCCCTTCAAAACCCCGTTTCCTATAAGCACCCCACTCTTTCCTGCTCTCCACCCCTAGACATGCTCTAGAAAAGCTCTAAGGCAGCAGTCCCTCAGGAACCCACCCTGCCTGGCTGGTAGAGCCTGACCTCCACCAAGGTCGTTGGCCTTCATCCGTCACCTGGCACAGGGCTCCCCAGTCAGAGGGCTGGGGGGTCTTCTGGGTGCTTATCACATGTGCTCACCCCTGGCCCCCAAAGGGGCCTCAATCAGGAGAGAGAGCCTGCCCTTGACACGCACTGTGTCCCCAATCAGGTGCATATTATTTGAAATTCTGAAAATAGGTATGCTACATTCTCCAGGGGAATCTTTAAGAACTACATTTGGAAGATCCTTCTGTAAAGAGAAGTAATGAGGACAAAGGGGGGGGGGGGGAAGAAAGTTTATCAATAGAGGCATGGCCCACCAATTCGCTTTCAACAGGTAGGACAGGAGGACCTCCGTGCCTAACGTTGGGGGACCACCATCACACTTCTGCGGGCACCAAGGCTGCCTGCTAGTAAACGCATGTGGCATTGCTTACACCTTTAAAAGCAATCACAGCTGCAAACTCAAGAACCTCGTGCAGGGCTTCCAAAGAGTGAGTTAACAGTGCAGACCAAAAAGGCCCTGGGTGCCATTGGCAAGTCAGCTCCAGATGGCAGTGTGAACACCTGAGCCAGATAAAACTAACACACATCTCAGGAGGAGACACCAAGGGTCTCATTGACATGGCAGGAAAGACCCTTTACAAATACTGAAACCATTACTGTGCTGGGAATCAAAACACTAAGCAAGCCAGATCCTGGGTCCATCTCTGGATAGAAGAGAAGAAACTGTGATGGAAACCAACAGAAGGATGCCCACATCCTCCCGAGAAGGTGGAACAAACCAGGGGCATGGCCAGGTGTCCAGGCAGGAGGGCACTTGGCCAAAGAGCTGCACTTCCACAGTGCCAGGTGGGTGTGTCTTGCCCCAAGCCCCTGCAAACTGCTGCTTTAAGGCTAGTGTAGCTCAGACCAGAGCCAGAGGAAAGCTGTCCACAGAGGGATTGCCTTCTGCCTGGGGACAGTCCCCACAGTGCCTGAGGTGTGGGACTCTGGATGGAGAAAGTGAGCCTTTTCTTTAACATACCTCTAACTGAAATTTAACACTGCCTTCAATTAGGCATGTAGGCAGTAAACACAATACTTTAGCCATAACTATGACTTTGTCACCAACAAAAATCACAGGTATTTTCATATCACATTACAGCTCTTGCAGATATCTCAATCTATTGCTTATTTTCACCATTACTTCAAATTATGGTCATCCCACTACTAGACTTTGTATGTAATGTTTTCCTAAAGAAAACACATTACTATATCAAAATAGGCTTTTTACCATGTGCTAACTGCATGTGGATATAATTGAACTTCTTCATCAGCTATTTTTAGTTGGTCCTGAGATGGGTAGCACAGGCTTTACCAGACTTCCAAACAGGCCTATGGCACACAAAAAAGCCAGGAAGCTGCTTCTGGAGTGAAAAACTCAGGGTCTAAGAAAAAACCAGGGCAGAGCAGAGTTAAGGACTTTGGTCATTCATGAGAAGCAGGGTCAGCAGGTCCAAAGGTAGCACAATTCCTCCCAAGAGTGAAATGCACAAAAACACCTGTCCCCAGGGTCAAGCCTGCCAGCACCAGCAAATGTGGGGACCCTGTTTGCCCATCGGCTGCATGCCCACTTCCAGGGTGGCCCATCTGTCCATGCACCTTGCCAGTTCCAAGGGAATACAGTAAACTCCCATGGTCAAGTGAGAAGCCTGTTGGGCTACACAGGGCGGAGGTGGTTCACACTGACCAGCCACTACACACACCTCAACCTTTATTCCTATACAGACAGGACCCAGCAGGCAGATCACTAGGTGTTTGCAGAAAGCTAGAGGCATGAAAGAGAAGGCAGGCTCAGCTCTGCATACTCTATACTTGAACCTTAGGGGACAGAAATAATTTAGGGAAAACAGTCATAACTGTGATTGTGATTATTCTAAATAGCATCATTCTCAAAACGTTTGAAAGAACATGGTATCAATAAGAGAAAACCAGACTCCCAAGGGGAAAAAAAGGCAAACAAGAGAGCAAGAAAAAAACTCTTTGAAATTCATGTGACTGGCTCATTTTAAGATCTAGGGTATACACGGAATGGTAAAATGGGAATGAATGAAGACTGGGCTGTGGAAAGCAAAATCAAATACGTTTACAAGAGTGGAGAGCACACAGAAAGGTGAAAAATTATGAAAAATTTGAGACCTAGAAGGTATATCCTAGGCATCCAACTTTCATGTATTAGAAGTTCTAAAGGAGTCAAATAAATAAATACACATCTTCAGATTGTAGAGACTTACCATATTCTGATTAGATCTAATGGACAGACACCTAGATCCAACCAATGCAAGAAAACCCTGCATAATTTTTTTTAAAAAAAGCAAAAAAAAAAAAAAAAAAAAAAACAGGCTAGGCACAGTGGCTCATGCCTGTAATCCCAGCACCAGCACTTTGGGAGGCCAAGGCAGACAGATCACGAGGTCAGGAGATTGTGACCATCCTGGCCAACATGGTGAAACCCTGTCTCTACTAAAAAGACAAAAATTACCTGGACGTGGTGGTGGGTGCCTGTAATCCCAGGTACTCCAGATGCTGAGGCAGGAGAATCTCTTGAACCCAGGAGGCAGAGGATGCAGTGAGCCGAGACTGTGCCACTGCACTCCAGCCTGGCAACACAGTGAGACTTTGTCTCAAAAAAAAAAACAAGAAACAACAACAACAAAAAACAATGTTCTATGAGGAAAGAAATGAGCTGATACTGAATTCTGCTTTAGAAACCCTGGCTTCTTGAAGACAGTGGAGCACTGACTTCAGATTCTGATGGGAAGAGATAGAAGACCTAGAATTTTAGACGCAGCTAAACAGCTGACAAAGCATGCATACCATTTGAGGCAATTCAGAAGTTCAGTTTACTAGTCCCATCCCTTATGGGAAAGCTGATCTAGGTTATACTCCACCAGAGAAAGGAATCAAAGGACTGTGCCTGAAGATACGGGATAAAGGAAAATTTAGCACATTTGACTCTCTAGAAGTAGAATAAACTGTGAAGAATACGTATAAAGATACATTAGGCCTTGATACTTGAAAGGATCTCCAACTGATAAAATCTTTACAATGGTATATCTCTTTCTCCATGGTTCTAGTCAGAAATCTTCTTTCTGCTATAAACATTTATGGGATAGAATTATAAATGTCCTTTAATTCCATTCAAGTTTTAAAATCAACATGTACACAAATTAATCGTAGAAAGCTAAATGTAAATTCTCAAACCCTGACCATTAACTACATAATAGAGGACTGAAAAATGGAAGGCAGTGTTTTAATGGAGAAAGTAAGTCCTCTGTTTTTTTCCTGTTCAAAATGGAAAGTGAGGAGGTCCTGACCAGAGATGATGAATTAAGAAGTCACAGTTTGAGTGTGCACTGCTGACACCATGCATGTTGAAAATAAAAACGTATAGTGATCAGGGCCAGGCTAGTTAAGAAAGAAGCTGTTAACCATTTTGTCCCTGGGGAAAGGCCTGGATGCCAGGAAGAAGGAGGCATAATCCTGCCTTTCATTTGGAACTTTCCTTTGTCATTGCAATTTGTTTTTTACCATATGTGTCATGTATGTTCTGCAATTTGAGATACCCTAGTCTCATAAAAACAATGTAGATAACTTGTGTTACATTCATATAATGTAATGCTTTGCCCTCCTTGAGGAAAAGGAGGAAGTGGTATACATATAAGCAAAGATAAAGGCAGCCTTAGCTGTGTTTTCAGTAGGCATGATCGTACACACGCCCCTAACAATCGCAGGCCACGAGGCTGGGAGGAGGTTGTGATGTTGGCCTTGATCAACGGGCAGAATCCATCCAGTATAGACAGGAAGGCGGGGCAGATGCAACGCAGTAGGGCCCTCCCAGGGGAGTGTGGGGAGCAGAGGAGTGAGGCTGAGCCAGAAAGAGGGGTGATCTCCATGTGAGCATGTCGGCGAGGAAGAGCACAGCCTCAGGGAGGCCTCTGGCACTGTGGCTATGTGTGCAGGGGCACCGGCAGCCAGGATATTGGGGTAAATCCAGCACGGCCCCTGAGGGCCCAAAGAAGTCCCCAGAGGGACTAGAGCATGGCAGGCCATAGTTCCTGCCTCTTTCTGGGCCTGGAAGACAGTGAGAGGGCACAGCAGCCACATGCTGGGGACAGGCCTGGAAGGCAGCCACAGGCCTCACCAGCACCCGGGACCCAAGCAAGGCCTGTGGGAGGCCGCCCCCGGGGATACACGTGGGTCGGGTCAGCACGCACTTCCATGGCTACTTGACGAGCGCAGCCCCCGTGTCAGCCAGGATCAGCAATGCAATGCCGGCAGACCGGGCCCATGGCAATGCAGAGCGGCTTCCGTGGGCGCCATGCGCACGACCAAGGTCGGGAGCGCTGGGGTTGCTCTGGTGAGGAGGGACCACGGTGCTCACAGGAATGCTACACACCCGTGGGCCTTGATTGTAGTAGCCGCAGTCCCCATGTCCTTGGCAGCCTCCAAGTCCACTATCAGACCAGCCATCCCAGAGTTCACAAAACAGAAAGGCGCCCAGACCCCCAGACACACCCCAAGTACACGGTTTATTGAATCGATGCCAAACGCATGGTGAGAAGCAAAGGGTCATTTCAAAAGTCGGGGCCAGGCCAGGTTTTGCAGTTTCCAGAAACTTCCATGACTGTACCCACCCCACACTCCTCTGGAGCTGAAATCGGAGTATCCACGGCCTGTGGCCCTGCGTCCACTGTCCTCCCCAAAGGTTGCCCTCTTCTGAGTAACTGCAGCCACCTGCAGTGCGTGGCACACCCCAGGCAGCTGTCCGCATCCCACAGAGGTCAAAACCAGGCACCAGAGAGGGGAGGCGGCAGGGTAGGAGCAGCCAGTGAGGACTCCTGTGGCTCAGGCCCCCAGGCCCCAGTCTGCTCACAGCCCAGCCCTGTCCCTCCTTCAGAGCTGGCTGGGGGTTCAGAATGGATGGCGCCTGATGGCCCTGGCTGTGAGCACAAGAGGATACTCTGCCCTTGTCTGCCCTTGTCCCCCACCCGGCCCTGCAGGCTGTGCTCACCACTGCTGGACAGTGGAAGGAGATCTAAAGAAGGGCAATGGGGCTTCAGGGGGAGCCTGGGCCGGCAGTCAGGAGCAGCGTGGGGCAAAAAGCAACGGGCTTTGTCGGGGAAGGACCACTGGTCACAGGTCCAGCCACCGGTGTGACCAGACCGCTGGCCAGTCATTAGTCTCCCTGTGCCCCGAGTCCTCACTGACGCCCACTGCAAGGATTACAGCAAGTGCAGGCAGAGAACACCACACATGGTTGGCCTCAAACAACGTTTTCTTTCCTCCTTTTCCTCCTGCATCCGTGGAAGAGGCCGTATCTCGTCCCCAAGGAGATCTCTGGGACACACTGTTGTGGGATTTCAGAGAGATGTCCCAGCCAGCCCTTGTCTGGAGTCACTCCCAGAAGAGAATCTTCATCTGAGCTCAAGATGTGATTCTGCACCAAGGGTAGATGCCCTGACAGGGCTGGCTCTGACCTCTCCTCCATGCTTCATACCCAGGCTGAGTTGCACATCCCGTCTCTGGAGTAGATGAGACGTGAGCAGAGCAGGTGATAGAAGAGAGAGAAAACCAGAAGAGGAAAGGCCACCAGTTTGCAGAGGAAAAGAGAGAAGACGGAGGTGCAGGCCAGGGCAGGAGGAAGGTGCTGCTTTCTCTCGCTGACCAGCTGGGCCTCTGGATGGCTGAGGCCGCAGTCCAGGCAGGCCCTGTGGGCTCAGTCACAGGGGTGAAGACAGACTTCCTGCTAGCCCAGGCTTTGGCTGTTTTACTTTCATTTCTTTTGTGACCTCCTCTGGCATACCCAGAAAACAGAGGCCGTGAACTTCTCACTGTCCCCTAGCTGGGACTGAAGCTCCCCAGCTGGCACAGACGCTGCCCACGGTGGGTCCACGATCTTCACTGGTCTCACCTCCCAGCTCTAGGACTGCAGGCCACTCCATTGCAGCCAAACCTCTGCCCGTTCCCAGGCCTGCCCAGCACCTTGCATGGGCTGAGCCTCGGCCAGGGATGCCCTGCTTGACCATCATCCTGCGAGAGTTCATTCCCCAGGCCACCCTGCAGACTGCGGTGTCACACCTGTTCCTGCAGCCCCAGCCACCCCTGCCACAGCCCAGGGCACCCAGACGGCAAAGCTGCTCTTAGTTCCCAAGCTCACCGGGGGAGTTTGGAGGATGTGTGACCAGCTGGTGAGTTCTGAGTGAATGCACACAGGAGGAGGGCGCTGGGAGGGGCCCTTTGGAGGAGCAGGCCTGTCCCCCCTCCCCTCAGGCCACCTGCCCACCCTGGCCAGCCCTGCCAGCCATGCCCGCCAATCCTCGCCCGCAGCAATGGCAGGGGCTCTTATCTCTAGACCCGCACCCACGATCACCCTGCTCTCCTTGTGGAAATTCTTATCTTTTCTCTGCACACATTAACTCACACTGTCGCTGGGCTTAATAGATCCCATTCACTCAAAGTGGGGATTGTCCTTTTAAAGCATTTCCTAATAAGGCTGGGAGGAAAGCACTCAGCCTGGGGAGGGCGCCTGCTACCCCCGGTCCTCGAAAACAGATGGGCACGCACGAGGGTCCTCCCAGCAGCCTTCCGGAGGCCAGGCGGGCAGCACGCAGGGGGATGCTCTCCCCAGGTGAGGGCTCCGCCTGCCCCTCAGGGAAGCAAACACGTTTTTTGTGTGTGTTTTCGTTTAAAAACAATCATTGCCTGTTCAACTATCCTAAGGAAAATGAAAGCAAATTCAAGATGTTCCCACCCGAAATCTGGGCGTTCTGTTCTTCAGAAAATACCCCAAAGCAGCACCTGCTGGTGTGGAGAAAGGCCCCTCCACACGTGGAACAGCGAAACCTGGAAACAACGCAAGCGCTCTTCGGCAGGGAAAGGGGATCCAGTGCGGCCAGTCCACAGGCAGCCGTCTGCGGAGCAAAGGAGAAAGGACACACCCAACCCACTGACATCCCCAGGCGTAAACCATGAAGCCACAGTGGCAAGCAAACTACAGCAAGCTGCAGAGCCACGTGGGCTGCATGGTCCCAGGCCTTTGAAAAATGCTTCCGAGGAGGACAGAGGCAAAAGGAGGACAGCATGATCAAGGGCTGGCTCCTCTACGGGCCACACCCTTTACACACCTCACCCCGTTTACTTCTCACAACCTTCTGAAGCAAAGATCCCACTCCTCCCTCTCACCACCCATGTATTGCTGAGGAAACTAAGGCTCAGGCAGCTCAGCAACCTGCCTACGGCAGCACAAGGAGAGGGTGGGCTAAAGCTGGGTGTACCTGGGAGGCCCCTGCTACCTCCCTGAAGAGGCCAAACATCCTCATAGGCCCCTTCATCTTTCCACTCACCCATTTGTCCATCTGTACATCATCCATCCATCTGTTATCCACCCATCCACCATCCATTCCTCCATCAATCAATCATTCATCACCCATCTACCATTCATCATCCATCATCCATCCACCTACCATCCACCCATCCATCCATCCACCATCCATCCACCCATCACCATCCATCCATCCATCATCTATCTATCCGTATCCACCTATCATTCATACATCATCCATCCATCCATCATCTATCTATCCACATCCATCTATCATTCATCCATCATCCATCCATCCATCTCTCTATCATCAACCCATCATCTATCCATCATCCATCTAGCCACAATTCATCCATCATACATCCGTTTGTCCATCCATCCATCCATCCATCCATCCATCCATCCATCCATCCAGCTGCACATCTATTAATCATCTATCATCCATCTACTCATCTACCTATCATTCATCTATCTATCTATCTATCTATCTATCTATCTATCTATCTATCATCCATCCATCCATTTGTCTACCCATCAGTCCATCCATCCATCCACCTGGTTTTGGTGTAGGCAAGGAACAATCAGGAGAGAATAAAACCCAGACCTGCCATCTCAAGCCACTGCTCCAAGGCAATTCTAGTTCCACAAGGGGGACAAGATCCATGGCTGAAGCCAGCATGTGTGCTCCTGAGAGCTGAGCACAGGGCTGGGGTGGGTGCAGGGCCCTGGAAATCCCCTCAGCAGTGCCAGAGTGAGGCAGTGCTCTCACGTGGTAGGTGGACGTTCAGAATCTAAGACCTGAGAATAACAGTTTATCTGTGGATGCCTAAAAGCCTTCAATTGATGGGGGAAAACATCAGATTCTGCCCAAGGCTGACACCAGCCAGGCAGGTTGAGTTAAGCAGAGTTGAAGAGAGTTAGGTATTGGTGGACCTGGTGCACTGAATATTTATTTACACATTGCTGGGAACGGAGCATCATGCATTTATGAAACTAAAACAGGAGCATCATCCCACAGCTACTTCTACAACTTTGCTGTCCATCAAGCCAGAGGGCCTGGATCTGGGACATCTACGTTCCCACTCCTCTACCCACAGCTAGGAGGGCCACTTCGCATTCCCTGCAGCCAGCGCCGGAGGGGTGCCCCACCTACTGTGCCTTCTCAGGGCTCACACCCCACTCAGCACTTGGCTGTGACAGTGGGGTCTTGCCTGTTCCCTGGGCCTGCCCCAAGCCAGAGCCCACATGCCCTCACATGGGCAGGGAGTCTGCTCCCGCCTGCCATGACCATGTCCAGTCTCCTCCAGGGAAGCTCCTCTTAGCCCCACCACGGCCAAGAGGCTCCCCAGCCACCATCTTACCATGGCCATGAGAAGGCAGAGTGCAGAGCAAAGACAGCAGGTGTGTGGCTGTGCATTTTAATTCCTCTCTAACCCCTTATGGATGGAGATGCCAGCTTACAACTCTCCCAGCCACAGCTTCTGCACCTCATCTTCTCTGCAGGGCCACTGGGGGGATGTCTCAGGCTGTGTGTGGCACCGAGGGCACCCACCATGGGGCAGCCGTCCTGCTTCCATGCTGGTTATGGTGAACTGAGTCTCGCTACAAAAGTTGATGGAACCCCCAGGACATTCCCTCAGTGGCTCCCAAGGACCAGTACACATGTGCCAGGCCTGGAAGCTTTCTCCAACTGCTGGAGCCCACTCTGCCCAGTGGAGAAGGAGGCTGCAGTCCCCAGGGCCAATGACTCCATGTGGAGTGGCCCTCAACTAAGGCCTGCAGAGCTGGGCCCACAGATGCTCCACCCCCTCACTCTCAGGAGAAGACCCTGAGCCCCAGCCCATGGTGTGCACCTTTTTCAGAGCCCCCAGTGGGCTGACTGGCCACTCAGAAGGACAATGACCAGATCACATGTGACAGCAGAACTCCAGTCCACTGTCCCGCAGCTGCAAGCCCAGAAGCCAACCCACGGCCCCTGCAGTCATCAGACCCAAAAGGTCAGCTCTCGGTCAGTAACCACCAGCTTCTCTCATTTTCTGTCCCTTCGTCCCAACTCAGGACCAACCAGAGAAAACCCAACGTGCCCTGATGCCTCCTTAGGGACCTGCTCTGGCTTGCCCAGGCCTAGGCCTCCCATCCGGGCAACTTGGAGCGTCCCTGTTCCACCATGAGCCTCCTGCTGTCCTCCTGCCGTGGGCGCCAAGTAACGGCCTTTGCTCATTCTCACTGGTCGTCTTCCTCCGTTTCCACAGTGGTCATGTATCCAGCTGCCCACAGCGTGGCCAGGGGATGAGCCGCCTTTGTGGACTGCACTCCCCGCCTTTTCCACGTCTTCACTTCCTGCACACACCATGTACATGCCAGGCCTCGGCTTAGGGTCTGCTTTTTGGGGACCCAACGCTGAGGAACCCCTTGCTGTACAATGCACTCTTTGTACAGAGAACAGCTGCTCCTTCCACAGCGTTGTCAGTTTCAGGAAGGACAAGGATGCCTGGCTCCAGGAAGCCCTGGGTCCAGTGAGGAGCCTGGTAGGACCTGGAGGAGGGCCGGGTCAGGCAGGCCAGTGAGGGAGTGGCCTTTACTTACAGTAGGGTGGAGTCGACATTGCCACCTGGCGTGGGTCCTCGGGGTCTTGACCTTTGTCAAGAAGCTGGTGTCCTCCCGGGAGCCCAAGATCCCGTTATCCTGCTCGGCTCACTGGTAGCAGAACAGGCACTGTGAGCATTGCTGCTCCCAGAAAGGAGGCCACGCCCCCATCTGTCAGGGTGCAGAGGAGTCCGAGAGGCGGAGGGCCCAGCAGCACTGAGCTCCAGGACCCATGCCTGGCCTGCACAGCAGCACCAAGAGCCCCTGCTCGGAGGGCAGGCGTAGATCCCCTCTGGGAGCCAGGCCCCTCTTCCCGTATAGAGACAAGAGGAGCCCCACATGCCACCCACCTCCAGATACTGATATATGCGGCCAATACCAGCCCCACCTGTGCCCAGAGGAGTTCAGGGCCCAGCTCCACACTGCCGGTGAGTGAGGCCAGACAGACCACTGGAAGCTGGGAGAAACCACCCCTTTGTCTCCACATAAGCACCCACTGTGGTCCCCACTGGAGAAATGTACAGGAGGAGCCCCCAGGATGAGGCCACTTGTCCGCAGGACTCTTGGAGGGGATGAGGGGCCACTTGTCTGCAGGGCTCTTGGAGGGTATGAGGGGCCACTTGTCTGCAGGGCTCTTGGAGGGGATGAGGGGCCACTTGTCTGCAGGGCTCTTAGAAGGGATGAGGGGCCACTTGTCTGCAGGGCTCTTGGAGGGGATGAGGGGCCACTTGTCTGCAGGGCTCTTGGAGGGGATGAGGGGCCACTTGTCTGCAGGGCTCTTGGAGGGGATGAGGGGCCACTTGTCTGCAGGGCTCTTGGAGGGGATGAGGGGCCACTTGTCTGCAGGGCTCTTAGAAGGGATGAGGGGCCACTTGTCCGCAGGGCTCTTGGAGGGGATGAGGGGCCACTTGTCTGCAGGGCTCTTGGAGGGGATGAGGGGCCACTTGTCTGCAGGGCTCTTGGAGGGGATGAGGGGCCACTTGTCTGCAGGGCTCTTAGAAGGGATGAGGGGCCACTTGTCCGCAGGACTCTTGGGGGCCATGCAAAGACCTGGCCGAGTGCCCGAGGAGGGGCGGTCGGCACTGTTTGCTAAATGTCAGAGAAATGGTGGAAGGTCAAGGGCCGAGGCTCTTGAAGGTCACTTGCAGCTATAGAGGAGCAAGCAGGCAGCTTGGTCCAGTCCAGCACTGGTGTGGGAGATGCCAAGGCACCAGCCTGCAGCTCCGCCAGGGCCTCCAGTACCATCACCCTCCGGGGCCTCCGGTACCATCACCCACCGGGGCCTCCGGTACCATCACCCGCCGGGGCCTCCGGTACCATCACCCGCACAGACGGGCATCCCAGGGCTGTGAGAGGAAAGAGGGCTCAGAACTGTCAAGTGGGGGCCCCGTGTGGTTTGGGGGAGTTTTTCAAAGTTCGCAAGTGACCCCTCTCTCACTGTGGGGGTGGAATTGTCATGAGAAACAGTGGCAGGGGCCCAGGCCTGACCCGCCCTGACCCCACCATTAACCAGAGACTGGGCGTGGGGGCCTGGCTGTTCCATCTGCCAGTCAATGATGGCTTAGGAGGGGTGGAAGGCAGCTTTTCCTGGCAGTGTCAGTGGAGTCTCGAGGGCCTTGCAGGCTGTGACAGGGCCCCGGGGGTCCCCACAGGAGCTAAATTCCCACCCTCCCTCCCTGGTGGGGAGATCTGGGCTTGGTGCTGATACCTCTGAGTCACAGGCCTTGTGAGGTCCACACTGTTGTTCAGTTACCTTCCTGTGCCCCCTTCCCATTTTCTAGAAAGGCTCTGGGGAAATGAGGCAGCTTAGGATAAGGAGGGCAGCAAAGACAGCTACAAATCAGTGCTTACCCTGCACCAGGACCTAGTCCACACCACCGCCTACCAGTTTGTTCCTACGACGAATCCCTAAGAAAAGGACCCTGAGGCAGAGCGCACTCAGGGAGCCTGAGGCAGGGCAGGGTGCCCAGCAGCCATGAGCCGAGCCACCGCCCACAGTCCCAGTCCCAGGACGGAAAGGACTCTGATCCCGCGTCACTGAGCAGAACGTGCATGGCCCCAGACTGGCCCCCACGCAGCCATGCTGAGCCTCGAGAACACAAACTTCTAAATAAGGTCAAAGCCCAGGTCAGTGACTCAACGTCCGCTCCCAGCACCAGAAATGGTTGACTGATTTTTAGACGCCTGGGGGAGCATCGTTTGTGCCAGTGGCTCATGACCCCCCCGCGGGCATCACAGTTCTCCAGCAGGGGGTGGGGGGTGAGCGGGGTGTCCAAGGCTTGAGGCGTTGCCAATCACAAAGCCAAGCATTCCAGCCCCGCCGACCCAGGACCCACCGTGAGGAGCGGATACAAACAGGGTGGCAAACGTTTCAAACCATGGAGTGGTATGGCCTCCACAGAAAGGTGGGGCTCCAAACCTGTGGGTGATCTTTCATCCACGAAACGAGGCTGGAAACACAGGCCCTGCTGAGGACACCATGTGTCTTCCTCCCCAGAGGCCAGCAGCCCCAGCACAGCCTGGAACAGCCTTGTCACCTACGGCGCAGCCTGAGGAAACAGACCTGCAAAGGGGCTCCAGAAACATTGTGACCAGGGCACTCGGCTATCCCTGGGGAAGGGAGAGGCTCTGGTTCTGTCCTTGAAGCAGAAAGGACTTCCCTTGGGCTGGTGATAGAGGTACCAGCAAAGCGTCCCAGAGCCACAGAGCAGAGTGGGTCCGACACGTAGGATCTCATCAACCATCAGCCCAGCTGCTCCCTGGGCCCTGAGGCCTGTGTGGCACAATCTGTCCTTATGATCACACACACCTTCCCAGGGCGGGATGCCTCACCTCCCATCCACAGTCCCCACCCACAACGTTCCCAGCTTGAAGAGCAGAGCCTGCCACAGCCAGACCCAGACAAACCCCAGTGTCACCCACACAGGGAACCCCTGCATCCCCAGGTCCAGAGGACAGCACAGGATGAGAACTGCTCAGACACAGGAGCCAAACAAAAACCACTTTCAAGACAGCTGTGAGGCCAGGTATGGTGGCTCACACCTGTAATCCCAGCACTTTGGGAGGCTGAGAGGGATGGATTACCTGAGGTCAGGAATGCAACACCAGCCTGGCTAACATGGTAAAACTCCGTCTCCACTAAAAATGCAAAAAATTAGCCAGGCGTGGTGTCAAGCACCTGTAATCCCAGCTATTTGGGAGGCCGAGGGAGGACAATTGCTTGAACCCAGGAGGCAGAGGTTGCAGTGAGCCAAGATCGCACCACTGCACTCCGGCCTGGGCAACAAGAGCGAAACTCCATCTCAAAAATAAATAAATAAATAAATAAATAAAAACAATACAGACAACTGGTTTTCATGGCCCAGCGTGGGTCTCAGGACCCAGGCACCTTCTGCAGCATGAAAGCACCTCACATTGGTTCACACTGGGGGCGCCTGCTGGTGCTGGTACTGCCCTTGCCCAGGCTGGCCCCAGGCCCTGATGATCTATCTGCACCCTCAGGGCTCCTGGCGTCCCACATGTGGTCTCCAGTGAATGGAAACACTGAGGGGCCTGCTGGGGCCGTACTAATGCCAGGGCCGCACCAATGCCAGGAGCCTGATGGCACTGGCCTGGGTGCATCACAGGGACAGATGCCTAAGCCATGTCACACCCCCGCCCAGAAACTGACAGGCTCCCGTTAGAGAAACGAATGGCGCCCTGCTGAGAGCAGCGATGCTCCTCCCCTACGAGGATGTGGCTTTCCCATGGGACAGCACATGGAGGTCCCCAAATCCCACACTGTGAAGGCATCAGTGGCCAGGGCAGCTGCCTGATGGAGGACGGCCGGCATGTGCACAGAAAGAAGACCCTTGGCGGTCACTCCTGCCCAGACCCACACACCCACAGGTCTGGCCCCTGCATTCAGGCCTCAGGTCCTCCTCTGCGAGGCTGAGATAGAAACGTGTCCACCACTGCCCCTGTAAAGATTCAGCGTATGGTGACCGCATCTCTGGCGATGGTTGTAATGAAGATGACAACCCAGGCCTGTGGCGCTGCGTCTGCCTCCCTTCCTCCATCCCCGCCATGCTCCGCTTCTGGGTTTATCCCGTCTGCTCCCCAAAGGCAGGCCCCGCCACCCCTCCTACCTGGCTCAGGCTGTGCCCTCATCCCACATGCCCCTTCCTGGCTTCCTTCCTCCTCCTCAAGGCTCAGCCAAACCCCACATCCCCTCTAGGTCTCCCTGGTTCTCCCACTTGCAAGGCTTGACTGCCCCAGAAAAGCCCTCTCGGTGACAGCTGCAGTGACAGGGAGAAGCCTTGGGGATGTGGAGACCAGGGGGAAGAGGCCCACCTTCCTCCATCAGCCATGTCACCTCTCAGAGCAGAGCTCCAGGACGGCCAGGGTCAGAGGAGGGGTTGTGGGGCAGGGGACCCAGCAGTGTGGCTTGTCAGGTGACCCGGCTCATCTCACGGAGGGGCTCTACCTGGGACCTCGGTGCCTGCTCCTGAGAGCAAGGCCACCTTCAGACGAGAAAGAGCACGGAGCAGCAGTGATGGCTGAGGGGCCAGAGTCAGAGCCATCCCTCCACCATGGGGCCCACTTCCCAAGCAGCCCCAGCCACCGTGGGCCCTGAGATCTGCTGGGGGCAGCCCAGTGGCCCAGCAGGAGCATCCACCGCAGCCCAGTGCCCCAGCAGGAGCATCCACCGCAGCCCAGTGCCCCAGCAGGAGCGTCCACTGCAGCCCAGTGGCCCAGTAGGAGCGTCCACCACTGGGGTCAGCCCCGGCTGCCAACACAAAACACCATGGCCCGGGTGCCTGCGGGCCTTGTTGACCTCAACAAGGTCAAGGGCAGCCCAATTGGGTTCCTGGTATGGGCTCCCTCCTTGGGCCCCTCGGCACTGTGTCCCTCGTGTAGCAGTGAGAGGGAGGGGGTGCCTCCCTCTCGCCTCTTTCCTAAGGGCCCGACCCCAGTATAAGGGCCCCTTTATGACCTTGTCACCTCCAAATGCCATCACCCTGGGGCTAGGCCATTTGAATGCGAGGGACACAGTTCAGGCCTGGCACCTGCTGATTGTGAATTTCCCACTGTGCACCTATTCTGTCTCCCTGGCAGCTGGAGGAGACAAGTGAAACCCAGGAGGCGAGCCCGCCCTTCGCCCAGGCACCTGGCACACATGGGCACCCAGGGTGTCCTCCTGACCTGGTGAACCACCAGCCCTCAGTGGCACACATTCGCGTCACGCCCCCTCCGTATCCTGGCCCTTGAACCTGACTGGACTCCCCTGGTCTACAGCCCCTGGACCACGTCTCCACATTCGAGTCTCCCAGTGACCACACCTGGAAGATACTGGGGAAGTGTTCCTGGCTGGGCAAATGAATATTCCACAGCAACAAAGAGACCTCTCCCCAGACCACCACTCCTGAGGCCACGCTCACACGGGCGGCGGGAGAGAGACCGTGGCAAACACCCCCAGGAGTCCAGCTCTCCTTAATCACTTCATTATTGGCTTTGAGGACACATCCCTGTAAGGAACCTGCTGCTTGAAAATGCCAATGATTATGAGCCCCAAGCCCCCAAGAGGTGCAACAGACATTATAGAGCATTATGTCAGTTCCAGGGAGGGACACATTCAAAAACGAGGTTTAATTTGTCTATGTGTAAAATGCTAGACTTTAAGAAACACCTATAGGGCCAACAGCAAATTAGTGTGTGCTGAGGAAGAGCAGACGATGATTTGCCGGCTCCCAGCAAATTGAACATAAGCTCCAGTTATAATGCAGCCACGGAGAGCGAAGACGCAATAATGACTAGATTGGGATGTGGCGACGGTGGCACTGAATAAGAATGAATTGGCACAGGCCCGGCTCGCTATCCATCTGGGAGTCCCCATCACCTTCCCCGTTCCTTGGAGGGTGTGCTGATCTTGGTGAGTTGCAGAATCTAAAGGAAACAGGGGAGGGAAACAGACCACACCCTCCTCGGACTGGCCTGAGCGGGCTCCGTGGCTCCATTCTGTCTCCACCTACTTGTCTCGTGGGAAAGGTCACACCTGCCCCGGCCTAGACATATCGTCCAGCTGTGTCCTCACTGTGACCTCAAGGGACAGGGGTTCTGGGACCCATCTGCAGGGGACACTTCCTTCCAGTGGATTCTAGGGGAGCTGACCTCGGGGAGGGAGCTCTAGGCATGGCCAGAGCCCTCCCTGAACAATGATCGCCCATCACTGCCTGCTAAGGGCAGGTCAGGAAGGGGTGCTGTGTGGGCTGGACCTCTGCCGAGAATCTGGAGGTGCCCCCCCCGCCTACGAGTGGCTGTGGCACTCAGCGGCCCGTGGCCTGGCATCTTCAGGGAGCCTGAGCTGCCAGGTTTCAGTGGAGAGCCTACAACGCCTGGGCGAGACCAGGCTCCCACTCAGCCTCCTGTAAGGAGCCGCCGTGGTCACCTCTGATCTCACCACCACCTGGGATTGGTGTTCTAGGGCGGCCAGAACAGAACGCCACAGGTGCGTCCTCGTCAGTCCTGTCCTCAGCATCGCTCAGGGCAGAAACTCATGTCCTCCTCACAGCCCTGAAGGCCAGGAATCCAGGGTCAGGGTGTGGGTAGAGCTGCTTCCTTCCGGAGTCGCCCTCCTCAGCCTGTGGACGCTGTCTTCTCTCTGTGTCCTCACAGGGTGGCCTGTCTGTGCCTGTCCGTGTCCTCATCTCTCCCTATAAGGACACCAGTTATACTGGATCAGGGTCCCTGCCCTTCTGACCCCATTTAACCTCAATTACCTCTTTAAAACCTCTGTCTCCAAGTATCACCACATTCTGAGGACCTGGGATTAGGACGTCAACATACGGATTTTGGGAAGACACAATTCAGACCCTAGCACAGTTCTGATGCCGTTACTGCTGCTGGCCCTGAACCCCAGCGGGCTCTGCCCGCTCCCTGTGGGCCTCCCAGTGGTGGGTGCCCCTGGTGACCACACCAGGTCCGGCTGCAGCCCTCTTCTCCTTTGGGAGGGTTGACACTCATGAGTGCCATCTGCTTCTCCTCCCAGGACCAAGCAGGTGGGTCTGTGCCCAGTGAGTGCATGAGGATGCCACTGTGGACAGCAGGGTGCCCGGGTCCGCATCCCCAGAGCCAGGCAGTGCCCACAAGGGAAGTGAGCATGGGGCCTCTGGGGCTGTGGAGGTTGGGCCCTGAGCAAGGCTGTGATCAGGTGGGACCCTGCCTAGGGGAGTGTCCCTGAGAACAGCTTCGAGGGGACTCCACATCCCTGTCTGTCCTCACTCCCACTCAGGTCTGACTGCAGGAACCACCTGGCCTTGTCTGCTGCAGTCACTGCCCCACCACACCTGTGCGGTACCTGCCTTGCAGACCAGAGCCCCCTGGGGACCCGAATCCCCTGCTGCCCCAGCGCCTCTTCGGGACACACCCCACTTTCCTTTCACAAATCGAAGGTCTTCCAACATGGGCCTGCCAAGAAGCATCTCTTCCAGATGAATACAGATGGCAGAGGCTGATTTAAATAAATCTATTAATTATCTGCAGCTTAGCACGCGTGCGTATGCGTGTAAGTTGCAGCTCCTAAATCGTGTAATTTCAGGAGCCTCTGCATCTACTACATTTAATTACTTCTCCCTGTGGTGCGCAGGATCGAGATGCAGCCACAGCCTCACTGGGTCCCTGGAGCTTGGTGAACCCCAGAGGGGCTGCTCTGCAGGAGGGGCTGGCCACAGGGGGGTCTGGGGATGCAGGGCTGGTGAGCACTTGCTCTGAGGGACCTACCTCTTCTCACAGTCCCCTGGGAGCCTCCCCAGGACAAGTTCTTCTCCTCTGCCTGTGACGCGCTATGTGCCATTGGTCTCTGGTGACATCAACTCCCATCAGTGGTCCAGGAGCTTGGTGAGACCACCAATCCCTACTCTCCCCCTCCAGAAGTGGGTTCAGTGTTTAGGGTCTTAGCCCGGTCCCTGGATCCCACGGTCACAAAGGACTCTGCCCCCAGGAGATGACACTCCCAGGGAGGGAGCGAGGGCAAGAAGAGGGCTCTGGCTGGGGCAGGGGAGCAGGCGGCAGGGCCTCCACTCCTCACAAGCACCACCCCAGGCCAGGTACATCCCCTCCCAGGTCTGTGGGCTTGAAGCAGCTATTCTTTGAGAGATGGCTTGGCAGCCTCTGGCCAGTGTCCACAGCGCCCCCATCCCCACACCCCCATCTTGCCCGATGCCCTCGGGTCGGTCTCCTGGGCCAGCTTCCTGGGCTCCTGTCTCAGGGGCTTGGACAAGGTCCCCTCTTCCCTGGGCCTTGCTGATGTCACCTGGCTACAGGACACCACAGACCACGGGGTGCCCATGGCATGGGGGGTGCACCCCAGGCCGCTTCCAGGAGCTTCCCAGTGTTTAGTGGGTTTGGGGTTTTTTTTGTTGGTTTTGCCTTGTCTCCCTCTCTCCCTCTTCCCATAAAGATCCGCACTT
Source organism: Rhinopithecus roxellana (assembly GCF_007565055.1). NCBI lineage: Eukaryota > Metazoa > Chordata > Mammalia > Primates > Cercopithecidae > Rhinopithecus > Rhinopithecus roxellana. The sequence goes on from NC_044561.1 coordinate 26,275,560, forward strand.
CTGACACAGAGAAGCTTGAACACCTATGCTGTGAGGGTGAGAGGTAGGAAAAGCCACAGGAATAAAATCCCTTTCAGGACACAGTCTGAGCACCAGGGCTGAGCTCCACTTGCTCTGCTGGCGAGACAAGGGATTGCTCTGAGAGGGAAAGGGATGAGGGAGGAGAATGTCCAGGTGCCTGGGAAGCCAGCCATGCCGCTTAGAAAGAGCCCTGAGCCCACCGCCGGCCCCATGCCACCAGCCAGTATCCATTCATTCCTTCATTCCTTCATCCATCCTCCCTCCCTTCACTCGGCATCCACGGAGCCCCTTGTGCCAGGCCCTGGGCTGGTTGCTAAGAGACAGCAGTGGGTGGGGCAGGGACAGGTGTCCAGGACTGGGTGGCCCTGTAGTGGGAGTCGTCTGACCTGCCATGACAGCCGCTGGAACAGCCTTCTCTTACCTCTACCATCAGAGATCTCAGATCCCCTGGGCACAGGGGCTACCTTGCTACCCTGGGCCCCTGCCCAGAGACCCCTGAGAACAGAGCTTGGAGAGGCTTGTGGGACCTCCCCTCAGGACCACTATGGGGAGAACAAGCACCTGACCACGAGCATCCCACTGTCTCTAAAGATACTCCTGTAAGCTCTGACACTCGGGGAAAGAGAGACCTACATCTCTATGAAAACCATCAGGCTCATGAGAGGACTGTAGGTCTGCAGAGAATCTTAGCGTTTCATAATTTTTAAATTATATTCCAGACACCCGGGAAATTTTGAAATAATAATAATTTGGAGGTCTAATCTGTTAAAACAATAGCTTTTAATATTCATTTGTTACTGGCAATAAATGGCTGTAATAACTTGATGATGAAGCCGCTGTGACCTTCACTGAACCTCAGCAATCTCATTTGCATTCTCATTAAAATGACAGTTGCAGTCTCATTCTTTGAAATCCGTAATACCCTCCTTTCCAGAATTTCCAAAGCCTCCCTAAAGAGTAATTAACTCATGTGATTAAAAATGTAATATGTTGGGAACATTTTTTACTTTATGAAGGTACCAGGTTAAAAGTTTTAATATGCACTGTATTAATCATAAATCATTTTGATTTCTAAAAAACCCTTACAGAAAGAGAAGTAAATGGGAAAGCTTCATTGTCAATGTTGGATTATGATAATTTCTTTTCTATCCTAATTTTTATTAATGGAAAAAAAATGATGGACTAAACTAGCCCGTCAAACTTCTGCACCTTCAAATCCGGCAGCCCAGACACCCGGGAGCATTTCCCTGGGGACGCTTTTGCCGGGAGCCCTTTCAGAAAGTCTCCAGCCTCTTCCTCCCGACCCTTCAAAGGCTCTCCACAGCCTGATCTCTTTCCTGAGCCCGGGTGGGAGCTCAGCTCTTCTGAGTGGCCGCCCGAGGACCTGGGTTCTGGGAGCAGGAGCAAGATGAAAAGGGAGCCTGTGGTTTGTACCTCATTTGTCACTTTGGGGGAATTTCCGTACCTTCTTTGATGCTCCCATCCAGTGACCTGGACAAATGCATGTCCACGCTTGGCCAGGATGGAGGCCAAGAGCTGGGGAGGTGGACGATGATCACTTACTGAGCATTAAACATCCTCCATCGTCAAGTTCTCTGTTGGATTCCAGGGGCCTTGACAAGCCCTCCCAGCAACAAGAGGCCACAGGCTGAACGGAGGAGGGCCTGGGCATGTCAGGGCTGCGCCCCGAGTCAGGCAGACAGGGAGGGCACCACCGGCCTGGACAGAGAGCCCTGGGTGGCAGATGGGCCTGCACCACGGCGGGCATGGATGTACGCTCAGAGACACTGTAGGAACCTTCCAGAATGCTGTCTGGGCCCCAGGTGGGGGACAGAGTTAAGGACAGTGGTGCCTGGTGATCTGTCCCCTCGCAGCCCTGCCCCAGAACTCATCCCTGGGATGCCTCCTCACCCTCTCCCACCATCCTGTCCCTGGCACAGATCTCCCCATGACTGCAGCCTCCTCCTGGGTGTCCAGTGCGTGTGACCGGGGAAGCCTGCATCCTGCTTCCCTCCCTCCATCCTATTCCCTCTGGCTCGGGTGCCTCCGGGCAGTCTGTCCTTCGTCAGGGTACCGGGAATGCAGCCGGGAACAGAGCTAAGACCGACCCGTGTCTGCGGGGGCACATGGAGGGCACAGGAACCACTGTCCATAGCACAAAGCCAGGGTATGGGGGCCTCCACAGAGACAGAGTGAGCCAAGCAGGAGAGGCACAGAGCGGGGGGCCTGTGGAGTCAAGGTAGTCCAGGAGGGCTCCCCTGAGGAGGTGGCATTTGGGCATCTGAGGGAAGCCGGGATCACACAAGTCAGGAGGATGTCTAGAGAGGAAGCTTCCAGAGGAAGGCAACAGCAGGGCCAGAGCTGAGCCTGTGTGGGGCATGGTGGTGGGAGACGAGGGGTGGGCTCTCGGGGTGAAAGACACATGAATGAATGAATGAATGAGCAGTAGGCAGACCAACCTCTGCCTGTGACCTGGTGGATGGGAACGAGCCCTGCCTCAGATCAGCCCCAGGCCTGAGTCTCCAGGGTATTCTGCAGGGAATGCAGGCAGGGCCATCACAACAGCGGGAAACCAGGGGCTCAGCGCCCAGGGCTGGCTCTGGGCCTCCTCCCTCGGGGTGAGCCCTGGAAGCCCCACGTAGGTACAATCCCAGCTGCCCCTCCTCTTCCCTGGGAGCCTGGCTGGGCCCCTTAGAGGATAATAAATATTTATTTAAGGTTTTTCCAGTTGTCAGTGTGATAAACGGACCCTTGACAAAATCAATGAATCAAGTAAGCCAAGCTAATCTACAGGGACCCCTCCAGAAGGGGTCTCCCACCCTGCCCGCAATTCCGAGCCCCTCAACGGGGTTTCCAGATAGTCCATCCATTTAGGCAGAGCTGGGCATGGGCGTGGGGTCTGCCGGGCTGTGAAGTCTCCGTGTCCTGACTCAAGGAGAGCAGGCTGCCCACCTCATGGCCTGCAGGACCCCGAGAAAGGATGTACACGCTCATAAGGGCTTCCCACAGCGGGCAGCGCTGACAGTCAGCCAGCAGCTACATCATCAGAAGGATTTGTTTCCTAAACAAGAGTCCCTAAGAAGGTTTCCTGAGGGCTTCGGATCAACTGACTTCTGTCGCTGCCTCCAGGAAGCCCTCCTCCCTGCCCAGAGCCCAGCTCCTGGGTAGCAGCAGCCAGGCACCAGGACACCAGCAAGCAAAGGCAGCTCGCCCAAGGCAGGCAGGTGTGGATCCTTCTCCATGGCAGAAGAGCTACGTGGGGTCTGCTGTGACTGGCGACTCCTTGGGAGGGGCTCTCTGGTGGTCCCCGGGAGCCCACCCAAGGAAGGCTCACAGTGCACAGGCTGCAGCCACACAGCCACGGTGACAGAACACAGCAGAGGGAAACTGGAGGATGTTTCCTGCCAGGAGGACAGTCAGAGCAGGACAGCCACCGCGGGGCGTGGGGCCAGCACTGCCTTCCCGCAGGAGCCCGTGCTCTCAGTCAGTTTTCCACAGAGCTTCCAACTCCCACCAGGGCCTCAGGGGCTACTCATTTGATCTCACTCCTCTGTTACCAACAGCAGCCACGCCCACACTTGCCACGGGAAAGCTCAGGACGGCAGGTGGGTCCTGGGTCAGCCAGGGAAGCGGGCAGGGCAGAGGCGCAGCTCTCCTGGAGAAGGGTCTTTAGGGAGGGGAGAGAGGGAAGCACTTGCCAGAGAGTCTCCTTGGCCCCCCATCTCCCCTCCTGCACCTGCTTCCATCAGTGCCGCAGACCACAAGAAGGGTGGGCGCCAGAACCCTGCCCCCCTTAGGACCCCACGCACATCATCACAGACCCCAACGGCTCTATATTTAGAGCTGAACTTTAAGCCAAATATCAAGGAGTTCTGGAGCAGAATTCTTGATGGGCTCGGCCCCTTCGTGTGTGCCTGGAAAACCAGCGAGCCGCCATCACCTGGTCCCATCCCGGGGGCCTCATGCAGCTCATCCAGTTCCTGCAAGCCTTTCATTGGTGATGTGCTCGCCCAGGAGGTGAGAGGAGAGGATATGGGTCTGCTCTTGACATTGGGGCTGAGACGGGGCTGGTACCTGCCAAGGCCGTGCCAGGTGTCTGGGTCAGAGCTGAGCTGCCCAGCCCTCAGCTGGTGTTTTCCTCCGAGTTCAGAAGCACTGACCCGGGGGGCTCCCTGCCTTCCAGGGTGCTCCAGGCCCAGCCTTGTCCAGGTCAGGGTCAGGGGCCCCAGGAGGCCGGACTGAGGGGTCTTCAGCATGGCTGTGCTGTCAGAGGCCACATTCATACTGTGCCTACCTCCTGCTCACTGAGACACCACAGGGAGGGACCCCACCCCATGCCCCAGTGGGGCACGGAGGACTTTGCATGATGCTCCCCAGGGGTACCCTCAGAGCAGCCCTGGCAGGGAGGGGACACCACAACAGCCCATCTTATGATGCCCAAAGCAGGACCAGGAATGTCTGCCTCACCCCCAGGTAACACAGGAATGAAAGGGATCCACATGGTCCCAGGCACAACTCAGGCCTGAATCCTGGAGGCACCACTCTTTCCCAAGAACAGAAGGTCAGAGAAAGCTTTTTGGAGCCCAGACACCCATGGATCAGAGTAGGGGGACCTGGATCAGGATGCACCTTGTCCGGACTCCACACCCAACCACTGTGTAGTTCCAGGCAAACTACCTCACCTCTGAGCCACAGGTTCCAACCTGCAAAGGGACCTTGGGAGGATCCAGTGGCATCAAGTTTGGAAGGCAATAGAAGCTACTAGGAACTGTGGGATGAGGGTGGGGGGCAGGGGAGATCTGCTTTGGTACAAGACACTCCTTCACACAATGCTGGCATTTCCCAGGGGCACCTGGCTCTGTGCAGGTCAAAGCCCTCACATCTGGTTCCATCCAGACATGACCTCTTAGCTTACTCCCAGGGAGCCATCCAGGGTCCTGCTGAGCACCTCTGACCAGTCTGTGGGAAAGGTGCACGAGAGGCCCACATGCCAGCCTGGAAGCCCTTACCCTCTCATGGCCCTCTCATGGCCCTCCTATCTGCATCTGGCCTCACCTGTGGCCTGCAATGACCCCGTTCTGCCAGACCTACACCTTATCCGGGTCAGGTGCGCCATCTGTCCAGCTCCGGGAGCTGAGCACTCAACTCCTGGAGCCTTCTCTAGCTCTAGGCAGGCTGTGTGTGGAAACAGGGCAGGGCCACCTCAGGTGGACACAGAGAGGCTGCTACACCCACACCCAGCATGCCCCAAAGTTCCCAGCTTCTGGTACAAGCCAGCTTTGCCACATCCAGGTCACTTAATGTTCTCAGTTACTGAAATACCCTATGACTCGGTTTCTCTTTGAGAAAGAGAGGGATGTGACAGTACCTGGCAGGGTGGCCTCAGGGATGACTGCGTCACTTTAAGGAAATCATTCAGACCTCGCCTGGTGCAGAGCAAGCTGGCAATGAACACCCAGGACCAGAGTCCAGTTCCCAAGGGTGTCTGGCACTGCTAGCGGGGGGCTTGGTCTTTTCATCCATCTCCGAACTTAGTCCTCAGACCTGGGCAGGGGCCCATGCTTGTACTCAATGTGCACAGGTGCCACAACTCTGACCACCACTCCAGGCCACACAGCAGTTCGTGTGGAAGATGAAGCCCAACCCGGCTCTGCCTGGTCCCGAAGCCCAAAGCCTGGCCCTGGCCCTGCCACACCATGTGGGGCAGTCATCTCCAAAAGCAGGACAGGCAGGACCACCGCGGTTTGACAGGAGCGGGTGGGCCCCTGGGAGGTCCCTGCGCCTGCTTCTGCTGAGTCCCTGCATCCTGCTTGTTACTGCCATGGTGTCCCCTCCTCCCAATGCCACCACACGAATACCATGAATACGATTTAATTTCAAATTAGGGCCACTTTCTGGAAGGCAGGCAGAATCATTTGCTACACCAAAGTTCAGAAGAGCACGGATCTGGTGCTGGCCGCCAGCTGCTTGGTGCTGAATGGACTTCATGTCCCCAAAGCTCACAATGTTCCAGGCATTTATTGATGGTCCATGTAATTCAAACATACTGATGAGCAGGTATCAATATCGGGCAGGGGCTGAAAGCCCTCGGTGTCCACACACGGCAGACTACTTGGCAATTAATTTTTGGTGACTCTATTTCTAAAGAGAATCAAGGCAGAGAAATGGGATCATGAATCCTGCCTTTGGCTGGAAGCTAGGCTCATTCCCTTTGAGAAAGGTGTGGTACGTGTTTACTCTTCCTATTTCTACTCAGGAGACAATTTATGATGAAACTGAGTGTCATTTCATGCCAATGAATTCACATTTCATGTGGGAAAACTCTTCTTTAGATCAATTTGATCACTATTAAAGAACTTCTCTTTGGCCAAAAGGTTCTTCCAGCATGGGTGTGAAGGCTTCTTGTAATGTCATTCCCAGAAAGACGATGAGTTCAGTGAAACCAAATGACGTGAGTCCAGCAGCGGGCCAAGCATTTAATAAGCACCTGCTGTATGCCAGGTAGGACAGGGAACCGGATTGAAGGGGTCAGGAGATAAGACTTCGGCTATTAGGCAACTGTTGGGAAAACTCACGCACGCCCTCACCTGCGCTGATGCTGGGCTTGGCCATGTGGTCTGCTTGAGCCAGTGGGATTTTCGTGACCTGGAGGGGATGGCAGTGATGCGGTTCTGAGGCTGGGCCTGTCCCTGTGAAGTGCAGCCCTGAACCCAACCCACCACCTGGAGCCCAGCCTGCTGACAGCAGCAAAGCTCCCCCTGGTCCACTCCCCTGCCCCGGAGCCCGGAGCCTGGGGTCCAGTCTGGCCCCACTGTAGCCGACCCACAGACCCACAGTCAAAGCCACCACTGCTGACCCAGAGTCCCGAACACTACTGCGAGGCCTGAGTTTCTGGTGTGTTCCAGAGACAGGCATCCAATCTCAAAAAATATAGACTGGCTGGATACCCAAGCTCATGCTAAAGGGCATGGCAGGACAGGTCATCTCCACGGTCGGCGGGGCGAGGGAGCAGGAGGGCAGGGAGACAATGACCCAGAGAGGCGAGCAGCTTCAGAACGGCAGACACACACGGCATTTCCAGCCATCTTCCCGCTACGCTCACTTAAGAGAAAGAGCAATCGCGCTGGGTGTCAACACCCACGTTGCAGAGTTGGCCACAGAGACACTGGACAAAGCCCCACAGGGTCGGATCCCCATCAGGCACCCCCAGGCCTCCTGCACCTGAAGACGGGCCTGTGCACCTGCAGCACCCGCTGCCATGTTCACTGGGGTGGGGCCCAGGGTCACCTTCCCCACTCCCGGGACCTCCGAAGATGCAGGCAGAAAGAACATGTCGCACAACAGGGCAGGGCCTGGGCTGGAGGGCAGGACCAGGACTGGAGGGCAGGGCCGGGGCTCAGGCAGGTTCTCAGTGAAGACCGCCCTATTTCCACTCCGGTGCTGTCACCGGTTAGCCATGGGATGCTGGGCTCGTTAGTTAACGGTGACATTTCCAACCTTCTCCACGTGTGAAATGCAGCAGCAGTCGTCAAACTCAGCAGTCGTCAAACTCAGAGTCCTCTGGAGAGAGACGGAGACACTGAGGCCCATCCCAAAGTCTCGGACTCCACAGGTATGAGTGGGGCCAGAGATGGGCATTCCTAACACGCCCCCAAGGCTGTGCCAGGACCACTGGGACCCCAACTCTGAGAGTCACTGGCTTACGAGGTTGCCATGAAATCAGATAATGTCCCTAAAGTGGCAAACCAAGGGCCAGGACATAACGCAGCACCCCTGAATATGAGCGGCTCTCCCCATTACTGCCGCTTTGCCCAGTGAAGAGTATCCCGGCTGCTCCAGCTCTGGCCCAGCAACCATGTCTGGTGCCCATCTCCCCCCATCTCTTACCCAGTGCTGGGGCTCCAGGCTTGAGGCTGATGTGGCATCACAAACAAAGGTGTCCCCACTTCCCCTCCTACAAAGGAATGGAGACACCTGGGGAAAGGCCGGATCCCAAGGAACCCCTGAAGTCCCAAGAGCTCCCCTGATTGTTCCAAAGCAACTCTCCCAGCCCCGTGAACAACTCAGGGACCCCCTCAATCCACGGCATGAGGCCCAGCCGCAGAGGGAGAGGAGCTTCCAGTCCTGAATCCCACCAGGCGCAGGAGAGCCGAGGTGAGCTCCCAGGCCCGCCGGATCTTCCCGTAAGTGGTTCGGCTGAAAGACTCCCTCTGCCTTTTCATTTGAAAATATAGATACCATCAGACGTTTTGATCATTTCTATTTTTGTTTCTACACTTCAATTTTGGCAGTACTCTCTTGGGAGCTGGGGGGGAAACACATTTTTCTCTACCATTTTTAATCTTCTTTTATTTATCAAACTTAGCTCCTCTTTGGGTGGATTAAAACAGACTTGGACAGAGTCTGGAAAAACAAACTCTTTTAAAACAAGACAAAGATTGAGTCTGGCCAACTGGCTATTTTCAATCCTTGCTGAACGGAGTCAAGGCAGTTGGTAGTAACAGCTTGTGGCCATCCGCTATCGTCCTCCCCTCACGAGAGGGTGGGGCCCCCTCAAAGTGACCAGAGCCGGTGACTTCGGGACTCAACCCTCCCGAAACAGCGCCTGGCCTAGTGAGTCTTCCCAGAACGGCAGAGGGGCATCTGAGTGTGGACTATGAGTGCCGGGCACCTGGAGGGATGGAGGTGAGCCCCCCATCCTGCAGACCCTCACGGATGGGAAGTAGGAGGAGGACTTGCCGGGCCACACCCTCCCACTCCCTGATTTCCCCAAAGCTCGCTGGATACACGTCATTTGCTCCGCAGTCCACATCATCCGTATCTCCTGTCCCACAGCCACGGGCTGCCCAGCAAGGTGAGAAAAACAGGGACGTCCACACACTCTGTTTGAGAAGGGAGCTCTTCTCAATGGGATTCTCTCCCCTACAAGCTCCAAGCGGATAGGGCAGTGTCCGACGGTCACTGAGGGACCTCCAAGGGCCATCCAGTGCTCAGCATAGTGTGTTTGCTGAATTAATCAAGGACTTTGCAGTGGACTCAGGCCACCTTGCCCTGGGACAGGCAGGCACAAAATGAGGACTGACAATGCTGTCAGCGCACGCCGGGATGGCAGCCTCAGCTGCTGGGAACGCACTTGCAGTGAAGTGCTGACCAAGGAGTGGACTGTGCCCGCTGGCCACGGGCAGGAGTCCCCCTGGGGAGGCACGCTTCTTCCAGGCTGAAGGGGAGCCCTCTGTCCGACTCAGGGAGCCCACCTGCTCCTCTAGGCTGCCCGCCCAGGCTGTGCCCATGATGGGGTGGGAGGGCCAGCCCCAAAACTGAGCATGCCCCTGGCTCTCCTCCCACCCAGTGATGGGCCTGGCCACCCAGAGCCTCAGGAGCAGCTCCCTTGGGTGGGACCTGCTTGAGGCTCACAGATCCCGGCACTCCCCTTCCCCAGAGTTGGCAGAACCCAGCCAAGTTACAGCAAGTAGCACTCACACCTTCACCCACTCATTCACGTATTAATCTGCCCTGCCAGACTCCAGGGGCATCTGTTGACAAAGAGCCCCTAACTGGGACGGGCCATGGGGACGGTGTCCTGGGGTCTCTCAGGTGCCCAGGCAGCAACCTCTGTGGGGCTCTGGGTAACCGCAGCAATTTCCCCTCCTCTCTCCTGCGCCCAAGGTACCTGCCCAAGCGTCTCCACACCTGAGAGCCCACCCGGTACTGGTCCCGCATTATTTGTGGGTGTCGGCCCTGTCTTCCTGGGAATAGCTAAGGTCCTGAAGACAGAGGCAGCCCCAGAAGCCTCCACCTCTCCCAGTGCCAACACAGGATGTTCAACAACACCCAACCTAATTCCAAAGAGATTGTGAGCAGCAGCTGGGTTCAAAGTAATCACTGCATAACCCAGAAACATGCATTAAGCACCTACTGTGTGCTGGGCTATCCACTAGGCATTAGGAGATACAAGACATAGAGTTGCTGCCCTCATGGGTGTCTCACTCAGGTGAGGGAACAGCCAAATACTTGCAATCACAACAGTGCCCTATGAGTGCCTGTGACCCGGGGCACATCCAGCCCCCACTGAGGCAGGGGCCACCAGGAACACTGTGCCACGGAATTCCGAGACCAGAGGCCTTAGGCCCAGTGGCAGCATGGCATGGTCTGGATGGCAGACTTCAGTGAGCGGCGGAAAGACCGAAGGGACGGCAGAGCAAGAGGGAGGAAGAATGCTGTCTCCCACAAATACAGTCCACTTTCTCCAAACCTGAAGACTCGTTTAGAACCTCATGGTCCAGGAATCCATCTGAAGATGGTGGAAGTCATGGTTTCCATGAGAGTCCTTCTGTCTGTTGACTGAGCCACTGGGGGCTAGCTGGACTGCTCCCACCATGCAGCAAAGGAGAGGCAGCTGCTGTCCACTGAAAAGCAGGTGCGCTCAGCATCCTTCCTTCACACCTTTAGGGCCTGGCGGCAGGAGGTGAGACGAGATGCAGATTTCAGCCCCGAGTCTGGCTTACTTCAGGATCCCTCCCAGGGCTCTCTCACCTCAGAGGCAGTGTGCGACCCCAGGCCACACCTTGTTTGCAGGCCTTGCCTAGATCGTGGTAACAGCCAGAACTCAACAATTCCTTCAAGTCAGCCTCCCCGTGGGTGGCCCGGAGTGGGGACTGAGACCCACACACACCCTCATCTGCAGGCATGTAGGGACGCAGCAAATCCAGAGTGAGTACGTAGTGCACATCAGGCCTTAAGAAGGTGGGTGGAAACGCAAAGCACCTAGCCAGCTGTGCCGCTCTGTGCCCCTGGGAGGAAGCTGGCATGGTGCTGATGCAGTTAGCGCCATTGCACCCTCCTAGTGCTGCAGCTCATTTGAACAAAGCCCAGATTAGCATGTGGTGCAGAGGTCTGCATATTTCAACAAACTGCTGCCTTGTCAGATGTCAGACGGGCTGATGGAGTCCTTGGCAAACCCAAGACTGGCCGTGGAGTGGAAACACAGCCTGAACTGTGTTCAGCCTGAACTGTGAAGCCGGGCTGGTGGCACTGGCTTGCCCTGTGCGGCCTCCTCCCGTAGATGGGGCAGATAATAAGGGGGGAGAATGCTCCCCAAGTCCACAGCTCTGCAGAGGGCCCAGACCCCACTCTGCCAGTGTGGTGGGCATCAGAGCTGGGTGGAGCTCTGTGAAGTTAGGGTCATGGAAATGGTATATAAACCATGGGACCTGAAGAGAAGTCCCCACCCCAGGGTGCACACCCCAGACACCACGACACACCCTGGCTGACAGGTCTGGTCAACAGAGCACTTGGGAGCCGGCAGTCTCTGCAGCCCAGCCTGCTGGTCCTGCTGAGCACCCAGGTGCCCATGGCACTGACACATGACCAAGGACAGACATCCACGGTGTGGGCCGCCTGGAGCCCCCCAGGTCCCGGGAGCCCCTTGGCCTATCAGAGACCAGCTCCAGCCCTGAAAGCCCTCATTTGCTGAGGTCTTCTGGAGACCCCCATGCCTCTCCAGGTGGAGAATGAGGCTCAAACGGAGGGGAATCTTGGCAGTCTGGACGCACCGCCTGCAGGGAAGTTACCTGCTGGCGCAGACACCCAGCCTGTCCAGAGCCTACCTGAATGCCACGGGCTCCAGAGATCCTCAGCCTGGAGCAGGCCTGGAGTCGGGAGCTCTGCCGGAGCAGGGACACAGTCCCCCAGGAAGGCGAGAACATAGCAGGCCAGAGGTGGGGAGGCCTCCAGTGAGGTCCAGCCATCTCCACTGGAGCAAGGAAAAGATCTCCTCTGCAGACTGCAGTCAGCAGCGGGCCCGGGGCGTCCTGCTCTGTCACAGGGGGAGGGTCCCATGAGCAGCAGCCAGGGTGCCCCCATAGGAGGCTGCCCCCACCCTGCCAAGCCCAGACCAGCAGGGAGGCTCTCCTTGGAGGCAAGGCCCCCACCTCCTGTTCTTCCTGGGTGACATTTCCTCCAGAGAGTGGCCGGAAAGGTCACCTCCCCTCCACTCGAGCTGGCTTCATTGCCGTGATTACACTTTATGATTCTTTTATGAAGGATTTTGTCTTTAAGTTCCACAAATGTTATTGCAAAAAAAATGACTCGGGCCCCATCTCTGCCCTGGGGAGGGGAGCGGCCTGGCTGATTCCTAATAAGGGCTGATGCCTCGGATGCCTCGGAGATCCTCATTCTCAGCAGTGCTGGAGGAGACCAAACGATCCCTGACTCCCCAGGAGATGTTCAGAGACGCAGGTGCCAGGGGAGCGCGTGGTGGACACAGACCCCAGACCACTCTGCCCTCTTCGTGCCCCTCAGCAAGTCACCCACTGCCAGGTCGGGGCCGCACTGTGTAGGGTGGTCATGGACACATCACACAATATGCACACACAGCACACACTACTACACCATACACATCACACACTACACACCACACACAACACACACCACACATCATACACCCCAGACAGTACACCAGTACACATATACACACACTATACACACCACACACAAATACACACATCACACACACCACAAATACACCACACAAACACACCACACACCCGCACACACACACTGTACTCCACACACAACACACAACACACATCATACACCCCAGACAGTACACCAGTACACATATACACAAACTATACACACCACACACACAAATACACACATCACACACACCACACATACACCACACAAACACATCACACACATACCACACACATGCACACATACCACACACATACACACCACACACCCACACACACACACCACACACATGCACACACCACACACATCACACAATCACACACACACCACACACATATACACACGATACAGCCGCACACACACTATACTCCACACACAACACACACCACACATCATACACCCCAGACAGTACACCAGTACACATATACACATACTATCTACACCACATACACACAAATACACACATCACACACACCACACATACACCAAACACATCACACACCACATACAGATATACACACCACACACCCGCACACCACACACATGCACACACACACCACACACACACCACATACACATATACACACCACACACCCGCACACACACCACACTACACACCATACACACACACTCTGTACTCCACACACAACACACACCACACATCATACACCCCAGACAGTACACCAGTACACATGTACATACACTATACACACCACACACAAATACACACATCACACACACCACACATACACCACTCAAACACACCACACACATACCACACACACACATACACAACACACACCTGTACACACACACCTGTCCACACACCCCCCCCACACACACATCCCTGGCCCCTCCAATCTGGACACTCTGGTGACAGGAGCCACAGCAGCAGATTGATGCCAGGCCCTGCACACTGGCCTCCCAGGCCCTGTACCTGGCGTCCTGGAGCTCCTCCCACTCAGCACCCACATGATCCCCTGGGGTGCCTATGGCCCCCAACACACCCTGGGGGTGCCCAGAGCCGGCTTCCCCCAGCTGGAAGACAGTACTGCTGGGGCCTTCCCAGGGCACAGGTAGTGGCACTCAAGACCCAGAGCCTGGGTCTTGACTGGCTGCAGACTTTGCCACCCCTGAGGTCAAGGCCTCCCAGCAGGTCCCTGGGTTGGGGCAAAGTCCCACCTTGAAGAAGGACTTGAGCCCAGAGCCAAGGCGAGGGTCCTGCGTGTCTGTGGCCAGGTGCACTGAGTCCTCACTGCAGGTCTGCATGGGGGCTCCCACCCTGGCCGCCCTCCACCCTCACAACACCGACACAGAGGGGTGGCCCCTGTTGCCCTGTGTGGCATGCAGGTGGGCTGGGGAACGTGCCTGGGGCTCGTCACACCTGGAACGAGGAAGAGAGCAGCAGGGCCGAGGCTGAACTGTGAGTTGTCTTCCCTGAGAGAGGCAGACTCCACAAAGAATGAAACAGCTCTTCAGCGAAAGTCTGGGTCTTACGGGCCCTCCAGACAGCATGAGAATGGGGAGGATCTCCAAGCCCCTGCACAAGCGCTCCAAAGGGTACAGGGTTCTGGAGTCTCCAAGTCCCTGCACAAACACCCCACGAGGTCAGGGTCCTTGGAGTCTCTGGGTTCCTGCACAAAGGTCCCAGGGAGTATAGGGTCCTGGGGTCTCCAGGTCCTTGCACAAATGCCCCAAATGGGACAGGCTTCTGGGATTTCCAAGGCCCTGTATAAACATCCTGGGGGGACAGGGTCCTGGTGTCTCTGGGTCCAGTGCACACACCCAGGAGGCGCAAAGTCTTGAGAAGCACTGCAGTTCAGCGTCGGCCATCCCGGGGCTTGCTTTACTCCCAGCCCTGCCTCTCCCACCCAGTGTCCCTCAGGTTCCTCAGCCCAGGACCCCCTTCTTCCTTCGGTGAGCCCCTCTGCAGGGCTTGGCCCAGGTCTGGAGCCTCACGTCTACACAGAGAGCTGCTACCAGGACCCCTGTTACCTGGCCAACTTCTAATAAATGGCTGCTCTTGGTATTTTTTTTTTTTACTGTGAATGAAAAATTGTCTTACAGGCAAACACAAAAACAAACCCATTACACAGTGCCACAAAAATCTTCCTCTAAACATCTGAAGCTAAAATTGAGGCCAAATTTCACAGTACATTAGTGACTAAATTCTGAATAACATCATTTTGTAAAGAAGAAATAATTGGCAAATTATGAGATTATTTTAGTACAGTAACTTGAGAAAGAACAAGAAGAAAGGAAGCAAGGCTTGGATTCATGAAAAACAAAAGATGCATTTGAGGCAAAAAAAAAAAAAAAAAAAAGGCAAACTCCTGTGCAAATCTGTGCTCAGCGTTTCTTACCTCGAGGTGGACTGGGTTGATTTTGCGGGGACAGAAGACACCCTAGAAGTCAAAGGCTTATGTGCCCCATTAGTCCTCGGGGGACCAGGGAGTGGAGCGGAGAGGTTAGGTAACTGGTCATCTTTCCCATGGGGGGTGTCAGTTTCTGGGCACGAGTGGCCTCACAGAGGGACTCTCTGGGTGTCCAGGCAGCATCTGCCTCCCCCACCCCTCCGGAGGTTTTCCAGGCTTCCACACAGGTGATCCACCTCCCCCACCTGCCCTGGTCCTGGGGAGCAGGCTTCAGCCCTTGGGTCCCTTCTATTGCCCACCTGCACAGGTGCTGCAGTGGGAAACTAATTCAAACATACCTTTGTGACCTACACGGGTCTAACCTCTCGTGCACAAGGTTAGACCCAAGAAGGCACAGCCCTGGTGGCCGACAGGTTCACTGGGGGTTAGGGGGCCAGCTCGAGAGAAGGAGGGAGCTGCAGGGCTGATCCCAGCCCAGTTCCCGCCGGCTCTCCATGCCCCTCCCCTTGCCCAGAGACCCTCTGTTGTTCACAGTGATTTGGGGTGAACTGTCACTGTAGCCTCTCAGATGCTGCAGTTTCCTAGGACTCAATTCCAAGGGGACCACAGCACTAACACGACAGGGCAGGGTCAAAGAGGACATAGGCCATGCTGGGCACCTCCTTCTCCCGCAGCCAAGCCCTGCCAGCTTTTACCTGGCTACTCCAAACCCTTCCCAGGCCCCCAGTTCCACTCCCAACCCCCCAGTCCATGGGACATGGGCTCTGCCTGACCCTGGTTTTCTCTCCAGTGCTGGAATCGAACCAAACTCCTCTCTCTGGCAAGGCCCCATCCCCTCCCACCTTCTGCCTGCAGCGCTGGCAGGTCCCTTCAGCGCTGGTGGCAGGTCCGGGGACTCTGAAGTTTCCCATCTGGCTTCTTGTTACCCAGTTCTCAGCCAATGTATCACCTCCTGGGGGTGGCCTTCCCTGGTCAGCTGAGCCCTCTGGCCTTCCTGCCGCTATTAAGCCCTCTCTTGAAATTCTCTAGCTGAGCCGTGTGGCCTTCCTGCCGCTATTAAGCCCCCTCCTGAAATTCTCTGATGGGCCCTGGAACTCCAAGGACATTGCTGGACGTTTCCTCATTTGTTCACAGGCTCTGCTCCTGTGGGCAGGCCCTGTCGGGTGGCACTGACCTGGCTGCAGCTCAGCACAGCGTACCTTCCTCGTCCTTCCTGATTTCCACCTGAGGGGCTCCCAGCTTCTTAAAAAAAATACAGAAAGTGGGAAGAGAAAAGTTGTAGTGACAAACTACACCCACCTAAATGTAACTCTGTCTTTAAGAAAAGTCAACACAATAATTCTCTTTGTTTCAGAACAGGTGCCAAGAGGGAAATCACACAGCTTTTCCTGCCTGGGAAACAGTAACAACCACTTCAGAGTGATCACTGCCCGGCCACACACCGCCTGGAGGAGCTCGTGTCCTATTAGGGTGTCTGCTTTGCCTCCGATTATCTGGCAAATAAACCAATTTAGGAGCCCACCAGGGTCTTTCTGGCCACCTCTCCAGGGCCCTGGCTGGGCCGGTCCTGTCTTCATTTCCATACAGCCAGCATCCTCATTGAGATGGAGAAATGTCATTATTTACCAAGAAAGCAAGGTCTGAAAATGGCAATTACTCGGCGGGTCAGCAGAAAGCCCCAGGATACTTCTCTCCGCAGGATTCAGCCGGCAGCTCGGAGCTGCAAGACGCAGACAGTGCCTACCCCTCAGGTTCCCACCCCCCATTAACTCACATCCCATTGGTTTGCAAAAATGAGTATGTATGCCCCCCACACAAATACATATTCATGTCTCAAAATGTAAGTCTGTTGCATACTTTATAAAACACACATTGGAAAGTGGCATGTAAAATGCAAATATAAACATGGCACGATTTTCCTGCCTGCTCTGTGGGCCCTGGGGACTGGATTCCACACCTCCGGGCTGGAAGGAGACAAGCTCCCTGCACCGCTGACCCTAGGACTGACCATGGGACTCACTTGGTGGCCAATGGGATTTTGTGGGTCTGACCCAGGCAGGAGCCCTCAATGAGCTCCGGGAGGTTGAGTTTGGTGTCCTGTGACTTAACCACAGCAAGACAGTGCCGGGAAGTAGCTAGTCAAGAATGCACGGAGACGCATGGAAGAGACCTGAGCCCACGGCGGCCCAGAGCAGCGAGCATGGCAGGCCCGTGAGCAGGCACACCCATGCTCCCTGCTGTGGGCCACAGAGGCTGGGCTGCTTGCCAGGCAGCACCCGTGCAGGGAGAGCTGACTGGCTCTGATTCCCGGTCCTCACTCTGCCCTCCACAGTTCCACATGGACGATACCGTATCCCAAAGGGCTCAAGGGAGGGAAAGCTCGCCAGCCAATACCCAGCTACCTCAAATCAGCCAGAGCCAGAAAACTGGCCTGGAGATGGGGTGCCCCATGGCCTGGCTTACAACCAGCCTGAGGGCAGGGCTCAGCCCCTTGCCCAGAACTGTCCTCCTCCTCCACCAGCTTGGTCCCAGCTCCCATCCCCACCCCTAAGCCAGGAGCTGGTGGTGACTTTCAGTAAAAGGCCAGGTAGTCAATATTTTCGGCTTAGCACCCCTGGGGCATCTGGGTGGTTTCACATATTTTTCTTTTTTGTTATAACCCTTTAAGATGATTAAAGCCTAGCTTAGCTTCCTGGCAATATAAAAGCAGGCCACTCGGCCTAGAACCCGGAGCATCCACTGCTGTATCCACCTTCAGGAAGGGACATGGAGCTGACCATGCACTGGTGACAGAGAGGTCTGTGCACTGCGTGGATCCATGGCACCCCCACGCCAAATGGCCCAGGGGGGCATGGAGGGCATCGTGCCCCCACCACCCCCTCGCCCTGGCCCTGTACCCTCAGCCCGATCCCCACCCTCAACCAGAGGGTCCTCAGGAAACCAGGTGTATGGGGTCTGCTCAGAGCCTCTCCTGCTATCTTCACTCTGGCAGGAGTCTAGCTTAGTCTGGGGACACTGTGGGGCCTTCTAGGCTGCTGGGCGCTCTGACAGGGGAGCAGAAAGGGGCTTCCAGGGCCCCAGGGAGGGCAGCAGGACCCTGACTGCAGCGCCTGCTGGGCTGGTTTCCTCCTGAAACAGGAAGGAGGCTATGGCATTTGGTTTCACACCCTTGCTGCCAGCTTCTGGGTCCTCCCAGGAGCCTCGTCCGACTGTAGGACCTGCAGGCTGGGGTTCAGAGGCCAGGCTGGTCAGGGCCACATGCTTGGTAAGTGGCAGGGCCCAGATTTGAAACCAAGCCCCATCCTCTGCCCACGTGCCTCCTGGCACACAGACATGTCCTGCCCTGGGGTTTAGTCCCTGGCATCCCTGGTCTAGAGTGGATGGAGGAGTGGGGAATGCCACCCTGAGCTCCCACGGCCAGACCCCATCTCTCCCAACGATGACGATCTCGCCTGGAAATGCACCAAGAACAGAGCAGGAACCTCATGTCCTCAGGTCCCCAGGGAGCCGGGCCATGTGGTGGCAGCACCAGCCTCCCTCACCCTACCCAACCCCCACCCCGGGTGTCTCAAAGGCAGAGGAACGAGAGCCACAGAACAATCCGTTCCATCGGGGCCTCTGCCAGCACCAAGCCATCTGGCTCAAGTCAGCGGGACCTCCCCGATTCCTGCCAGACCGGGAGGCCGAGGGGGTTTTTGTTTGGGGTAGCATTCTTCCTGACTACAGCCATGACTAAGAGCTCCTGCAGGAGAGGTACCCCGTCCAGCCACGTCCAGAGGGAGCCCCCGTCCCAGGTCCGGCCCCTCTGCAGGCGACAGAGCTCAGCCAGCGCCAGCCCAGCCAGGCCCCGATGCTATTGCCCAGCCAGCGCCAGCACGTCTGGGGGCTGTCTCGGGTCTGCGGGGCAGCTCTCAGCCACTCCTCCACACACAGATGTGAAGCTCCTCCTTTCCCTGGCGTAAACCGTCCTGGAGCACGGAAAGCCACCGCAGTGTGCGTGTGTGTGCGAGCCGCCTGTGCCCATGGGCGGCTGCAAACAAAGGCACTCTGTCCTCCCCGCAGTGCAGGGCACAGGGAGCCGGAAGCCTTGGCTGCAGATGAAGACAGACATGCTGTTGACATGGAAACCCAATAGTTAAAAATTCTTCAGGCGGTTTTGAAATGTCAAATTTTGATAACCAGGTTGGAGTCCTTGTTCCTCCATAGTGAAATGTTTGGCAAAACAAGCCCTGCCATGAATTCCTGACAACTCGTCAGCCGGGGCGCACGCCTGAGCCATATGTCCCTGGACGGGCGGTACGCGCTCGTTACCCACCTGCGCCGGCTCCCGGTGCTGACACGCTGTCAGGGCTGAAAGGACGGCCTGCCTCTCCGGGCTCCTCTTTTATGGACATATAACTTGTTGGCGGACAAAGGACATCCACTTGTTTCCTGGCTTGCAGAGAGGAAAGCCCTCTGATAGACAATTCTCCCTCTATGTTGCACCACAAAAACCCGGGACTGCTGGCATTTGCCTTGAGCCGGGGACGGTAGGTTTCCAAGTCCCTGCTAATTAATTGAAATGTGTGTGTGTGTCAGGGTGTGGGGGACGCATGAAGACAGAGACCCACACCTACATATGGACATTTGCCTCTGCCAAGTCAGTTTCAGGAGACGAAAACCAACCCATGGGGGAACTCGGTGCATGCGGCACAAAGCGGCAGCACAGTCCCGTGGCAGGGGTTCGACAACACAGCACTCCTGTGGGGGGTGTGCCTGTGTGTGCCCCTGTGCAGCCATGCATGAGTGCCCATACATGTGCCTGTGCAAATGTGTGTGATGTGTGTACAGTGTGCTCACACCTACAGAGATGCACATGTATGCATGAGTGCTCATTACATGTGGTGTGACTGTGTGATGTGTGTGCAGCGTGCTCGCACCTACAAATATGCATATACCCACACAGCTTGTGTGCACACGAAGGCATGAGTGCTCATACATGTGCCTGTGCGAATGTGTGTGTACATTGTGTGTGCAGCGTGCTCACACCTACACATATGCATATAGCAACACGGACTGTGTACATGTTTGTGTCCAGTGCTCCTCTGTGACATATACACGCCCGTGTGATACTGAAGTCAGACATTTCTCCTAAACCATCCCATCCTCTTGTCGCACTACTGTGCAGGTATTATTTATAAATGTGCATCTTACATGCACACTTATGTGCAGGTCACAGTGTGTGGGAGTGGGACTGTGTGTGTGTGGATGAAAAGACACACTTTTAAGAGTCACACGCACATACTACAGTGGTGGGTGATCATTTGCTTAAAACCTGTATAAAGGTTCCACCTCCCCCGGCAAGACACCTGTGCATTGAGCAGAACGTTCCCAGGATAAGGGTTGCTGGGCTGGGATCCCAGGGTGAGAGGCCCAGGACCTGGCCTTGAAGAGGGGCTGCTCAAGGTTGGGGAGAGGTGATGTTCCCGAATGTTCCCTGTTCGCTGGCTGGGGTGACAGAGCTGGCTGGGGACCCACGAGTGACCAGCATAACTAGGAAGGAGAGGACAGAGGAGCTAAGACGTCTGTGCCGGGGCTGCTGCTCAGCCTCCAGGACCCCCCAGACAAACAATGGGCACCGACTTCCATCCCTCCAAGGCCAAACCTCCAGTCTCTGAGCGCAGCTGCTTCTGCGGCTCCCAGCTCCGTGTCCCTGACGTGCAGCAGAGCCCACTTTCTCAGTGCCCGCTAGAGCCAGGCCTCCCCCTGCCCCTGTTCCCAGGGTAAAGGACAGTGGAGGGGGCATGGCCTCTCCTTCAACCTCCCCACACCCCCACAGGGCAGCCCCATCAAGCACCTGGAGGAGACATTCCGGAAGTGAAGCTGGAGGAAGAGACATTCGGGAAGTGAAGCTGGAGGAAGAGACATTCCGGAAGTGAAGCTGGAGGAAGAGACATTCGGGAAGTGAAGCTGGAGGAGGAGACATTCCCGGAAGTGAAGCTGGAGGAGGAGCTGCTTGGCTCTGGGCACAGGCACTTTCCAGGGCCCTATGGGCTCAACTACAGCCTTCCTCAGGTCCTGCCCTCCAGCCTGCCCTGCCCACCCACCCAGGCTGTCCTGGACCTGCTGCTCAGCTGACATGGCCCCTCCTCTCTGCCTCCACACTCCTCAGTCCTAGAGCTGGCCATGCAGGGTTACCCCCATGGGAGCCCTCTGCGGACCCCCAGAGGAAGGCCCGGCCCCACCTCACCTGCCTGTGCCATCTCTCCTGCTTGACCCACCTCACTCGCCTGCCCTACTTCACCTGCCTGCCCCCTCACTGGCCTATCAGCCCTAACCTGCCTGACCCACCGCATCGGACTTACTCATTTCACCTGCCTGACCCACCGCATCGGACTTACTCATTTCACCTGCCTGACCCACCGCACCTGACTTACTCATTTCACCTGCCTGATCCACTGCATCTGACTTACTCATTTCACCTGCCTGACCCACCTCATCGAACTTACTCATTTCACCTGCCTGACCCACCGCACCTGACTTACTCATTTCACCTGCCTGACCCACCTCATCTGACTTACTCATTTCACCTGCCTGACCCACCTCACCTGACTTACATATTTCACCTTCCTGACCCACCTCAACTGACTTACTCATTTCACCTATCTGCCTGTGGACAGAGCAGAACGTTCCCAGGTAAGAGCTGCTGGGCTGGGATCCCAGGGTGAGAGGCCCCTGCTTGACCCCCCTCATCTACCTGCCCCCCCTCACCTGCCTGTCCCCCCCCTCACCTGCCTGCCCCCCCCTCACCTGCCTGGCCCTGCCTCACCTGCATTCTTGCCCCTGCTGTGAGGGTAGCAATGGAAGGAGACCCTGCGGGCTCTTCTGAAAGGAGAGCTCGTTCTCTACGTCATCAGCCCAGCTCCAGGAAATGCAGGTGCTGAGGGATCCTTGCTAACTTTGGGGTGCTGACCCACTCTGACCCCACAAACCATGGCCCATGCTCTCCACAACGTGCCAGCCCCATCCCTTCCACCAAACATGGTGGCAACAGCTGTCATCCACATGGCTGCTGCTTCCCCATTTTCTCATATTTCTGGACACTGACTTCTCTGCGCAGCAAGAAAGGACAGGTGGGAAAAGGAAAAATAAGGTTTGGGGAAATGCAAAAATGTTCTTCTTGGCCGGGCGCGGTGGCTCAAGCCTGTAATCCCAGCACTTTGGGAGGCCGAGACGGGCGGATCACGAGGTCAGGAGATCGAGACCATCCTGGCTAACATGGTGAAACCCCGTCTCTACTAAAAAAATACAAAAAAACTAGCCGGGCGAGGTGGCGGGCGCCTGTAGTCCCGGCCACTCGGGAGGCTGAGGCAGGAGAATGGCGTAAACCCGGGAGGCGGAGCTTGCAGTGAGCTGAGATCCGGCCACTGCACTCCAGCCTGGGCGACAGAGCGAGACTCCGTCTCAAAAAAAAAAAAAAAAATGTTCTTCTCCGGGCAACAGCTCAATGTGAAATTTCATTCTGGCCAGGGACCAAGATGCCCAGAGGGTGGCCTCGAGTTGGGAAAGGATCCCTGGGGTGTCCTTCTCCCAGACCCTTCCAGATCCTTCTACAGTCATCTCCCGAGGGCCTCACTGCTTGGGGTGCGACCCCTTCCTGGCATTTCAGAATGTGGTGGGATCCAGCTTTGACTCAAATAACCAAAAGACATCCTGCCGACATCTTTGATGGGCAAGGCCCCAGCTGGACCTCAGACTTGCAGCCTGGAGGCCAAGACGCTGAAGACCTCGCGCTGAGAGAGCCCCACGGGGGCCTGCCCTGCCACCTCCGTGCCAGCTGTGCTGGGGTTGCCTTCTGCAGACACAGGGCTTGGACACCATAATTCTGGGGTCCCAGGTGAGAGCCAAGGGTTTGACGGCTGCACTCCTCCCCCTCACACCTAACGGGAGACCAGGGCATCGATGAGATTTCCATTCTTTGCTCCTTGTGCCCTAATCACCCCCGGTCCCTCACCCTTCCTCAGGGTCACCTCCTGAGACCCCAGTCACCCCATTGGGATGGGCGGCAGCGGGCATAGTCCTCCCAGGGATTGCTCCCAGGGCCTCTGCTCCCAAGGCGGACACTGCACAGGGGCACCTGTGCACCCACCTGTCAGCAAACCCCCTTCCCCTGGCAGCATTTAGGGGAACAGCCTTGGAACTCAACACCCTGGGCCCACTTAAAGCTCTGCCACCCATGGGCGGTGGTGGGACCTTGGCAAGTGTCTGGATGTCTCTTGGCCTCAACTTTCTCTCCCTGGATGTGGAGAAGATATGATCTCCCTGTTGCAAAGACAGTGTGTGTCCTGTGTCCTCCAAATCCTGGGACTAATTCCTCAGATGCTCCCAGCCCGTCTTCCAATGGGAGCCGGGGCAGGGGCACCATTCCTTGCTGAAAGATTTCATGTAGAAGTGGCCCAGCTCCTTCCAGGCCTGACCTCCTGTGCCATTCTCCTCTTCTTCTTCCCCTTTCTTGGTGACCTGGAAACCATGTGTGAGACGGCGGCTGCATTAGAGGCCCCCAGCGACTGGGTGGGCCACACCCTATGCCTGCAGTAGAGCAGATGCTGGACGTGACTTCAGTGTCTGCAGCCTGAGGTCTCCCATCCCACCTGCCCCACTAACCCCAACAGCGACCGTGCATAATCGTTGACTGATCCCAATATTTTAAAACCTGAGACCAAAATAACAAAGAGACTATCCTGAAGACACAATAAATCCTTGCTGGGTACACAAACAGCCTTGGGATTGAGCAGGAGGGAAATGGTCTCTTGAGAACATGTAATACATATTTCCAACATGTACTCTTCGCCGGAAAGATCTGAGCTGTCAGAGCTGGCCACAGTCTGAAAAGGTGCAGAGTAAATAAAAGGTAAATATGCTGAAGATTAGACGTGCGGCCTCCATAATCTCCTAAAGAGTACCGGCCGTGCAGCCCAGAGGCAAGGGTCACATTTGCATAATCTCTGAGAAAAACCCCTGGAAGCCCAGCTTATGATGGTTCTGAGGAGAAGAAAAGGCACGGAGATCCCTCCTCTTCATCAGAGAACAGAAAGCACCAAGGGGTTCCTCGTCAGGAGGAGGGAGGCAGGGTGCCCAGGACAGGGCTCAGAAGGGAGCCACCCACCTTCCTCTGGCTGCACAGTGACCAGCTGTGCAGACAGGAAATGGGAGCTCAGCTGCAGAATCAGATCCAGAAGTGTCGCCGGCTGTGCCGGCATGTGCTGGGCATGAAGTCCTCTCCGTGGTGTCTCTGACTGTGGGACGTCCACCCTCTCCTGCCCTGCCAGGCCCATCAGTCCTTCCGGGGGAGTTGAGGGGTGGGAGGCATCTGCTGTGTCTTCCTCCAGGATCAACCTCCCAGCCTTGCCTCCCAAGATTAGAGAGTGCAGAGTCCTGAGGGCAGTCCCAGACAGCCTCTCTGTACAAACTGCTTTCTATTCCCAAGAGGCATGTGGTCTGGGGCGCGAGACAGCTCAGCAACGGGACATGCTGGGGGTCTAAAGGCATTTCCCCTGCTAGTGAGAAAGGGAGGGTCCTGGCTAGAGTCCCCTGCACAAAGCCGGTAAGCTGAGGGGTGAAGGCCAGCTACCCCGACCTGATGCCAATGCCAAACCAAGTCAGTAACCCACATGTCAACTGCACCTGCAGGGAAGACCCACTGCAGCCTCAGGGACCTAGAAGTCCACCAGATCCCAGGCCACAGGGCACCGGGGCGGGTGTCAGGAGCTGCCTGCCGAGGCTGCAAGATTCACGTTGTCTGCAAGAAAGACGCCCCTCTCGCTGTCTGCTCCAGGGAGGGGACAGGCAGGCCGGTGCCCAGGCCTTTCACCTGCCCAGTCTTCATCACAGCCCCACCCCCTGCCCAGGACAGGCTCCCAGGAGGCATAGCCAGGGCAGGACAAGCCTGGGGCTGGGGTTCAGCTCCTGTGGCTACACATCTGAGCTCCATGAAAGGCCAGAAGTGTTGGCCAGGGGCCACTCAGCTCATCACAAAACCAGAAGGTCCCCCATGCAGACCCCCACTTCCTGGATCTGAAACAGGCCCAGCCACGTCGGCAGGCAGTGTGGCGGCTCCCGGCTACTCAAGCCACCCTCTGACTGATTCCCTGAGGCTGCCCACACACCCATGGCCAGCTCTTCCCGGTTGGCATGTCTGTGAGTGTGGCCAGTCTCCTGACAAGGCTGGGGGCAGGGCAGGCAGGGGCACCGTTTGGCACAGGGCGGTCCTTGTACAATGGACGCTCAGTCTCTCATGTCACTGTGACATCTCAGCCACTCATTTGGAACCCAAGGGACATTGCTCCCCTGCTTTGTCGATCCTCATAGCCACATGCACTGAGGTCACCTCTCCTGCCCCAAACCTCATTTCTGGGGAACTCCCTCTGCCACCGTGCCCCTGAAGGGGTGGGCCTGGTGGTCAGGTGTGGACCAGGTGGCCATGACCCCTGGCCCAAAGACAGCAGGTCCCATGTGACATGGACGGTTGGACAGGAAAGACGGGAGCCCATTGGAGGAGGGTCGCCAAGCAGAAGGGATGGGAGGGGAGGGAGCCAGGGAAGCCACTGGTTTCTTGCCCACCCTGTAGCAGGCGAGGAGACGGGAGGAGCCCTATTCACCCTGGTTTCCACCCTGGGCCTCAGTTTCTCTCTCTGTAAACCTACAGTAGGTTCCCCTGAACCATCCCAAGGTCCCTGGCCAGAGTCTCCAGTGGTCAGCCAAGACTTGAAGCCAATCCTTTCAGTCGAATGCCGGCCCCAGGACAGCACCCCGGTGTATTCCTTCCTTGGGCTCTAGCAGGTGATGGCCTCTGTGCCCTCCGGACATTCCTTCACTCTGTGTTTTCTCAGGAAGACATTTCAGGAACAGGCAGCACCAAGACTCCTGATACCCCATTTCTTAAACGACCATGCTCGGATGTCACAGGAAGGGAGCAGAGGAGACTTACACTCAATTTCTCATGCATGCAAAAATGGAGGTGATGCAGTCCCAGCCTCCTCCTCTCCGAGTAGCCATGGAGACAGAGCAGGTGGTACAGGTCATCAGCACAGGAGGGTCTGCAGACGTCAGGGCTTCCCTCACCCTACTCGGCCCAGCCCCACAAAGCAGAGGGCCCACGGCCTCTGCAGCCACGAGCTCAGTCCTCAGGGAGTGTCCAGAGGGCCCACGGCTTCTGCAGCCATGAGCTCAGTCCTCAGGGAGTGTCCAGAGGGCCCACGGCCCCTGCAGCCACGAGCTCAGTCCTCAGGGGGTGTCCAACACCCCGTGAAGGGAGAAGGGAGGTCCCAGATGCCCCAACTCTTACCTGGAAGCTCTTTCTTCCAGAGTTTTCTTCCACATGTGCCTTCCAGGCTCACTGTGACTCAAGGGCTACAACCACTCCCACAGCACCCATGGGAGGACGGAGGTCTGAGGGGGCCTGAACACACACCCTCCCTGTCCACACACCCAACCCATCATCCTGTCTCTATGGAAAATCCTGATTCTGCCACAGTTCGGCCTGGCTGGAGACCCCTGGACTTCTGCCTGGACACCCCCGTCTCCTGCCTGGACACCCCCATCTCCTGCCTGACACCCCCATCCCTGCCTGACACCCCATCTCCTGCCTGACACCCCCGTCTCCTGCCTGGACACCCCAGTCGCTGCCTGACACCCCCCGTCTCCTGCCTGGACACCCCCGTCTCTGCCTGGACACCCCCGTCTCTCTGCCTGACACCCCCGTCTCCTGCCTGGACACCCCCGTTCCTGCCTGACACCCCCGGTTTCTCCTTGCTGGACACCCGTCTCCTGCCTGGACACCCCCGTCTCCTGCCTGACACCCTCGTCTCCCTGCCTGGACACCCCCGGTCTCCTGCCTTTGACACCCCTGGTCTCCTGCCTGACAACCCCGTTCTCCTGCCTGACACCCTCGTCTCATGCCTGGACACCCCGTCTCCTGCCTGGACACCCCCGTCTCCTGCCTGACACCCCCCCCTCTCCTGCCTGGACACCCCCGTCTCCTGCCTGACACCCTCGTCTCCTGCCTGGACACCCCGTCTCCTGCCTGACACCCCCCGTCTCCTGCCTGGACACCCCCGTCTCCTGCCTGACACCCCCGTCTCCTGCCTGGACACCCCCGTCTCCTGCCTGACACCCCCGTCTCCTGCCTGACACCCCCGTCTCCTGCCTGGACACCCCCGTCTCCTGCCTGACACCCCCGTCTCCTGCCTGGACACCCCCCCCCGTCTCCTGCCTGACACCCCCCGTCTCCTGCCTGGACACCCCCGTCTCCTGCCTGACACCCCCGTCTCCTGCCTGGACACCCCCGTCTCCTGCCTGGACACCCCCGTCTCCTGCCTGGACACCCCCGTCCCCTGCCTGACACCCCCGTCCCCTCCTCCTGCCTGGACACCCCCGTCTCCTGCCTGGACACCCCCGTCACCTGCCTGACACCCCCGTCTCCTGCCTGACACCCCCGTCTCCTGCCTGACACCCTCGTCTCCTGCCTGGACACCCCCGTCTCCTGCCTGACACCCCCGTCTCCTGCCTGACACCCCGTCTCCTGCCTGACACCCCCGTCTCCTGCCTGGACACCCCGTCTCCTGCCTGGACACCCCCGTCTCCTGCCTGACACCCCCGTCTCCTGCCTGGACACCCCCGTCTCCTGCCTGGACACCCCCGTCTCCTGCCTGGACACCCCCG
The DNA here is from genome assembly GCF_007565055.1 of Rhinopithecus roxellana. Taxonomy (NCBI): domain Eukaryota; kingdom Metazoa; phylum Chordata; class Mammalia; order Primates; family Cercopithecidae; genus Rhinopithecus; species Rhinopithecus roxellana. The sequence goes on from NC_044561.1 coordinate 26,303,132, forward strand.
TCTCCTGCCTGACACCCCCGTCTCCTGCCTGACACCCCCGTCTCCTGCCTGGACACCCCCGTCTCCTGCCTGACACCCCGTCTCCTGCCTGACACCCCCGTCCCTGCCTGCCGACACCCCCGTCCTCACACCCTCTCCTGCCTGGACACCCCCCGTCTCCTGCCTGACACCCCCGTCTCCTGCCTGGACACCCCCCTCTCCTGCCTGACACCCCCGTCTCCTGCCTGGACACCCCCGTCTCCTGCCTGACACCCCCGTCTCCTGCCTGGACACCCCCGTCTCCTGCCTGACACCCCCGTCTCCTGCCTGGACACCCCCGTCTCCTGCCTGACACCCCCGTCTCCTGCCTGGACACCCCCGTCTCCTGCCTGACACCCCCGTCTCCTGCCTGACACCCCCGTCTCCTGCCTGGACACCCCCGTCTCCTGCCTGACACCCCCGTCTCCTGCCTGACACCCCCGTCTCCTGCCTGACACCCCCGTCTCCTGCCTGGACACCCCCGTCTCCTGCCTGACACCCCCGTCTCCTGCCTGGACACCCCCGTCTCCTGCCTGGACACCCCCGTCTCCTGCCTGGACACCCCCGTCTCCTGCCTGGACACCCCCGTCTCCTGCCTGGACACCCCCGTCTCCTGCCTGGACACCCCCGTCTCCTGCCTGACACCCCCGTCTCCTGCCTGGACACCCCCGTCTCCTGCCTGACACCCCCGTCTCCTGCCTGGACACCCCCGTCTCCTGCCTGACACCCCCGTCTCCTGCCTGGACACCCCCGTCTCCTGCCTGACACCCCCGTCTCCTGCCTGGACACCCCCGTCTCCTGCCTGACACCCCCGTCTCCTGCCTGGACACCCCCGTCTCCTGCCTGGACACCCCCGTCTCCTGCCTGACACCCCCGTCTCCTGCCTGGACACCCCCGTCTCCTGCCTGACACCCCCGTCTCCTGCCTGGACACCCCCGTCTCCTGCCTGACACCCCCGTCTCCTGCCTGGACACCCCCGTCTCCTGCCTGACACCCTCGTCTCCTGCCTGGACACCCCCGTCTCCTGCCTGACACCCCTATCTCCTGCCTGACACCCCATCTCCTGCCTGGACACCCCTCAACAGCCTCCACCTTGATTTCTCTGCCTCTACCCAGGTCCTAGGCATGCAGAGTCAGAGCCAGCTCTCAAATGTGAAGGTGGTTTAAGCAGTCACTGCCCTGCTAGGGCTCTTCAGAGGGTTCTCGTGCCTTCAAGGGCAAGCCCCTATCAGGCAGCTACCCTGTGCCCCGTGTGTCCCCCAGCGTGAGCCTTTCTCCAGGCTGGGCTTTTACCTGAAATCTACCCCCTCATTGTCTCCCTGCTACCCCTTCCTTCTCCAGGTCACAATGGGACTGTGTCTCCCAGAGCAGGGCCTCTGGGCCTCAAGGAAAGCAAAGCCAGGCAAGGGGCTCCACGGACCCCCAACTTCTCCCCCAGTGCTCCTGGTGCAAGCACACAGCTGCCGAGTGGCCCACCAGCCCTGCGCGCACACTTGGGGCCACTCCGCTTTCAGGGTATTCCTGGTTCTTTCCACAGCCCTGACCTGCAATCACACTCACACTATGTCTTTGTTGACTCAAAGCATCGGTTAATGATGCAAACTCCCTAAGCACCTGACAAGCCACAGTCCCGGAGGCCACATCACAAGTGGGGCAGGTGCACAGGCCCAGACTCCTGCGCTCAAGCCCTAGGCTCCTAGGGGATGAAGACCACCCTTGAGGGCCCCGTGAAGGAGTGTGGTGAGGAGGGTGCGCACAGGGCGGGGCTGGGTGCAGTGGCTGGAGGCAGCCAGTGCAGGGTGCAGAGGTGCTGGGCTGCAGGGGCCACCCTTCCAGGGGTGCCTCCTCACTATGGCCATGGCTATGCACAGGCATTGGGGAACGGACCCTCAGAGCGGACCTGTTTCCTGGAGACATGATGCACCCAGGTGGCACCGACTCATGCCCCAAGGCCCTACTGGGGTCCTCGCTGCAACTCCGCAGTAGCCCCCAAGCCCACTCCCATCTCACTCCACTCGAAGCTTGTCAGGTACCAGGACCACACCAGGCTCCTAATTCATGAGTTTCCGGGGCCTCTGAACTTCAGTGTCCTTACCTGAGAACCAACGTCATCATCGCCATCAGAGACATCGCGGGGCCACTGGAGGAGGAGAAGGGAGGCACCGGGGGGCCCAGGCGGCCAAGTCAGCTCTGCCTATGCCACTTTCATCTGCCTGTCTGGTGCCCCGCCCCAAGGGTAACGTGACATTCCCGATTCCAGAGAGGAGGAAAAAAAAGTAGTAAAAGTGCATCTCAGAAGTGCCTGAAGAAGAGCGTGCCTGGGAAGGCAAGATTGGACCTGTTAGGGCTGCCCCAATGTAACAGGGCCTGAAGCCTCGTGCCAGGCTCCGCCCAGCCCTGAAACACTCAGTACATCTCAGGCACCCCCCTCTGACCTCCCGGCCACCATCGCCGGACCCACAGCTGCTCCCCTCAACCACACGACAGAGGCTGACCCAGGAAGGGTCTGAGCTGGGGCAGGGGCCAGCGGAGCCCTGGATCCTACTGCCACTTCCAGCCTGGGTGGGATGCAGCTTCCCACAGGGCTTCCGACAGGCCCTGCGGTAGGACCTCACCTCCCTTCCAGGCTGCCTCACAAGAGCTGCAAGGAAGCTGAAAGTCAGTACCTGGCCTGACTCTCTGCCCCAAGGACTGTGCACACACGTCCTTCCTGAACGTTCCCGTCTGGAGGCCGTGCACGGAGAGTGGCTGGCTGTGTCTGGGCAGCTGCAAAAACAGTTCAGGAGTCCACATGACTGTCCACGGTCCTGTTGCCCCTCACCCCTGCTGCCCTGGCATTGCCCTACCCCATAAGCAGGTGCCAGGCGACACCATGGCTGCTCATCCATTCAGAAACACAGGAGTAGCAGCCGCACTGTAAGAACTGGGCAGGTGCAGGTCTCAGAGACCCCCTAGGCCTGGGCTACAGTTGGGTTCTACGTGGACCTTGACATTTACAGAGGAGGAAGTGATGGCCAGCCAGAGGGGGTGCCACAGGCATCATCTGGCATCATCCCAGAGCCACAGCCTTCAGAGGGTGAACCACATGGCCTGGTCAACTGACCCAGGGGAGGCCGGCAAGGGCCCACAGGGGCACTGGGTGGGGCTGTTACAGCGAAGTCCCTTACATCTGAGTTCTTCAAATGCACACCTCTGACTTTCAATAAATGGAAAAATTAAATGTATGGTGGGCCTCATAACGAGATACAATCTTTTAAGGGAAAGGAATACTTAAAGCAAATCCCAAGGACAACTGAGCGCCCTCCCCCTTTCAGAGGAACTGCAGTCCCATCTCACAGTTGATGTCATTGTTAATTTTTTCTAATGACACATTCAAGAAACAAAGCAAAACAAAAGAACCATCAACTCAGCATTTAGAACAACATATTTTGACAGCATATTTTTAAACTAATTCCCTTCTTCCAATGAAAGTGCCGTCTTGCAATCTTTCTAAGTCTATTCAGTATATACAACATGATTATCTCATTCTTCTCATGATGAAAACTCCGAGATACATAATGGCCGCGTGATCGACATGCAAATGCACTCAGGGACATTGTCTCTTCTTGTGAGGACCGGGAAGGAGGGACCAATGAGGGTGCACCCGCAGGAGCTCTGGGGCAGCGGCCGCCCTTTGTGGTCAGCCTCATGAGGCCGACATGCAAAGTTAACCGGGAGTGAGCAAGGTGGCACACCGAAGCCGGCCCGCCTCTCCTTTGTGGACCAGGGACTCTGAGGGCTCCAGGTGGCCAGTATACAGATGTGTCTGGGGCGACAGCTCCTGGAAGGCTTGGCTGGGGCATCTGCTCCCACTGTGCTCCCCGAGAAGGATTTTGGAGCCAGCCAAGGGTACAGAGCGAGGGATCCCACAGGTGGAAAGCTCCCTCGGCTCCTGGACAGGGTGCAGGAGACCTCCCCAAAGGCACAGATGGCACAGTCCCAGCTCAGGGCACCACACACAGATGGAGGAGGGCAGCAGGGTAGACAAAGAGAGGAGGCCAGACCGGGGTCCCAGCCCTGGACAGCCCCTTCATGCTGGGAGCTCCTGGGCAGGGCCATGGACATGCACCCCTCAGTTTCTCCATTGGTAAGGTGAGGCCACTGGCTCCCCTGGCAGTGACCGAGACCACCCAGGAAAGGGTGAGCGCAGAGACCCCTGAAACCTGCCAAGGCTGGTGCCCGGTACAGATTCTCCAAATCTGCACTGAGGGGCACCTGGTGCCCTTGTCCAGCCTGACAGCGATCTGGGAGGCAGGGTGGCGGGAGTGGAGACCTCAGGACACCTTGTACATAGGTGGGGAGAATAAGGAGGGAATGAGCCACGCACATCACCCCACGCCTCTGCAGGGGCGACGTCAGGATGCCTGGTCCACAGGTGGGGAGAGTAAGGGGGGAATGAGCCACACATATCTCCACACATCTGCAGGGGCGACCTCAGGACTCCCCGTCCACAGGTGGGGAGAGTAAGGTGGAAATGAGCCGCGCACATCACCGTGCCTCCGCAGGGGCGACGTCAGGATGCCTGGTCCACAGGCGGAGAGAGTAAGGGGGGAAAGAGCCGCACACATCACCGTGCCTCCGCAGGGGCCAGGAGGCAGGGTGGGCTGTGGATGGAGGCGCCAGCTTCAAGCTATGCCATCTGTTTTGGGAGGAGGGTGGGGCTGATGTCTCTTCTGTATCTCAGGCTGAGAATGTTCCAGAATTTCCTGGATGCCACTAAGGTCTTGTTTCAACTGCCAAGTGTCCAGCAGAGTGTCCCTGACCAAGCGTCCAGGCCAAGGTGCTGCTGGGCTCCTCAGAGTGGCCTTGGGGAGTGAAGGGCAGGGTGTCTCCATCTCTGAGGTCTGCATGGAGCTCACATAAGCCCACGCCTGGAAGAGGAGCTTCCTCTCCACTCCAAATGCCAAAGGCACAGCCCAGCAGAGTCTCCCACCAGCCCCCAGGCTGTCAAAGCCATGCAGGCTTTTGAGACAGAATCCCGAGGCCCGTGGAGATGAAGGCCCTAAGGTCAGCATCGGAAGCGGTGGGCTGCCAGTCGCACAAAGGAAATCTGGCCAGATGGGAGGGAGGAGAGAAAATCCCGAAAAAGCAGCCATAATGGACTAAAATAAGATCAGTGGCAATAAAAAATGGGGGAAGGCGGCATCGTGCTATCTATCTTCCCGCCCTGCTTCCGCCCTCTGAACAGGCATCACAGGCCGGCCCGGCCGCAGGGCAGGCTGGGAGCACGTGCAGTGGCAGCTGTGGGCACCTCGCGTGGGCAGCCTGCAGTGCCTTCAAAGGCCAGTGCAAGCTGCCTGAGCCCCGGCACACTTCTCACCAGTCTCTCTGCAGGGAGGACCCTGCGTTCACACCCAAACTAGCCTTGCGTCTGCCTGACCTATTTTCAGCTGTTGGGATCATGCTTCCCACTAAAGCCTCTTGGTAGTAAGTCTGGGCTGCCCAGGAATAGGGGTTCCTGGGAGTGGCTCCTTCCTGGACCCCCGGGATGCCTCCTTTGTGCAGCCCTGGCCCAAGCTGGGCACAGAGGGGCTAGGGTCAGTCCAGGCGGCTGACCTGGCCCAAGCAGGCCTGAGCCTAGGCCTAGGAGTGGCACCTGGGATGCGGCACCAAGCCCCATGTGGGTGAAGGCAGAGAGTCAGGGGCTAGGGGCAGCCATCAGGGGTCCCAGGAGCAGAGGAGGCCCAACGTTTTCCATCCAAAGCTTCCTTCCTTCTCAAGTAGCCAAGAGCCAGGAGGTAAGTGATTCACCCCCATATCCCAGCGGAATGCTGGGAGCTGGCCACACAGGAGGGCCCAGGGGAGTTTGCTGACTCAGGGGCTAGTTTCATCCTACCCCGTGGGGTCCCCTGGATGATGTGCAAGTGAAACTGGCCCTGGTGGAGCCCTGCCCACTGGCCCACCAGCCCTGTCCCGCAACAAAGCCAGTGAGCACAGGAGCCAAGCACCACGAAGTGCCCACAGAGCCGAGGCCACCTCCAGCAGAGGCTCCGTGCAGAGTGCAGCAGGGTTCTATGGCACGAGCGGCAAGGGAGGGGATGGAGACCCATGAGCTGGAAGCCTTGACACTGGCACCAGCGGCTCCCTGGCTGCCCCCATCCAGCCTGGCCATTCTCCACCATGATCTGTGGGCTCTGGGTCTCCTGCTGGGAAGGAATGGATGCAGCCCCTCCATGGGGGGCTCTGGCGGCCGCAGCCCCTTCAGGCTATTCCTGGCCTCCCATTGGAAGTGTCTTGCCCTGTGCTTAGCAGCCCCACCCTCTAGTCACCCAGGACAGGGACGTGGTAGACAGCAAACCCACGATATATTAGAGCTGGAGGGCCCTGCAGGGAGGCCTCCCAGCCAGAGTCACCGAGGGACAGGCCAGCCTGGGGCATGTGGGCTCCTTGGGCAGACTTACAGTTGGCCCCTAAACTTCCACCCATAGGCCCAGGTGACCCTCCACGAGGGGCCACAAAACCCCAGGCAGGCCCTCCCAGATGGTGTCCAGGCAGTCTCTCCCATCCCCGGGGTGGATGAGAGGACTCAGGCCCTGTGCCTGGGGAGGACTTCAGGTTGCCTCTCATGGGTGGGGCCTAACCTTTCCTGGCCCCGTGCCCACCCCAGGCAGCCTCAGTTTCCGGAAGCAGAGGACACAAGTGTAGAGTCACAACCACTGCCCCAGGGAGCCCACCAGCCACTGATGGAAGGAGACGCTAAGGACAGAGCCAAGCCCTGGGGCTGCCGGCGCCAGTGGATGGGAGACGGCTGCCTCCGGCCCTGGGGCGTCTGCATCCCCCCCAGCCTGCGGGCACAGACAGAATTCCAGGAGCCTCATACCTGTTCAGAGCCTACAGGGCAGCTGCTGCCCTTCCTGCCTACAGATACAAGGCACAGAACTGCCACAGGCTCTGCCACCGAGACCACAGGTAGACATGGGGGACAGAGGGAGGGGCGGGGGGAGCTTCCAGTCTTGGATAGCAACCGTCAGCCTTGGGCTGCTGACCTCCAGCTTCTACGTGGGACAAACAAAAACAAAAATCGTCCTCGCTGTTTAAGCCAGTGCTGGTCATGTGTTCCGTTACTTGCAGACAAGTATTCTTAGAATACGTATCCGAAGGAGGATAGCCACAAGAGCAGTAACCACGCCCTCCCCATCCGGAGCGTGGACACGGCTGGCGGGGAGTTCAACCTCTGTCCTCCCTGCAGTCTAAGCCACACCCCGAGTTTGGTCTGAGCAGGAGCTACAGCTCCACCTCCCTCCACACAAGGCTCATCCTGGCCCCGATGCCAACTCCAAGTTGACAGACGCTGGGTGAGAGCGGAGAGTCCCTGCTAAGGAACCCCGACGGCACCCAGAAGTGAGTACGATGCTTTAATGACAAATCCAATGAAGACCGGGGCAGTTCCAGGTGGCAGTGGAACCTTCTCGCCGTATTTACCTTTTACACCTAATGGATCAGGTCCGTCTGTGGCCCCGCATCCTCCGTCTCCCATATGGCTGGCTGGGATGGATCCCTGAAACCCACATTTGCAATAACACCGTTCATCGCAGGCACGACACCCATCCTGGAAAGAGCACTTTAGAATTTTTTTTGTTTTTATCACCAGCTTAATGATGACTAATGCCTGGGTGATTATCTTGTGCTTTTTTTGTGTGGCACCGAGAACAAACAATATCATTAGCAATGCAGAAAGGAGAGAAAATGGGAGCGCGAGGTGGAGGCAAAGGCGAGCAAAAGTCAGACAGGAAGCAAGCTGGCTGCCTGGCAAGAGAGTGTCTGCAAACTTAACCCCAGGGGTCCCTGGGCTGTGATCTGGAACCTTCCATTCCTCACTGTTTGATATTGCAAAATAAAACAAACCCAAATCGGGAAGAGGGGTTCCTGGAATCCACTGACATTATTTTTTAAAAGTGCCCAGATGTGCCTTTAAGAACAACGTCCTGCTGGGTAAATAAAGCCAGAGGAGCGATGGTAGGGTAATAACTGACTAAATGGGCCAGAGGAAGCCCATTCGCAGCCCTCCCCACATGCCCCGGATCCTGCATGGTTACAGCCATGGTGGGAAGAATTCAACAGGCGATTAATTTCCAAAGAAAATTCCAACCTCCCTACGCGCACATCCCCTACAAAGAGACATCTTTGGAACACAGGCAGAACTCAGTCACCTGGGCTCTTCCAGGGGTTGGCTGCTTATGGTGGGGACAGGTCCTCACCTGCCTGGATCACAGCCTGTCATCCCACACTGGGACCCCCCTGGCCCTGGCCTGAGGGATTTGCTGAAGCCCAGGGTCTGCAAGACAGTGGACTTTTCCCGACCTTCCAGAGCCCCTTGTTTAGGGGCCCCTAAACCAGACCAGAGGACGTGAAAGCAGTTTCTGGCAACATCAGGGAAGGCTGCCCATTCCCCTGGGCCCACCAGGCTCTCTCTGCCCCTCTGCACTGGTCTGAGCACTCCATGTCCCCACTTCCTGCCCATGAGGCCAAGTAAGGCCACCCCCAGCTCTACCCCAAAGCCCCTCCACACCTGGTCTGTCTCCAGATCCCTCACATCAGTCTAGGACCACCACCAAATTAATCTCAAGTCCCTGACAGCAGGCATTCTGGCTCTCCTTCCTTGACGAGGGCACTGCTGGGGGCAGGGGCCACCCCAGAAACACTTTCTCCAATAGGGTGCCCCACCTGCGGAATCAGATGGCAGTTGGCCACTTCACCAGCCAGAAGGGTAAGTGGTGGGTGTTGGAACAGCCTTGGGCCCCAGGCCTTCGGGGTGAGCCTGTGCACGGTGGAACGGACAGAAGGACAGATGCGGCCAACACATTCCCAGTGTCGCCCGGGCCGGCCTCCATCCTGGGACCCTCACACCTGCCCCGAGGGTGGTGTGTTAGTGGCCTGTGTCTGCATAACAAAATCCCACAAACCCGGCATCTCACACAGTAGCAATTACCTTCACACAGTTCTGGGGGCCAGAATTCCACAAAGTCTTGGCAGGGCCAGTTCCTTCCGGGAGTTCCAGGGGAAACACGTGGCCTCCAGCTCCCAGCGTGGCTGGCCACCCCACGAATCCCTGGCTAGCAGGCCCGTCACCCCCATCTCCACCGTTTCCACAGGGCGTTTCCTCTGGGTCTGTGTCTCTCTGCATCTTCTAAGGACACCGGGCACTGGATTCAGGGCCCATCCAACTCTAGAGTGACCACATCTTAACTAATTCCATCTGCAACAACCCAATTTCCAAATAAAGTCACATTCTGAGGTTCCAGGGGACATGAATGTTAAAGGGACACTTTCCCACTCAGCACAGTGGCGCTGCCATTACCGTTTCCATGGCACAGAGAGGTTGGGTGACTGGTCCAAGGTGCAGCCACGACTGGGATGGGAAAGAGGCACAGGACCTGCTCTGCTCACCTCCCCCCCGCAGAGAGGCCCTGAAGGGCTCAGCTGCTCAGAACACTCGAGTGGCCCGTGAGGAGCCCAGGGCTCCAAGAAGAATGCGATTTGCCCGCCACCGCCCCCAGTTTCAGCTGAGCTGCTTCTGGTCCCACTCCAGGCCTCCCGCCTGTCCCCACCTCCCACCACCCATCCCTCTCTCCTGGCTTCCAGCCACAGGAGACCCACAGCCTGAGCCTGCATTCACAGAGGGCATCCCCCCTTCACATCAAAGGACCTGTGTGCTGTCTGGGATGACAGAGAAGACCCAGGGTCAGTGGCGGCGAGATGCCTGAGGGGCTGCCCTGCAGACCACAGCCTGTTTCACGGACGCTCCGATTCTGAGCGTGAGAGAAGCAGTGGCCCGTGCGACTACGTGATCGTACAATAAACAGATCTGGGCATCAGGCGCCAGACGTATCCAAAGTGAAAGGTTCTCAAAGGGAAGACGCGGGATTCTTGGAGCCTCTGTCCTCCTACAAATATGTAATGAAATTTAAATTGAATCTGGTTTAAAATCATTTACCTTTTGACATCATGTATCAGTACACTAAGCATCGGTTGAGAAAGCAAATAACCTTTCAAGCAGAATGAAAAATTACTCTGTCTCTTTTGATTTCATGTTAATTTTCAAATTTAAACTACCCTATAGCTCTCGGCCTGGGGTCAGCCACTGAAGGCTGTTGATTGTGCTAGGTCCAGGCCGGTGAGTGGAGACCCCGGGCGTCCTCCCGGCCACACTGCAGACTTGAGCTCTCCTTCCAGGGTGGCCGACAGCTCTTGATGGACAGGTGAGCTGGGGGACCGCCAGGCTGCCTGGTCACCTCGGGAAGAAAGGGGGAAGGAGTGGCTCTTGTCTCTGTCCCTCCTCCAGATGAGTGAAAAGTACTGTTCTCCTCTTCCACATGGGTGTAAAGTGTCTTCAGGAAAAGAGGTGACACCACTTGCCTGTCCCAGGGTGACCCTAGGCACAGCACTCCAGAAAGCTGGGCTGGAGCCTCGCTGGGCATGACCGTGACCTTAGGGGACCAGTTTCCTCTGCAGGCTCCCCGTTCTTGTCAGGGGTTTCTCAGGGTTCCCCTCGGTCAGCCCTCCCTGCTCCGCACCCCTGCTCTGAGTTGACCTCTCAGGCTGGAGATTAAGGCTCGCTCAGTGACAGTAACGCTGTGATAACTGTGGGTTCTTTCCGAGCCTTTGCGTCAGAATCTGGGGTTCTGGAAAAGAGACAAGAGCCCTCATTTTCCTGAGGGCATGGGCAGCTATGCAGAGGAGACATGGACGGACATCCCAGGTGGGGCAGGGGGAGGTGGACTCAGGACACCCTCTCAGACATCCCCCTGCCTTGGTTTGGGGAGGACGGGCACCTCTTTGTCCAGGCCTGCAGGGACTTCTGGCTCTCTGCACCTGGATTCTGCGGGGCAGGGGGCCTTATTCTCCCCATTTCACAGAGAGGGAGGGCTGAGTCTCAGGGAGACCCCACAGTACAGGAGGGAGAATCAGGTCTGAAACCCCAGGTACAGACACCCAGATCCCACATGGCTCCTGCGGGTACCGTCTCAGCTCCTGGGACCCGAGGGCGGAGAAGGCCTCCCAGACCTACCGGGTGGCCTGACAATGTGAGAGGAGCCCCAGGGAAGCTGCAGGGCTGCCTGCTGGGCCTGGGGGATTCTTCCTTGAAGTCCTCAGCCGCCTGTGACCACGGCCGGCGTTCAGCGAGGACGTGGGGCCTGGGCCCCCGGAGCCTGCTGCTATTTCTTAATTAGGGAGGAGACACAAAGGGGCTTTTCACGAGGCTGCCCCTGCACCGTCACATGTGAGCACCACTGGGCTGGAAAACAGAGGGGGCTTTGCCAGAACCTCACCCCCACCCCGGCCGTGCCTGCCCAGAGAGGGCGGGGGAGGAGCAACCAACAGAGCGGGCGGGGAGAGGGAGGAGGCGGCGTGGCAGAGGTGGCCCTGGGAAGCAGGCGGGCCGGCCTCACCGCAGCTGCTGGACGTGGGGATCCCGGTGCCCCAGCCTAGGCCCGGGTCTGTGCGTGCCCCACGCAAGGGGCTAACTCCCACCAGGATGCAATTAAGGCCTATGGTGGCCTAGGGCCCGGCAGGCCATCAGAACCCGGATGCCTGCGTGTGGGACAGAGCAGCCCAGTGTCCTCGGTGGACAGCAGCATGGGCTCCAGGGCCCAGGGCCAGGTCACAGTTTGCTCCTGGGATACCCTCTAGGAGCCTGGGCTCATACCAGTCAGCCCTCAGGCAGCTGAGGAAGGACAGCAGAGGCAGGGCAGGGGCACATCCCAGGAGAAGGTGGGGGGGTCAGGGCTGCTTCCCATCTTGCATGTGGCAGCCGTCCCAGTGGCCACGACTCTCTGGAGTCAGGGACCCGGGGCCTGGGACCTGGGGAGGATGGGGCGTGCCGAGCACCTGCCGGCGCTGGCTGGGCCTGGAGCCTGTGCCAGCTGGGCCCTGTAGTGGTTGCTTTGGCTTCCCTGCCGGGGTCAGGAGAGAGAGGACCTCAGGGGGACATGTGAGTGCCCAGTCTGGAGAGGCCTCTGCAGCCTTTGCTTCTGAAGGTCTGGGAGAGCAGAGGCTCCCGGGGCTGGGGGAATTGCTGCAGAGAGAGGGGTTGCTTCACAGGCACGGGGCTTTTTGTGGGGTAATGGAAACAAGAACTCGGCTACAGTGGGGTTGTAGAGCAGTGGGGGCTGCACTAAACACCAACAGAATGCATTCTTTAACAGAGTTAATTTTGTTATATGAATTTTAACTAAGTGAACAATAAATACATAAGATGTTTGAAAACCTGTAAGGCAGCCAGACCCATCTGAGAGCAGGACCTGGACGGGGTGGTGCACCCCAGAGGCCTGACAGCCCCTCCCACCATGCACTGCCTGGCACAACTGTGAGGGCCGCACGCAGTGTCCCGGAGGTGGGTCAGCACTGGCCTGGCTGGGAGCTGTGGCCACCAACCTCCTGAAAGGGATTTCCCTCCGTGGCAGTGGCTTCTCCTCCATCTAAATTTGGGGGATTCCATGAAGGGCCACCCGTGTCCTGAGCCACATGCCCCGAGTCCAGACACAATGGGACACGAAGCAGAGGCCAGCAGAGACGTCCTGTGCAGACTGGCTTCACCCTGCAACGTTCAGAGCTGCGCTCACCTTGCTGTGGGTATGGCCTTCTCCAAGGCACTCCCAGACTCCAATGGGGAAAAGGCTCCTGCAGAGAGCTGGGGGCGGGCCCTCATTTCGTTCAGCAGCGAATGTCACAGACGATGGTGATGATGTCTGCACTGAATATTCCACTCACTTAAATTACACCAAAACCACGCGGCCCCGAGGTCTCGGTGACAGGAGAATGGGAATCGCAGGAATTAAATGGCACAAAGGGGGTGGATTGTGCTGAGATCACCAGGAAGAGTATTAAGAAAAGCCGTTAATATGTAGTTAAAAAATTCCTAATCTCCGCGAGCATATGCCGTTCCACCTAATTTTGATCAACTTAAATGTAAAAATGTCTCGGCGCCTCCACGCGGGTTTCGCCGCCATCTGGTTTAATTAGTCCTTGGGTAGTGCGCCATAAAGTTAATGGCAAGTGTGTTGCTGGGCCAATCAGAAAGGTGCGCCGAGGACTTATTCCACCAAGTCTATTTCTCCTCAACCTGCCATTGGGTGAGGTCAAGGCCAGAGGGTGCTGAGTGGCGGTGAAGGTGGCGCACAGGGAGTGAGGCTGGGGCGGGGAGAGGGGCTGCCCGGGGCACAGGGAGTGAGGCTGGGGCGGGGAGAGGGGCTGCCTGGGGCACAGGGAGTGAGGCTGGGGCGGGGAGAGGGGCTGCCCGGGGCACAGGGAGTGAGGCTGGGGTGGGGAGGGTGGTTGCCTGGGTTGCCTTTCCCTGGGTAGGGTGGGGTGTCTGAGTTCAGCCCCCCTGGAGGAAGGACACCTGCCCACGAAGACTATTGCAGACCCCTGGGGGAGCCAGCAATGGGCTTGGAGAGGAGGAGCTCACAGAGATTCCCATCCCCCGGCCAATGCCAGCTCCTGTTCTGAGTTGTGGCTTCAGTGGCCTTGCCCACTGTCCCCAAGTCCCTGCACCGCCCCTTCCTCTGTGTGCCCTCCACACTCCCTGTCCCACCTGGAGCCAGGGGCCTCCTGCTTGCACTGGGCATTGGATGCAGCAGGGCTGGGTGCAATGAGGCCTCAGGGGTGTCCTTGGAATTGGGTAACTAGAAGGTCAGGGGTCACCGTGAAAAGAGAGGTTCCTAAGGAAAGAAGGACCCAGGGGAGAACAGATGAGCAGGTGGGAAGGCAGGAGAGGAACTGGAGGAGGGGAAAGGAGGCCGAGGCGTATGGAGGAGTTGAGGTCCCTGTGGTCTGAGTTCAAGGCACTGAAGGAGAGGGGCAGAGTTAAGGTGACCCAGGAGAAGGGTCCCCTGCAGGGGTCGGGGTCAGGCAGGACAGCGGACAGAGAGCTGCGATCAGGGTGACCCGCCTGCATGCAGACGCCCACCTCGGAGGGGACGCTGCCGGCCCAAGCCCTAAACGAGGTTCAGCCACTCGCTGGCTGGGAGGCCTGCATCGTGTCCAACTTGGGACCTCTGTGTTTTCACCCCTAAAACGGAGATGACAGTGCTTACCCTGTATGGTTTGGAGATTAGGGATGATCTGTGGAAGCGCCACCCCGGTGTCAGCCCCGAGCGGCAGCCCCATTAGTGCCACTTCAACATTCCGAGATGCTGCCAGACATGAGTAGCACAGGAAGGTCACATGACCAGTGGATTTTTCCCTTTTTGCCTTCTCTGCCAGGAAGCTCAGAGCCATGTTTTGTGCTCAATTTTCAGAGTTCCCTGTAGTCCAGGACGGTGGGTATCCACTGGGACAAGTTGCCTGGCTGGCATGAGTGGGGGGCTGAACCCCAGGCTCTCCACGCTGCCCAGCTTATAAGCTACCTGGGCAGGGTCTGCAGGGCGGTTCCCAGTTTCCTCAGGACACCAAAGACCATGTCCTCGGAGATGCGGCCGAAGTTCTGGAGGGCCGGGAGCTGCGGCCACCTCAATTAACCCCATGTTGGCTATCAGACAGAGAGAGCTGAGACTCAAAAGTCACGGCGAAGTTATTCCCTGGCTACCAAAATTAAATCTATGAAGAAGGAACAGGTTTTCAATGAATTTATTAATCAATTTGACAATGCCTGCGGATTGTAATATAAAAATAATCGGTTGGCCTTCTCACCAACATGAGATGCCAAGGTGGTGCCATTTAATCTTCCAATGCCTACTGCCACCTCCCCCCACCTCTCAAAACTTACTTTACATTAATTGAGATGGAAATTTTCTAATCTGGAATTTCCGAGAAGCATGCATTCATTTCATCCCGAGCCTGCTCATATAGGCAGCAGCAACTCTGTGGCCGGGTCCTGGGGTGCAGCCAAAGGCCCTGACACTAGCCTTGACCTCCAATCCAGGCACTGAGCTGCTTTCTCACAGCCTCGAAGTGCTTGGCCCCAAGATGGGGAGTCTGCACCCCCGAGAGACCTGCAGAGGCTGAGATCTCAGAAGAAAGTGACAGGAAAGGGAAGGGCAGGAGGAAGGATCTTCTGAGGACTGGTCACCCCCCTTCCCACCTGCCCCGCTGGGTAGCTGAGAGCCCTCATCCAAGCTGAGGACACCAGGCCAAGCACCTCTTCTTGGTCCCCACAGCGCCCAGACAGGGCTGCCGACCTCAGCCCTGGGGACCAGCACTGTGGGAGTGGGCAGACAGACGAGGTAGTCTCTGTGAGTCACCGAGGAGACCACAGTGGCCCACACTGGGACTCCCTGCTCGGAGCAGAGCAAGGCACGGCTCCTCCTCCTGCCGACTGCCCAAGGCCAGGGCCCTGTCAGAGCCACAGGGCAGGCGCGGGCTCCGGGGCGCACAGGCCCGCCCAGGCGCTCAGCTTCTCTTAACCATGTCCCTCTCACAGCACTGGGCTGACCTCAGTATTGGGAAACCTCCGGATCCTGGAGCTTGAAACGGGTCCAGCCACACTGCAGTGAGAAGCCAGCACAGGGTGGCACCCAGCAATCACCAGTTTGTCCTTCTACGGGGGCTCTTAGGGCTGCCTGTGACAGAAGGCCTCTGAGTGAGGGGAGGAGCTGCACTGAGCTCTGCACATGCAGTAGCCCTCCCTTCATGTGGACCCGAGGGCCTTGGAAAGGGAGGCTTGAAGCAAAGCGGCCTGTAACAAAACGCTTCAATGTTACAAGAAAACGCGGCTGAAGGAAGCCATGTTACTCCAGGACCTGCTGTCTGTCCTTTTGCTGAGAGTTACAGTTTCTAGCTCTTATCACCGATGCTGAGGGAGGGACTTCCTGTAGATGGTGCAGGGCGGGTTGACAACTCTAAGGTAACAGAGTGTCCCAAACCCTTTCCTTCCTCCAGGAAACCCTCGGCACATAAACAGGCCTGTGCCAGGGAAGAAACGCACCAGAGAGTGGCTGTGTCAGAGTGATCACACGTGTACAGCACACTCCCCCCACCGCAAACCAGTCTAGGTTTGGTGCCACCCTTATTTCAAATGTTGTTACTTTCCTCTTGTTTACCAGTTAGTCTCTCTCTTTTTTTGAGACAAAGTCTCGCTGTATCACCCAGGCTGGAGTGCAGCGGTGCAGTCTCAGCCAGTGGTGTGATCTCAGCTCACTGCAACCTCCACCTCCCAGGTTCAAGCCATTCTCTTGCCTCAGCCTCCCGAGTAGCTGGGATGACAGGTGCCCACCACTGTGCCCAGCTAATTTTTTGTATTTTTAGTAGAGACGGGGTTTCACCATGTTGGCCAGGCTGGTCTCGAACTCCTGACCTCAAGTGATCCACCCGCCATGGCCTCCCAACATGCTGGGATTACAGGTATGAGCCAAAGCTCCCGGCCAGTTATTCTCTTTAAAATTCCACCTCTCCTTGGGTGGAGCAGAAGAGGATCCTTTCCTTTCTGCAGTGTGGCCGTGTAGTGAGAGGCAGCAAAGGGGCCGGCCACACTGTCAGCAGGGCACCTCCTCCACCTCCTCCCACCAAGCCCCCTGCAGGGGCTCAGTCATCTTGCAGCTTGGTCCACCTGGCCAGGCACACACAGAATCGGGGTGGCGGGGGCCCCTTGCCACTTTCCCCAAATCCCCGCCTGAACCATGGCCATCAGCTCCTGGTGGCCCTCCCTGCAGCTCTGTGCCCCGGGGCTCCAACCTTGGTCACCAGCCTCAGCCTAACAACGGCGAGGAGTGAGTGCACCTATCCCCCACATCAAGCCCTGTTCCTCATCTGTAGCCAAGTCCAAGAGCCCACCTGACTGCTCAAGACCAGATATCAGCCTCAGCTTCGGGGGATGCACCAGGCACAAGGGGGCTCCCTTCCAGCAGTTGCCCTGTGGCTCTCCCAGCGCAGGAAGAAACTGTCAGCACCATCTTCTAAGGTTCCGCAGGTGATGCTTCATTTCCGATACCTGGAGAGATGGGCCTGCATCAGGGCCTGACAGTGCCAGGCCGGGTGACAACCGTGAGAATAGAGAATGCCTTTCTAGGAGCGCAGGGGCGGGCCTGGCAGAACGAAAGGGGCTTTGCACAGCAGATGCCTCTGTCTGTTGGAGAAAGCACAGAGTTTTGTCTTGGCCTGGGCAAGTGCCTCTTGTGCACTGGAAATTGAGAAATGGCTTTCTGCAGACCTACAGTGTGGCGCTGACTGAAGGACATTTTCCAACAACGGGAATGTGCTCCTGTCCTTATAAGCAGCCTCCCCTCCCCCTGGGAGCCACATCATGTCTCTCCCTGCAGACGCACAGCCCCAGGAGACAGCGAGGAGGAGGAGGAGGAGGAGGAAGCTCTGGGAAGCATCAGCCACCTGACCCAGTTTGTCAAGGAGCAGGAGACAAAAGAGGCCAGCCGCGTGAAGGTGGCTTTTCCTGTGGGAGTCCAGGCTGGTCGGCTTCTCTGCTGGCAGGTGGTGACGAGGGCCTGGGCTTCTCTCTCCTGTCCACGCATGAAGCAGAAACAACAGGGGAGTCATTGGGGTCCGGGAGAATCTGGTCATGTGACCTTCCTGTGCTACTCATGTCTGGCAGCATCTCGGAATGTTGAAGTGGCACTAATGGGGCTGCCGCTCGGGGCTGACACCAGGGTGGCGCTTCCACAGATCATCCCTAATCTCCAAACCATACAGGGTAAGCACTGTCATCTCTGTTTTAGGGGTGAAAACACAGAGGTCCCAAGTTGGACACGATGCAGGCCTCCCAGCCAGCGAGTGGCTGAACCTCGTTTAGGGCTTGGGCCGGCAGCATCCCCTCAGCGGTGGGTGAAGAACCTCAGTTAGGAGTTACTCACTGGAAAGGAGCAGAGAGTCGGATGAGCAGGTGCAGAGCTGCGGATGCTGGAGCCCAGGGCTTGGGCCGGCAGCGTCCCCTCTGCGGTGGGCGTCTGCATGCAGGCGGGTCACCCTGATCGCAGCTCTCTGTCCGCTGTCCTGCCTGACCCCGACCCCTGCAGGGGACCCTTCTCCTGGGTCACCTTAACTCTGCCCCTCTCCTTCAGTGCCTTGAACTCAGACCACAGGGACCTCAACTCCTCCATACGCCTCGGCCTCCTTTCCCCTCCTCCAGTTCCTCTTCCCCCACTTCCCAGCAGAGACCAGCTCCGGGTCATGCAATGTCCTGGTTGACCCTAAAACTGCTTGGAGTCTCCAGGCGAGCATGTCCCCATCACAGATGATAGCAATGTCCATGTGGGACAGGCACATGGGGTGCCTAGCCCCTCCCTCCCTCATGTCAAGGAAGGGGTGAGAAATCCTCTAAAGATGGACTTTTGCAAACAACGAAAACCCTTTTCTTTAAGTCCTCAGGTGCTTTTGAGTGTCGGAAGGAAGGGTATCAGATGCCTGCCATGGCCACGGCTGCCCGCCCGGGCAAGGTCAGGAAACAGCAGGAACGCAGGCCTCAGGGTCCACACACATCCAAATCCACCTCTTCCTTGATGTTGCTCCTGAAGTCAGGGAGCTCAGAGCACAGGGAGCATAGGGGAGGGAAGCCAGGGGAGTGTCCTGGAGGAGGAGGAGGCCTTCAAACCAAACTTCTCAGGGGCTGCTCTCTGCTCAACGACACAGCCAGGTTCCCCCACCCCAGAATACAGCACTGCCCCACAAGCAGTTCAATGAACATCCATCCTGTTCTTTTCTCTCAGATCTGAAGTTTATTACCACAGAATGAAGGTTTGTGCTCACATTTCCTTCTCGCAGCTATAATCACTAATAACCAGTCTGTTTTCCGAAACGATGAACACTGAACCTCAGCAAAAGAACCACAGTGAACATCTGGATGCCTTCTTTTGAGAAATATCTATTCATATCTTTTGTCTACTTTTAATGAGATTATCTGAGGTTTTTTGTGCTGTTGAGTTGAGTTCCCTGTATGAATCTATTCTGGATATTAGTCCCTTGGAGGAAGAACCTGCAAATATTCTCGCCCATTCCGCAGGTGTCTTCTTCACCATGCTGACTGTTCTCTTTGCTGTGCGGAAGCTCTTGAGTTTGGTGTGATCCCAATCGGCTGTTATTGTTTTTGTAGACTGTGCTTTTGAAGAGTCTTCCCTACAAAACACTTGTGCAGACCAATGTCCCGAAGCGTTTCAGGTATGTTTTCTGCAGTTTCATAGTTTTGGGTATTCCATTTATGTCTTTAATCCATTCTGAGTGGTTTCTTTATAATGTGCGAGACAGGGCTCTAGTTTCAGTCTTTCTTTTTTTCTTTTTCCTTTCTTTGTTTTTTTTTGAGACAGGGTCTTGCTCTGTCGCCCAGGCTGGAGTACAGTGGCGCAATCTCGGCTCACTGCAAGCTCCGCCTCCCAGGTTCACGCCATTCTCTTGCCTCAGCCTCCCGAGTAGCTGGGACTACAGGCTCGCACCACCATGCACGGCTAATTTTTTGTATTTTTAGTAGAGAGAAGGGTTCACCGTGTTCTCCAGGATGGTCTCGATCTCCTGACCTCGTGATCTGCCTGCCTCGGCCTCGCAAAGTGCTGGGATTGCAGGCGGGAGCCGCCGCGCCTCGCCTCCAGTCTCATTCTTTTGCATGTGGACATCCAGTTTTCTGGCACCATTTATTGAAGAGGGGTGTCCTTTCCCCGAATGGATGTTAAAAGGCTCCACATCACTAATCACCAGAGAGATGCAAATCGAAACCACAATGAGATACCAACTCACCCCGTTAGAATAATGATTATCAATAAGACAAAAGGGAAGCGCACAAACAAATGCTGGCAGGGATTCAGAGAAAAGGGAAAAAGGGAAGCCGGATACACTGTTGGTGGGAACGTAAATCCGTACAGCCATTGTGGACAACAGTACAGAGACGTCTCAAAAATCTAAAAATAGCACCTACCCCTCATCTCACAAGCCCACTACTGGGTATTTATCCAAAGGAAAGCAAAGCAGCACATGAGAAGGACAGCCTCAGCCTCATGTTTACTGCAGGACTACTCACAAGAGCCAAGACGCAGAACCAGCCGAAGTGTCCATCAGCAGGTGCCTGGATAGAGAAAGGGTGCCACACACACCCTGGAATAGTATTCAGCCATAAAGAAGGATGAGATCCTGTCATTCGCAGCTACAGGCACAACTCTGGAGGGCATTGTGTTAAGTGAAACAAGTTAGGCACAGAAAGATCAATACCTCCTGTTCTCATTCATATGTAAGAGCTAAAAAATACGGAGCTCGTAGAAGCAGAGAGGAGAATGCAGTAGAGAGGCTGTGGAGGGGAGGAGGAAGATAGGGAGAGGCTGGCTAGTGGACACCAAAGTACAGCTAAACAGGAGAATTAGGGTACTCTATACACAGTAGGGTGACCACAGCTAGGAGTAATTTACTACAGATGTTAAGAAACCTGGAAGAGAGGATTTTGAGTGTTCCCAACACAGAGAAATAATTAATGTTGAGGCGATCGGTGTGCTGAGTACTCTGATTTGATCACCACACATGTGATGTGGAGCTCAATAGCGTGGCCACCACACAGCCAGTCATTTCCCTGAGAGAGAAACAGTGGCCCACGTGTCAGCGCTGTCCACGCACTGGCACTGCCTCAGGGTTGCACCAACACCCAACAACCCCTCCCTGCACATGGGCGGCTCTGAGGCGGAGTGACAGTTCTCCCGACTGCCCAACAACCCCTCCCTGCACACGGGCAGCTCTAGGGGCCGGGGGATGCTTCTCCCCACTGCACAGATGAGGACACTGAGGCCCAGCAGCTGGTGTGGGCCAGGCCAGGGCTGCAGACGGGTCTCGTGCTGGGAATGCCCAAAAGGGAACCCCCAGCTGCCAGCTGCCTGCCCACGGAGCTCCTCAAACACCTAGCGCTGGCCTTGGGGAGGGGGTGCTGTCCATCCCAAAGGCTCCCAGGCAGGGGCTCCTCTCACACGGCCACCCTCACACTGACCCTGAGGGGCAGTCCCAGTCGACCACCTGGACTTTTTCCAGCCCCCTCTTCCTCTTCTACTTTAGGACAAAGTCCGCCCTCTCTTCTGCAGGCCAAGCGTACATCCTGGCTCTGAATGAGGCTGCATGGGGAAATGGGCCCTTTCTGGGGCCAAAGACAACGCTGGATGCCACAGAAGCAACTCTGGGGAGGCGTGCTGGGCAAAAGGGGCTGGCAAACCAGTGAGCACATTCCAGAAGGTTCCTCAGGGCTGCTCCTTCAGAGAAATCAAGACGCCGCCATGTTTGGAGATTTTCCAAGGACTTCTCAGGCCACAGGGCTCTGGGGTGGGGGTTCACAGGAGCCTCTCTGAGGGGACCAGGGCTTCACCTCGCGCCCTCCCAACAAGTCCTACCCCTGTGGCTTGACCCCAGCCTGACTGGCCGGCCACTCCTCCAACAGCACACCTGGCCCTTGATGACCGTCTCGTTCTCCTCCAACTGCACACCTGGCTCTTGGCAACCGTCTCCCTTCTCCTACTGCACACCTGGCTCTTGGCGGCCATCTCCTCCTCCTACTGCACACCTGGCTCTGGGCGGCTGTCTCCTTGTTCTGTAAGGTGCAGTCACGGGGTTCTCCCCACGCCACTTGGTGCCCAGTCCCCCCCTCCTCTGTGGGCCGGAGGGGACGCCTTCTGCAGTCCCAAAATCACCTGTGGAATGAAATCCAGCAGCGTGTAACATGCTGACGTGTCTAGCCCTCCCAGCCCTCCCTGTGTGCCAGGGACGTTGGTGAATTTGGTGTCACCCTAGGTCTGTATGGCAGGAGGCCTCCTGCACCATCCTTGTGGGTTGGGGCCCCCACCTGCCGCAGCCAGAGGAGATCACTGCTAAGGAAAGGCTGTGGTCCATTTGCTGTGTGCCCTGAGTGCAGTGGCGTCCCAGGCCCTGGGGTCCCTCTTCATTCTCATCGGTGCCTGGGAGGGTGGCCTTGGCCATCCTGGTTGCACAGGTGAGGACAGGCTGGCAGGGGGCCCTGCTTGAGGCCACAGCTAGGGAACGGAGGCAGAGACCCACGAAGCCAGCCCCTATCCTCCAAAGGTCCCGCCTGTCACCCCCGTGGTCTCAGATAGACGGCCCACTTCGGGGAAGAGCCGTACAGCCTGGACACTCCGTGTTTCTGTCACACTGTTCTAGCAGAACATTAGGTCCCCAAAGGAAACACACACAAAGCTCCTCCCCCAAGCCGGGCCCTTCAGAGAGGATTCTGGAGGTGCCCATGTTCCCCCATGGAGCACAAGGCTGCAGGAAGGGTTCTGGACCCCACGTTCCTGGCTGGGAAAAGCTTTTCTGCTCTGAGGCTGCACAGATCACGCTGAAAGAGCAGCCACAGACCTTCCCTCCATGCGAGGGCAAGTCTGTGTCCGGCAGCAAGGCAAGACGCAAAAGGTCACGGAGACCAGGGCTGAGCAGCACAGGGCTGCAGGAGGAGGGGCCGGGTGAGGTCCGCAGCCCAGGGCCACAGGCTGCCCCCTGAAGACAGGGAGGGAGATAGAGACAGACCCGTGGGGTGTGCAGGGAAGGGCGACCTCAGCTGGCCTGGGGTGCACAAACCTGTGCTATCTATAGAAAGGGCTATCTACAGGACTGGCCCTGGGCTGGCTCCTGCGAGGGAGCTCTGAGCCCCTGGAATGTCCTGTCCCATTAGAGTGTCTCTGTGGGTCTGAGGCCTTGGACCACGCCGTGCCAGCCTGACCAGTTTATGCTGCAGATGGTTTATGGACTTGTCCACAGGAGCCCTTTCCCTCTGCTGATGGTCATCTGTGTCCTTTCATAGCAATGAGCCATCACCATGAGTGTAATGGCTTTTCTGAGTCCTGTGAGTTTCTCCAGGAAATCTTCAAGCCTAAAGGTGGTGTCAGGGATGCTGGCCCATCAGGACGGGGACAGAGCTGCACAGGACATGCTTCGGGCGACGCTCACTGCAGACAGAGATGCCGACCGCAGGTGTGACCCAGGATGCCTTCCTGGTGGAGGCTCCTCACTGGTCCACAGGTGGACAAAGCAGTAGGCTGGTGGCAGTGCCCCACTGGCCATGCAGCTCCACAGCCCCGCTGGGGCATAGGCCTTTTAATGGCAAGATTCAGAGCAGAGGAGACCACAAGTTCAAATCCCAGGCCTGGCACACTCAAGGAAGAGGGAGCCACTGTGGTCCTCTGAGACCCTCTGTATCTTCCTCTGTAAAAGGGGGCTCATGAAGCCTGCCTCTGAGGTGCAGACACCTACCTGCACCCAGCAGTGGCCATTGACTTTTGCTTAAATGATGGATCCCTGAGCATCAGGGCACTCCAGACACAACCGGTTCAATACCAAAGGCCAACAGCTAAGCCAGTGTGGGGCCATGCAGGGTAAACCCTCCATGATGGCAGTTGTGACTTGTCCGGAGATGGAGTCTTGAGAGCTTCATGTGAAGAGCAGATAGGACTAAGGCAAGCTTCTCTTCTGACCTGAGAAAGTCCCCAAAGTGTCTCCCAGGAGGCCCCGCAGCAAGCGGCAGGTAGGCAGGGCATTCAGCAGGCCCCTCCTGAGAGACGGGTGCCCGAATGCCTGGAGACATTGACCCATTTCACCCAGACAGTGTCCCGGGCTCCAGCGTGGCCTGCAGGCAGGGAGCAGTGCCCATCCACAGTGGCCCTGAGCCGGGAGAGCCACACCCCAGAGGTCAGCGGAGGCTCAGGGCAGGGTGGAGTGTGTGGCAGGCCCCCCAAGGCTGCCCCATGTAGCCCCTCTGCCCCACCCTGCCCTGGCAGCTGCTGGCTGGCAAGGATCCTAACACGATCGCCTGCAGGGGTGTCTGGGATTCGGGGAGCCGTCCCAGGGAAGAGCCACTTGCTTTGATAAGCTCCCGGAACAACCTCAACTCACTTTCTGCCAAGCACCACCTTGTGCCTTCCATGTCCTGCCAGAGCCGGCAGTGGGTCGGGTTAGCCCCAAACAGGGAGCCCCTCTCCAGGCCTCAGCACACCCCCAGGTGTCTGTGAAGCTCCGTGTCCTTCCCCACAAACAGTAAAGCTGAGCCAGTCTGACCAGCATGCGGGAAGCGTCACCCAGCAAGGTGCCCAGACTCACGCCCTCACCAGCCCAACTGCCCAGGAGAACAAGAATGTCACTGGACTCCTTCAGATGACGGTGTGAGCCACCCAGAGCAGAAGACTCCCTCTCCAAGACCAGCGGCCCCTCTGCCCAGCTCCCAGAAGCCTTTCTGCTGCAGGGCGGCCCCTCCATGGGGAGGGCTCCCTGACCATGGCTGGATTAAGAACGGATGTTTGCTAAACAGAATGACCCCAATGTCATGAAAACACATGCACTAAGATACAGTGCTGGAGAACAAACCCCAGGACTCCACCCTGGATTATCTCTGAGCCATAAGATAAGGTGGCCCGGCCACTCTGCCGGCCGAGGGAGTATCCCCTGGATGGCCTCTAGTCCAACCGGCACCCCCCAAAGCTCAGGGGAGCCAAATCTCACTCTGCTGTCTCTCAGAAGTGCCCACTCCATCGCTGGTACCAAAAATGAAGAGTGAGCAACTGGGTGTTGGGTTCCGGGGTTGAACCCGGGTTAGGCATGATACAGAGAGCAGGGTTCCAGCCTGGCTTATGGAACCCGCCTGAGAGTGAGTGTGTGGTCCTGGGTGACAATCCTGAGCTCGCTCGGCACCCCACACTCGGGGTCCCGTAGTGCTGGTACGAGCAGGGTTCCAGCCTGGCTTATGGAGACCACCTGAGAGTGAGTGTGTGGTCCTGGGTGACAATCCTGAGCTCGCTCAGCACCCCACACACTCAGGGTCCCGTGGTGCTGGTGCGTGGTGGGAAGGATGGGCTCCTTCCCAGAGTGTGACAGACAAAAGCCACCTGACATCTGAGGCACTGATGGGGGTGTGAGCATCATCTAACATCACCATGGGGACAGTGGCACTTGGGGCTTTTAGAGTTTCTCTCGTGTTCGGAAACACTTTCTTTTTCATCTGAGAACGTCAAAATGATGGAAGCAAAAGTAGATGAAAAAATGACCACCTTCAGCAAATGCACATCTATTGTCATCAATGAAACACTAATTTTGACTAAAGCATAGTCTTTTTGAAGATTCTGTTTGTACCTGGATGGCAGCCCATGGCTGGAAACAGGAGAAAGTGCCGAGACAGACTGGGAAGCTCTTGGCTACCGGCTTCCACTGTCCCTGGCACTTTTGGTGACATGTTTTGCTGTTTCCTCCAGGTGGGGAGCCCCCGTCTCTAGGCTGTGGGTTCTGAAACCTTTCCAAGTTCATGAGTCCACATCTGCTCTGGCAAGGGCTGTCCACAATATGCGTGGGGTACAGCAAGAGGGACAAAGGACAAATGTATCTGCCCTCAGGGGCCCACAAGTCAGTGGCTTCCCATGCACCTGGCATCAGACAGAGTTTTCACAACTCACGTGTTCAGCAAATGCACACACCCCACCCATGCTCCCGAGGTCCTTCCCAGGGGCAGCTAGAGCTCTTCTCTCCGGAAGCCCTTGCCTTCTCCAGCTCGCACACATGGCAGAGCACTGGTGAGGGGACAGCCCTCCTCAAACAGGCAGCACAGAGAAGCCACCCGCTGCCTCCCGACACAGCTACAGAACCCCGAAAATGAGCCAACAAGACTCACGGATGACTGCACAGAAGAGCACGGGAAGGTACTGCGTGGCTCTGGGACCCACATCCTTCTACTTCTGCAGGGCAGAAGCCAAGAAGCGTAAATTAGCACCAGGGAAAGAACATGAGTCCTATACGACCCACTGGTGGTATTCGGCTACATTCTGGGATGTGCTATCAGGGAATGGAGTGCTACAGAAGGGAAGCCGTTTGAAAGCACAGCAAAAGTATCTTTTTGAAATAGAGGCCGCTCTTGGCCAGGCACGGTGGCTCACGCCTGTAATCCCAGCATTTTGGGAGGCTGAGGCAGGCAGATTACCTGAGGTCAAGAATTTGAAATCAGCCTGGCCAACGCAGCAAAACCCCGTCTCTACTAAAAATACAAAAATTAGCCAGGTATGGTGGCGGCGCCTGTAGTCTCAGCTACTCAGGAGGCTGAGGCAGGAGAATCACTGGAACCTGGGAGGCGGAGGTTGCAGTGAGCCGAGATCACGCCACTGCACTCCAGGCTGGGTGACAGAGCCGGACTCCATCTCAAAAAAAAGAAAAAAGAAATTCCAAAGAGAGGCCATTCCCAAGTCCAAGCAGCAGTCCAAAACATTAGAAGTTTTGGAGCCATTAGCACTGTAACTGCTGCAAAAGCCTAACACAAAAGCATTCCCGGAAGGCTCAGGTCCCCCAGAAATGCAACACCAATGCATTGAGCCCCAGGCATGCTTTAGAACAAGTGCCTCAACATTTAATAAAACCAAATACACACAAGACACCGAAATGACAACAAACTAGGTTCTCTCCCAGTCCAATCCCATTGTATGTTAATCTCAGACCACTGGCCTCAACAAAGCTCCAAGCGGATTTGTTTGCAGGTCAACCAGGACAGGGAGACTCCTCAGTCTTCTTGTTATCCAATGGACTTTTAAAAAGAAATAAGTAAATTCTGAGATGTTCATTGTCGTAAAACTGGTATCTATTTTTCTAAAACATCAGGTGAAAACCATCCTGGTAGAGACAGCAGGTGGGCCACAGGCTGGCAGAAATGACATTGGAAGAACCCACACAGACAGCGTTCGCCGGCCCCTCCAGCTTTAAGTTCAAAACCAGAAGACCAGGCAGGCAGCGTGGGGCGGAATGGATGGGGTGCCCTGAAGTGACCACACACCCCATCTCTGCAACTCCTCCATTCTGCCTATTGTTTCGGAAAACCATTCTGGGGACATCAGTAAGCCTGGGTGCTGGGCTGCAGCTCTGGGTGTAGTGGGGACAGATGCACCCTCCAGGGCACACAGGGGGGCTGAGAAGGGCAGCCACACTCACCGGCCTGGCTCAGCCCTCACTCTGCCACACCCTTGGGGCCTCCAGCGGACAGGAAAGGAGATGCTCGTACCCTCCTGGGCTGTATCTCCATCCCAGTTCCCATTACTGCATTCCAACAGATTCCCTGGGGCCCATGAGGCCTGAGAGGTCAGCAAAACTCAGCCTTCCAAGCCCTTCCCACCTGCGTCCACATCCCTCCTCTACCTCTCCCTGGGCACCCCCAGCTACTTCTACCTGGGCACCCCCGACTACCTCTCCCCAGGCAACCCTGACTGCCCCTTCCCCTGGAGAGATGAGCCAGGACCAGGAAGGCATCCAGGAGGGAAGCAGAGGCAGTCACGTAAGTTCATGCTGCGAGCCTTTGCAGCACTCCACCCAGGTGCTGGAGCCTGTCTCTGCCCAGATGCAAGGGCGGGAAAATGCACCAAAAACCAACTGGCAAATGGGCCTTGAGTTTGCTCAGAGCAGGCTGGGGAGCCAGGCCTGGGCACACTGAAAGCCTCGGGGGCTGACCCAAGGTGCCCGGTGCCTGGGAGAGTAGGCCCCACCCCAATCAGTCCATGCACTTTGGGAGGCCGAGACGGGCAGATCACGAGGTCAGGAGATCGAGACCATCCTGGCTAACACAGTGAAACCCCATCTCTACTAAAAATACAAAAAACTAGCCAGGCGAGGTGGCGGGCGCCTGTAGTCCCAGCTACTCGGTAGGCTGAGGCAGGAGAATGGCGTAAACCCAGGAGGCGGAGCTTGCAGTGAGCTGAGATCCGGCCACTGCACTCCAGCCTGGGTGACAGAGCGAGACTCCATTTCAAAAAAAAAAAAAAATCCATGCATTCAGGCCACAGCTCCTCACAGATTTGGAGCATGAGCCAGTATTGTGGCAGCGGGGAGGGAGGGGCTCATCAGGGTGGAGGCAAAGCCACTAACAGCCTAAGAAAGGCAGTGGCTCAGAACGTCTGGTGGCGGAGGAAGGGTGGGGGTGACAAGGGAGGCAGGGCCAGATGCCCTGGGAAGGCCTGGCTGGCCAGTTTGGTGGTGACAGTGACATAGTGGCCATGCTCATGGAAGGGGCCTTGGGCAGTCAGTGGGAGATGACCTTGAGGCTGACCTTCAAAGATGTGCCCCTGACAGGACCCCAAGCATGCTCCAGCTCCTCCCATTAGCTCCTTCCATGGCAAACAGCACATGTACCAAGCACCAGTCCCTACCTGAGCAGGGCCAGGCCCATCCCTACCTCCTGAGTCCCCCAGCCCTGTCTGTGCATCCAGGAGCCCGAGGCGGTGGTGGCAGGCTGGGTTCTGGGACACAGTGCGATGTCAGCCAGTCCCCCAGTGCTACTACGAGCTAGATACTGGTGACTCACTTCCCAATTAGCCAC
Source organism: Rhinopithecus roxellana (assembly GCF_007565055.1). Classification (NCBI taxonomy): domain Eukaryota; kingdom Metazoa; phylum Chordata; class Mammalia; order Primates; family Cercopithecidae; genus Rhinopithecus; species Rhinopithecus roxellana. The sequence goes on from NC_044561.1 coordinate 26,331,372, forward strand.
GTTGTCACGGGAAGCGCGAGTCAGGCCTGCTAAGTATGCGTGTTTCACAGGGCTTACTCTCCAGCTCAGCCGAGAAGAGGCGGACAGCACAGCCCGCCTGCGGGCCTGGCGCCTTCCACACCCCCTCCCTCCTCAGCAGCATCGGGGCTGCTCACCCCAAGGAGGCCAGCACGCACTGTGTGCTCAGGGACACCTGGTCACCTGTCTGTGCAAGCTCACTTTGCACCACAGTGGCCCAGGTGACCCGTCCCCTGTTTGAAAACACACTAGAGGTGTTTGTCGAGCAATGTTTCAACTTCATTGTGTGAACTACAAGCAAAATCCCATCGGTCCCTCAGCCCGTGAAACTGAAGCAAAAAGCAAACAAGCATTGCTTTAAGCTGATGTTGGTCAGGGACGGGGAGTGGGGCCAGGGCCCAGGCGAGCCTGCCGTCTGCACTGTGGGGCCTTGGAGTCCCACGCTGGGATCGCTGATACAGAACTGCAACCCTGCTGCGTCACCTCCGGTATTGTCATACTAAAATTGAGGGTCTGGAAGACAATAAGCACCATCGATTTCCAGCTGGAAAACTGAGGCCCAAAGAGGAAAAGGCTTAACCTCCGCTCATCTTACCAAGCCAAGGGGTCTCCGGGAATTGCTGAGTTTGAACGGAACAGAAGGTGGCTTTGGTTTAAGACACAAGGAGTCTGAGGATACAAAGGGAGGTGCGGTTCCAGCTGACCAGATGTGGAGCTGCAGGCAGACTCATGAGTGTGTGTGTGTTGGGAGTGCTGTCTAACACACCGGAATGCACATTTGCACCACATAACAGAAGCACACTCTACGCCTCTGCCCACCACATGCATGACACGGGCACCCGGAAGGGAAGGTCCACCTTGCCCAAGAAGAGGGGAGGAAGAGGGCCTTGGAAACAGAAAATCCTGACTCAGCAACAAAGGTTGGGGGTGGCGGAGGTCGCCCCAGGCAGGAAGCTGCCCACAGGACAAGAATAGCCTGCCTGGCAGGAGGCGGCATCCAGTGCAGGGTGGAGCTGAGTGCTCTACCAGCACAGGCCGGCTGACCCCGGCGCCACCTCCCTGCGGAGGGCCCTATGGAGCCTGAGCTCAGCCAGGGACCCGCAACCAGGGACCAGGGTCAGGGGAGCTGGCTAGAACAGAAGGGCACGTCGGTGCTAGGCTGGGGGAGGCACAGAGATGGACATAAAGCAAACTCTAGGCAACCAAGGGTCCCACCAGCAGAGCAGAACTTCCTGGGGGAGAAATCCATTTAGGAAATGCGGGCTGTAGACACCACAGAAATCTCCAAATTCACACTTGGGGACCCAGCCACCTCCGGGAAAGGCGAGCGTAATGAAACAAGCAGGAAGATGAGGAAAGGGCTGATAGGCGCTGCCGTCGGTGCGGGAGTGTTTGATTGCCTCTAAATGGCTTCATCACCATCGGCAGCACGGTTACATGTGAAATGCGGAGAAATTAAGACAGAAAAGAGATTGCAAGCAACTCATGAACCCTGCGCTGGTTCCAAGCTCTGGAAACAGAAGTGTGTGGAAACGTGCAGAGACACCTCCCTCCCGGCAGACAGCCTTTCCAGCAGTTCCACCGGTCCGGGAGGGGCTGTACTGAGCCTGCAGGAGCTGTCTCTGCAGACAGAAACAGTCACAGGAGGCAAAGGACCCGCACGGGACGGGGACTTGGGCTGAACTTCCTCTGACCCCCACGCCGGCCCGCCCAGCTGCAGAAGTGGAGAAACCCAGAAACTATAAGATTGCCACCCTGCTGGTATTGAGTTCACCCCAGGAAATACCAGCGCAAGTGCATTTGCTGGGGCCACAGACAAGGTACAGATGCGCTAGAGCAGGATTCCCAGTGGGCTGATTGTCCCGGGGGACAGGCAGCAAGGTCCAGAGACACCTCTGGTTGTCACAACTGGGAGTGGCATCGAATGGGGGTGGCCGGGGCACCCTCAAAGCCCCACCATGTACAGGCAGACCCCTGCCACAGAGCATGGCCCAGCCCCAAATGACCCTAGTGCTGCCCTGAGAAACCCTGAACTAGGGGGAAATTGGAACAAGTGCAACTTTAAGGAGAACAAGGATTGGGGAGCTGTCACTGTAGGAGCCCAGAAAAAGAGGCTAAAAAGAAGATATGAGTTTTCCACTCTGGCAATGAGAAAAGTCCTACTAAGTATACCTACCAATTCTGAGCTCTTCCAAGGTATTCCACATATTATTATTAATATTATTATTAATCAAACTGTTAGAACCAAAGATATCTTTGGAATCCAGGAGACTTAGTTTGCCAGAGGACAGCAGCCCTCCAGCCTCTGCCCCTTCAGCCCCGCCCCCAGGCTTGCAGCCCCACCCCTAGCCTTGCAGCCCCTCCTACCCACAGCCCCGCCTCCAGGTGGCCCCACCCCTCTCTTCAGCCCCACCTCCAGGCCTCCAGCCAGGAGCCTGCCTTCAGCCCCGCCCCCAGGCCTCCAGCCCCGCCCCTACCCTCAGCCCCGCCCCCAGGCCTAGGCCCAGACTGATGACCCCTAGCCACTGGACTCGTCTCATCTGTCAAGCATCTTGGCTGTGCTGAGGCAGAAATGCCATCTTTTCTAGAGATGGTCTACGAGTGCAGAAACGGGTAAGGGGCTGGCCCAGAAACCAGCAGCGAGGCAGCAGAGCATCCCTGAAGATGGAAGAACGGCGCGGCCTGGAACACTGCAGGCGGGGGCGGAACGGGGCCTCGGTCCCTGGCAGGGCTGATTTCCATGGATGGGCCACTGCTGGGGACCCCCAAGCCCGTGGGAAGTGGAGCTGGCACCGGGAGGAAGCCCAGACCCGGAGTCAGGCGGGCCTGCAGTCCCTGTGCGGGACCAGCCCCACCGCTCCCCCTAAGGAGGAGGCCTCCAGTCCAGCCGCTCCTCCCCTGGTGGCTGGGAGGTGAGGGGGCACCAAGCCTGTTTCTGAAGGATGAAATGCAAGCACAGCAGCCTGTTACGGTGTTAGCGGTCTTGCTTTCTCTGTATTTTCTTTCCTACATTCATTCAGAGATCCTGAACCAAGCATGAAGATGCTGTGGGCGAGACAGATTCCTGCATGTGCCTTCAGGTGGCACAGCCTACGCCTTGTTAACCCCCAGGAAACCAGGGTCCCTGATGGCTGGACCTTCACGACCCTCCCTGCGGTGCACCTGCAAACCAGGACCACACAGCGCCCCAAACAAGCAGGCAGTTCCAGCAGGGGTGGAGCCAGACCCCTCTGTGCCCAGTTCTGGGTGGGGTGGGTGATGTCAGAAGACATCACCTACCACAAGTGGGCCCTCCTCTGTCCCCCACAGCTGACCAGGCATCCCCGACTCCCCTGGCCCCTCTGCCTGCGGGGTTGACATTATGTATAGACAGGCTTCCACGTCCCCGTGACCTTCCGGAGCTTCAGCACACTGAAGGCTGGGAGGTTCCCTGAGGCTGCCTCACCATACAGCCCACTGACCAGCAGGTGCTGTGACCAAGAAGCGTCTGCCCAGAGAGCCCACATTCAGTCTCCCCAGGCCATCAGCCATGCCCCAAACTCAGAGCCCAAGACAAGGCAGAAAGTGACCCCGACAGCAGCCACCAAAACACACATGCACAGCACTGGAGAGGGGATGGGGACGCGTGCCCAGGGGACGCCTCAGGGAGCAGGGGATCCTCTAAGACATGAGGTGGGCACTTTCTGGCCCAACTCACCACGCCTTCCTGCATCCACAGCATTTAGGGAGTAAGACGGGCCTTCACGGGCGGTAGAAGCACCACAGCACCTATGTCCAACCCGGAGTATGTGGGAGAGGAATGAGCACATGCCAACTTCCTGGGAAGCTTCTAGAAGGCTCTGTAGGCTAGAGGCTGCTCTCAGGATTGGACTCCAGGGCTGGACAGAGGGACAGAGACTCCCACCTGGGCAAGGGAGCTCAGCTTTGGGTGCCCTGAGTGTGGTGAGCCAGGGGAGAGGGTGAGAGCTGGGGAGGAGGGTCGAAGGCAGCCGGGTCCTTCCAAGGGAAGCTATGGTGCAGGGCAGGGGCCTGGAGGCGGAGAAGCCACTGAGGATGATGCTGCTACATTCAGGAGGGAGAGCAGGTGTAAGGTCTCAAGTGACAGTGGCCCAGACAGAGAGAGGTCAGGCAAGATGCCTTTGGGACAAGGAATGGACAAGCTGGCTGAGTGCAGTGCTAGGGGCACGGGGAGCCCAGGAAAGGGAGAACAAGGACGGAGGAGATTCCCCAGATGGAAACCAGATCCAGAGCTACACCTTGGGCTGCCCCTCACCACCTCTGGGAGGTCTCTGACATTCTGAGGTGGCAGCTGGGTTGGGACACAGAAGGGTAGCGTGAAGAACCCACCAGAACACAGGGGTCTAGCCCAGGCTGCTCCCCCATCATCTTCCGCCTTTGCTTTGTGCCAACTGACTGTCCTCTCCCCTCTGGAATGCCAGCTCCAGAAGAGTGACCATCTCTGTCCCCGGGGCTTAGCGCATGGCTGGAGCTCGCCCAAGACTAATTAAATGAATACCCTGGAAGCTACATCTCCAGCTTCACCTGCAAGCCTGCAGCCAGTTCCACCACTCCTACCTTCTTCAAGCAGTGCTGGAAGGAGACCTGCAGAGCCAGGCCCCTCCAAAGCAGAGGTTCACCCCATGGTAAGTGACATGCCAAGGGACAGGGATGCCTCTTCCAGGAAGACTCACTGTGGGGCTGCCACCCCACTGGGCCCAGACCCACTGTCTTGCAGGATGCCACTGGCATACAAAGCTGGAACTCAGCCTCCCTGGAGCCAGGAGGACCAGGGGATTCCAGAGGAGTCCTGCTCGCCTAGCTGGAGATAAAAGTAATTCCATACCCGATTCCTGCCAGCCATTTTAATAAATAAGTAAACGCTACAAAGCCTCAGGGAGCCCTCTACCACATTCGCTAGGGTGAAGGAGAGACGAGAATAGTCGCCCAGATCTGCTACCAGCTGCCAGGCCCGTTTCTGGAAAGCCCAGCACCGAGGCAGCTTGTGCTGCTACCATGAGTCTTAGCACATTCCAGGGTGGAGAAGTCCGGAAGGGAGGAGCGGGATGGCTGCAGCTGCTGTTCCTGGGCTCCAGTAGGGCTGTCCGGGCCTCCAGGCCCACCCAGGGCCTCCACAGAAACCATCGACACTGGGGGCAGATCAGGGGGCCCTTGTCAATGGAGAAGCCCCGGGACCATGTGCAAGGCAGCATTTAAGAAAGGGCACACCAGACGCTACGGGCCCCCTGCACCTGAACCTGCACAGGCTCCTGAGACAGCCTCAATGACAGTTCCCCCAACAAACAGTCATCAGTCTATAGGGCTTTCCACACCCCGGTGCTCACTCCGGCCACCTGATCAGATTCTGGTCCTCCTTGTCCATCTCTGCCCTGAACGCTGGGGCTGGACCATCGCTGACAGTGCTCCGGGTGACAGGTGGCAGTCTGTAGAGGTCATTAACTCCGGAGCGCCACATTTTAATGCAAAAAGGAGCCCTTCTAAATCAGCGCAGATGCGAGGCTATATAAAGAAATGGGGATTTTAATGTTTTGCTTTTCTTCCCTTTTCTAGTGCCACATTATCATAACATTTTCCCATAATTACGCCCATAAAAGTCACCTGAAAATGCTTCATGCCACAAAAGTTGATCTATATATTTCATTCTGAGCATGTCGAGTGGCAGATCCTGAGCTCAGAACTCTGGGGCAGAACTTAGCTGGGGAGCCTCATGTGGAAGAGACCCATCAGGCGGAGCCGCCTTCTTGGGTTCGAGTGTCCTCTGGTCTCAGGGAGGTCCAGCAGAATGGGCGCAGGCGGGAGCGTGACACCTGTGTGGACAGTGGAAGAGTGTAGACCCCCCGTCTGGTCCTATGTCAGTGAAAGAGCGGGGTGGAGGGTGGGAGGGGACAGTGGGGCACAGCCAGGATCCCCAGGAGTCGATGCTGCTCTCCAGGATACTGTCTAGAGCCGCTCAGAAGTCCCTTGCCCCAGGGGTCCCTGCATGGGTAAATCCTGTGAGGGGGCAAACCTGCCTCTTCCTCACTGAGCCTAGGGCCTGGATGTCGGCTAAAAGAAATCCCAGAGACTGATAATTTATATTTATGGAGCTGAAAGAAACAAACAGCCCATCTTCTTGTGCTCCAAATCCATCGAATAAAAACGCAGTGAGAATTTTTTCAACAAAGATGAGAAATAAACTTCTGAACGGCACCACTCCATTAAGCCTCCAGTGCTTTCCATTTTACCTCTTCGAGAATCCAGAAAAAAATTTGAACAGCAGGAAAGTGACATATTCTAATCGCTCCTAAATATGCAATAAATTGTATTTATAAAGGAAATGCAACGCCAGAGTACCTCCGCTCAGTTAGGATTCTAATGGGTTCAAAACGGTTCCAAAGTTGTTTGTAATTTCTTCTCATAGTTGTAGCTGAGGACATGAGATTTAACTGGAAGGTACAGCTCAGGGTTGACGGCATTTATTTGGAAATTTCCATGTCCAGCACGTAGCGAATCTGTCTCTCCTCCTCACTCTCCCTGGTATGCTGAAATACAGTCTGGGTCCCCACCATCCACCTGCTCGTGCTGAATAGGGGACATGGAATCTAGGCTAGTGCAGAGCGTCCTTCACCTTTGATTTCAACACTGCACACAAGGACCGAGTCAGTGCTTAGGTGTCATAGGGAGTTACCTCTGGTCATCATTCACTTCTCTCCCTTGCCAGGTGGAAAGATCACATCTTCGGTGGCGGGCACAGAACACCCTCAACCAGGTCTAGTTGGGTCAAGAGGTCCCATTCCACATCTAGGCAAGAAGCACATCTAGGCAGACAGACTTCTCTACTCCAAATACGCTAAGGGGAAAGCAACCTATATCGGCTCTTTGTAAGCTACACCCAGAGGGGTTTCCTCAGATCAAAAGGAGAAGAGCTTCAACTTTCCCCATCAAATCTCATCATCACGCAAGTCAACTCATCACCAACCATCCAACCCTCATGGGCAGCACCGGCCGCGGAAGAAACCAAGCCTGCTGTCACCGTGATGGTCTCAGACCACTGAGCATGCATTTTAAAGTGAGCCATCCGGGGCCCCTTCCCCTGTTTGAGTCTCCTGGCAATTCTTCCCCAGGAGGAGAAAATGACAAGACTGTGTCACTATAGCAACTAGCCTAATTGGTGGACTGCAGGTCTATCTCCAGCCAGATGGTGGAGCCCATCTCCTTATATATGGATACCAGCACATGGGAAAGAAAGAAGGCTGGACTCTCACTGGGCCAAGAACAGCAGAATCCCCCCAACAGAAAACCAGGCCAAGAAAGAATCCAGTTTCCTCCTAGCTGCGCCAGGAAGCCAGCACCTTGTGTGCTGCAGAGAAACACACAGATTTAACAGGCAGGATAATTGAACCCTGTATGATACTTATCAGTTTCCCTAATTAATATGATACAAATATATCTGCTTCATAACACAAAGACATTTTGAGTAATAAAAATCCTTACTGATGACAAAAACAATTTACAAACAAGAATACAAACTATTCTTCTTCATCCCAGATATATTGGAAGAAAGAATGAAAATCGTAGGAACTGTTTAATTTGCATTTAATTTGCTTTATCGGTTCTAAACAAAAGGGGGGGAATTTTTCTTTTTCTCTAGGACTGCATTTCCAAGCTATCAATTATTATTATGTCTATTTTGTATTTTAGTGAAATGTTTTAATTTCTCCAAGTACATTTCTGGTGTAATGGGGTGTGTCTCTTATTGTCAATTATTCCATTACACGGAGATGGAAACAGCCATAACAGCGTGCTTCACCCAAGCTTCTCTTATTAATTATTTCTGCTATTCTGGTAATACCTTCTTACCAACTGTCCTTGTCCTGGCTAAGGGCTGTTTCCAGAACGCTGGGGAGGCCTCCTAAGGAGGAGGGATGAGTGTGGAAACCAGATCTCCAGTCCTCAGTGTGTCTAAGCAGCAGGCTCAGATGTCTGCGCCGGGACACCAGGACTCGACTCCGCAGAGCAGACGACAGTCTCAGGAAGGTGTGAGCCGTCCGGATGAACAACGTGCTGACACCTTAGGATTGAGGATGCAGCGCGGGGTGGCAGAGGGCTGACGCTGCGTGTATTGAGACCCTGTGTACCTCGCTTCTCACAGGCTGGGGAAGTGCAGTGTTGAAGCCACAGGGCCCTGGTGTCAAGTACTTAGTAACAATTAGCAGTTGTTCTTTTCCACACCTGCTGAGCTGCTAGGGGTTGGAGGTGAGGTGTTGTCCTGGGTTCTAGCACCCAGCCAGGGATGGGCAACCTATAGTGGGCTCAGGGCACTGTAGCCCCTCTCCCAACACTGCTGAATGAGCCCCCCTCCCTCTCCGGAGATGCCACCAGGAAGTGCATTCAAATGCCTCCTCTTCAGCGCAGAGTTTACCTGCCATTAACCCTTTCTACATCTCCTAGGAAGCCCTGCTTAGGGGTCTTCTAGGGAATCCCCCCACATACCCCTGCAGGCACTGTGACGGCAGCGGAAAACTCGGGGACAGGCACAAATGTCGCTCAAACCCCCAGACCCTCCTCCCTGTCCTCCCTGCAGCCGGCCAGCCAGTGAGTTCCCAGGGGCTCCGGCGCACCCAGGGTGGCCTCGCCTGCCTGGGCAGCTCCGGTTGAGACCCCCCAGGCTTGGCGACCCCTCCCCGCTCGGTGCCACAGCAATTCTAGGGAAATGCAAACCGCGCTGAAGCAAGTAGGACAATTCCTGCTCTGGGCCCCGGGTTTCCCTCGCGATCCTGGCGAGCTGGGCTGTCCCAGGACTCCGGAGGCCGATCCCGCGGCTGCCTGGGTCTCCCTGGCCACTGTGCTCTCATTTTGGCGACAGCGGAAGGATCGCATCAGACTGGGAGCTTGGAGGACCCGGGCTCTGGAGGAGGTGGTGTCTGTGGAGGGAGGTTTGGTGCTGGTCTTTTTTTTTTTTTTTTGTAAAGAATCCATATTTTTCCATCACCTCCCGCGCCCATGGCAATTCTCCATGACAGGTACTCCCCAGCACCCGTCCTTTTCTCCTGCTGAAGACGAGAAGCCTGAGCTCCCGGAGCTGAAGCCGACCAGCCCGCGCCATCCGGGGCCAGAGCCTGTGCCCGGGACGCTGAGCAGCCCCCACTTACCCCACCAGCCGCGAACGTGCCCCGGGATGCTGAGCACCCTCCCCAGCGCCGAGGCTGGAGTCTGCACACGGGACTCCAACCACCCCTCCTTCCCCCCGCCTGGAGCCTCGGCAGGGGCACAAGCCACCCCCACCCTTCACCCCAGGCAACCGGGAGCCCGCGGCGGTCACCCCCCACCCCAGCCCCCAGCTCACACCCGGGCGCCCACCGGCCCGCACCACCCCAGCCCGTGCCCGCGCCAGCCCCGCCGGTCACCAGCGCGGGCCCCAGACACGACCCGAGAAACGGCCGCGGCCGCGGCGAGCCCCCTCCGGGCATCCCACCCCTCACTTCGCTTCTCTTTCCAGAAGGCGCCTGACGAGCCCGTTTCCCCGGAGGCGGAAGCTCCAGCCGCTCCTCTGAGCTCCAGCCGGGCTCCTGCCCGAAGAGCTCCTCTCCGGGCTC